>NC_060061.1:24921298-25534091 GCF_020283565.1 Trifolium pratense
AAGCATCATATCGGTGAAGGAAATGCGTCCGTCGGGACCGATCGACGGTTTACGGTACTTGAGACTCGAAACTGTTCTGTTATCGTTCTGGTTGTTGGTGGTACGATTCAGCTCGTTCAGTTGTTGTTTCAGACCATCGAACGTTTCACCATCGTTAATGCGAAACAAAATTGGTTTTTCGTGGTTGAAGTAAACTGCTGCAAGGGTAGATCTCATGCGTTGTGTGAGTGAGACATCCATTTTTTTGTGAGTTGAGTGTTGAAAAAAGATGTGGTAATGTACATTAATTTATAGATCATATTGTTGCACATTATTGTGGTAGGTGATGGTTAATGTGGTAGGTGATGGTTAATGTGGTAGGTGAAGTTTAAATGGTAGGTGATGGTTATTGTTGCACATATTGATTAATTAAAAAACTTACAACTTACATTGTTAATTCAAACATTCATTAACTGAAAATTACGTAACATAATATAAAATTCAACAACAACATAAACGGAAAATCAAAACATAAACGGAAAATCAACAACATAAGGTAGCATACAAACGTGGATATTTCGGATCAATTTCAATCCAGTCGAACATTTTTCTCACATCTTCATCATCTTTCAACTCTTTCCATTCGTATTTCCGTGGTGCATCATCATATCCTCCAACATGGTCAGCTGCCAGATCGATATATGACTCATAATACTCTAGTTTGTCTATTTTGATTTGTCTAGCGTATTTGAAGCGATACATGGCTTCAATCGTATTTTTGATAGTTTGAAGAGTTGTTAAAGTGTTTTTCAAATCAACGCAGAACAACTCGTCGTTACCGCGAAACTTGATTGAAAATGGATAAGAAGTCGCTAAATTGTTTTTAACAAAACGTTTTGAAGTACTCATTTTGTAGAAAACGATTTCAATTATTTTCTAACTCTCCCTATACGTATTTATAGTACATAGAAATCAATAATATCCACATATATTGTCGGTGCAATATTGACCACGAATATCGACCACAAATATCGACCACGAAAATATTGTCGGTGCAATATCGACCACAAAATATTGTCGGTACAATATCGACCACAAAAACTTGTCGGTGCAATTTCGATCATTTTTCACATAATACCTACCTTTCTTCAATCCCCCCCATCAAGTCTCTTATACCCCCTTCGCAAAATTTAAATTTCTTTCGACTCGCAGAAACCGAAACATAGTTTTCGATTAATATAAACCGAAATTACTGGAACATTTCGGTTTATAAAGATCGAATTATGCAGAAACAAGGCCAGGTTATGCAGAATCACTTGCAGAACCACCTCAAAATCGTCGAGGTCAAAACCTGTTTTTTCTTTCAATTCATTTCCAAAATTCTATCAGGCTAAATACAATTTGTTACAACATTTCATAACCAAAGTTTCATAATCATATTTCATAACAATAATACCAAAGTTCAATATACAATAATACCACATTTCATAACCAAGGTTCATGTGTAAATTGCGCATACAAAGTTAATATGTTACAAAGCATAATCGGCATGGTATACATCACAAAATAATGCGCTTAGCTACCCTTTCAAAAAATAGTGCGCTTAGCTACCATTTCAAAAAATAATGCGCTTAGCTAATTCAAAATGAAACTACTAAAATCTACTACAATTCCAACGGATCGTCTTTGCTACCCTTTCCAATCGTGACTAAGTCATCGCCTGCTCTTTCAATGGTCAACAGCTCACCAAACTTTTGCATTCTATCCAAAAACATGGGCTCCCAATCTGCAGCTTCTTCGGAACAAGAGTTTTTCCACTGATGAGCCGTTGGAGGTATCGGACATCCTACTTTCAATCGCACTAACACAAAGTGGTCAGCGAGCGCGCCGATGCAAATAATCTTGGAATCCAAGTCTGACGTGTCTGATGGAGGTTTGCCACGCAATGGGAAACAAGTTCTAGATGCTCCACACTTTTCCATATTTGATAGTTGAACAACAACCCTCTGAAAATGAGTAGCCACAACGTAACCCATATCCGGAAAAGTAAACCATTTGTCCTTGGTTGCAATAGCATGTTTACTCCTTCTCGGTGGTGGGAAAAGTGCATCCGTGACATACTTGTAACGCTCAGTATCGAACAACTCCACATATGATTCCTTATGCAATCTCAGCTCCCTCTCCATGTTCAGTCTGATCAACTCATAATCTTGTTGATTTTCTTTTTGGTGCAAAGCTACCACACGGTATCCACAATAACCGTCACCTTGAACGTCAATAATATCTTCAATAAATGGGTGCATGAACTTCGGCATATGGTTGATAAAAGGAATTTCAGGAGGTGCTGGAGGTGCTGGAGTCAAAGTACGGATGACGAGTTCTTTAGGCACCTCAGGCACTGTTTGTGAAGTCGACGGCTTTGACTTTGTTGCTTGCGACTGAGATGCCTGTGTAGCTGCAATATGATCATCAACATGCTCCCACCGAGACTTATCCCTGCTCGTGGATCTTGTGACACGAACTGATTTTTTCTTTCTAGCACCTTTTGTTTTGGCCTTTTGAAGCGGAGGTTTCACAGAGGTGGTTTCTGGATATGCAATGAGACGAAGTTGATTCCTAATATCATTCTTCACGCTAACATCGGCTGTTTTTAATCGTTCCTACAAAGAAATAAAAAAAATCAAACTCATTAAAATTAATTGTATACAAAGTGTAACATTATACACATAATGTAAAATTAAAATCATAATAAAAAGGTATACGAAATGTAACCATTATATTTATGAATGTGTAATAACCTGAATTGCTTTCCACTCAGCCAAGCAATCATAATCGTCAGCCACGTCGCCCGGTGCCGGCTCATCTTCGAAACACAGTTTCTTCCATTGAGGATGAATCTCATCCAGTCGGATAGGTTTGTTATTTTTTATCTTCTTCGCAATCAAGCATGCACATGGCAACCCGTATGTCCTTCTCATAACACAGCCACACTTTTTGCTATCCATACCACATTCTTCGACCCTGTTTGCTTCGTCATAAATGTGATCCATAGCCTTTCTTGAGATTTTATAAAACAAGAATGCGTAAAGAGGATCATCATCGTATCTGTGTTCCGCAACAGACATACTCCGACCGAATTCACCTTGTACTTCAGTGAACTGACTTATCAACATCTTATTTATCGCTTCCCATCCTTTCACCAAGTCACCGTTACCGTCCTTCAAGTAACCTTTCAACACACCATGACATGATTCAGCTCTATTCGTGGTGTGATTCCCCATGTGCATATGTTGGTCTACCCAAGCATTGACAACCCTTTCTTTATCAGTGTCTAGGACAGTCTCTTCAACATAACGCAAAAACTTTGGCCATCTCGCACAGAGCTCCCTAAACACCATAACATTGTCAGCATATTCTTTTTCCGTTGGCGACTCTAACACATCATTAAAAGCATCGGTGATTTGATCCCACACATCAGTCTGCTTCTCATTCTCTCCATTCTTGATTTTCACAATTTCCTTCATCTTAGAGCTCACGTTCTTTTTTACATGGAAACGACAAACCATTGCAGCCGATGTTGGAAATACCTCGGAAACTGCATTCATCAGAGCCAAATCCCTATCGGTGACAATCACCTTCGGTCTAACATCCTCATTCCTTAAGAGACTGACACACTGCTCTAGAGCCCAAGTGAAGTTGTCTTCTCTTTCATTGGTAAGCCAAGCAAATCCAACATTGAAAGATCTCCCAGTTGATGTGAATCCGACAATCTCAAATAACGGCATTTTGTATTTGTTTGTTTTGTATGTCGAATCCATCAAAAGCACAGTAGGAAAAGAATTGAACAAACTTATAGATTTAGGATGTGCAAAGAAAATGTCTTGAACGTGTTCGGATCCGTCTGCAACAACCGTCCTATGTTTGAAAAAATACCCGGTCTCGACAAGTCTTTTGGAGAGGTGTTGCATTTCAGTCATTGATGCCCTCATTTTAAGTTTTAATCGATGACTTAAATTGTAGAGTTGCTTTGCCGTTGTCTTGTTGTTTGGATCCCTATCTTTCAATGTGGACATTATATTCTTAGGCGGAACCAAATTCCTTGACATTTCCTCCATACATTGCCTTTCTTCCGGTTTGAGACGACCGACAATGAGATGACCTTCAACTGCCTTGTCCAACTCGTGGTTATGTTTGCCATTTACAACGGTCAAATGCCATGTTTTATCGGCATGACAATAACCACGGAGTCGAAATGGACAGCCGCATTTCCTCGTGCCGGTTTGATCAGATTTTAGCTTCTTATTTGTTGACACGTACCGGCCTCCCCGCTCGCAATCCAACCTGAAATATTGCTTCCTCTTATCGCTGCCGTTGTCGGATTTGCCAATTACAATTGCAAACTTTAGCTTTAAGGCAATCTCCCGAGCCCATCTAATCAACTCATCTCGGTCAGGGGTTGCCATTTCAGTGTAAAAATGATCTGATGTATCAATCTCATATGCAACAGGTCTAGATGGAGGTTTATCAGGCGGAACCTCAACAATTCCCGGGGCACAGATACCTAGCACAAGCTCTCGTTTGCCCGCCATAACTACATAATATAAGAGGGATAAACGCATAATTAGCCACATATAATACTTAATACATATAAAATTGGTAGCACATTCTATAATCCATAACAGCTAAGGCAATGCAAGCAAAACAGACAGTCAAGGCAAATAATTTTACATTGCAAAAATTAAAGTTCCAGTTATTTCGGTTAGTATCAACCGAAAGAATCCTTCGGTTAGGCTTGGCAAGCAAACACGTTTAAACCAACACAAAACCAAAAGTTCCAGTCCCTTCGATTCGTATTAACCGAAGGATTCCTTCGATTTCTATAAATCGAACGATTTTGTGTCAGAAACCTACCAACCTAACATGTATGACAGTTGAAAATAAAAGAAATTAAACGGAAGATTACCTTAATATTGTGCTTCAAATCGCCTTCCAACCCTTAGCAAACGTTCCAAACTTGATTTTAAGCAGCGATTTGAGTGAAAAACGGATTGGATTTTGGGATCTCTTTTGGTAGTGTGGGGATGAAGTATTGAAAGTGATGAAGAATGTGAGAGGTTGCTTTCTATATAAACATACTTCGATTCGTAAAACTCGAAGTACAAAGCGAGTGGTTTTTAAAAACCGAAGTTTTTATTTTTTCGATTCGTAAAACCCGAATTTGCTAACCAAAAAAGTGGTCATTTTCGAAGGGCAAACTGGGATTTAAGGGGGGTATAAAAGAAACGTGGGGGGTGGGGAGAGAAAATATCAAGAAAAATCCGCATAGATAACTGAATTTCCCGGCAACGACGAAGATGCTCCGATCCCGGCGACGTTCCCGTTACGACGGTCTTATATGCGCCGTCGTCTCTGCACTTCTTCTCTTAATAACCTTCTACCTTCTCCGCAGCAACACTCACCGTCGCTTTCCATCTCACTCGGTAAATTACGACTCTCTCCTCTCCGATTCATCGAACGAAGACACAACCGGCGGCGAGGACACAATCGACGCACTAGACATAGTCGAAGAACAGACACAAGAATCACCAACAGATGCAGAAGAAGACGACGATCCAATTGAAGAAAGTAACAAAGCTTCAGGCTATTTCTTCTACCACGTAGAAGGAGTAATACGAAGATCATTCAGCAAACGATCGATGATGACGATGATTGAGGAATCAAACGAAGGATTCAGGATTTTCGGAACGACGATTGAGGATCGCGGGAAGACGTCATTTGGTTCTGATGATGTGGCGGTGGATGAGAATGTGAGGATGAAGATGATGGAAGTGAAGGGAATTGAGGACGCGCTTTTGTTGAAGATTGGTAAGACGGTTTCGCCTTTGAGAGAAGGTTGGGGTGTTTGGTTTGATAAAAAATTTGATTATTTGAAGAAGGATAAGATGTTGAGGTCTAATTTGGAAGCATTGAATCCTTTGCATAATCCTATTTTGCAAGATCCTGATAATGTTGGTTTAACTGGATTAACCAAGGTTGATAAATTGTTGCATAAGTCATTTCTAAATGAGTTGAAGAAAATTCCTTTTCCTTCTAGGAAAATCACTAGGGAACCCATTTTAGCAGCATAACTTAGTGATATGTTGTATTTAATTGTTTGTTTATAGGTATCTATGAAGCACAAGCACTCCTCGGATTAGGCGGGCTTATTCATGTCTGTGTCCGTGCTTCATAGATAGGTGTATTAGTAATGTTATTTCATTTTTATTGTTTCCTAGCCAGATATTTTTTGATTCAATGTGATATATGATTGTTGTAGAATGTTGATATTGATTAGCTTAAACCATAGGCACAATTTTCTGACCTTGTGCAAATGTGAGAAACTAGAATTACACTTTCCTTTTTGGGGTTATGAAAAAGAGTTACATTTTACTCAAGAGATAATGTTCTTATATGCTTTTCTGCATCCACATATAGGCTTTTAAAAATGTCCACAGTTCCCAGCTCAACCGGCAATAATTCCGAAATTGTTAGGCTGGACATCATGACCGGGGTTCAAACCCCGACTCCCTCACTTGTGTGTGTGAGTTTATAATGACTTTGCCATTTCGTCTGTCTAGTCTACCATAAAAAAGTGTCAATGCAACGATATAGTAGTTTGTGTTTCGTTTTGATGCAATTGTACTTGTTCTGCCTTTTTTTTTTTGGTGTTTGTTTTCCGGAATTTGTTATTGATTAGAGATGAAGTGACAACAAAAGAAAACTATTTCTTGTTTGTTTCCTGATCGTAATAACATGAACTGAGAAGAACAAGTTGCAGCGTGCTGCGTGAGTCCTAGTTAACTTACTGATAGCGGGAACTTGTCCCGCCTCCCCTCCCCCCCGAAACCAAAGGACGCTTGATGGAATCCAGAAGCGAGCTGCAACCTGCGAGTATACTGTCTGTGTTCCCCTCACCAAGGTGATCGAAGTAAGTTTGTCAGGTAGTAGTTGCCAAATTTGACATTAGCTATCTATGTATCTATAATAAAAACAGAGTTATTTACTGCTCTCTATTCTCTGTCCATTTGGCCATCTATTTTGTATCTGTTATTTTTATTCCTAGGTTTTATGAATTGAGTATGTTGATAAATGATAATTTATTCTTTTCAGTTATTTTGAATGGTTAACTTGCTTAACAAAAAAATGGGTAAGGGAAAATATCTTTTTTAGGGATTAGTTTCTTTAGATTTTAATCCTTCGTTTTGTCTAGATTTCCTTAACAAAAGTTTGAATTTCAATATGTTTGTTAATTTTGTTCTTTAATAATTCCAAATTCTGTCCCCATTGTTCCCTGACAATTTTTTTTGGAAACTGACCTGGGCTTCAAATAGATTACCATTGTTTGGCTGATTTCATTTGGGTTTATGTTTGGCTTAATCCGTGTCATTTGTTATTGTATTAAGAAGAGACATTTGTAAACCAGTTTCCATTTTTGCTCTTATTTTGCTAATAGCTTTGAATGATGTACAAGGTTATCGCTCAAATCCGAGGAATTAAAAGCTATATTTTTAACTGTTACTGCAGCTTTGTCATGCATTATGATCATAAACACCAAACACGATTTGGCTATTTGCAACTACAGTGTCGGTTATATACATGATTTGTTTCGACGCTTCTGGCTTACTAGTATTACATGGAGGACAAGGATAAACTTACAATATACTATGTGCTTATCTCCAATTTGTTCATCCTAAAATGAAATGCCCAGCCTCATCTATATTGTGGTGTCAACGGTGAAGCATTCTTTCCTACTCTCTTTTGTGGTGAAAATAGTAGTTTGACCTTGTTAGTTTGAGCGGTTAATACAGTATGTCACCTGTGTGAAATGGTAGTATACATTGAAGTTTATTGGTGCCGATGCTGAAATATCATATTTTCACTTAACTTAATTTTCTGTAACATTTCACACAGGTCTGTTATTGATTTTTTTTTTTAATTTTCATTTGTCAGTCCTTTGATTCATTTGTAAAATGCAAATGCAGAGGTCACTTGGTTTTTGGTACATGTATTGGATACCAGCAGACATTTCTAATTTCTTGGTTTGCTTGCGGTATGGTTTATGGCGTCAATGGTTCTTATCTCAGAAAATGTCCACACCAGCAGATTTCTGTTGCTATTATGTCAAAAGGTTAGTATGGCTGATAATTATTTGTTTCTGTAATCTTTTTTTAGGAGGGACAGATGAACCGGGTAACCTAGCTGCACTAGATGAAACATAAACTACGTCAGTTATGTCTGATAAAGATCTGCCCCAATTCTTGATGAAAACTTGGGAAGCTTCAATAGCCATTTTTGTCACTGCCTTGTTACATATCTCTAGCAGCTGCTTTGCAGTTGGGGATGACTTCAACAAGTTCCGGGTACTTCTTTGGTATTTCCTTAGACATAACCACATACCTTGTTTTCATTATGTCTTGAACGTTATGCAACACTGAATCCAAATTAACATTAGATCATTTACTAGTAATACAAAAAATGAAGCCTATCAAGTGTATTTGGTTTTATGATATGCATATCAGAAATGGAAATTGGAAGCTATCAGTGTGTTTGGATTGAAAATTTTACATCAAATTGCTTTTGAGAGCATCAAATGTAATACTTTAGCTTAAACTCAGATGTAAGTCTTAGGTCTGATCTAGATCTTTTGTTTTTTGGTTGTTGCTGTGGGATCTAGTGAATTTTCGGATCATAGACTTGCTTTGAAAGTGAATAAAGTCAATATACTATAAGTATTCTTCATTAAATCATTACTTAGAATTTGCTTAATACATCCTATGTATGATAATAATTAATAGAAATAATAGTAATAGGTCTTGCATCACAATTGTATAAGAGTTCATGCACATAGGTTCCTTGCTAGAATCCCCTCAAAAGTAATTCCAGGTCCAAAAGCAAGTATCAATCCCCATTCAGAATCTCCTCCACCCGCCTTTCTAATCTTCTTGTCCTCTTCTAACATATACTCCAGCACATAAACAATAGTATTGCTGCTAGCATTTCCATAATCCATTAGAGCTTTTCTACTAGCATTCAGCTTCTCCGGCGACAACTCAAGCCGCTTCTCCACGCGGTTCAATATTGCAGGCCCACCTGGATGCACAGCCCAAAACAACTTGTTGTACTCCTTATTCTCCAACCCAACAACATCAATTAGTTTATCACAGAATCCCTCAACATTGTCTTCGATTATCTGAGGAAGTTCCCTTGCTAGCGTGAAACTTATGCCCTCCTCAGTCAGCTTCCCATCAATTTTCTTCTCTGTGTCTGGTATAAACTCTTGGGCTGAAGTATGAAGCTCAAACAACGGTGTCTCAGTTTCAAACACTGGGTCTGAGCCAATTATCATAGCACCGGCTCCATCTCCAAAGAGTGCCACACCAACAAGATCGTAAGGCCTATCAACACTTGGTGGCTTGAATCCAATAATTGTAGTTTCAGAAGTAGCAAGCAAAACTCTACATCCAGGGTTGTTCTCAGCTATGTCTTTTGCAACGCGAAGGCCAGCTACGCCTCCCGAGCATCCAGCGAAATAGAGCATAGTTCTTTGAATTTTAGGGTTTAGTCCTAGTCCTTTTGACAAATATAGGTCACCGCCGGGTAATCTAGCTTCACTAGATGAAACATAAACTACATGAGTTATGTCTGATAAGGGTCTACCCCAATTCTTTAGGCAAACTTGGGAAGCTTCGATTGCCATTTGTGTAACTGCGTTGTTACATATCTCTAAACGTTGTGTTACAGTCGAGGCGCCTTCGACAGCAAGTTCTGGATACTTCTTTAGTATATCCCCATTCATAACAACATACCTTGTTTTTACTGTGGTTGTCTTGCCTGTTTATACCACATGAAGCCAAATTAAAATGTGGGTCATTTAGTTGCAACATAAATGGAACCTATCAAACAGTGTTAGTTTTATAATAGAGAATATCAAAATTGATTTTGCCTTTTTATGTGTGCAGTTTAAGTAAAAGACATATATTTGGTTACAGTTTGTCAAACTTGATTTGATTAGTAGTGCAACATACTTTGAAGGCTAAGTTAAAACTTAATTTGGTAGCTTTTCTATATATTATCTTTATTTGGAAATAAAACCTCATATTGAAAATTAATACTTTGGTACTTCTTTAATTTTTTAGTCCAAATGATACTTTATTTTACAAAAGTTATTTAAAAATAGTAATTGTTTGCTTTAACGTGCTATCTTATCTTATTTTGTCAAAGTTATATCAAAATAGTCCTTTCTGTACCACAATTCAAATGGTTTTAAAAACAAAATACTATTTGGTCACATTTACATAAAAATGCATATCATTTAATTATTAAAAAAAAATATATTATTTCATTATTTTCTTTTCCTACATTCTATCAACCATATATGGTTGTGGCTAAATGGAGTGACCAAATCTATATTCATCCAAAATTTCTTAGTAAAAGGTAGGATAAACAAAGTGTCCAAAAATCACATGTCATTGTCCATGAAACAAAGTTCTTTGTCCCCTATATATGTATGCATAAAAAAGAGAATTAAGGTGTGTATTTTACTATATTGTACTTACAAAGTCTAGCAAGCTTTTGTTTAAGCTCAGGATTGTCACAATTAGTGTCCCTAAAATATCCATCAACTAAATACTCTTGCATCACAAGCTGGTGAGGGAAAGCTTTGCCAAGAGCTAATATAGTAGCCTTCCCAGGGGTTGCCTGCTTTGTGACACCTCTCACTATACCTTCGTCTCCCATATTTCTTCTTTGCTAGATCAAATGTGTATAATTTTCTATGCAATGAATGTTATTCAAAACACATTGAATGAATAAATTAAGTAGGACTATATATAGTCTTGTAGGGATGTTGGGATACGTTTAGAATAGGCAAAACATGCAATGTGCATTTGGTAAATGTGTGTTAGTTAGTTGGAAGGTAAGTGGTTCATAGTAATCACATTATATTTTAGTCGCTGGGAAGAGGTTGTGGATTGGGATTCTATTTTTTTTTTTGTTGATATAATGGGATTCCATTTTTAGTTGACTAGCTAGTTGGCTAGTTGTATTATAGTTGCATCAATTTTGTATTAACTACTTAATCTCGTATTTGATAATATTTTTTTTTATGTTCAGACATCATTTCTCTAACTATTATGAGGAAGTACCATTTAGCTAGATATAAAGTTTAGTTTGGACCAATGGAAAGATTTGTCCATTTTAGACCAATCTAATAATAACCTTTGATATATTATAAATGTATTGGAATGGTTTAGATTAAAAGGTTTATACCTACTAGTATAGTTGTAGTATTATACAATCTTAGGTCAGGTTGGCCATAGTTTTTTATTTTTTTTATGATTCAAGAATAAGTTTGTAGTATTATACAAACTTATTTTTTATTTTTTTTATGTTGTTATGAATGAGGAGATACTAAAGAAGTATCCAGAACTTGTTGTCCAAGGCGCCCCGACTGTAAAACAGTGTCTAGAAAAGTTATGTAACAAGGTAGTAACACAAATGGCAATTGAAGTTTCCCAAGTTTGTCTAAAGAATTGGGGTAGACCCTTATCAGACATAACTCATGTGATTTATGTTTCATCTAGTGAAGCTAGATTATATATCCGGGGGTGACCTATACTTATCAAAAGGACTAGGACTAAACCCTGAAATTCAAAGAACCATACTTTATTTTGTTGGATGCTCGGGAGTTGTAGCTGGCCTTCGCATTGCGAAAGACAGCCATTTTTTGTCACTGCCTTGTTTGATATTTCTAGCAGATGCTTTGCAGTGGAGTGGGGATGCCTTCAACATGTTCCGGGTACTTCTTTGGTATTTCCTTAGACATAATCACATACCTTGTTTTCATTGTGTCTAGACAGTTTTTGCAACACTGAATCCAGATTAACATTAGATCATTTACTAGTAACAAAAAAATGGAACCTATCAAGTGTGTTTGGTTTTATGATATGATATGTATGTAAGACATGGAAATTGGAAGCTAACAGTAATTTTACATCAAATTGCTTTTAGAGCATCAATCAAATGTAACAGTTTAGCTTAAACTCAGTTGTAACGAATCAATTTTACAAGAAAAATTCATTTAAAATATAATTTATCAAATGCTCAAGCAAATGTACACTAACAAGTAGCTCTTGTCTAAACTCAAATTATATGCAGATTGATAAAAATTTTAAAAGCTGTGACAATGTAATTGTGGTTGTTAACATAGTGGAGAGATGTGGTTGCATTGGGTTTTACCTCAACCATTGGGTGGGTCATAGGTAAGCTAAAGGTGAAAGTGTCTTTCAATTGTTTAAGGTTTTGTTGGGAAGATATTAGTGTAGAAGCCATTTGCATTACTTGCTTTTCACAACAACCATTTTGGTACCCTTCTTCTAGATCAATCATCACATCCGACCTAACAACTTTGTCTTTTTTTTTTCATCAGTTGAGCCAAGACTAGTGATTAGTATTCTATAACATCAAAATAATAAAATTCAAACAAACATTGATAATTTCACAAAAATAATTTATAGTATGAGAACAACATTTTAAAATTCACTTTAAAGTTAAACCTTAATATGTGTTGGGCTGTCTTGAATGGTAACTTTCCATAGAACTGGTTTTTCACGGAGAGAGACATGAGTGGCTCTTTCACCCTAGTCCTAGTCGTTCCCAATGTTTTGGTTTGTTGCACTTTTTTTAACCGGTGTTGTATTTTTTTTAACCAGTGTCCAACAAGTAGTCATCGCTAATGGCGGTAATTAAAGACTTCGTACCAATATCAATGTAACCAAAAAATTAACGATTGATTATAGTATTTTCATTTGATTAGCAATAAGTTAATTTTTTTTTTTTGTTCAAGAATAATTAATTATTATTGTTAAGGAAAATTGTTCAAATATTTTATTTTATTAATATAGTGATTTTAGATAGAATTAATTGTTGTTAACCAGATACTTTATCATGAGATTCTGAGTATCCTATTTGGCACAAAAAATATGCTCTTTTCCTTGTTAGCTGATAGTTCAGCTACTGTTTTGTTTGATTCGATGGTTTGTTGTTTTTGACCCTCACCTGATTTTTTTTTTTGTCAATAGCTTAGTGGCTAAAAATTCCATTTTAAGGTGGATCAGTGGGATGACCGGGATTCGAACCCCAACTCCCTGCATATATAAGACAATATCCCTGTCAACTGAGTTAAGCTTATGAGACACCCTCACCCTTGGTTTATAAAAGCAAAAGCTACTTAAAAAATATCAATCATACAAAAAAGTATAAGGTTTAATTAGAGTTTTCATTTTTTATTTTATTTTATAGATATACTTCACTTGAGGTAATTATATTTGTTGGTGCGTGAATATAAATGGTGGATAATCTAATTGATAGATTGACACTGTATTAGATTTTTATATTGACTTAATTCACTCATTCTTATGACATGACTTGTAAAGTGAAAAATGTCACTAAAAATCAAATATTTCATATATTAAGGACTAGAGAGTAAAATCTAATCAATTGAAATGGTCAAGAAATAGAATAATTTGATGAAAGCTAAACAATTTCTCCTTGTTTTGTTGGAAAGTGATTATTGAATGAGCGCAAAACCTATACAATTTTAGTAATTCACGCAGTTACATAATTCCATCATTCTATTAGTTAATAATACACACACACATAACAATTAACGTCATTGCACTATAAATAACTTCTTGTATTGACCACTTAGTTAGTCACTTAACCCTCAAGAGTCAAAGATTGTTATCAATCATCAATCACAACAATACCAAATAATTATCTTTATCCTTTTTCTAGATCATTAAGGAAAAAAAAGGTGCTTATACATTCTTAAATATACAGGACCATGAGTTCAACTAACTCAAGGATAGCTAATGAAAAACTTTCGATGTCTGTTCAGAGTAACGATAAAAATGGTTTGGGGCCTAAAAAACCTTTAAAAGGGAAGTTTCAGGCTTCTATTGGAGCGGATGAGTTTTTCAGTGCTGAGGTATTAATTAAATACAAATTTCAGTCATTATAGTATTCTACCTTGTTTTTTCTTTTAAAGAGTCGGAAACTCATATGTGATCGTAAATTTGAACCCTCTACATAATATATCAAATGTTATTGTAGTATTTTATTATCTAAAATGTATTTGCAGGATTATACATTTTATTTTTAATTTTAAAAGGTGAGACTCGTATCATGCGTCACGTACAAAAAAAGGTCATTTAAAACTTTTCAGTAAACATATAAAATTAAATAAAATTGTGCATATAAAAATTGTCAAGGTTTTTGTAAAAAAGAAGTTAGAAAAACATTGAATAAAAAGCATGTTCAAAATAAACTATTTTAATATCATTGGTCTCTGAATTAATAGCTAAATTAGTTATTATTTCATAATTTTTTTATATTATTTAAAAATTGTAATTGCTAAATACTATCATAAATTTCAGCAAAATATTGTATAAAAATTTCATAATATATATATTTTTTTTCTTAAAGTAAAAAGTTTACAAATACCTCGTTTCAAAAAATATAATTAAATAGACCTTAAAATGATGTTTTTCAATAAAATGACGCAACCAAAAGTTTTTGTCCATTCTTGTTCAAAAAAAAAAGTTTTTGTCCATTAACCAGCACTTTCTATTTTTTCCGGTCTCTTAGAACTATAAAAATATAAAAAATGGTTCTTAAAGATCAACTTATTTAATCTCAGTCATCATATTTGATCGGATGGTGAAAAACAGTTACTATGTAGTAACTTTGTGTAATCCAAACCCCTATAGTTCAAAGACTAAATTGGACACGTACGTATATCATTTATTTGAATAATATTAATAACACCTCTTTTAATTATTATTTTCTTAGACATGGAAAGCAGCTTTGACAGAATTAGTGGCAACTGCCTCTCTAATGGTGACCTTGTCTACTTCCATTATTGCATGCTTGGACTCACATGAAGTTGATCCTAAGCTTATAATTCCCTTTGCAGTTTTCATCAATGCATTCTTGTTCTTAATGGCCACAGTTCCTCTATCTGGTGGCCACATGAGCCCTGTTTTCACATGCATAGCTGCACTTAAAGGTGTTGTAACACTTTACCGTGCCCTCCTTTATGTGATAGCACAATGCATTGGCTCAATAATTGGTTTCTATATACTAAAGTGTGTGATGGAACCAAGATTAGTAAACACATATTCATTAGGAGGTTGTGCTATTGGTGGCAAAGGACTTACTTCTAGTATTAATCAGTATGAAGCCTTGTTATTGGAAATCTCTTGCACATTTTTGGTACTTTTTTTAGGTGTCACATTGGCTTTTGACAAAAAAAGGTCAAAGAATATGGGCTTACCAATGGTATGTTTGGTGATAGCTGGGGCCATGGCGTTGGCAGTATTTGTGTCGATAACGATAACGGGTCGGCCCGGTTATGCCGGTGTTGGGCTTAATCCGGCGAGATGCTTAGGCGCGGCGTTGCTACATGGGGGTTCGTTATGGTATGGACATTGGGTTTTTTGGGTTGGGTCTATCATAGCTTGTTTAATCTATTACAGTGTCTCTATCAACCTGCCAAACGAGGGTTCAATTTCGGATGATGGAGAATATGTTGTCTTAAAGTTGGCTCGTGGTTCTCTTGATACTATTCGTCATGGTGATATTTCAAATGATGTCACAATAGAACGAAGTGACTTTCAAGAATATTTATCGTGTACTACATAAATATGAAGGTTTTTTCTCCTCTCTATCACCGCACCTCCTCTCTCCATCTCTATCAAGACCCGCCACCGCCAATCTCTCTATCAAGACAATTGCATAGCCATGAAACTTGGTTCTTCTTTTTGGTGACATTTTCCTGAGCAATCAATCAATTTGGAGGAGGGTAACTTCATTCTTCTTTTTTATATCACAATAGAAGGAAGTGAAGTTGGCTTTCAAGAATACTTTATCATTGTTTGTTTATTTAATGTTTGTGAACTCGCAACTTTGCATAACACATATCTAGAATCATAGTGATACACCGTGATTTTTCAAAAGCTACATAGTGTAGCTTCTGTGAAAATACGGTAGATCACCATAATTCTGACGTCCACCGTGATATAAATATAGGCTAAATTTAAAAAGTAATTAACATAAGCCGCACCTTACCTTTGCCTCTCAAAATCCAAAATTGACCCATTACACTAACTAGAACCGTTTCTTGGAAAACAATTTAAAGGAAAAGGACAAAACAAAAATCATCGACATAAAACCACACTTCATGCAATGTAACCGATATATCTTGGTAATCAGTAATTCCTCAAGAATCCTTAACTAGTTTCAGCCTTTTCCAGAGCTGCAAGAAAATGTATGATCAATACAATCCCTATGATATTAGAAAAATGACACACACACACGCACACACGATGAGTTAGGAACACGAACTTACGATTATAGTTCAATAGCTTATCAATAAGCTCAACATGGGTCATAAGCATGCGCCTACAACAATATCGAACCAGCCCCAAAGAATCCGGTTCATCTCTGCAATCTTCCACCAATATGTGATACTACGAAATTTAACTAATATTTGCCTGGAGATAAATTTAAAATGCTGTCAAGAGACCTACATAGTATATTCCATACATGTTTCATGTTTGTAGTCACGCAGTGAGTTTGACAAAATAAATGTCACCGTAATTTTGTTGAATATTCAAATAGTAGCTTTTGCATAATCATGTCTTGCCGTGATATAGTCCAATTCAACATCAATTCAAACATTAAGATTAACAAAAAAAAAGTAAATTTTATGGACGGAAAAGTTATTTAACCCTGATAATTAATTAAATTAAGAAGAAAATGAAAAAGCCTACATGCAGAAACAGGAAAAGAGAAGAGTAGAGTACTGACCCTTTACTGTAATGTGATTGCAGAAGGTCCAGATAGGGATCCCATTTGTCTCCAATGACCTAATTTGAAGAAAACGAAACGAATTAAGCATAATTTTAATCAATAATCATAACCCTAAATTTGAAAACGGTTAAATTATAAGCAGAATTTAGAAACCTTTCCACATGTCATTTTCTCATAAAATACTGTTTATTCTTCATCTAAGGTGGAATCTTTTGTTCTTGTTTACTTTTTTTGGGTCAAATTCAAACTCTCTTGAAGCCTCTTCTCAGAAGCTACATGGCCTCTTTCCGCTACAATATACAACCATTGAAGGTAATCGCTACGCTTGGTGGTCCAAGGTTTCACTTTGACATCACATATTGCATATATCTTCAACTATTATTTTTCCTTGAAACCCCATAATAAGTTAAACATTCATTAAAATCCATGTACAAGTAGTAATTAATTCTTGGAAAATGCTGATTTGTACGATGGTATCTAGCGAAGAAAGACAATAATGATTTCTGGCCTTTGATATACATAATAACCTCCCCATGTTTTCCATTAGATATGCTGTAACCGTTTTAGCATTTTTTTATTACAAGGAACCATGTGAAATTCTTGCCTTTCGTGTGCACTTTCTTCGTACTATTTAGCAATACTCTTAACTCTTATGTCTTAAAATTGAGAGTCGGGCTAACTCATTCATCGAGGATTGCGAGATGATCTGAATATGTGTTTATAAAGTGAAATCAATCCTCACTTTACAAGTCGGTTTTGTAAGAATGAGTTAGGCCTAATACTCAATTGTAAGATGGTATCAGAGTCTCTTCATGATTGGCTGGGCCGCCTGCTATCAAGTTCTGATCGGGCCATCCACCTTTCATATCTGCGCCTCAAGCCCATAGCGCTTGGCGCGAGGGGGTGTGCTAAGAAGTCTCACATCGGTTGCGAGATGACCTGAATATGTGTTTATAAAGTGAGGTCAATCCTCACCTTACAAGCCGATTTTGTAAGGATGAGTTAGACCAAATTCTAAGATTATGATATGAACATATATACTTGTTCTCTCTAAGTCTCTATTAAGAAAATGTACTTAATCAATGTTGTTAGGCTGAACACATCATCAGGGTTCAAATTCGAGACTTGGCAGTTGTGTGAGTTTTAGTGGTGTTTGTCATTTCTTGACTTGTCATGATTCTCTTGTAATTTTGTCTTTTGCATATATATAGACAGTGACTGTAAAGTTTGAACCAACCATAATATTAATTCAATATTCAAGTTTATAATTTTTCAGCCACTCAGATTCTGTTGCAAATTCTTTAGAGAATCTTTGTGTTTACTATTCCAAGTTCCAACCAAATGGGAACATAACACATTAGTCTTTGCCTTATACATCATGAGTAAATTTCCTTTGTTCAATCTTATGATGTTTGTTCCACAGTTGACTCCATATCTCATGCATGACTTGTAAATAATATATAAAGAGATATTAGTTTTCCTTTTCTTCAACTTGAATGCTTTAATCTCTAACTCTATTATTCATTTTGTAATGAATTTCATTCCTAGTATTCTATTTATTCTCTCTCTTATAGTTTCCAATTCCATAGCATCATCCATTATTACTCAATCTCAATCCTTCAGTGATGGAGAGATCATTGTTTCATCAAAAGGATTGTTTGAGTTTGGTTTCTTCAGTATTAAAGATCCTAATAAACGCTACGTCTGTATTCGATTCAAGAATATTTCAACTCAAAATGTTGTTTGGGTTGCAAATGATGGCAAGCCAATCAATGACTATTCTGCAGTTTTGAAACTAAATAGTTCTGGCAGTTTGGTCCTTACACACAACAACAATGTTGTTTGGTTCACAAATTCTTCCACAAAAGCACAGAAACCGGTGGCACAACTCTTGGATAATGGTAATCTAGTCATAAAAGAAGATAGTGTTAGTAAAACCTATCTGTGGCAAAGCTTTGACTACCCATCTAATACATTGTTGGCAGGTATTGTAAAATTCTAGATTATTCTATAATGCCTGTAATAATTTAGCTAGAGTAATAAAAGGATGAGCCTATAAATATCTTTTGTATTGTAATGTTGAAATTCTTTGTTTAAAAAAGGCATATAGATTATTTTAGAACTTTCTGAAAATCAATCATCAATACTTAATGTTAAGGAGTCTCACATCAGTTGTAAGATGACCTGACTGTGTGTTTATAAGTGACGGCAATCCTCACCTTAAAGGTTTTGTAGGGTTGAGTTAGGCCCAACACCCAATTCTAAGATGCTATCATAGCCTCTCCAAGATCCGTTGGGCCACCTGTTATTAGGGTTCCGCTATCGGGCCACCCACAGTTTATATCCACGTACCAAGCCCAATAGTGCTGGGAGTGAGGGAGCGTGTTAAAATAGGCCGGTTTTGTAAAGATGAGTTAGGCCTAACTCTGATACTTAAATTAAAATCAGGCATGTTATTCACAATGTGCGTGGTAGAGTTAACTTTAAATAAAGGTCCGTTACCGCGAAAAAGGCCGGACAAAAAGTATACCATTACCATTTTTCACGTTTTTATATGGTGAAAAAAAATCACGCCGAAACGCCGATATGGCCGTGACGAAACAGTGATACAGCCCCAACGAAACACATTATGGCCACGACAAAATGCTAATAGATAGAGACATCTATTTTTTCTAATAGAAATGAATAAAAAACACATTTTTAGTACAAATATGAACATAAATTATAAAGTGTTATCTTTTTTAACTCTTTCCTAGTTCAAAACTTAACATTTATCTCATTTAAGTTGTTATACATATATTATAGTACAAATAATTTTAATAACATTTGTGCGATATTGTGATTAATTCACATCGCGACGACCGTATTTCGTAATGCAACGGCCGTAACAACCGAAATCGCGAAATCTTTGATGCGACCGCGACCATAACCACTATTTAAAACCCTCTAAGCCGCTGCCGACTGGTGTATTATGGTCTAGTTCTTCAATCATGACATTGTGTTGTGTCTACCAAATAATAAAAATGTTATCATTCTAAATTCCAACAGATATGAAGTTGGGATGGGACCTTAAAAGAAATTTGAGTAAGTGTCTTAAAGCATGGAAGAGTGATGATGATCCAACACCAGGAAACTTTACTTGGTGTGTGGTATTGAATCCGTATCCTGATATCTATATGATGAAGGGAGAAAAAAAGTACCACAGACTTGGACCATGGAACGGCTTGCGTTTTAGCGGTATGCCAGAGATGAAGCCTAATCCTGTTTTCAGCTACAAGTTTGTCTACAACAAAGAAGAGGTTTATTACTCATGGAGCTTCAATGATAGTTCTCTAATATCAACAGTGGTACTTAACCAAACAAGTTACCAACGTCCACGCTATGTATGGTCAAAAGCCGAGGAATCATGGATGCTTTATTCAAGAATGCCAGGAGATTATTGTGACCTTTATAGTCTATGTGGAGTCAATGGATATTGCAGCAGTACTAATTCACCAATATGTGAATGTTTAAATGGGTTCAAGCCTAATTTTCCTGAAAAATGGAACTCAATGGACTGGTCTGATGGATGTGTCAGAAATCACCAATTGAACTGCATCAATGAAGGGTTTGTCTCAGTACCAAACTTGAAAATTCCAGATACTAAAAATACTTCGGTGGATCATGACGAGAGTATTGGTCTAGAGCAATGTAGAGCCAAATGCTTGAAAATTTGTTCATGCATGGCTTATACAAATACAAATATAAGTGGAGCAGGAAGTGGTTGTGTTATGTGGTTTGGTGATTTAATTGATATCAAATTTATTCCACTTGGTGGCCAAGTTCTATATATCAGGATGCCTGCTTCAGAATTAGGTTAATACTTCATTAATTTCACCAATTTTTTTAAGCCTTGTATTTGAATATGGAATTTAACTATATATAATTGTTTTATTTAGACGATGAGCACAGGAGGAACTTGAGAAAAAAAGTTCTAATTGTTGTTTTTGCGGCTTTGGGAATGCTTTTACTTGCGATATATTTTTTCTACAGATTCCGGAGGAGGAGCGTTGTTGGTAAAACTATTATTCCATTCTCTAACATTTGACTGAAAAATTGGCATTGGCTACATAGTTCTGAAACAAATTCCTTCCATTTTACAGGGACGTCAAAGAGTGAAGGTGACTATGAAAGACACGAGAACGATATGGATCTCCCCTTACTAAATTTGTCAACAATTATTATTGCCACCGATAACTTCTCAGAGAAGAACAAGATTGGAGAAGGTGGTTTTGGAGCTGTCTATTTGGTAATTCAATATTACTAAGTAAGAATAGCTAGAAAAGTAGTAAGTATAAAGAACATCATCTAAGTAATCTAACTTATGATTGTCCAGGGAAAATTAGGAAGTGGGCTAGAAATTGCTGTCAAGAGACTTTCACAGAGCTCAAAACAAGGGATGAGAGAATTCATAAATGAAGTAAAACTTATTGCAAATGTTCAGCACCGAAATCTTGTAAAGCTTATTGGCTGTTGCATTCAGAGACATGAAAAATTGCTAGTTTATGAATACATGTCTAATGGCAGCCTAGATTACTTCATTTTTGGTATGTAATGTAATCTCAATTCAATTTTATATTAAAACTCACTCACTGGTGTTTTATGATACAGTGACTGAGTTGTTATGAAATATGAACTATATATGCAGATCATACCAGAAGTCAATTGCTAGATTGGCCAAAGCGCTTCCACATAATTTGTGGAATCGCCAGAGGGCTTATGTATCTTCATCAAGATTCTCGATTGAGGATTATTCATAGAGATCTCAAAACAAGTAATGTTTTACTAGATGATACTATGAATCCCAAAATATCAGATTTTGGAATGGCTAGAACTTTTGGAGGAAACCAAATTGAAGGAAACACAAATATAATTGTTGGGACATAGTGAGTTTTTGTTTAACTGTCTAGAACCATACATAGTTTATTTTACTTTTACACACATGACATGACATGTGTGTTTTATATTTTTCTCTCAATGGTTTATTGCAGTGGGTACATGGCACCAGAGTATGCTATTGACGGACAATTTTCCGTGAAATCTGATGTTTTCAGCTTTGGTGTTTTGATATTAGAGATTATATGTGGGAAGAAAAACCGAGTGCGTTATCGTGCAAAGCAAACTCTTAACCTTGTTGCTTATGTAAGTACTACGTACTAGTATAAATGTTAATTTTCCATGTTAAAAGTTTACCTGCTAATAATAACTTTATCTTTTTTTATGATTTAGGCATGGACATTCTGGAAACATGAAAGAGCTTTACAAATAATTGACTCAAACATAGAGGATTCAAGCATTGTATCGGAAGTATCACGTTGCATACACGTTGCACTTTTATGTGTGCAACAATACCCAGAGGATAGGCCTACCATGGCTGATGTGATTCTAATGTTAGGGAGTGAGATGTCATTGGAGCCAGGTTTTATTAAGAGGAGGGAATCTATTGAAGCAAATTCAAGCTCAAGTAGGAAGGATATAAGTTCAAACTATGAATTGACCATAACCTCTTTAAGTGTTCGATGAAAATCAATAAGATGAATGCAAATATTGCAGTGAACTATAATAATTCCATACAGGAGTAGAGTAGTGTTCAAATACTTGTGTACATGTATGTCCAAAGTCTACCATTTGGATACTTGGACATGACATTAAAGACTGGAAATTTGCAAGGACTGTATTTGACCTTTTAATTTTATATTTATTTTCTTCAAATAAGTCATCTATATCTATGAATATTGAATACTTTTTCTTTATCAAATGAAATAAAAAAAAATGTTTTCACAAAGTAAACGGGGCCTTAAATACAATAATCAATTTTAAATTCACAAAGTAAATGGGGACTTAATATATAATTTACACAAATAAATGTTTTATTATAATAATTATGGTTCTTAATTTTATCCATCATCATTCATATACATACTTAGATTTTTTACACAGCTATGACTTATGCTGTTTCAGCAGGGGATGGCTGCAGAAGTGTAGAAGATGAGCCTAGAGGCTCATGCACTACAGAATTTGAAGAAACTGATATGGGATTTCCTTCCAACTGCAACATGATACTCCCCAATATTTCAGTTAGTATTTTCTTGAACTCATCTTCTTTCACCAACTTTGCATCATCTGCACTCACCATCTTAAACACTTCACCAATAACCTTATCCATCTGTAATATAAATATGAATTTTCAATTCAATTTCAGTCTCAGTGACATATGAAGCAACAAAATGATGAGAGAAGGAACCAAGACATTAAGCTCAAATGGTTAATGAGCCCACCCTAGGACAAATCGTTTAGGAGAATCCGAGTTTGATTCCTTACGGGAACAATTCTTAGCCAAACTTTACTTACCTCGCGGCTGAACTCTGGATTATCAGGTCCCTTCCCCTGATGGAGAACCGGAGGATTAAAAACAAAAAACAAAAACTGATGAGAGAAGAGACAACACACCTCTTCAATTGCTCCAAATGGAGGTAAAGCAGCAGATGGAGCCACCACGTCAAGCGCCACTCTTAGGTAATCCTTTGACATTTTTCCATTTCGATCTTTAGGTAAAGTCTCTATAGCCGAGTTCAATATCTGCATCCCATCATAGATCAATTAATCGGTGAACTATATATCGATAAGCTAATAACAATAAACATATTTCGAGAAATATCCATATCCCGAAAGAAAATAGACCGACCTTGTCTAATTCAAACTTGTTGGATAATAGTCTCTTAACACCGCTTCCATCAAAGGTACTTTCGCTATGAGCGACTATAACAGGTTGCTCCTTAAGACGATTAGCGACACTCAATGCCACTTTCTTGAATTCCTCCAAAAAGATCTCTTGCGAAACAGGTTTATCCAAATCATACCCATGTTCAGAAACCAGTGCTGGTTCCACAATGTTGCTAACAACCTACACAGATAATGATCAAGCCACGGTGTTCAGAAAGTTATGTTAATAACATTCATAAATTAGAAAAAATTGAATTAGTGACGGAAAAATTAGAAACGGGATAAAATGAAATTTGAAATTGATCTCTAAACGAGCATCGGCTTAGGACACACTGAATTATTGGAGACCACTTTCATTTGATTTATTTCTAATTTTCGTCGATAATTGGAAACTTTTATGTTGGTATGAATTAGCTACCCAAGAATCAGATGTAGGTGGAATCCCTTGGTCAACATTGAGTTTGCTGAGAGCTTGAATTATATAGTCGTGAAATGATTTATGAGGTGATTCAATTTGAGAGAATATAGATACGATTTCTGGTTCATAAGTTGAACCATTAAGAAACTCGAAAAGATCTTCGCCATCAATGCGAAGTATGACAATCGGGTCTCGTTTGAGTCCAGCAGCCATGCCCAATAGAATGTCTGAGAGAACCTCTTTGAACTCAGTCTTGCTCACTTTTTCTTGCTTTCCATGTGTGAATTCATTCAACACCTGTGAAGTTAACAAATCAGTTATCATTTTGGTTCTAATATAATGGATAATCAAAGACAGACAAATTCTTTTCAGCAGTAAAGAATAAACAAAATATTATAAAAAAATACAACATATAAGTGTGTATGTCTTTCATTTTGTTTGACTTAATGTGTGTGCTTTGCTTTCACATATATATATATATATATTGATAGATTCATGTATTGACATTGTTTATTGAATACTCCATTTGTTCTGTACCATAAGTCATTTACAACTTTGTTTATATGAAAATAAAATATTTCATTTTTGCTAAGGCGATTGACTTATATAATATAAAGAAAAGTGATAGATTGACACTGAGCTTAGTAGAGAGTATCACAGTTCGATCTTCCCCAATTGTGATTGGAAGGTGGCTGAAACCACTTAATGTCAGAATTGACCGCCAAACCAGATTAGACGGTCTAGTGGACGGGATACTGACGGTGAAAACAAAAAAAAATAAAATATAGAAAGAATCTTATTGATCTAAAGAGTACATCAAGTTGTTTTAGAATACCAATTAGAGTTAGCACGGACGATTGGACCTTCCGCTCACATCTCTTGTGATTTTGGTGTGTATGAGATATGTCCCCTAATCTAAATTTTTTCCAAAACAAATTTAGCATCCACTGCTATATTTTTATCAGGTGAATAAGGTACCTTATTGCTCATTTATATTTGGTACATAGGTAGGTAAGCATTTAGATTTTCACAAGAATACCACATACAAAAAAACTCCTTTAATTTGATTGTCCCCGCAAGAAACACATCCTTAGGAATGCAGCCAGCGACAAGGACCATATAAATTATGGTTGAATAATAATAGCAGGTTGACTTTATTATGTACTCTAAAGTCTAACTTAAAACTTTCTACTCGCATAACATTGTCTGAGTACTGAGTACCTAATTATTATTATTTATTTTTTTAAAAACTTGGTATCTGGTTAGGACTGACTAATTTAAAGGATCAATCTCACCGTCCACTTACAGAGGCTTGTATGAACTAACCTACTAAAATTGACACCATAAAAAATCAAACACGTGATCTATAGAGGAGCACATTACAGAGTCTCAACTCAACACTAGACCGATCTAAGTGAGTCGGTGCTTAATAATTATTAGTTTTGTAATATACAGATTATTAAACAGAAAAAATAATCACTATTATAATATTAGAACTTGGTAAGAAGTCAAAATACCAATAAGAA
Source organism: Trifolium pratense (assembly GCF_020283565.1). NCBI lineage: Eukaryota > Viridiplantae > Streptophyta > Magnoliopsida > Fabales > Fabaceae > Trifolium > Trifolium pratense. The sequence goes on from NC_060061.1 coordinate 24,946,895, forward strand.
AAAAAAGTTTCTTTGAGATTCTTCCTTGTATATGGAGATAAGGAAATACCAACAAAAAGTTAAGTAGCGGAAACCAAATCAAATGCAACTTTGCCTCTAAAAAGTGGAGTCCAAACAGCACCGACCAATTTATTTATAATAAAATATGCACAAATAGGACCTAATCGTTAATTATAATTATCATACATAGAAGATAAGTCAGGATACTTCTAGGACCGGGTTGCCACAGAGTTATGATCATTTTATTGTTACCTGAAGTTCACATCACTGTGTTTTTAAGGTATTCGTTTTAGGTCTTGTGTAAACTTTTACGGTTTTATCATTTATGAAAGACACATGGTTGAGTTTTTTTTTCTTTTTTTAACGGAAAGACACATGGTTGAATTGAGAAGCGCGAATATTGTTTATAAATTACTCTTAGTTTTATTCCCTCCGGTCCTTAATATAAGAAACAAACAACTTTTTAAATTCATTAGAAAACTAATGTATCTAGTCTACATTGTAGAGTAAATACATTAGTTTTAGAATAAATCTAAAAAATAGTTCTAGCCGAGACTAAAGGGCTAAAGGTTTGATAACCCTCAAGCGTGACATAGGTTCGACCGCTATTGTCTGCTCTAAGCCTTATACGAGAGCTTTAAGTTTCTTCTTTGTAAAGGATATCTCCTAAGGGTGAGAAATGTGGATATTGTTTAAAAACTACTATTAGTCTCGATTTTCAATAGCCTTGTATTAGCTATCAAGGTCGATATTTTGTGCCATAACATAGTAACTTCTCCAAAGAGATTTTGCTACTTGCTAGTTGCTACTAGTTCTTTCCCACGCCAAAACAAATCTAAACCACAAAGAGACATTTTTCTAAATAAATAAGAGTAACAAAAACAAGAGACATTGGAACCGGAACAAATATGATGAAGGTAATGACATCGATCACAACGAAGAATATTTATCTACTGTACTAGTATTTTATTTCACCCTACACAATCACATGATAGGAGTATTATACTATTAATTGGAATACTACCATAATTAAAGCAAAGTTAGAAAAGTCAAAAGATAATTCACAACCTTATCTTCTTAGTAAGTCGGTCGGTTTGACACTAAACAGAGATAACCATGGTAAATGAGTTTAGGTTTCTTTAATTTATTATTCCTTGTTGGTCCAAATAGTAAAGTATCTTTAGTCGAGGGTTAATATTTATCTCTTACATCGGTTGGTGCGCTATTAAACGATAGTGAAAACTTCCGTATCATAATAACCCAAAAAAAAATTTAAAAATAGAATATCTTCTTTCATAGAAAGATAAAAAATTATATTTCATAATAAAAACATGAAGATTATAAGTTTATTGCAAACACAAATATTATTTATGCTAATTATTCTTAATTAATATTATATAACCTTGATCAAGAAATCAAATTCAAGGCCACACCACATTGTTATAAGATTTTAAGCAAGCAGTTAATTATAGATGCACCATTATTAATTAAGCACGAAATTAGAAGAGTAGATAGATACATATACCTGAGAATAGATGTGATCAGAATCAGGATTAGTGCCTTTAGAAGGTAAACCAAGAGCAGCACCAATATCAGAAACAGCAGGTTGAAGTTCTTTTACAGATAGTTTACCATCTTTATCTTTATCTAACTCTTGAAACTTATGGTTCACATAATTGTTGAATACATCTTTGTTTCCAACTAACTCCATAATATTAGAACCATCTAGAACTTCAACTGTCTTCGAAGAACATGAACCACTCTTCTCCATTCCTTTCACTCTTGTGTTTTTGTGTATGTGTGTGTGACTCTTGTGAACTTACTTTCCCTTTTTCTTCTTCGTGCTTGCTTCTCGTGACTCTCACACCGACCTGTTAAACAAACAAAGTGTGTGATCTTTGATGATATTTCTATCTCTACCTGTCTTTGTCTCTGTCGCAAACTCTCAACTACTCTACTACTTACTTATTTAGAGTATTCACTTCACTTTCAATTTACTACTTCGTTTCGAGAATGTTAATTAATTTATTCATGTCTACACGAATATTCAATAAAAATGTATTTTTACATTCTTTAAAAACAAAGGATTTTGATTTATCTGTCTGAAATTAATAATTTTATTTTAAATTTAAAAATTTAAGTGTTTTAATAATAATTAAAGAAAATATACGGCGAGGGTGGGTGTGGGGTAGGCTCGGAAATGCAAAAAAAAAAAAATTAAAGAAAATATAACAAAATTAATATATTATTAATTTTAAATATTAAATAATTCACACTTTATTTGTTTTCTCACATTTTCATTAGGAATTTGTACGCTTCATTGTTCTATGTTTATTTTCTTGATAGACATAACATTGATACATCTTGAACATAAAAATATCACCAGTAACATTAAATCAACATAAATTGATCATTAACAACAGAGAGAGTTAGAGAAGAGAGAAAGAGAAGAGAGAATGACAAACTCTCTTGATTGGTTTGAGGAGAACTTGAGAAGAGAGAAAGAATAATGATGGATCCCGCAACTTTTCTTTTCTCTACTATAATGAGGAGAAATGGGAGAGATGCTCAGGGTAGAATTTATTCTTTATTCCAAAAATAGTCTTTCAAAGTATTTAATTTTTAATTTGTATAAACAAAATATTGTACTACATATATGAAATAAATCGCAATGCACAAATAGAAAACAATTATGATGTGAAATGAGTGACACGGTTTTCTTTTTTAACGTTAGTTTACTAGTATTACTTATAATTCGTTAAAATATTAAGATATAGTTTAAATAAAATTAAATATTTTATTATTATTATTATTATTATAACAACTTATTTAAATCAGCATCAATAATTTAATTTAAATAATCTATTTATTTTAATTAAGTCATCAACTAAATTTGCAGTAACTAGACTAAAATAAAAAATTTAAGTTAATTTTAATAAGAAATTATATTTAATTTACATGATATTAGTGTGTGTACATATAAGGATACTTTGTCATTTTACAAATTAAACCCATCTCTTTATCTTTTGTTTCTCTTATACCAATCAACACATCAAATCTACTCTATTTCTCTCTTCTCACACTCTTTCTTATTTCTTTCTCTCTTTTCACTTTCTCTTTACAACCAAACACACCATAAGAATAAAAAATGAATAAAAATATTTTATTTTTAGAAACTAAATTTAAAATTCGCCACATTTTTAACACAGAAAATTTATATTAGCTCAAAAAATGGGTAGAGATTTTACAAAATAAAATAAAATAACATATTACGTGTAGTTTTTTTTCTTTGGACACAAAAATAACAAAATCCATTCATTCAAATTTATAGGAGATATATCGATCAAATTTATGACAAATTCAATTTTCCTAAAAATAATAAGGATGAACCTACTAATAGACTTACAACATCCGAGTTAATAGAATAAAATGGTCTAAAGTATATGACAAAGACTACAATTAATATGTATTGAATGAGTTAAATGGTGGAGATTATACTTGACTATAGAGAATTTCTGATTTTGTGAATCCATATCCTTCCATAATACTGCCCATGATGATTAAATATGGCTTTTGAAAAGCAGTCGGGTGTTGTTGAACGTGAACGTTATAAAATTAGTCGTGCATAAACCATATGAAAAAGGAAATAGTTAACATTGCTTTCATACTGTACTAGGAATAAACTCGTGCGTTGCACGGGTTCGATTAAAATATATAATTAAAATATTTTTATAAATAAAAAAATAATCATTGTGATAACTATAATCACATATAGTTAAATAATATATATTATTTTAAAATATGATTATGTTTAATATTAGTATATGAGTAAAAAAAAAGTTGTTTAGAAATATTAGATTTTTTATTAATTTATATCGTAGTTTGTTTATATTTTAATGTGATAGATCTCTTATAATATTTCATAAGTTTGAAAGGATGTATCATTTTTTATTTTATTAGTGTAATCATATAAGATTTTAGTTTTCTTTATATGAGTTGCAATTTTATATCACTTTGTTTTTTATTTTTGATGTATTCCTTATTTTATTATTTTCAATAAGAGTTGGAGGCATACCTAATTATACTTGTAGACAATATTACTCATGAGAAATGTTAAAATAAGTTTTGATTATAGAATATGATTCATATATGGTGGCTTTGCCTATTTGTTTCACGTGATCTCATTTTTTGAAAATTATGTATCAAATAGTGTATTTGCTTACTACGTTCTATGCAATTTAAGGTTCCAAATAGCTTATCTACTTACTCATCTCTCGTTCTCTTGGAGTTTATTCTCACTTATTCACTTGGTGAAATTTTATTCCAACTTTATTAGTCCCAATTTTTTAGTCTATTGTTTGGTTCACATTTTTTTTTGCTTGGTCCTTTTGTTTTTAGTTTGTTTTTCTTTTACATGGCGAGGTTTGTGTCTCTTCAAAATTATTGTTAGTTTTTGTCCCTCTTATTTAATATTTTCTTGAACATTTATTTTATTTTTTCTTATTTTATTATATAAACTCGAATATTTGTTGTTGTTAATATATAAGTTTGGACGAAGATTTTATATATTTGAATTTAGGTTTAGTTATTTGGTTAAGGTAAAGAAAGTCTTATAGATGAATTTAAGATTTAACATGTGTCATCTTCTTATTTGCTTAAAGAAATGTCATCTTATTCTTATAAATATTCCACTATTTTATTTTCAGCCGTAACGTAAATAATATTTTAGAATATATACTTAATTTATCCAAAAAATTATATTATTATGTAAATTAAATTAATAATTTTTGAATTATTGATGAATTTTAGTTGTGTGTAAATATGTTTAAATATATGTGTGATTATATTTTCTAAATATATGTAAATATATTTTAACATCTACGGTTTTAATAATTTCTAAAATTTATTTTGACAAATGAGCATCAACAATTTTTATTTAATAATTTTTGTCTTTTTTTAATTTAATTTAGAAAGTTTTTAGTACAATTCTAAGTGGGAGGAAAAAGTATTTAGCACAATTCTTTTCATCGATTCATTTTATGGTTGTAAGAATAAGATGACATGCGTAGATTAAAATAGGACCGTCTATTAAAATTCATATATATTCATATTGAACCATCCAGAATTAGGCAAATGTTATACGATAAATGCATGAAGATTATATATTTGGACAACCTCTAAGTCAAGTTGAATCAATATACTTCTTGCATGTATTACAATTATAAGAACCGCATGACTTGAGTGTCAACTACAAAAAAAAAAAACTTATTTTAATTTCTACTTTGTTTTTGTTTCTATATTTCTCTTGATCGAGATCAAGTAGATCACCTACACATTGTAGACAATATAATATTTAAAAATGAGACACATATTTATATTTCTAAATTATTTGGATTGTCCTCTTTTAATTGAATGCCTCCAACATCAATATACCCTCGATCTATATAAATTTTAAGGCACTTCAAAATCAATAAATAGAAGTCTCTTTTATCCTCTTCAACTTATTCACATGAAAAAAAAATTAATTATATTCCTATTAATCAACAATTTTTTATACAAATCTTCTACCTTATATAAAATAATAAATGAAAAAGAAAATAAGAAACAAATAAGCTAAAACATTAGACTAATAAAATAATAAATGAAAAAGAAAAGTTGTCTAATTACAAACATTATATCAATTAAAAAAAATGATGGTTTACAAACTCCCATTAGAGTTAAATACACATCCTTACATGATGTGTCATTTCATAGGCTTTATAAGGAGCAAGGATGCAACGTAAGCAAAAATAGAAGTATGTTTTATTCTGTTCTCCTCCTTCACATGAAAAAATAGTCATATTCATATTAATTGATTCAACTCAAAGTTTAATTAATCATCGAACAAAACACCGGTTGATATTTAAAAAAATATCCAACCTAAAAAAGAAATATAAAAAATGATTATAGATGTTCTAAACTCAGAGTAGTAGAAAAATTCAAATTTACAAACATATTAATAGGCAACTATCACATATATGTATATCAATTTCTTAATCAATCACATGTAGACATACCTGATATTCTAAGAGGTTATACACTATCACCTACCAAGGACAAAAACCAATATACTTATGATGTAACTATATATATGCACACGATAGCTTTTAAATCAATTCAAGACACTATAATGTGTAACTTTAACATATGGAAGGTGAAGATGCATAACTTTTTCTCATGGAGATGTTAGACAAAGAAACCATAGAGTTTTTGCCATGAGATAGATAAATTAAAATTTTGTTAAAACATAGAAGCTAGACTTCAATGTAAATTTACATATTCAATATGGTGGTGATAATTAGCTTTTGGGTTAACTTTATATAGAGCTTGTGTTTGATAATTAGCTAAATTTACATATTCAATATTAGTGTCTCCAAGAATTCTTTGTTTTCAATTGCATTAATAGGGAATTGTAACATACAATATATATTTTAATAATATATTGCAATGCAATTAATAAAACAATAACATGATGCATCGTTCCACCTTTCATTGCTTGCAATTCATTTTTGTCTCAATTAAACAACAATAAATTGTGTTAGTTTTTTTTTAATATATTATTATTGCTTATTATTTATTATTAGAGTAACTCTATTATATGAAATATGAAAAGGTTTTAATAGAGATCGAAACTTTTTTTTATAGAGTGCCACATCCAATTTCTTTTGAAAATCCATCCAATTTTTTATAATTCTAATGGATATGTATAAATCGATATCGATAGTTGGTCCCTTTTAATTAAATTTTTCATTTGTCATTTAGGGACCAATTAACTATGAAATGAAGAGAATTCCAATAGTCTTAGACACTTTTTTTTTTCTTTCTTAGTATTGAAAGAATATATTTTGTGGTTATATTGGTCCTTTTAATTAAATTTTTCATTTAGGAACCAATTAACTATGCAATGAAGAGAGACACACGTTTTTTTTTATTAGTATTGAAAGAATTTCAATAGTCATGAATATTTTGTGGTTATATAAATCTTATATATTAGTTGGTCCCTTTTAATTTAATTTTTCATTTTAGTTAGTTGGTCCCTTGTGTAAGAAGTTATATAGTGATAATTTGATATATTGATAATTAAAATTAAAATGATTTAATTTAATTAAAGGAGATGATGAAAAAGTTTTTTAATAGAGATTGTAAACTTTTCTTATAGTATAAAGGTGATAAAAAAAATTTGGGGCCTAAATCCTTTACCAAAAAAATTATTTTTGGGGGTCTAAATCTAGGGCTTGGGCCGCTTTACCCTTGGGCCGGCCCGTGTCTACAAATAAATAAAAAAGTTGTTTAGAAATGATATTTTTCATTGATTTATATCGTAGTTTTTTTTATATTTTAATGTAATAGATCTCTTATAATATTTTATAAGTTTGAAAAGATGCATTATATTTTATTTTAATAGTGTAATTGTAGCTTTCTTTATATGAGTTGCAATTGTATAGTAAAATGTGGCCTTGCTTTTTATTTTTGATGTAACCCTTATTTATTTCAATAGAGTTGGAGGCATGCATATATAAATACTTTTATTTACCGCGTGATCTCGTTTTTTGAAAATTACATATCGAATAGCGTAACTGTTTATTTCCTTCTATGCAATTCAAGGTATCAAGTAGCTTTTCTACAAACTTTCCTCTCGTTCTTTTGAAGTTTCTTTTCACATATTGACTTGGTGGAATTTTATCCAGACTTTACTATTCCCAATTTTTTAAGTCTATTGTTTTTTTACATTTTTTTTGGTTGGTCATTTTTTTAGTATAACAGTTTTTTCAACACCCTCCACCTGTTCGATAGTACAAAGATTAAGAAATACTATTCTTCTTTTTTTAGTTTGCATGATATTATAAGAATTTAACATTCAACATGTCATCTTATTCTTAAGACTATCTCACTATGTACTCACTCATAACTATAATATCTTATCTCCTAAATACTATTATGCTTAGAGAGTAATTTAAATAATAAAATAGATAAATATAATATAACATTTTATATTACTTATTAAGATTTCTTTGCCTTTTATTTGTCAGAATTATTTAGCTAGTGGTTTCGTTTATCATTTTCACCATATGCTTAATTCTTTTTCTTTTCTATTTTGGTTTAATTTTATTTTTCTTAGTGAGGTTTATGCCACTATCCTCTCTTTAATTTGTTTGCATCTTTAATTTTATGTGTCTTTTTAAGCAATGGAATATCAAAATTAGTAGTTAAAATGTTGGTGTAATAAAAAAGTATAAATTGTAAAGTAGTGACTAAATTGCTACGCCACTTTTCATTCATCAATCAAACAAAATTTAAGGTAGATAGTGAGATACTTTTAATATTTGTCTTAGAAACTAAATGGAATCTTACGATTTTTCTTAGTGACTTAAATGAGTTTATTCTAAAAGTAATAAAGAAATTAAAATACAACTTAGCTCAATTGCAAACTTGAAAACCTTCGTACCAGCCCAATCCACTAATTTGAATCCTAACCAAGATAATATTAAGCATATGAAAACACCTCTAACCAAGTAGAGATTAAATTCTTCCAAATTTGCTTCATACGACCAACTTGTATTACATTTCCAAATCTTCTCTATTAAAACCAAGTACCACTAAAAAAAAGTTAAGAAATTGCAGTTATATATATTTTTCATTGTCGCAATGTTATTCTTGAATATACATTTCATTGCTATATTTGAAAGAAAAAAAAGAACTTATCCCAAAAACAATGAGGAAAATACATTTGAAAATAGAATTACATTTTTCCTTGAAACAATAAGATAGTGTAGTTGATTTACTCAAGAGTAGACATGACTTGATGAAATTACTACAAAGAAGGTTAGAAAACACAAAAAAGAAAAAAATAAGATTACAAAATATGAGACCATGGGCATGCATGTAGTGATGTGTGAGTATCAATATTTATAAAGACCATTGTGGTAAAACATACAGTTTTTTTTTATATATAATTATTGAAAGGAACTCCAACAATCATGAGGGTTAATTGTATAATATAATAATAATAATTTTGCAGTTATAGTTGCATCATATGAATACCTAAGGATCAATCATAATTGTTTTTATTCCTTGTAATTAATCGTTTGATTGTTTTTTTTTTTTTGATAAGCTAATCGTTTGATTGTTGATTTAACCTCTTGCAATGTGTAATAATATATTAATATGATTTATCTTGGTTTTTTTAGAAAATTAGATTATATATATTTAATAACAATACTAAAAATTATATATACATATAATTTATATGTACATATTTTAGTGACATATGGATATATTTTTTTGGTTTTTACGTATGAATGTTTTATTGATCCATATATACGAATTAAGTTTTTTATTTGGGCAAGTATATGGATATTTAGGTTACTCTTAATTATTTAGTCATTTACGTTTTCTATTAATCCATATTTATCATTTTATATATGCCAAAATATAGTCTTTTAGAATTATGGGAGTTTCTTTTTCTATTCATGTATTAATCATTAGACATGAAATTTAATTTGTGGAGGATAAATTTTATTTTAGACATTTTTAATAATTAAGAGAAGTTGGTAAATTTTCAATAAAAATATGGAGTTTTTTTAGAGGTGCCACATCATCACAATGAAGGCCTATGAGCAATTCAACCTTCCTTTTACTAGTAAAAGATATAACACCCAGATTTTCCCAATTATTTTAATTGAAAAAAAAACTAATTTAAATAATTTTTGAGTGTTACATTTGCTTGAAAATGATACAATTTTCTAATAAATTTGCACCCGAAAATTAAATTAAAAAGTCAACATTTTTAAGTTCTAAACTTCAAATTAAAATAATTAATAAAGGTAACAACATGGTCTCAAAATGTAATTAGCAAGGTTTATATGTTTCTCTCACACACTTAGATATCATTTGACCTTTTTTTTTTCTTTTTAATTAGAAGTAAGAAGTTAGGCCAAACAATAATTTTTAAAAGCTCTACTAAAAAAAATAGGTCAAACAACAATTTTTAAAAGTTATAATAAAAAAAACAATTTCTATATTTTAAAAAAAATTATAATATATCTTTAAACGCTATTATAATAAAAAATAACTTTTAATTTTTTTTTTAAAAAAAATTGACCAAACAACTTTAATTTTAATTTTAAAACTATTATTTTTTATGTTTAAAATACATTGTAAAAATCTCATAATCCTTTCTTTGGTCATTCAGATTAATTAATTTCCATTTTCCCCAGAAAAGAACCACAACAAAGCCAAACACACCCACACTAAACATTTGAATTGCGTCTGTCTTTAACGAAGAGAAAAATGTTATTGGTTTTTGTTTGGGTATAAGAAACAAAGAGGTTTTGTTAGTTCATTGCAGTGAGTAATGGAGCCTCTGTTCGACCAATTCAAAGCTTTTGCTAAATCCAGCCATGATTTTTTCGACAGCATTTTTAGTCGCCGCCGCAAACCGGTATTATTTCTGACTTCTCTCTCTCTCTCTCTCTCTCTCTCTCTCTCCCTTTTTTATGCTGTTCTAGGTTTTCATAGAGAATTGATTTTGAGGGAAAAAATGATTTTATATGAATTGGCATTGAGAGAATTTTTGAAACGTAGAATGATGATATTGTTTATATTATTGGTAGAAACCATATCATGATTAAAGTATTTTAATTTTTAAATATAATTAGTTGATGGTGGGTTAGAGGGAATTGAAGTATATAAAAAAGTATGTGCATCTGTTAAGAGTCCCACATCGAGTATATCAAAGTGCTCAATGTGGTACTTAAGCCACGAGTCTCTCTCCACCTATTGGACTAGTCTTTTGGGTTGTGCTCTCCTCATGTGCTTAAGTCCTTAACAATTGGTGTTTTCATTGAGAGTTGGGATTAAGGTGCTCCATCGAATACTGATAGGTGAGTGAAGACGCCGAAAAGGAAAGGGCTACCATCGGCTCAATGCCGATAGAGTGAATGCCGCCGTGAATGTCGTCTCTTAAAGGGCGTGGCAATGTCAGGAGTCCCACATCGAGTATATCAAAATGCTCAATGTGGCACTTAAGCCATGCGGCTTTCCCATCTATTGTTCTAGTCTTTTGGGTTGAGCTCTCCTCATGTGCTTAAGTCCTAACAGTATCTTAAAATCGTAATTGAATGGTGAGTTTTGAAGAATTGGTCTTGTTTAAATGTAACATTATCCATATGTACCTGTGAGCGTCAAAGGATACATGGTTCTTTAGCGTTTCTCTGTGGTGTGGTGTTTTTGACAATTGTGTCTGCAATCATAATTTCAGATTGAAATCCTTAAACGTTTACAAAGAGAATCATTCTCTGATCTTACGAAACTCAGAGACAGACAAGAAAAGGTTGAGAAGATGCTTTCCTTTTATCAATCATCGAAAGGAGGTCCTTTTCAGGAAACCAGCACCCATGTAAGAGGACAGATGGATTTCATGGGATCTTTATTGATCATGGGCGACATTAATCAGCAGAACTTAGATATCATAAGCAGGGCTGGAATAAAAACCGTCATTGATTCAAGGTTTGTTTTTGAAACCGCAATTGGTAATGAGAATGCTCTTGTTGCAGAGTTTGTTGCTACTCAGAAAGGAAAGGAAAATCGTGGTGATGACCTTGAGATGCCGCTTTCTCTAGCGAAACTAAGCTACACAACAAATGTCAATGATTGGTTATCTCTTATGGCTGTCCCAGTGGGAGCCCAATGCAGAGATGTTGCAGTTGGGTCAAATTCTTTTGATCAGGTACTACTTAGTTGTGTATGCTTCTTTGATGAATTTAACAATGTCTTTTGTTACAATTTGTTGCAACTAGCATTTAGTTTGGTATTCAGTATTCCTTTGAAAATGGAAATGTAAAATCCAGGCATAACTTTAGAAGATTCGACAGTACAAAATCACAGGGCACCAAACTGACCTCAGAATGAAAAACTTTAGAAGAGTCAAGAGTACAAAATCACGTGTCTTGTATTCCGTTATTATATATCCTTATTAGGTAAATGGTATTGGAAAACATTGAAACAGCGCGCCAGTTGTTAATATCACAAGAACCTAGCCTTCAAAATTTTGCTAAAGATGTGTTCTTGGATGGGGATTTGGGATGTTGTTTTACCCAAGAGTATGGAGCTTATTACCATAGTCGAGGCACATGTAGATCGAGTATCTAGTTGCAATGGTTTAGTTTACTCAATTTTCCTGTTGTATTTATGAATTTCTTAACTAAATGGAACATTAAGTTGATCACTTAAAAAATTGGTCTATTAATATCAGTCTAGATATATTCTTCTATGGCCATTTAAGAAGTTGCAAAGGCTATATCTGTTGTCATGTTGAGACATCGGCTTAGCTTAGAGTAAAAACAAATTTAGTCTGAGATGTCATTTATATGCTACTGTGTTGTTTATTTATATTTTTTGTTCCCTCAAACTTTTGCTAAGTAGGCCTTTGAAATATTGATTTTGTGTTGTGTCCATTTTAGCCAGGAAAAGGCCTCACGGATTTCTCATCTTTTGGGCCACCCCTTCTGAAATTACACAACGGTAGTGCCTTTGGCATAGCCATGAGAAAGTATTGTTTTATTGCTTCATTGGCTCAATTTGTAGCTGGATTTGGAATGCCTTCTGGTTCTAATACGGAAAATAGATACAGCACATTCCTACAACTCGTGTGTCAATTACCTAGAGGAACAAAGTTGTCTGTTCTTGGTAATCACCACTTGCCTTTGTTATCCAAGCAGTTTAGAAAAATTGGATCTTTTACAATTCCATTAGTCTTGTCCGACCAACACGAAGCGTCCGAGACAGAACCTGAAGCATCACCCTCCACAAGGACACAGGTCTCAGGTGGTTCTACTGCTATAATACTGGAGTCTGAACTTGATGGCTTTACAAAACTTGGAGGTTGGGTTGAGATGAACACACTAAATCCCAAATCTGTACAATGGGCCGTAACATTGTCTGATGTTACTGAAGATTCATTTGGCTGGGGAATGGGTCTTGGCGGAATAGGTGCAGATCATTTTCAGGCTGAAGCCTATCTAAAATTTAACACGAGTGATAAATTTTGCTTGAAGCCAGGATTCGCATACGCAACAGATGGAAATTCTGGAATAGGTGCTTTAATGCTTCGGTCTACTTGGTCCTTGTGATGATTTTCTTCTGACTATTACTATTTTTAGGCTGTTTGATTTTTCCTTTGGAAAGCTTCAAACCATGATTTTGTGATTCTGAGCAGGTGTAGGCTGTTGGTCAGGGGTTCGATCCTTGGCAGCAACAATTGTAGTATTTTCTTTGTAAATAAGTTGGTGGTACTTATAAACCATCAACTTTTTAAAAAAAAAAAAAAAAAAAAAAAAATGATTTTGTGATTCTGAAGAGGAATCCAAACATGTACTATGTGCTTTTCGGTTTGTTCAGATTCTTATTATTTTCCTCAATGTATATACAACAGCGCTAATCATTTTTTGTCATTCGAATTGCTTGATTCGATACATATTTGTTTTTTCATTTTTTGTTCTGATTTTTTATTTTGATGATTTTCTGTTGTTTTATGTTCAACTCAATGCATGGGTTATTTACAGGCCAATGTTTATAGGTTAGTTGTCATTGTTGGCATTTTTTTCTCCTTTACTAGAACTTCCGAGTCCTTTTAACTTTAATCTTTAGCTTAAATTAGTTTAGCCATGCATCGTGACTCAAAGCATGTTTGGTTCTCATTAGGTTGAAATATGGTTTTATTCATCGCCATTATAGCAAATTTTACTTTTAGTCATTCTAATTTATCAGATTATCAAATGCATTCTGCATGCTATGATGGATTTTGAGATTAATTTTGGTGCTAACTTGATGTTCACCAGTTGTTCAAAGTCCATCGTAGGCTAAAGTTTAATTTATGCACCTAACAAACATTAGTCCAAGTTATGTAATCAATCATTATGGGTGTGTTTGATCTGCTAAAAAAAAAAGACCGGACAAGACAACTTTAGTTGTAGTGTGTTTGATTTTAAAATTGTTCCTGGTACTGGACAAACTGGGAGCAAGGGACAGAACAAAAACTAAAATTATTGTCCCCCACTGAACCACAAAACAACTTTTTATCCTCTGCACAAGTTGTCTAAACATTTTGTAGATCAAACGGAACCGTTTACAAAATATTGAACGATTTTGCTTTAAAAGAAAAGGGTAGAAAAACATGGAAAGAAAGTAAAGAACTGTTGAGTTGATTTTGAATATCATAAATACTTTTGTCCTGTTTTGAATTTATGTACGTCCTACTAGTTCTATAGTCTCTAGCTTGTGCTTGTTTATTTATTGATGTGGACTTTCAACAACATAGATGGAAGGGGTCGAATCATTGAATCATTTTACTACATCATAGATGACATATAGTAGTAGTAGTTAACACTTAACAGGCCTGCTGCTAGTACTATAATTTTGACACCATTATTTATCAATGAGTGCATGTGCTACTGTTCTAGGCCGTAGCCCATAGACAATTCACAATTACACAATCTAGATAGATACCTAGATAGATAGAACCAGGGGAGGACAATTATTGTTTTATTATGTTTCAATTTCAATGGTTCATGTTGGAAAACTTATCACAAATAAAAATTTCTCAAGGTTCTAAAGCTTAATAACATTTTCTTAAAGAGTATTACCACATGAGTATCAGTATGTCTTACAATCTAACATAAACTTCCCAAAATTGGTGGACATGGTATCAGAGAGCTACTTTAAGAAATATTGTTGTAGAATTTCCTTTCACTGTAACCAAAACATACTAGAATTCATGTCCAAGATTGGTATTTCCTTTCATCCAAGCAAAACAAAAACAAGTGTTGTGATTACACTTGAGATGCAATTATTTAAGTTGAATTATTCATGCTGTCTTTTTTATCCAAATATTGGTCAAACCAAGTTTTTCATACCCATGTGAAGTTATTTACATATACAAGTAATGTAGTTGAAGAAACTTTTTTAGCCATCATTGCAAATCGTTTTCTTTGACATGTTCATAGTTGTTATTATTGGAGACTTCTTGAGTACCACCATAAGTTTTTCTTATGAAACAAAATATATAGTAAATTTTGAGACCTACGATCGGAAGGCATAGCTGTTTAGGCATCATTGAATATGGAAGTAAGGAAAGACAATGGCACATGGCTAATGCAATCTTGTGGGCAAGGATTCTACCTAGAGTTTGGTTTTATAGAAAAACCAACTTGTGGGTAGCCTCCAGAAATTTATACTTGAGAGGAGACATTTTTAATTGATGATCCAAGGGCATAATTTTTCTTCATAAACCTACTCATACAATACTGCCTACGAATATACAAAAATTATACCCTCATATACAGAGAATTGTACCAAAGGCTTTAGCCTGATCTGTGCTTTTAGAAGACAATCGAAAGATGACTAATGACCCACTATGGATCTAAGTTAATAGATCATTCGAACTAGAATTCAGTTTCTTTCCGGAGCCTCGCCAGAAACTCTTCTTACATTGAGGTTTCCCGTGTATGACCATACTTTCTCAAAATCAGCTGGGGAAAACTTTCCCGTCTTTGAATCTTTTCCCTTGGAATTCCTCTTGACAGCATGTGTTCTACTTGGACTGCAAGAGCTCCCGCTAGCAGGAGAGGAGGATGCGGTTCCAAAAGGAGAGGCATATGGGGTGTGTTGAATTGAGAAGGGACTGGGAGACATTCGCTTCTGAATAGGCCGACCACCAAAGCCTCCCCTACCAAACAAGATAGAATCTGCAGCTGCACATCGTTTAATAGCATCGTCTACATAAAGGACGTCATCGATCCTGGCCATTATGTTAAAAGCCAAGCTCTCCATCACCCTGGAATAACTTTCAAGAATAGACTGCCCTACATCCTGCAAGGAAAACAATGTTCCGATGAAGTTTATTCATTTGATTCAAGCTGCCTTATCCAAATGGTAACCTCAGTAATCGTAAATCACTTATAAGGCCATAGTAGTAAAATCTAGACAAGAAGCCACACACAAAAATTTATCACATAGACATGCAATGATCAATCATCATTATGGATCATAAACTGAAAATTTTTGCTATTATGTACTATGTTAGGAAATCATACTGCACGCACTTAACCTCAGCAAATCCTTTTTACGATCTCACAAAATACTGGCAAAAGGTAACTCTAGAGTCTAGACCTAGTAGTTCTTTTTACCACTGCTAAGATTTTATCTTTTGCTGAAACTTTTGAAAGCTAATTGAAACTAACCAAAGAAAATCCAAATCAGAAGTATTTAAGATATTGCATATTGCATATCGCATCGCCTCAACACAAACTAACAATTAGAAGTGAAATGTATGTTGTAGATCAACAACCTATGAGATCAACAACCTATGAGCTTAATCCAAAACAAAAGATTAAGAAGAAAACAAGTACCTTATTATATTGTATCTTGGCCATATCTAGTGCTGTTTGAGGGAGCCCAGGAAATCGATGTTTCAAGTTTTGCAGTAGTGTCTCTGCCCGTTGGGCAAGAAAATGGTTCTTATCACCGTCAGCAACAAGGTTTTTTACTTTTCCACCCCAAGACCTTCGGGCTTTCACCGAATTTTTAACTTTCTTATTGTCTTTCAATCTCCATACATGTATAGCAGCTTCAATTCTATTAGCTATATCCTGTGTGTGGTGCTCAGATGATAGATCCAGGCAATCTAGGAGACATTCAGACGAGAACTGGGTAGCAGTTATGTACCGATATATTATATCTCCTAGACAAGCCTTACCATTCTGCATTCATAAAACAAAAAGGGCATTTTGAGTCTTCAGCAACCTTTAGAAAAATTTCAAAACATTCACTCTACCAAATACTAAACCATTATCGAATTCCAGTTCAGGTTACATTTTTGACAGCACTTTACTCTATTATTATTAAAGTTCATGATAAAACTGATTTCAGCACTTTACTTCACATATTTCACAAAAATTAGAGTTCTTGCAACTCAAGGATGCATCTAGGGTAATGTGGACCATTTGTAGCATGATATACTCATATTTTGCAAAATATAAACTAAAGTACAAAGCCAAAATTAACCATGAACAAATTTCATTTCCTATATGCAAAAAAAGCATTACCCTGGGCAAGGATTCAACATAGGCAGCAGGAATTTCCATTTCAGCAAGAACAGAACTATTAATTGCCATGGCAGCCTTTAGTATCTGGTTAGTGCAATCCCTACACTGCTGCAACCTTTTCCTATCATCCTCACACAACCCATTTGGCGGAAGCTTGGGAGAAGGAAGCCACCATTTCTCTTCTTGCCTAACAGAAGGTCTATCACACTCATCACAATCCTTAGAATCACCCAACACAATTCCTCTATCAACATACCAAAACTGTGTATCACAAAATCCATCCAGCATACTTAGCAGCATTCCATCAAGCTTCTTCAAAGCAGGAAGGTTGATGTGCAAATCAGAACGAGGCCGTGTTGCCATCACTTCATAGGTCCCACCACCTGGAAACTGCTGCACAGAAGGAACCAACTCGACAATCGAATCACTCACACATAGTAGCCAGTCCATTTCTCTTCGCCACATTGCTTTTTTCTGTGGCGCTAGTGGCTCTAACCTCCATAACTCGCCAAACACTGTCGCTGCAATTACAATTAAAATTAAAATTTCAATTAAAAAATCACAGACAATCATATTCACACCACATCACACATCATTCATACAAAGATTCATTTCTTTCTTTATTTATTTCGTTGAGGACTTGGTATCCGGCCCAATGACACTAGTCTGAAAGACAGCAATCCCACCGTCCACGAAGAGGACCCAACACAAAAAGTGGCACCAGAGCGATTTTGAGACCTTGAGACGAGGAGCACACTCAAAAGTCCCACAATACAACCCATTTCTTTATTAAAAGGCGAATCGCGAAAAAGAAACTAACCGGAGAGATTCGTGATTGCGTTAGAAATTGCAAGCGCAGTGCAAACCCCCTTTCCACCGCCAGACATGTCTTCCCCTAAAAGCAGCTTAGCGAACCGTTCCTTCATCATTTCAACTTCTGCAAAATGCAACACACTCTCAATTTCATTCTGACTCATTTTCATGAATTGAAAAGTAAAAAAAAACAAAATAAAGCGATTTGTAACAACAATTATACGGAAAGAGAGAAAAAGAATGAGAAGAAAAAGTACCGGACAAATCCAGATCACGTTTATGATCCCAAACGGCAACATCTTTACCACCGATAACCGGAAGCATGACCTGCGCCGCCGTCGGTAGGTTAAAATGAGCGGCGAGCTGACGTGGCGAGAGATTAGCGGAACTTGAAGCTCCTTCGGCATCAAAACGACGACCGCAAAAACTACTACAACTCTCCGATTCGCTGATGTCAGCACTCAGACTATAACTTCCACAACGCTCCGAAACTTCTTCTTCCGACGAAACACTTCCCATTGTTTCTTTCACAAACACAAATATTTCACACAGATCTTAATTTGGTAACACGCATTTTTAGTAAAAATATGAATAATAATAATAATAATTGGTAACCGAAAATATAAAAATAAAATTAAAGAGAGAGAAAAATGAAAGGGTAAGTAAAGTGAGTGAACAAAGACAAAGCACACTGTGTGTGAAGAATGAAGATAGATAGCTACTTCTTCTTCTTATTATTATTATTACACTCTCACATATTCTTTTTCTTTGTTTGTTATTATTTGTGTGTGTTAGTGTGTGTTGTTGCTGTTGTGGGGTTGTGGTGTTATGGTGTATAGTGGTAGTGATGATTTGATGGAGGCAAAGTAAATAAAAGAGACGCCGTTTGCAGGGACTGTCTTTCCGTAACCGAAGGCTGAGCACCCGACGCGCTCTTTTTCAGTGGGGTCCACTAATCGGCGATGACGTGGAATGGGGTTATTGGATTGTTGTGGCTTTGTGGGCCATGTTTGAGCGCGAAACCGTTGATCTGATGTTAAGATGGAGGGAAATTGATCGGAAGAACTAACAGAACTAAACGGCGGTTAACTGTTCATTGGTATCCGTGTAATAATAAGAGAATGTTAAGGAGGGGAGCCCAATCTCATCGAAATTACATTATTATTTTGTTTTTAATTTTATTATTATTATCACTGTTATTTTTATGATGATGATGATAAACAGAAAAAGGCTAAGAAACAATAGGATAGATAGATGTACTACTTTTGTCAACAAAATAAAATTGAAATAGGAGAGGTACTAGACCCTAATAAATTATTGTTTGGTTTTATGGTTTCATGCAAATTATTGTTATTATGACTTCATTCCATGAATTGTGATATCAAACATACACTAATATATTACTGAGTAAAATACTATAAGACAAAAAACTATGCAAATCGATGAAAGTTACCTGAACTAAGAAGTGCTCGGAGGTAGGAGAAGAGTCAATAAAATAGAATTCATAATAGGTTAAGTTTGTTTTTTCATGTTAATGTATCAAATAAGGAATTTAAATAAAATACAATAAATTTATCATATCTTTATATTCTGTGCACAAACAGATTCTAAAGAGATAAAAGTATATAACATAATAATCAACTTCCCATAAAATATATATGTTCTCATAATAATACAACAAAAACTTTAATGTGACATTGAATACTATGCTAATGTATGTTCTAAATATTTGTGGTTTCTATATTTATCTCCTTAATCTATGTTCTAATTAGACACATAATTTTTTTTTGACAGCACATAGTAATAAAAAAATAAAAAACATGATCCTTTGGTATTAGTGGTCACACTAAGAACAAATTAAGAATGTAGGAGTGGGGACTTTGATGGTAGAAAGGTTTAATGAGAACATGGATGGGATCATGGACGGATCGATGGATGAAAAAAAAGGAAAAAAACTTGGCATGGCGTAGACAAATCTGACATTGTGTGAAGCAAAAGCATTCCACTTCGATCACGTTATGGATATGAGGTTGCAATGTTGCGTTGCATTGCATTGAGAACAGAACAACAACTACTATTGTCCTTTGTTTTATTGCATTTTCATTGCTTAGTCTTTTTTATGGTACACTGTCCCAACGTGTTTGGTACCAAACTGGAAAATTTGAACACGTGTCGTATCATTCCAAGAGATTTTTTTTGCGTCATCGAAGATATCCTTTAGGTATTCATAAGCTGTAAGCTGGTTTGTGAATGAGTGATTATTAGCTTTTTCATTTGCTTTCTTCACGCACTCCATCACGGATGCACTTTAATACTCCAATTACTATTAATTACTAGTGCTACTATTAATTAGTAATTAATTAATTGCCGTTGATTAACGAATATATCAGCCTTTCTCTCCATGAGTACGCCTGTAACTTACTCCAAAAGTAGAATGATTATGACATTAATGTATTTACTTATATGCAACAGATGAACAAAGTTCAAATCTTTATAATACAAATTTAGTTCAAATAAACAAGTTCAAGTCATCAAAAAACAAGTTACTTATATTTAC
The DNA here is from genome assembly GCF_020283565.1 of Trifolium pratense. Classification (NCBI taxonomy): domain Eukaryota; kingdom Viridiplantae; phylum Streptophyta; class Magnoliopsida; order Fabales; family Fabaceae; genus Trifolium; species Trifolium pratense. The sequence continues at coordinate 24,967,406 of NC_060061.1, forward strand.
TTTTTTAAAAAAATTATTATACTTTATTCGGGTTAGACCATATTTTAATCGGACTTTAACGAGTTGGGCTAAAAAGCTCGAAAATAATTCGGACTAGAACTTTTATGGCACAAACAGGAAAAAATCGGACTTGGCAGGTCGGTTCATTCGGGCTAGCCCATTTTGACAGCTCTACTTCCAATGCTTTAACTCTGTCAGACATTTTTGTTTTGATGGCATTCGGTTATGTTAGCTCCACTCTCGAATTCGATAGGTCAAACCAATGTTAGAACTCACTCCAAATTTTCAATAAATGAAACTTTATACTATCTCCAGTTCTTTTTCTTTTTTTGGTACAATATCTCCAATTCTTTTTACGAGAAACAATTAACTTTTTAGATTCATTGAATAATTGATATATGTGATTTATACGTAGACTAAATATAGGCAAAATTACACCAGAAGTCCTTTATCTTATTTATTTGTAACATTTTGGTCCTTTATCTTTTATTTGTAACATATAAGTCCTTTATCTTTTAAAACATGCACAATCATGTCATTTTTTTCTATTTTTTATTTAAAATACTGAGATGGCATGGCCATGTAGGATTATAAATAATAATTTATTTTTGAAATTGGATTATATTACATTTTAAAATGTTTTTCTTTTATTAAATTTATTAAAAAACTCAAACAATTAATGTGTTCATCATCATCTTCATATGTTCATCATCTTCATCCTTAACTCAAAATTAATTTCTTCTCAAATACACCTACAAACAATATCAATGTTATGTTCTCCTCAATTTCCATCTAAAATAAATAAAAAAAAAAAACTCCAAAGCTACACCACCAAGCATCCATTTTTCTTAGTTTGTTGTCAAATCCACATATTAAAGTTGTATCTCCAAAGCTCCATCACCTCAAGCAGATCTACTGCAAATTGTATGAGCTTTAGCCGCCCGTAATCTTATTGCCTTGTGTGGTGTTACTTGTTGGGAAGAGATAGTGAGAACAAATTCATGAGTTTTTTTTTTAACAAATTTATGAGGTTGTGTATTTTTGGGACTTGCTTGATTTATGTTTTCTTAATGTTTGCTTGATTTTGTTATGTGACTTATGACTTTAATTTCTCAGATCTGGTTAAACTTTTTGGTTTTTTGGGTTGTGGGTATTAGGTTTTTTGATTGAAGATGAAGAATATAGAATATGAACATTCTTAGGTTTTTATTTTTAAAAATTAAAATTTTATTTAAAATGTTTATGTAGAAAAAAATAAAAAAAAATAGTGACATTACTGCCAAGTCATCGACACATCAACATTTTTAAATAAACAATAGAAAAAAGGACATGATCGTGCATGTTTTAAAAGATAAAGGACTTATATGTTACAAATAAAAGATAAAGGATCAAAGTGTTACAAATAAATAAGATAAAGGACTTCTGGTGTAATTTTGCCCTAAATATATAGTTATTTAATGAATCTAAAAAGTGAGCATAAAAGATTAAACCAAAGTTGCAGAGAACTCTTACCTGAGAATTAGTGCTCCTAAACCAAAGATATAGCTCTCCTAAAATGCCCTCGCTCACCCTTTTCTTCTCTCTTTTATAACTGATATCTTCCCCACTAATTTCCATAAAAAGCCACTAATTCTTCATCTCCCCAGTTCTAATTAATTCTAGAAAGAGTGCTCATGTAAATTGGGCCAGCTAACATACTACATCTTGGTGTTCTATCATTCTCCATTTGAGTGATACTCTCATTTAGTGTATATTCAGATCGAACTAATTTACTTCATTTCATTCTTGTAAAACAGCAACATGCTTGCTGATACATCAGGAAAAATTATTTAATGTAGAAAAAATAAAACAATAGGGTGAACTAACTTATTATCACATTGTGATGATGAATATGTAGTACTAGCAAAACAATAAAATTACAGATGAATTTGCAAAGAATGGGACCAAGTTATAGTCCCTACAATATATCGCTAAGTTGTTGGGTTGACATTATGTGATGGTGTACGTTGTTGTAGATTTCAAACATCATTTTTATAATGGTCTTGTTTCTCTGCCCACAGCTTTGCCACAAAGAAGAGCATTCTTAGGAATTGGATATTCATCTCTAATGGATCCAGCATCTGAATATACTCTTAGATAGAATTGTTGTCCAAGATATTGTCGTGACCAAAATTCACTCCTAATATTCCACATACCCACATTGTCTAGTGCCATATAAATTGCAGTCCATGACTTAGGATATACCTGATACACAAAAAATTAAAATATTTCAATAACTTAGTCTTACATTTAGCCAGCATAATATTTTCAATGATTAAAAGAATAAATACTAATTACTGACCATTAACAAACATTGTCTGTTTTAAAAAAAAAAAACGAAAAGAATAAAAACAACTAACCTGTGTTGTGCTCCTAGACACAGCATCTCTGAGGTTGTATTGGTTACGACTATTAGGTGTCCACGTACCACCATCCATCCTGCATTAGAAATACCATGATCGAAATTAAATTAATCGAAATTGAAAATAGTAAGTGTTTCATGAGTTTGTTAAGGAAATTTACGTGTGCATTCAATCATATCTTACTAGGACTGATTAGATGTGTGCGTAAAACTTTTCTACGTTGTGTTGCATAGCAATTAAAATTAATGGTAATAGATAACGCGGTTTTGAATTCTTACCCGACAACCCAAAATGAGTAACCGTCAATGTGCCAACTTTGGACGATACTTTCACGGTTTTGAAACACGATCTCAACGAAGGCTCGAAAATCAGCACCCATGACTGAAGTATCAAGATACATCGGTTTACCAGAAGGGCTATCTGGGATGCTTCCGACTTGAAAAACACCGTCAATCTTAAAGTGATCAGCTAGCTTCAGAGGAGTGTCAGCTGGTATGAAAGATACACTGTTGACTGCATATCTTTGCTTTCCATTCACTTGTGCTGCAAAACTCCGTAGATTGATTGTTCTACTAATGTTTATCATGCCATAGTGGTATGAACCTTGTGGATTTGGCCTTGGTCCACTTGCTGTAAGATTTGTCCTGTGAATTGCAACAAACAACAACTGTTAATTGTTGAACAATGTGATAGTAATCAATGTATCTAATCAATGTGAATTGCAACAAGTTATTTCTAGTTTAGTTATTAGTCTTTATAAGATATTAAAGAAGAGTATTCATAAAAAATGTGATGTACATGTTAATTTCTATTTGTATCAAAATGTCTGTGTTTGATCTGGATTGGACCCGACAACTTTAACTATACCGTGTTTGATTTTAAAATTGTTCTTGGAATTGGACAAACTTGGCGACAAAGGACGGGATAAAAACTGAAATTCTCGTCCCCCACTAAATCATAAGACAATTTTTTGTGTTGCACAAGTTGTCTAGTATACCAAAATAACATTTTGTCCACCAAAAATCGTACAAGACAAAAGTTGTTCAATACATTTCATGTATTGTTCTGCCCATTATTTTCATTTTGCAGATCAAACGGACCTAGTGTTTCCTTTTGTACAAGTATATATATAGTAGTCTTTAATACATAATGATTTATATTGACAGTGATATAAATTAAACTTAATTACCTGATTGATCGAGCTTGGTTGAATGACCAATCAATCTCAGTGGTTGGTCCACCAGGAATAGGGCCAGAAAGAGGTTGCTGTGAGTTACTATAGTGAAGTGATGCAGTGCTTGTGAGGGTCCTATTAGTAAAACGAGTAGAAGCAACAATGTAATAGTCCTTAGGTGCTTGATCAGCTGTGATAAGTACAGAATAAGATTGTCCAACATGAACATCTATTGATGAATAAGATGTTTGTACAGTGTGAGTTCCTTCAACTTCAACCAATTTCATTATATGGTCTTGAATCCTAAAGTTGAGTGTGTTTTGTAGTCCAACATTTGATATTCTAAGTCTATATGTTTTCCCTGTTGAAAATAAATGTTCATTAGCATCTAAAGTTTATTTACTAAGAAAAATAAATACTAACATATATTTAAAGTGAGTTATCAATATAACTAACCTTGTTCAACTGTGAATGCTGAACCTTGTGCACGACCATTGATAAGAACTGCTTGAGGGAATGGAAGTTTGTGTCCAAAATCTAGAATTTTACTCAGCCTCTGAAAATTTATATAAATCACATGTTAATAAAAATTAGAAACGAAAAAAAAGGTGAAGATTATATTGTCTCTAAGAAAAAAATGCCTAACCCAATATAGTCCTTAAATAAAATAAAAACAATGTTTGAATTATGCTAACTCCCTGAAATGCTAGTTAAGAAAAAAAAGTTTTATATAGTATTAAAAATATTTTTAAAAAATTGACTACACAAATTTTAATATAATTTTCTTAATATATGATTTCTTAACTAGTGTCCCAAGAATCACTAGTTAGCATTCTCCAAAAATAAATCATAACAACTTAATCTTTTCTTAAACAAAATTATAGATGTGACAATCTTTAGGTTAAAACTTAGTTGTTTTGATTTATTTTTCTAAAACATAAATCAATGTTTAGTATCACATTGAATATGTCAGAATCACAGTGACTTGTTTTAATTTTGCAAAAACTAAAAAATGTAAGTTTTGTTTTTTTTTTTTTTGACGAAAAAAATGTAATTTTTAAAAAGTTATGATCAATCACCGTGATTATGACATAATCACCGTAATATCAAATAGACACTAAATTGGATGGAACACTTTGAGATCATGAAGGACAACTAGGTTATTACCGTGTGCTCAATATTGTACCAATCACCAATGAGAAATGTGTAATCATCAGCAGGGTCAGGGAAAGGAACAGGAATCAATGGTCTACTAAGGATTTTGATGGATCCAAAACCACCAGCTGCTTTGTGGAAAGCAAGAGATGGAAAATAGAAGAAGCTTCCAATTTGATCTTTAACTTGAAGTGTGTATGTGAAATTCTTGCCAGGAGGAATAGGACATGTGGTTCCATAAACTCCATCTTGATAAGAATTTCTCCTCTGTTGAACACCATTCCTGTTAATTTCAATATCAAAATTATTAGAGCTTCATAATTTTATTTTTTTTCGAGGTAAAGACTAATCCCTCGAGCTTTATAGGACTCAAATAAGCGGCAAGTTTTTTCTAAGAGTTTTAACAATACTGCATGTTCAGGTTAAGGATAGAACCCAGAATCCTTGTTAAGGTAGAAGAAACTCACACCATCTCATCTGACTCTGCCTTAGTAATATTATTTTTTTTAATTTACTCATCATGCAAGTTTATGTTTAAGTAAAGATTGGGCGGGCCTCTCACTCGTGATGATTTTTACTAATTACTAATGAAGAGAGAATAATGAATCGAAACACGTTTCTATTAGTTGGGCTTTGTGTTGTTTGGGTTTGACCCGTGACATGACATTATGGGCCGAAGTGATGGTTGAGACTTGGAGGTACATTTATTAAACCCATGTTTTTTCTTAGAAATAAAGGATGGTTCTTAGTGAGTGAATTGAATAAAAAGTTTAATATGACAGCTAAAAAGAGAATACGAGGTTGCTTTCTTTGTCCCTTAATCAAACGTCGTTGTAACTTGTAACTTGAAATGATAATTTGGATTCTACGTGGTTGCTAAAATTTTGCATTCACACTATCACTATATCAGATAATATTAGATCTAGATTAAATGTCGAGATTAAAATATGGATATAGGTCATGATTTTAGTTTAAAAAATAATATGTAAAATTTATACCATCTGATTTCGATTCAATGATCACGAATATGACAGTGGCATGAGTTTCTGATTTTAGCAACTAGAGGACATTTGATTTCCTTTTTATGTAGTACGAATTCTTATGTAAAAATTCACCAAGACAACTATCCGACAATAAAAAAGGTTTAATCAAGTAGAATAAAGAATTTTGCTTTAATTAATTCTACTCATAGACCAATTTTACTACTCCACTCTGTTGTAAACTTGTACTCTTATTTTTGTATTTTTGCATCTATTTTTTTTTTTTTTTGGTTTACAATTTTGCATCTATTAATTAACAAGTAAATTTAATTATTTTTGGTCAAGGACAAACAAAATTTATTATAGTCAATTCAATTGTAGAAACATTTCATAAAGTAATGTATTAATTACAAATATATATATATTCAATAATTAAAAATAAAATTCATATTTAGGGGGGAAAAAAGAGCTTTTTTCTATGTTACCATATCATATAAAGAATGTGCCCTATATGCTGTTAATTTAATTACTGTTTGACTAGCATATCAAGAAGTGACCGCGCTATTGTAGGGGTACATTGTAAAATTGCTAATTGACAACTATGGTTTAATTCATGTATTCAGGTACATCAATATCATATCATACGTGACAGATAAATTTGACTCCATGCAACAATTACGTAGTATAAGCTAGTTTTAATGAATTTTATTCTTATCAATTGGTGCAGGACAAATATATTATGATTCATAAATGTCATGTTTTATTTTGGTTTACAATGTTGTCAATCAGGATCCAATTTAGGACTTAATGCATACTATTTAAATTCCTCATTATTGGACTAAACCTAGTGGTTTTAAATCTGATGTCTTGTATGGTGATAAGTATGTTAGAATTACGGTGATCCACCGTGCAAAAACTACACGTACTCATCAGGATACCAAATAAAGACTAAAATATCCATGATAAAAAAAATTAGAGACAAAGTTGTTACCATGATAGAAGAAATGGGTCAGGCAAGTTATTGTGTACATTGATGATCAAATTATCATTGGTTACAGAATAAATTTCAGGTCCTGGAAATTGACCATTGATAAGAATCCCCTGCAAAAATGCAAGCATTGAGCATGATTAATCATAATATTATATAACAAAATAAGAAGAATAGTTAAGCTAAATAATGATAAAAATTTACCTGTTGTTTAACTCCAAGTGGATAAATGTCACCATAAGTAATGTTCCAATCAAAGAATCTATAAGGGTCTTCCGAAACAACAAGGGAAAAAATTGAGCAAAAACTCAACAAAGCAAGTAATTGTGATGGTTGATTCATCATGAGCTTCATGTTGAGGAGAGAAAAAAACAAAGCAACAAAAAAATGGTTTGGACGTAGGTGTTTGAGAAAGAATGAAATAAATAGAGGAAGAGAAAAAGCAATAAGCAAAGTGTAAAGAGAGAGGATTATAGTTAGAGCAAGATGACACACATTTATTATGAATATATATATATGAAAGGCTTGTAGGTAAGGTAACTCAATATATTAGTATTATTTATAGTATAAAGACAAATGGAAGAGGTAGTTGAATATTTTATTTATAAATTATAAATATACTACAGTTTCATAAAACTACAAAAGGAATATATCAAAAAAGAAAGAAAGAAAGAAAGAAACTATAAAAGGAAAAATTAGAAAATAAAAATAAGGAAAAACGAGTGAATGAATTTTGAGGTTGTTATGTGAATAAAAAGCGGTGGGAAATTAAAATGGAAAATGGAGGCGGTGATTGCGTGTAACGTGTGGTTAAATTAATTAATATTTGTATAGTATGATCCAATTTGATATGTGAACATAATAACAAGACATTGAGTTCAAAAAAAAAAAAAAAGACATTGAGCTTGTAAAAAAAAACACAACATTAAGCTTTGGCCAAAAATAAAAGACATTAAGTTAGTTCGCAAGTTTTAGCTCAACGGATGAAAAATGTTAAAATTGTTAAGTCGGATGTTATGATTGAAGTTTGATCCCGACTCCTCTACTTATGTGAGTTTATAATGACTTTGTCATTTCGTCTATCTATATAAAAAATTAGAATTCAAGTTATTATTAATAAACTCTTTTTAATAGGAATAACTTTTTATTAGATTTTATTTACTTCATGGCCGAATTTTAATTTTTTGGTTTTTTTTTCTTCTAATTGAAACCTCTTTTTTAAATCAGAGATTTTTTTAAAAAAAAATACGCGAAGATAACAGTCAAGTTTTGTATAGTATGATCCAGCACATAATAGTGAAAGTTATATTATATGACAGTGCATTGAGCCGGGATTTATGACACAACACACGGTATCTTAATCTGTCTAAATTTTTCGTCAAAGGATTATAATTGTACGCGGAAACAATGATCATGGATTTGTTTTTTTTTTAACACATTCTATGTGTGTGTTGTTTGGCTGTTGGTCGTTGCTTTTTGTGATTGGAAGCTTCGTGGGACTTTGTAAATCATAATACTTCACTTTGAATGAAGTATTTGATTTGTGTGTGGGTTACAACTTTCTAATTAACATAATGCAGTTAGATGTATTAGAATTAGGGAGATCAATTTAAGCAACACTTTATATGGACCTATTGACAAATATTGCCAACACTTAGAGAGTTAGATAAGATTATTTGAATAATTAAATTCCATATTTAATTCTTTTTAAGAAAAAATCAAAATTATTTTACCATTTTTGAATTCCCCAATTAAGATCAAAGGATTGAGATGTGTCTCACAGCATTTGATTAAGTAACTTCATAGCCCAATCATATACTTATCACCTAAGTATTAATGATTAGATACAACCAATTAAATAATTACAACTCATTAATATATTATATAATTACGAATAATTAGTAGAGTAGTAATTAAAACCAAATCTCAATAAATAAGAATAAATAAGGAAAGAAAGAAAAAAAGTTGTCAAGAGATATGTGTTGTGCACTTTATTAATTTTTTTTCCTTCTAATTCCTTATATATATTTTTTTTGTTCCAACCGAGCTCTCTTTTTGTTTTTTATTTCTTTGTCTCAATTATTTTTATGTGAACAATTTGAACTTTGATACTTAATATATATATATATATATATTTAACGTTAATATATATATATATTTAACGTAAAGTATCTATTCCATTTCATTCATAATAATATCACGAATACATAGGGGAACATAGATGAAAATGTGGAAACTAACTAAGGATGTGACCTCTCTTGCTAATACATAAGCGACCTCATTGGTTTGTAATGACATGTAATTTTTTTTCGGTTAGTTGTAAAGATTTGTAAAAATTACACACACAAATAATTTGTAAAGCTATTGAAAACTTACACACACAAAGTGAAGTGATCGGGATTCGAACTCAGAGCCTGACGTCCGACACTAGCAATTTCGACATTTCTGTCAGTTGAGCTAAGATTTATGGACTTACTACACTATTATTTGCTTGTAATTTTTTAATATATTAATCAAGTGTAATTATATGATTGATTGTGCCTAATCATTAATGTTTAATGTTTAGGTGTGGACTCACCTAAAAATTTCTCGAAATCCATGAATGTGTCAAACAATAACAAAACAAATTCATGAATGAATGGGGGTTTATTATATTGGAACTTTTTGGTCGTTGTTGAATATGTTAGAGCCAACCTGGTGAATTTGACATTTCCTTCAATTTATTCACAAGTTTTGTGGTTGAAACCGGTCACATGCGGGCATGGCATTGCCCGTTTCATATGGAGCAACATTATTGACAATGACAATTAGTATTTTTCTTTTCTTTTTAATTGACGTCTTGATAATCATATAATCAAGGCTTAAATATATTTTTTATTCTTATAATTTTTCAGAATTTTCGTTTTAGTTCCTGAATATTTTTTTCATACTTTTTAGTCCTTGAAATTTCTCCTGAGAAGGTTTTTAGTCCTTAGTTTTAATCAAACTATTGTGTACTTTCACATTTTTAAATGATTTTTTATATTCATGTTTATAATATTATAAGGACATCTCCGATAAAAAAAATTAGATTTTTTAGCATAAGATGAATTATTTATGAATTTTTATGTGCAAAAAACTAAAAAATTCACATTTAATTAATATTTTGTTAAAAAAAAATTTAAACTTTTGTAAGAGAGATTCATTGTACTAAACATGAGCGAATTAAAAAATTTAAAATTTCGAATGATATGCACGAGTTGAATGAAAAGTAGAGACTAAAAGCCTTGACAGAAAAACTTCAAGAACTAAAAAGTGTGAAAAAAACCTTCAGAAACTAAAACGAGAATTCTGAGAAACTATAGGGATCAAAAACATATTTAACCCTATAATCAATCAATTAATCATATTAAAAGAAGATACTAGAGAAAATACTAAATTGCCCATTGTTAAAAATTGACACATTTTAATGGACAATTCAATTCATTGTTTAAAATTGTCCAATACTAAATTGCCAATTGTTAAAAATTGCATACTAATATATTAATATGCCTGTCTATTTCTTATAATTTTTACGTTGACTTATATTTCTACTCATATATTAATATGCTTACCTACTTTTCATAATCTCTACGCGAGCTTATATCTACCCTTGGTTGTCCTTTGAAAGCGGTCTTATAAAAAGGGACCGAAAAAAATCTCAAGAGAGTCTTAGATATAGGGATGGAGATGGTAATTTATATGAAGACCTATATTTTAACTCATATATTAATTAATACAAATTTCTATTTTCTATAATTTCAACGGGAACCTATATTTATAGACTTATATTAATATGCGTGTCTATTTTTTTTTATAATTTCAACGGGGATCTATATTTCTAATCATACGATAATACGCGTGCCTATTTTTTTATAATCTCTGCGTGGACCAACATTTCTATACATACCTATATTTATACTCATATATTATTACAGTTGCTTTTTTTTATAAACGTGCAATAAAAAAATACAAGATATGTATTTATCAACGATGTCCGAAATAACTGCAAGTTAGTAGAAACTCATATTACTACTCCATCTGTTTCAAAATGATAGAAAAATAGGTTTTGATCATATTATTACAAATAATCTTATCTTATTATATAACTATCATACACCGAACAACAATTCCACAATGATGAATAATTCTATAACGGGACTGATTTCATACTATACAATATTTACTCTACAATAAAAAATATCGCGACAACACCGCGACCCGTGCGTACGCGAAGATATTATGCTAGTTTAGGAGTAACATGTATATAACTTGTTTTTATTAGTTGTTGGATAAATACTCCTAAATTGTCAAGAGGAAGAATATGCTTCACTTTTTTTTTTTAATATTTAAATTTTAGAATTGATCTTTACTTGACGTTTAACCGACAACATGTAGAGCTGTCAAAATGAGCTAACAATATAGGTCGGTTCGTCAAACCCAAATAAATGTAGGATTTATGCCTTAAAATATTAGCCCAATTTTTTTAGGGCTTTTTAACCCGATCTCGAAAAACCCGTTTAAAATATAGGCTAGCCCACATGGGCAATAGGTAGCCCGTATAAAGCAAAATAACTCCCCAAAAAGTTAAAATAAAAACTAAACTTATAGTATCCTACAATGGCTTAATATAACTGCTTCATTGGTTAACACTATAATCCTTACACTAAATTATATATATGAATTTATTTGATTACTAAAATATCACTTGTAATTGTTTCATAATTCTTCATGGAACTTCACAATTTCTTTCATTTCATATTCAAAATATATAGTATTCTAAAGTCACATATGATATCATCTATTTGAATTTTCACAATTTCTTTTAATCACGTACCCTTCCTCAAGTGTTTCTTCCTTCATAGTTTTGTACTCTTGTAAATCAATTTTAAATTTTATTTTGGTAAACTATTTTACATTATTCTTTAAAAAAAAGTGAAAAAAAATTTAAACAATCAATATAGGCAGCCTATCGACTTATCAAGCCCACGACCCATTTAGGGTCGGGCTCAGGTGGTGTTTTTAGAGTCCGTATTTAAATAAGGATTTTTGGCTTGACCTGATAAAACCCGAAGCCCCGTCTGGGGCGGCTTGTTTAGGACCGAGTAGCCCATTTTGACAGCTCTAGTGGCATGAGAGTTGATTGAGTACTTGAAGATGATGGTTGATTAGCAGTCCTACACTATGATGATAAAGTAAACGCCGTGAGTGCGAGATTTTTAGAGTTATGAATAATGTATCTGGATCTGAACCATAAGTTAGCTTATATAGGAGATTATTAGGGTTTTATGACCTCAAAATCTTAAATGGACAGTTTCTCATGGGACAATTTGTAGGTGAAAAAAACACAAGAAGGGAGAGTTGAATTGTATTGGCTTTTTCAAACTTTTCTAATCTAAGTGTTTAAGGTCATGTCAGATTCTGAAACATGAAATAGAATCTGACCAGTTTATCAAAGAGTTTGCAGCGGATAAAACAACACAAAGATGAGAGAGAGAGAGAGAGAGAGAGGAGAGACACAAAACAATTTTATAATGGTTCCTCTCACAGCTTAGGAGTAGTCGATTTGCACTTCCAAAGGAGTTTTACTATAAATAAAAAAATTTTTTAGAGGGACTAAAATCCAAATTCGCCTACATTACAGGAACAGAAAACACATTTTACCCTTAACTATAATTTAAGGAATGATGGTGACAGTATTTATCATTGATGAAATGGATAGGGAAGGATGACAATGAAGTGAAGGGTGAATTGTGAAGGATGATAACCGTATGTTTTTTAATAAAATAAATTAAATATAAATCAAATAATATTTATCTAATTGATTTTTTTTAAATTGTTTTTAAGTGTGCCATGTGGCATGACATGATTGGGCCACATGGCACTATGTTACTTTTTATCCTTTTGTAATGTTTTGACTAAATGTAGGGAACTAAAACAAATTTGGCTTAAATGCAATTTTACCCCCCTGTTTTTAAAAATACGGAATTTTACCCCCCCTATTTTAAAATGCGGAAATTTATCCCCCCTATTTTATAATTTGTTGGATTTTGCCCCCACCAAAATTCTGCACAAAATCTGCTTTTGAGCCTCAAGTTCAAAGCTTCACACATAACTCAATTTGGATCAATAATTCACAAAACTGATACCGAAACGACCGTAATCGAGTTAGATTTCCACAGAATCAAACCCTACTAAATTTGGAGTTATAGAGAGAGATTAATTACCGTTTTAGTGAAGGTCTGTCCAATTACTAATTTTGCAGAAATCTACTTGTGATCTTCAAATTCAACATTGTCTATCGAACGCATCGTAACTCCAAATTCGACGAAATTGAAATGCCAACAAGGGTAATTTCGTTAGCTTTCCATACATGTAAATAGTATTAAAAAATGAGCTACGGGGTGAGCGGCATGACGAAAATACCAGTAATAGTTTCATACGATAATTAATTTGAACAAGCCTTCACTAAAACGGTAATTAATCTCTCTCTGTAACTCCAAATTTAGTGGAGTTTGATTATGTGGAAAACTAACTCGATTGCGGTCGTTTTGGTACCAGTTTGGTGAATTATTGATCCAAATTGAGTTCTGTGCGAAGCTTTGAACTTGAAGCTCAGAAGCAGATTTTGTGCAAAATTTTGGTGGGGAGCAAAATCCAACAAATTATAAAATAGGGGGGTTAAAATTCCGCATTTTAAAATAGGAGGGATAAAATTTCGCATTTTTCAAAACAGGGGGGTAAAATTGCATTTAAGCCAACAAACTTCTATAAAGACCGAAAACCAAAATAAACCATACAGAGACGATAACTAAAAAGTGCTACAATTGCAAGGACTTGTAACATATTTAAGCTAATATAAAGTATGCCAAATGTCTCTTTTTGGAGGTAATTAACGAGAATAGCTCATATAAACATATAAAATATATATGTCACAACAAACACATGATACTTGAACATATCATATAGGTTATGACATACATCAAGTTAATCTCAAGGTCCTTCAAACATATGATATGTTCAATAGGATTAGTTTGTTTTTTATGTTTGTTTTATTTGTAGCTCTAACCCACTCACCTTTAAATTAGAAGGTGTGTTTTAGCAAGCAACACCTTTTACTAGTTGACAAAAATATCCACTTTTCATTTTGAGAGCAGTTCAAAATTATAGGGTTAATTGTAATTTATTGTGTTTTATTTTATTATTAAAAATTAAATTCAAATTTCTGAAACCTTTATCTATCCACTCCACCATCTTTTAGCATACCTTCTCCATAAGGAATGAAAATTGAATGATGAAGGAAAAGAAAAACACTTTTGTTCCGATAAAAAAATGTTTTTGGAGCTAACAATTTTTTAGATCTTTTCCATTCCTTAAACTAATATTTTAAGTTACATTGAGCTGGAAATCGAACCCAAACCTATAATATACTACTCAAACCCCTCACCACTAGATCAAACCTAATGGCTTAACTAATATTTTAAGTTAAAAATCACTTTAGGAAATTTTAACCACCTCAAAAATTTGATCTTTCAATTCTACTAGCTATTTAACAGCTTGTGCAAGTAGGCAAAGAAGAGGATACCTGGGCAAAATTGGTTCAAGGAAGGGGGAAAGAGAAAATTGAGATTTTTATTTTTCATAATAATATATTAATTAATTACGGTAATACCCCTTCGTTTTGGTTGCTTAAGAAAAAGAAAGGTGGGTATTTTTGTCAACTAATAAAAGGTGTTGGCAAAGGTTATTTGGGAAAGGGTCCTTAGATGGCTGCAGATAGATCATATCCCCGTGGAATGATGAATTGAGGTGGATCACAAGACTTAGTATAGGGAAAGGGTGGAGGGCTCAACTTCTAAAAAGTCACTACAAGAATACTTCAATTTACCGGCAAATTTTAATAACACTTACTAAGGGCTTAAACCCCCAATAAGTTACTGGCGGCTTAAACCCTCAGTAAGTGAGAAAAAACCCTCACAACATTAAAAAATAATTTATTTTAAACGGACATATAATTTAGTGGCGGTCTAAGCCGCCAGTAATTTAGTGACAGCCCAAACCGCCAATAAATTGATCTAGCAGTTTCATTAGTGACGGCCTAAACCGTCAGTAGATTTCTCAAAATTTAGTGGGGGCTTTGACCGCCACAAAGTTATACGAATTTCAAAAAAAAAAAAATTGTTGCAGAACCCAACATGTTGAGAAATTAAAGGAAAAAGAAAAAACAATCGCCATTAGCATTGAGTTTCCAATTCCAACTATCAAACACTTCTTTCTATCAAACAATTTTTTCAATTCCCTCTGCCACCATCCAATTTCTTCTCCTTTCATCAAATAATATTTTTTAACAAACAAACTTATCACAACATCCTGCACAAATCAATTTCTTCTCCTTCATCAAGCTTGAGTTTCCAACTTTCTTCAATTGCAAAATCAATTTTCTCCGCAAATCTGAACCTGAATCTGAAGAACAAGAGTTCGAATTTGAATATATGTTACTCGAATTTTATAGATCTTGTATGCTTCACTTTCCTCTTGTTTGTCTTTGTTTTTTTTGTACAGATCAATTTTCTCTTGTTTGTCTTTGTTCTTTACAGATTTTTATGAATAGTAGCCTCAAGCTTTACCTCTTGTTTCTCTTATAGCTTTTTGTTTCTCATCTCTTCTTCTTTCTATTCAAATTTTATAGATCTTGTAGCTTCTTTGTTGATTTTTTGGTTGAGGAAGAAATCTGAAGAAGAGGCTTCTTGGTTGAAGAAAGAATAGTTCTTTAGATGCAAATTTAGATTTTTAAATTTAATTTTAATTCTGTTTGATCAATTAATAAATAAGTAATTTTAATTTTTTTTTTTAAATAATATATTAGTTAGTGGGGGCTTAGGCCGCCAGTAAATTGGAAATGATAGTTGCAATTTTGTGGCGGCTCAGGCCGCCAGTAAGTTTCGATCTTTTTATTTTTGGCGGTTTAGGCCGCCACAAAATTTACCGTCGAGCGATTTACTGGTGTTTTTGGCCGCCAGTTGGCCGCCAATAAATACCTACTTTTTGACGGTTTTGACCACTTATTGAGGGTTTTTGGCCCTCAATAAATCATGTTTTTCTTGTAGTGAGTGCAGCTGCCGAAACAGTTTACACCTTATGGAATTATAGGAATGATGTTTGCTTTGGCAATAGAGTACATAATACAAATATAGAGGAAGAGATTATCAATACTATAGTGTATAGAGGTTGGAGAAGTCCTAAGCTTAGGGAGCACATTGCTCAGCTGCTTATCTAGTTTAATTTTCTCTCTTGATTTTGGTTGTCCTGTTTAGATGGTTGGATCAGGTGATCACCTTGTAAAGATTTGTTTTTTGAATTAATAAAAAGTTTCCTTGATTCAAAAAAAAAAAAAAGGTGTTGCTTGCTAAAACATACCTTCTAATTTGAAGGTGGGTGTGTTATAGCATAACCCTATATATATAGAGCTATAAATCATGATGAATAAAATAAGAACTTGAGTATTCTTCATATAACCATATTTGAGGAGAGTTTTTTCCCAAAAAAATATATATCATAAAATTATGCAAATACAAAAACACAAAAAACCATATCAATTAGAAGTGCTTAAATTCTAGAACTCAAAACCTAGAATAACATGTTCTAAAGAATGCTAATGCTACGGTGGACCACCTTCACAAGTGGTCCACCGTGGACAAGTGATCTACCGAATATGAATTTTACGAAATTCACTGTTGGATTGAAAGTTTATATCGTATAGATCATCCATAAATTTTTTAAAATTTTTAAAAAATCATTTGATATGTTATTGAGACCCATCAAGATTTACGTTATTTATTAAACCATTAATCTTGATGTGTCTCAATAACATATCAAATGATTTTCAATTTTTCTAAATTTTTCTATGGATGATCTATATGATGTAAACTTTCAATCCAACGGCGAATTTTGTAAAATTCGTATTCGTTATAATGTTATTCATGACTGGTCCACCATAGACCACTTGATGAAGTGATCCATATTAGAATTTAACTCTAAAGAATTCCAACTCTCATGTTGACAATGTTTCCCCCCATTCTTCCTTTCGGCCCATGCTACAATTAAGCATAATATATTTGTGGAGGCTAGTATAATGTTGACACGTAATAATATTCGCTTAACACAGTTCGATTACCCATGGTTCAAATTATGTGAACCGAATCCGACCATTCATAACCATTTGAAACCGCAAAATTGAACCCACGAACCCATTCACCGTACAAAACCGATTTCGGGTTTTTTTTCCCGGGTGTAGCGGGCTGGGCTGGATGTGCGGGTCTTGTCCGGCCCTACATTGTCTGATTTAAAAAAGTTTGCATGTTACTCCTTTTAGTATTAAAATAAAAAGGTTTTTTCTTCTCTACCCTCACATAAATTGAGGGCATATGCCCTATGCTGATGTGGCATGATGTGGCACCAATGAAATTCATCCACATGCATTTAAGTCAAACACAATTAATTTTTTTACCACAAAGTAATTTTGACTATTTTTATTTTTAAATTAATTATATTTTAGGTATTATATTCTATGAATTTACATTTTGATCCTAATTGCTTTCTAATTTGTTTGCTTCTTCTTCCGATCGTTTTACTGTATCTAACACAACTTTCTTCTGCGCATAAAAAACTTTCAATTCATCCAATCGTTTGCTTCTTCTTCTTCCAATCATTTATACTCGTTTTAAAACTTTCTAATTTGTTTGCTTCTTCTTCTTCCAATCGTTTATACTCGTTTTTTACCACTCTGATTTCACTTTCAAGCTTTAGATTCGTTCTTTGTATGGAACCTTCAAGCTTTAGATTCGTTCTCTGATTTCACCTTCATTCAACCTTCTCCTCAGTTTCGTTCAATCTTCAGCTTCGATCTTCAAAATCCAGGTCCAGTTTCTCATTTGTTTATTGTTAAATTATTTAGGGTTTTTGAAATTTTAGTATGATTTTGAAATTTAGTAATTAGATTTTTGAAATTTCAATCTTCGTTCAACCTTTAATCAAGCTTCAACCAAGCTTTCAATGTTTGAAATTTGTATATCAAAGTGAATATGAAGTGAATGTTTGAAATTAAGTTTTCACGTTTTTTAAGAGTGTAAACATGAATTTGAGTTGTGTTTGTTATTGGTCCCCTGTGTGGAATTGTTTCCTAATATACTTATATGTAATATTGGAATTTGTTAATCATATATGAAATTATGGCATCCAATTAGACATATCCATCACAAAACTTGGAAGAATTGTTTTAAGATGATAACACACATAGCCCTTTGACAAGAGTTATATAGATGATGATCCTAAAAGTTCAACCATCAATCCTAACATTGATGATGATAATATGATATGATTTTCTGAATAATGTTTAGATTAAAACTAGGTGAGAGGCTATCTAGTTACAATTTGTTATTTTGAATTTGAAAATGACCATCTAATCTTTATTTCTTTTCACAGGAATCAAAGGAACTTAGGAGAATTCCGCATCAACATGTAAGGATTATTTAGATGCCATATACACTACAAGAAAATACGTGATTTGCTACCAAACGTTTGCTACGAAACGTTTTACTAGTTAATTTCAAGTATATTAGCCACCATTCGACTTAAATTAATTTTATATTACTTTTTAACAAATTATTACTATTCTTATTTATTTATTTATGTTTTAAGGCTTTATCTCATTGTTATCTCAGAACACGACACCGCTTTTACTCTCTACGGTGAAACCGCTCCCGATCTCGCTCCGATCTCCTTCACACTGCGACCTCGCTCCGATCTCATTCTCGCTGCAATCTCGCTCCGGTCTTGCTCCGTTCACGATCTCGCTCCGATATGGACTCGATTCTCTTCGTTGTATTTCTCCTTCTCTCTATAAATTGTTGTTCGTTTTCTATCCCTCTCATGGTTGTTATTCTTCGTTGAAATTTGATGTTCTCCACTGTTTCTTCTCCGATTGTAGTGTATGTTAAATTTCGACACTCTAATTTAGTTCCTTTTCACTAATTGTGATTTGGATTTGAACCCTATGAATTTCATGTTTAGGTTTTGCATAAATTGAATTCATTAGGTTTTGCAAAAATTGAATTTAGGTTACTGAATTTGTTCACCAAATTGACAATTAGGTTTTGCAAAATTTGAATTCAGGTTACTGAATTCACTTTACTTTATGCGATAGAATTAGATGATACTTATTGGATTGATTCTATAATTCACATTTCCGGTGGCTGGTATTTAGATGATACATAATTCTTATTCTTACAAAAAAAATTTGTGTTGAGATAATAATCCCTCTGTATATTGATTGTCACTTTCTTTATATATGTTCATAATGATTGCCTTTTTTCTAGTGTAGGTGATTTGTGATATGGTTTAGTAAGTTAACAAATGCAGCTTTTTTTCATAGTTTATTCATATAAACCTTAGCAGCTATGTCTTTTGATAAAAAATGAATTGAAAGTTAGACGAAAGTCTTACATAGCTTAGAGGTATGCATGCCTTAGTATGAATATACTTATGTAGTTATAACTTATGACAGTATATAGATAGCTATCCAATGTATAATTTTCAGCGTTCAAAATAACACTTCTACAGTCAAGTCTTCATTGCAAACTACTTTATAGCTATACTTATTGTGAAGGGGTTATTTATATTTGATGGATTGTAATGAGTAGTGTACGGTGCCTGTAGTCTTTGATACTTTCAATTTAAAATTTGAGTTTCTTTTGTTTTTGTATGCTTAATTACTGTTTGGCAAATAAGCATGTGAAAATGCATTGCGGTGCATTGGTGATAATGATGTTCAAAAGCTTGGAAGAAGTGTTTTTCCTGAAAATTTGAAGGCTACTACTATCAGCGAGATTACTAGGCTCAGGAACGTTGCAATGACATCAATTACTTCACGCTTTGGTATATCTTCATCCGCTCCATTAAACATTCTTGCTAGTATTTTAGGTATTAATTCTACTAAATTAATTTCTCTAAAATCAAAAGGAATGCCTCTAATCACCATTCCTCTGACCAAACTTGACCTCAGTGGTTGATGAACGGACTATCCAGATGCCGGTAAGTCTACAACAAGAGACAGATACTTTACTTCAGTGGTCAGATACCAAAGTAGAGAAAGCTGGTAAGTTCATTTACTGGTGTTTCTTGATTGTGGATGCCACATTTATCTTCTGCTAATTTGCTTCCTTAATATGTTTAATCATTTTAAGATGTTTGTTGAAAGTTAACTGCTTCTAACTTCTAAATTTAGATTTAGGTGATGAAAGTTACTTTTGTTTTACTTGTTTGACCAGATTATTCCAAAATAATGTAGATTTTGTTGTTAGCATGACATATGCAATGTTATCCTTGTTAGAGAAACTAAATGTGGTCCATGGAGAAACTAGATTTTGTTGTTTTTGTGTGTGTCTGTATTCAGCAATGGAGTTCATTTATGACTTGGGTCAATTCATGGAAAGGGGGAAATATTGGTACTTCCTTTAACACTTAAAATCTTTGAAAATTTCCAAGTATAACATGCATATTTGCTTCATTTAATTTAGCTTTTTTCAAATTTGTAACGGATGATAATTAATTTATAATTAGCTCTGTTTTGGGCATGGCTTCATAATTAGCATTTTATAATTATAATTTTTTTTTTCTAAAAAGCTTGAATTTAGCTTCGAAATAGCTAGGAAACATAAATTTTTTAACAATATTTAACTATGTATTTATTGGGAATTAGCTAGGATTCACAATATATTAGTTGCAAATTAGCTAGGAAATATTTTTATAGATGATTTGCCGCCCAATCCATGCTACGCCCATATGACAGCTAATTCACAACAAATCTGTAGCTAACTCTGTTTTACTAGAGATTAGCTACGCATTAGCTAAAAACGCCGTCGTAGCTAATCCCGTTTTTTCTTGTAGTGATATTGTACTACCCTTTGGTTTCCTCTCATGTTTGGATTCCATGACTAAATCCTAACTGTGTGTTATTGACGTGGCTTAAAAATTATTGACTAATAAGGAAGATTAAAATCATAAAAAACCTTGTTATTGACTAATAAGGAATATAATTCAATAATTATTACCATATTATTGATGATTCAAATGAATTCAATAATTATTAATAAATAACAAAGATTTGTTTTCCCTTTCCAGAAAAGGAAATAGAGACTAAGTACCATTTGAAACTTTTGAAGACAAAAAAAAGATTCTATAAAAAAAAAAAATTAGTATATTGTTACTCACTTACTCTTAAATATGAATTTTTTTTTTGTTACATGTAAACGAGATATACAACAAATTATTGAATCTTTACCCAAAAAAAAATTATTCAGTCTTAAATATGATTGTTGATTGACAATGTTTTAAAATATTTTTTAATTTAATTTATTTAGTTTTAAATTTATTGGTTGAAAATTTTAGAGATTAAAAATTTATTTAACCATCTATAAAAATATATTTATTTAACTCTTGAACTTGTTTAGGGTTTAGGTGATCACAAGTAAAACGTATAAATAGTTCATTTGAACTAAAAGAAAGGTCGGACCATTGTTGGAAAACAAATACACGGAAGCTCGACCGATCACAAGTGCGGTCTACCTGAAATTTATCCGATCAAAATGAAAAGGTTCGACTATTTTAGGAAGACTAACTAACTCTTGAACTTGTCTAAGGTTTAGCTAATCACAAGTAATAATATAAATAGTTCATTTTAACTAAAAGAAAGGTCAGACCATTGTCGAAAAACAAACACACGGGAGCTCGACCGATCACAAGTGCAGTCTACCTGAAATTTATCCGATAAAAATGAAAAGGTTCAACTGTTTTAGAAAGACGGACTAACTCTTGCATTTGTTTAGGGTTTGGGGTTTAACTATTGATCAGAAGTAAAAATATAAATAGTTCATCTGAACTAAAAGAAAGGTCGGACCATTGTCGGAAAACAATCACACGGGAGCTCGACCGATCACAAGTGCGGTCTATCTGAAATTTATCCGATCAAAATGAAAAGGTTCGACTATTTTAGGAAGACTAACTAACTCTCGAACTTGTTTAGGGTTTAGCTGATCACAAGTAATAATATAAATAGTTCATTTGAACTAAAAGAAAGGTCGGACCATTATCGGAAAACAATCAGACAGGATCTCGACCGATCACAAATGTGGTCTACCCAAAATTTATCCGATCAAAATGAAAGGTTTGACTATTTTAGGAAGACGAACTAACTTTTGAACTTGCTTAGGGTTTATGGTTTAACTATTGATCGTATTAATCTGTTTTGTTTCTATTTTTTTTAGTATAGATTGCTCTGTTTTGTTTCTATTTTTAAGGATATCATCTTTTTTTTTTGTATTTATGTTATATTTTTTTTGTATTTATCTTATATTCTTTCTATATAATTGTTTTTTTAGAAACAAAATAGGAACAAATCTATCCATAATTTTTTTGTTGTATTTATCTTATATTCTTTTTTAGATGCTATGCTTAAAAATATGAACAAAACAAATTATAGATAAAAATAAAATAGAACAATCTATCCATAAAAATAGGAAAAAAGAAATTATAGAAAGTTTAGTCAATAAAAAAAAATTATAGAATAAAAAAAATACTCTATAAAAAAAACGTAAACAATATTTTTCATAAAAAAAAAAAAAAAAACATAAACAATTTTTTATAAACAAAAAAAATCACTACAAAGTTTACTCCTAACCATTAATAATAATATAATAAAGTTAAGTAGTATCAAACTTACTAAATTACCCTAAATATTCCTAATAAAATTTCTAATTTTTTATTAATAATATACACGGGACCATTATTTGTTACTGAAATATAAAAAACTGAATAAATAAGTTTAGAAGAAATAATTAACACAATAATTCCACTTATATTTTAACAATATTATATAACAAAATTTTTAATTTTTAATTTTAAACAAATTTTCTACATTAATATTAGTGACAAACTCAAATATTGTTTCCTACAAAAAAAAAACTCAAATATCGCATAAAAGTCAATAGACCCGTGTGAAAACACGGGTCTTTAAACTAGTTTTTTAATAAAAAAAATTAGAAATTTAATTATGAATATTTAGGATAATTTAATAAATTTGATACATATTCATGTTATTTTTTCTATAATTTTTTTATTGACTATTTTATTCTCTTTTTTCTTTTGATGGATTATTGAGTTGATCGTATTAATCTATTTTGTTACTATTTTTATGAGTATAGATTATTCTGTTTTGTTCCAATCTATAATCTTGTTTCTATTTTTAAGCATATCATTTTTTTTGTATTTATCTTATATTGTTCCTATATATAATTTTTTAGTAAAATTACAACGAATGATATAAAACTTGCAACATGGTTAAAAATAATAAGGATAAATTAGTAAATTTGGTGATAATCGATTTTAATATATTTTTTTTGAAAAAGCTAAAATGAGATATATTACCACATCAGCCTTCCCAGCACAAGACGTGCCAAGATAGACTACAAAAGTTTACAAAGAGTCATAGAAACAAAATTAAAAACAAATCATACAAAGCCCAAACAAATCATAGGACTAGACCACCAGCTATGGTAGTTATAAGATAACGTGACACTCGTCGTCTTCAACCACCTAAAAGAGAAAAGTTTGATCTTGTCCAACAAAATATGGGATGTATCTGCTGATCCTGTGAACAATCGATGGTTTCGCTCCGTCCATACAACCCAAACGCAAGCAAGCCAAATGAGCTGTAAAAAAGAGCGACGCGCGCGAGAGCCACCTACTGAAGATACAAACTGAACAAAATGGTCACGCAGAGTAGTGAAACCCGCCAAAGGAATACCAATCCACGAACGCACTAAATCCCAAAGAGAACCAACAGTACTGCAAGAGATGAATAAGTGGTGGGCTGACTCGGCCTCTCCACATCCAAAAATGCATGAGTGAGCTGTAGAAGATAAAACACCTCGAGTAACCAGGTTTACTCTCGTGGGCAACCTGTCACGCAATAAACGCCAAGCGAAGATGGAAACCTTCAAAGGAACCTGAGGGTGCCAAATGAGGTTATCCGCATCATCCATAGTAACCGAAAGATGAGAGGTGATAAGCTGATATGCTCCTCTAACAGAGTAACCCGTGGCCGGATCAGGGCGCCACTGCCACCTATCAATATAATGAGCCTGCAATAATATGTTAAGAAATAAAGACTGACACTCCCTCAGCATCTCCTCCTCCCATGCCCTCAGCTGCCGCCGCCACACCCACGCCTCTCCTCCCTCACCCCACCCTGAAGCAAACATCTCTGCCACCGTACGCGATTTGGTCTCAGCCAACTCAAACAGGCGCCCAAACCGCTGACACAAAGGAATCTCATCCACCTAGGGATCGGTCCAGAAAAAAGTATCTGACCCGTCCCCCACCCTCTTCACAATCTGCTCCTGAAACCACCTGCCCCCTAACTCACTCCCTCCATCCCTAATATGCGATATCTCCCTCCACCACAACGACCCTCTCCTGCCACCATCTCGAAGTCTACCTCCCTCAATCCCATAACGAGCTGCCAGCACTCTAAACCACAACCCCTCTCGATCCACTAACATCCTCCAACACCACTTACCTAACAGAGCCTGGTTAAACTCCCTCAACCGCCTAACCCCCAAACCTCCACTCTCCTTACTTAAGCAAATAGAGTTCCAACTAACCCAAGAAATTTTCCTAGAATCCTCACAACCCCCCCAAAAGAATTTAATGAAAATAGATTCAATAGAGGAAATAGTACCTGAGGGAGCTTTGAAGAAGGAAAGAGTGTAGACAGGTAGAGAGGTCAAGACAGACTTTAGCAGAACCAGACGACCACCAAAAGACAAGAAACGACTCTTCCATCCAGCTAATCTATTCTTTATACGAAGCAACATCGGTTCCCAAAAACTCAAACGTCTCGGATCACCCCCAATCTGAAGACCCAGATAAAGGAAAGGAATCTTTCCCACTCTACAACACAGAGCAGACGCAGCTTCGCCTAACCAGGAATCAGGAATATTAACCCCAACCAACATGCTTTTATTAAAGTTAACTTTCAAGCCCGACATAGTCTCAAAAAGCACAAGGACAGCTCGCAAAGCCCGGACATTAGCCCAACTTTTAACTCCCAACAAAAGAGTGTCATCTGCAAACTGAAGGTGTGACACCGTCATCGATCCCTCCTCACCAATACTATATCCCTTAAACAAATTATTGGCTATCATCGCCTCCATAAGCACATTCAGTTCCTCAGCAGCCAGTAAAAAAAGAAAAGGGGATAACGGGTCGCCTTGCCGAAGCCCACGCTGAAGAGGGAATTCATCAGTCGGACTGCCGTTGACTAACACAGACGCCGACGCCGTACAAACACACTCTCGAATCCACTTCCTCCACAGGACTGGAAAAGACATTCTCCCCATAACATCATCCAGATAGCCCAAGTCCACGGAATCATAAGCCTTCTCAAAATCTACCTTAAACAGCATTAGATCCTTCTTAAACTTCCGCGCCTCAACCACCACCTCATTTGCAATGAGTATGCCGTCGAGGATTTGTCTATCCTTCACGAACGCCGACTGAGATTCAGAAATGACACTACCTATCACTATACGTAACCTATTCGCTAAAACCTTCGCCAGAATTTTATACAAGCTTCCCACAAGCGAAATAGGTCGAAAATCGTTTAACTCTTGGGGGCTATCAATTTTAGGGATCAAAGCAATGAAAGTAGAATTCAAACCCTTAGTCAACTTGCCATTACGATGAAAATCAGCAAGAAATCGCATAATGTCACCCCGAAGCTCAGCCCAGAAATCTTTAATAAATCCAAAATTAATCCCGTCTGGGCCAGGACTTTTATAACTGTCGCAATCCCACACAGCTGATTTCACCTCAGCCTCAGTGAATGGTTTGGTTAAACCAGCACTCTCCGTCTGGGTCAACCTTTTAAACTGAAGGTCATCAACCCTAGGCCTCTCCACAATAGGTGCCTTGAAGTGCGACTCAAAATGTGAAAACACGGCCTGTCTGATAGGGATCACACCCTCTATATTAACCCCATTCACCTTAATAACGGACATAACATTCCTACGACGACGCCCCGCTAGAACCGAATGGAAAAACTTCGAGTTGGCATCACCTTCCTTAAGCCACAGCGAACGAGATTGTTGCCAACTGATGCTGGCATGTAACCTCGACAACGAGTGAATATTAGACGAAACCCCGTGAAATTCCACCAACTCCTCCTCAGACAGATCTTCTTCCTCCCCCTTCTCGTCAAGAACCGAAAGCCTACCTTTCAGGGTCTCGATGCGGCCAGGAAGATTTTGAGTATGAGTCTTATGCCACTCTTTTAGACCTGCCTTAATCATCTTAAGTTTTTCCTTGAGTACATATCCTCCCCAACCATCAACCTCGAATGAAATCCACTTATCTCTTACGAACTGGTTATAGCCGGGAATATCCTTCCAACACTTAAGCATTTTCGACGGGCGAGGGCCCCAATCTTCCTCATTCGCCAACAAAACCAGGGGACAATGATCAGATAACCCTCTCAGCCTAGCCTCCTGCCTACAATTAGGCCAGGCCAAACACCACTCCTCAGAAAGAAGGAACCTATCAAGACGACTCATCGAAGAACCATCCCCTTTAAACCAAGTAAACTTACGACCTATTAATGGAAGATCAATAAGGGTATTATCATCAATGAAACGAGCAAAAGGAACATGATCCAAAGAACGATGACCACCTCTAGACGAACGCCTTTCATCAACAAGTTTAACCGCGTTAAAATCTCCACAAACACACACCCTCTTACCCGCCAGCGATAGAAGCCTCACCGAGAGGGAATCCCACAAACCTTGCTTGGCCCCATCATCACAAGGCGCGTAAACATTTGCCACAGAAAACTCTTCTCCAGTCTTAGAAAACCGACCATGACACCACAAAACTGACTCATGGCTCTCTGTCGACCACACCTCCACCTCAGAAGTGTCCCATAAAGTTAAAAGCCCCCCTGACGCCCCAATCGATGGTCGATAAGAGAACCCGTGAGATGAGTTTCCCCAAAGATTCGTACCAAGAAAAACATCACAGATTTGCAGCTTCGTCTCCTGAATGCAGAATACAAAAGGTTTCAAATCCTCCACCAACTTTCGAACTTCCTTCCTCTTTTCTAAACCACCCAGCCCTCTAACATTCCAAGAAACTATCTTCATCAGAACACACTCCCCCCTACAAACAGAAGAAACACACAAACTAGCAATCATTCCCTTGTCGGGTTCCCCCCCCCCGACCTCTGGCCTGAGATCTCCTTCTTACCCTTGCCCGCCCGAGAGAGAATATTGAACATGTTCACATTATCTCCTTTAAACTTGACCCCAATAGCTTTCCCTATCCCCCACACATCCTCCATCATCATCATTTGTTCATTACCTTGAACAGCCACCCAGTTTTTCCAATCATTGTTAATAGAACCCGAGGAATTAGAATCTCCACCTGAATCTTGGCGGCTCACAGAACAAGACCTGTTAAAAGCATCCCCGCCCCTGCGACGACGAACACTCTTCTTTAAGACTTTTAACACCTCACGACGATCTTTACTAGGCATCCTAGCAACTTTTTTAAGGCTATGAATCGGGTGACGAAGCAACCCCCCAACTTTCCTCCTCCGAGGATCCTGTTGCTCAATCTTATTAAGTCTCATCCCCTGATGGTTCCCCTTCATACCCTTCTTACGAGCTGAAAAAATCACCCCTGCCTCCCCGTGGTTCTGGTCATGTAACCATTCCAAACTCCAAGGCCCTAATAGATGTACAAATGGAATTGTATATTTAAATTAGATATTAGTTTTTTTTTTCCATTTGTTTTTTTGTTCTCTTATTATTTTTATTTAAACTAACATTGATATACTTTCTTGAAAAAAATAAACTAACATTGATATATATTTATTTTTTCGAGCCTATAATATTGATATTTCTTTTTTTTTTTGAAGCAATATTTTTTTTTTTTACTCAATAACATTGATATTTTTTTTTTTACTCAATAACATTGATATTTTTTTGTTTTTGGTATTCAATAACATTGATATTTTAGAATCAATATATAACGTCTAAAAACAAGCATTCAATGATCAAATTAATTCTAAATAACAAGCATTCAATCAGTAAATTAATTGTAATTATTATTTAATAAATTTGGTATTTGAAATTTGAATGTCAAAATAGGAGCCACAATAACATTGACAGAGTAAAAAAACAGCTTGAAATGCATGTAACAATATGATTTCACTTTTTATAACTTGCAATGTTTTGCCGAACGCTCCACCTCCTCCAACGCAGACATAAACTGTTTTAAATAGAGGAAAGTAATTAGAAAGAAAAATCAACAAATTAAATACAAATAATAAGTTGAACGTAACAATTATAATATCCACCAAGGTATATCTAGGTGCACTTTGTATTCCCGCATGCCAAACGGTGTTAGAATGTGACGGGTGGATGCCTCCCGGAGAGAATTGTACAAAAAAGTGCTGTTTTAAATAGAAGAAAATAATCATAATAAAAATCAACAAATTCAACACAAACAATAAGTTGAACAATTATAATACCCACCGGTGCATAACTAGGTACTCTATTCAGATCAAAACCAAGTGCTACAAGTTTGTTTGCTTGTGTGAATGAAAAATATAATGGAAAACTTGTATTCATTATTCAGTCTTCACGCTAGATCAGGGAGAGGTCTTCACACAAGCAGTAACATTTATTCAGGGATTTACAAGAAAACTTATAGTCTTCACAAGTTTGCTTATAGTCTTCACAAGAAAACTTGTATCGTTCACAAAGCAGTAACATTTATTCAATCATTCAAGCTAGCACAAAAAATATATTCTTTTAACAATTCATATTGCTCAATCATTCAATCATTCAACAATTATTCAATCACACAAACCGAACGGCAGGAAAAAGAAACACTCTAAATCCCTACATCAAACACATTAACACAATTTTAACAATTCAAATAGCAATTACAAATCAGCCAGTTAAATTAAATCAATCGACAAAGAGTGATTAAAACATACAAGAGAATAAAAAATAAAATCAATGTTACCTAGACGAATCCAATTCTGGAACAAACGTAGCTGATGATGGACAAGTGATTCCGGAAGAGGTGAATGAGCGTTTGAAGGTTGAAGGAAGGGCAAGAAGAAGAGGCAATTGCATAAGAGGAGAAACGGCGACGGCGACGACAATTGCAGAAGAGAAGAAGCGGCGACGGCGAAGAAGAAGTGACGACGGTAAAGGAAGGATTTGGTTGCCGATGATAAGAATGGAAAGAAGCAGATCGTGTAAAATTTGGTTGCTGAAGCTTGTTGTGATGAAATTTGATGGTAAATTGATGTGTTTACCCAAATAGCCTAAAATATAATTAAAGAAAATTAGTAACCTAAAATATAATTAATTAAAAATAAAAGTATGTCAAAATTACTTTGTGGTAAAATAGTATGGGTCTTGTTAACATGTGCATATAAGGCACATGATAAAATATCTTAATATAGAAATTTAACATTTAATGATACAAGACATTTAATGCTTGAAAAGTTAAAATGCACAAATTCTAAAGCATAATTTCTATTTTTACTATCTTAACATGTGTCATATATGCACATGTTAATATTCTCCAAATAATATTTATGTTTGACTTAGATACATGTGGATGGATTTTATTGGTGCCACATCATGCCACATCAGCATAGGGCATATGCCCTCAATTTATGTGAGGGTAGAGAAGTAGTCACTATTGGATAGCGAGGATAATGCACTATGTTAAGCAAAAAAAATCGAGTTTAAGAGTTTATCCTTTTGTCCTATCCAATCCAATCCAATTGAAACTAAGAATTGGATATGGTTCCTTATCTAGTGAATACTCCATATCCCATTTCACTCTTTCACTGCCACATGTTCAACAACACACAATTATGGAAGCTCTTTTCCTTACCAAACCAATTTCTCACTTCAAACCCAAACACCACTCTCTAACTCCAAAACATCATCCATTACTCTCCCATCAATCTCTTCCCATCATCCGCCACAAACCCACCATCACCACCGCACTTCAAAACCAACAACAACAACAAACATCGCCCAAAGACATCATCGAAGATGAATCCTACGGCGAAGTCAAAAAAATCATCGGAAGCAAAGCTCTCGAAGATTCCACCGGAATGGAATATCTCATCGAATGGAAAGACGGCCATGAACCCTCCTGGGTACCGGCGGACTTCATAGCCAAAGACGTCGTTTCCGAATACGAAACTCCATGGTGGACCGCCGCAAGAAAATCCGACGAAAACGCCCTCAAAACAATCCTCGAAGCCGACGATAACCGCGACGTGAACGCCGTGGACTCCGACGGAAGAACCGCATTACTCTTCGTAGCAGGACTCGGCTCAGAGCCGTGTGTTAAACTTTTAGCAGAAGCCGGCGCGAATCTTGATCATCAAGATAACAGTGGCGGCTTATCAGCACTACACATGGCAGCCGGGTACATAAGACCCGGCGTGGCGAAGTTGCTTCTAGAACTCGGCGCGGATCCAGAAATCACAGATGACCGTGGAAAAACAGCGTTGGATTTAGCTAGAGAGTTATTAAAAGCTACGCCGAAAGGGAATCCAATGCAATTTGGGAGAAGAATTGGTTTAGAAGGGGTTGTTAGGGTTTTGGAAGAGGCGGTTTTCGAGTATGTTGAGGTGGAAGAGATTATGGAAAAGAGAGGGAAAGGTGAGAATTTGGAGTATTTGGTGAAATGGAAAGATGAAAGTGCTAATGAGTGGGTGAAGGCAAGGTATGTGGCGGAGGATTTGGTGAAGGATTATGAAGCTGGTCTTGAATACGCGGTGGCGGTGGTTGGTCGGAGAACTGGGGATGATGGGAAATACGAATGTTTAGTTAAATGGGTTGATTTGGAAGAGCCTACTTGGGAGCCTGAGGAGAATGTTGATTCTGAGCTTGTTAAGGTGTTTGAAT
Source organism: Trifolium pratense (assembly GCF_020283565.1). Taxonomy (NCBI): domain Eukaryota; kingdom Viridiplantae; phylum Streptophyta; class Magnoliopsida; order Fabales; family Fabaceae; genus Trifolium; species Trifolium pratense. The sequence goes on from NC_060061.1 coordinate 24,998,182, forward strand.
TGAGTAATAATAATCAAGCCCAGCCCAAGCCCAGTGTTGATAGTGGGCTTTCTACTGTTGCTTTTAGTCAGGATGGCCCAACTAGTGTTAGCACATGATGATGATGATGATGATAATGATAATTGTTTTGTTTCAAAAATTGAATCCATTATAATTTTTTCTTCATCTTTTGCATGTTACTTGTGAGTAAAGTAATTGGTCATATTATGTATATTGTTAGATTGAAATTTTTTAAAGGTATGTGTGAGTTTGATGTGGTGTATAAGAAGAATTAAGAAAAAGTAGTTAGCAATACTGCAACAACTTAATAAGAAGTTTTTAAACAAAGTACAGCAATAATAGTCCGTAATGCAATACTACCTGATATCATTAGACCTTATTAGACCGAATATCTTTATTGGATCTGAAACATTAACTTTAAAGGTATGTATGACTTTTATGTGGCATATATAAGAATCACGAACAATATTATAACACACAAATTTGTAAGGCATGTCTACCGACGACAAGAACATGCTTCAGAAGTCGTTATGTTTAATGTCCGGTGGGAAGTCCTTTGTGTCAAACCCAAAGTGAAGAACATTGGTACTTATTATTTGATTGTGAGGCTAATATGGAAGCATGGAATACTATGGGAATGTACCAAAAAATACATTCACGAAAGCAACAATTTTCTAATGCTGGAGAATTGATTTTTTATATTTGCAAGAAAGAAAGTAGAGAAACCGCAAGCATGGTGGCTGTTTTGATATGGTCTATATGGCAAAATAAGAACAACTTTGTGTGGAATGAAAGCAAACTAAGTGCGTAACAAGTCGGAATGCAAGCGGCACAATTGTGGCAAGAATGGGCGACATGCTAAGGCTTTCTTGATGTAGAACAGGCGCGGCAACATCAGCAAACAGCAGCACATACAGTGCACCAATGGAAGCAACCACCTCCCGGGTTCTTGAAATGTAATGTTGACACAAGCTTTTACGACATAGATGAAGCAACCGGATGGGGATGGTGTTTACATGACCACCAAGGCCGATTTATACTTGCCGGCACCAATCTCATACATAACAAGCTCAATACTTTGGAGGGTGAAGCCATGACTATGAAAGAAGCAATAGAAGAAATGATGCAAAGAGGCTTATCACATTTCATCTTTGAAAGTGACTTAAAAGTAGTAGTTGATGCTAATAAATTTAGGCAAGATGGTTTATCCCAGTTTAGTATTTTGATTTCCTATATTAGAATTTATTAATGTTGATTAACAACTTTGAGGTCAAGTTTGTAAAACGACAAGCGAATATGGTTGCTCATTCTTTAGCAAGGATGGCCTATTCCATGTTCGGTCGCCAAATTTTTGAGTCAATTCATCGCTGATTGATAACTATTTGAGTAATGAAATTCATTGTGTTTGTTTTTGTAAAAAAAAAAAAAAAAAAAAACACAAATTCATACACATATTATCCAAGGGTAGTTTTGACATTTCAAAGCTTAAAATAAATGATATTTTGGTAAAAGTCCCACCTTTCTTCTTCACACACTTTTTTTTTTTTTTTGGTTTACAACGCTGTTAATAAAAATCGAACCTAAGATCTCATAGATATTAACCAAACCTAATGGTTTTCTTCTTCACTCACCTTCTCTAGCTCTCCTTTGCAACTCTCCATCTCTCTCCTCACCCAAATTCATTGACCATCCCTCCTATCAGGGTTGTTTATGATATTTTGGTAGCCTAAAAACTAACCTACAATTTGGGCCCTAACTAAATAAGTGATATAAAAAAAATTAATTTCCTAAAAACATTGAATTTTTTATTTAATATCAAAATATTCATACAAAACAATTCATACGAGTATTTGTAGATGGTAAGTCACTAATAATTGTGTTTATATCAATATGTTCTATCATATTTTTCTTGGTACATAAAATGGCTAGACCAATCAATCTTTCTTGTGATATTAATGATTTTATAATAATTTTTAACTTTGAAAAACTTTTTTAGAGATGCAATAGTGAATAGTCACCAACATAGTAAAGAGAATTCAATAAGTAATCAAAATTAAAAATGTAGATAACAATATGCATCTTTGACAAACTCAATAATTTCAAATGCTGACATCAATACATTTGACAAAGACAATTACAACCATTTCAATTAATAAAAACCGCACACCTTTAAGGACAAGGAAAAAGATTGAAAATCGCATAAAAAGAGAAAATAAGATAAAATTAGGGATGAGTGATGAGTTGTGGACTTGCATAGACAAAACTAGTAGAAGATGAAGAAGATGATGTATATGTGTTGATACACAACTAAATTGCGAGAAGAAGAGAAGTGCATGCGTGAAATGATTATAGAGTAGTACAAAAAGAGTCTGAATGAGAGAAAAAAATGATCTTTGATACTTACCTATCATTGTATCAACTCATCAATTATAAATCATATCATTGGACCAAAATTCATATGTGATACAATAATATGTAGATCATTTCTCTCCCGACCCCACACATTTCTTTTATACCCCAAAAAATCTCATTTTGTTCCTTGCGATTTGAATTTTTTTTGCAAAAAAACTTCGGTTTATATTCACTGAAGCCAAATATTAGACCATTTCGGTAACTGCGAACCGAACATTAGCATTTTCGGTACTCAGAAACCGAACATCAGCTTGTTCGGTACCTGCGAACCAAAATGTCATAGATTTCGGTACGTTGTTATCGAAAATTTCATTGGGTCGCTGGAATTAGGCCATTTTCGGCAGAAGTTTATCAAAATAATTGTTTCGGTACCTGCGAACCGAAATATCTCAGATTTCGGTAAGTGGTTACCGAAGTTTATCAGCATGTCAAATTCCTTCGGTTCGTATAAACCGCAATATCCCCAAGGGTAAAAACGGAAATTCAGAGGGTAGAAAAGAAATGAGGGGGTTGGGAGAGAAATGCTCTAATATGTATGCTGAGTGAGAATAAGAAGTGACATGGGCTTAATAGACCCCTAAAAATTTATTTTGGAGTCCAAAATTTTAAACTTATTTGTTAGGAACTAAGATAATTGCATTTTCGTGCTACCTTAGATACGACCCTGCCTCCTCACCTACGTTTCAAGTTTTCATCGTAGCTTTGCTTGCGCCAAATCGTAAACCACAACGTAAGCTTCCATTCCCGTGTAACAAAAATGAAAGAAACGCAAGCTTCCATGGGATGGGTTGGTGAAGGATGGTGACCCGCAATATAAGTGGAGTAGTGGACTACTGGTAGTAGTAATACATTAGAAAGTAGAAACTTTCTCTTTGAGGAAAAATGCATTCAATTTCAAAACACAATACTATTTGAAACTAGGTGACAGCAGGTGTGTGAACTATGGCCTGAACCCGTTCCATTTCATCCGTGCCAATGGGTGGGGTTTGTGCATGGGTGCACAAATTTGTTTGTTTCAATGTGAGCCACTGGATATAATATATAATATTGTAGTGGTTGAGATTAATTTTGATTGTTGACTTGTTAACTTTTTATGACTTATTGATCATACATAAAAAATAAAACCGTGACCCCACCAAATGAATATTTTAAATTATATAAATCTATGTTATTTATTTGTGTGTTTTGGGCCGGAAGTTTGGGCCCAAATAAAATATTGAAGGGAAGATATTATTTTGTGCACCATGCACAAATTATCTAAATTATCTAAATAGAATGCACAAATCATAAATTTGTGCACCATGCACAAATTTGTGCACCATATAGGTCAATTTGTTTTTGACCATTAGATTAACTAAAGAGCATATTTTTAACATGGTCTGTCAGTATCAAATTTAACACCCACATCACCTTCACTTTTCTTCATTTTGTCCTCTCTTCTTCTTCTTCTTCTTCTTCATGTTCATCACCATCAATTTTCTTCATCTTCTTCTTGTAGAGCTTTATCATCTTCATAGAAAAATTTCAGAAAATCAAAAATCTAAATCTAAAAATTTTCATTCCTTAAACAAAACCCAAAAAACTAAAAAAAATCTAAACATAGAAAACAAAAAATGAATGAAATTTTGGATAATTTTGGATCTTTATGAAGCAAATTCTTGAAAATTAAACCCAGAAACACAATTTATAAATATTGAAATGTGGAAAACCTCATAAGGTTATTACTTTGCCTTTTATTTTATAACACCACAAGTCATGGTTTTCTTTGTTCTTCAATTCCAACAAGAACAACAAAGTCTCAAAATGAATCCCCAAACTCGTGAAACTGTCTTTGATTTTTCATTCACAAATTTCGTTTTTCTTTTTTCAGAAATTTAGTTTGATAAAAAATCTTATAGATCTAAGAAAGCTTATGAAAAAAAAAACTGGGTTTAATTTCCAGAAATTTCCTTCATAAAACTCCCAAAATTCCTTCATTTATTTATTTTCTTTGTTTTGATTTTGATTTTTTTGGGTTATCTTAAAGAATGAATTTGATTTTCTGAATTTTTATTTTAAGATTATGAAGGTCATTGAACATGGTTATGAACATCAAGAAGGAAAAAAGAAATTGACAGAAGTGTGAAGTGATTGGTTAGATCTAGTGTGAGAGACACATGATAAATTGTAGTGTAACTACAAGATCCGACGGTTATTTAAAGTTGTGCATGGTGCACAAGTTTAGGATTTGTGCATGCTAAATGCCACCCTAAAACAATACACTTTACTTTCTCAAAAAAAAAAAACACACACTTTAATTACCCCACTTTTCTTCACTTGAATGCGACCTTTGTACCTCTTTGGATGATAAAAGTTGCAATCTTTGTACTAGAAAAATGTTGCATATTTTATTTTTGATAAAGTATTATTTATGTTGCATAATGTAACAAAACCTCTATTATTAAAATAGACAATAACCTACTAAATATTTGACTTAATTGCATAATTAGTCCATTGCATTTAATTTAGATTTTAAGTTGGTCTTCTATATTTAAAAAATTTCAAGTTGATTTTTTACGTTAATTTAAATTCGTCATTTATGTCAAATTTTAAGCTAATTTCATCAAAAACTTCAACGTGACACTCATCAAAGTTGATCACATATGCAACTTTGTTAGCCATGTGGACAATTTAAACATAAGTTTGACTAAATAGACTAAATTATTATAACATTAATAATATAATGAACGAATCTAATACTTTTTAAACCTAAGAGTCCAAATTAAAAACTAAAATAAACATGAGATTAACTTAACACTTCTTGTTTCAAAAAAAAAAAAAAAAACTTAACACTTCTTAAATATAAAAGTGAAATGCTAACGACTGCCCTGAGACCCTATTTAAGTATCTTATTTTTCTTTGGTGAACCTCTTTTTAAATAGACTTAATTAGTAAAATGGTCCCTTAAAGATATTTTTAGTTTCACATTGGTCCCTTAAAGGAAAAAAAAGGTCCGGATAGGTCCTTAAAGACATACTCCCTCCGGTCCTTTTTATAAGGAACACTTTGAAAAAATCACACAGACCAATGAAACACATTTAACATAGTTATTTTCATTTAATACTCTTATAAATTTAAATTTATTTCATGTTTACCCTTATTTAATTACTTTTTATTCAACTAACTTACTTATTTTTAAATTCTCTTTCATAATAAATAAGGGCATAAGTGAAATTGAACATTTAGAACATTTGAAAATTGGTCAAAGTTTCTTATAAAAAGGACCAAATTTTTTTCCCAAAGTGTTCCTTATAATAAGGATCGGAGGGAGTATTTGTTAATCAGTCTGGTCATATTCAGACCTTTTTTTAGGGATCAAACTGATTAACAGAGATGTCTTTAAGGGACCTATTCGGACCTTTTTTTCTTTAAGGGACCTATTCAGGCATTTTTTTCTTTAAGATACCAATCTTAAACCAAAAATGTCTTTAAGGAATTATTTTACTAATTAAGCCTTTTAAATATCATAAATAGTACTAAGCGTTTATAATTTTTTTTTGAGATGTGTGAAGTCAATATATTAAAAATTAAAATATTTCATTTTTTAATTAATTTTCTCCTTAAATAAAATGCTTAAAAAGTAGTGCAGAACACTAGTTAACAAAACCCAATATAAAATACCAAATTAAAACATGAAATAAACAAAAAGAATTAAACATACAATTAAGCCTAAATTCTCCCGAAACATTTGATTTTTTAGATTAATTATAAAATTATCTAAAAAATAATATAGTCTAAATAAATAAATTTTATCATAAATCTAAAAAGTTAAATATTACTTATATATAGGACTAAAGAGAATATCAAGTATCAACTAAAGGTTAAAAAAAAGGTGAAAATTCCATTCACATTAGAATTTAAAAACAACCAATAAAGCATTACTAGTTCAGTCCATGCCTTTATGTCAATGTATAAAAAGTTCATTATTTCGAAAAAGGAAAATGTACCTTTTGTTTTTTTCAGAAAAAAGAAAAATGTACCTTAACAATTCACACACAGTTTTGAAAAAAAAATCCCATATAATCAATGCCAAGAGAAGAAAAAGGTAACACCATTACTAATTTTTATACTATTAATTTATTAGTACGAGTACTTTGAAATTTTTATAATAAAAAACATAGCTAGTTGTATAGTGTATAATAACTGGGTACAGTTGTTAGTATTTGTTCAAGAAACAGATTCACAACAAAAACAGAGGAAAAATGAAAGGAGGAAGAGAAAAAATGCATAGAAAAACAGATTCACAAGAAACAACAAACAGCATGGAACAATCTTCTTCAACACCAAACCGTTCACCTTCTCGTAGACCATTATACTATGTTCAAAGTCCTTCAAACCATGATGTTGAAAAAATGTCTTATGGTTCTAGTCCTATTGGTTCACCACCTCATCAAAATTTTCATTACTATCTTTCTTCTCCTATTCATCATTCTCGTGAATCTTCTACTTCTCGTACTTATTCTGCTTCTTTGAAAAATCCGAGGAATATTTCTTCTACTTCTTGGAAGAAACTGAATCAGATGAATATTCATGGTGATCTTGATGAAGAGGATGAAGATGATGTTGGTGTTCATGATTCTGGTCGTGTAAGGATGTACTTTTGTTTCTTCTTGCTTTTCGTGTTGCTTTTTACTTTGTTTTCGTTGATTCTTTGGGGTGCTAGTAAAAGCTACAAGCCTCGTGTTATTCTTAAGGTAAACATTTTCTTTACTTTCGTGCTTTCTTGTTTCTTACATTGTTCGTTGGTCTTTCGTGCTTTTCTCTTACTCCTTAATTAATTTTAATTTTTATGATGTTTTTTTAGTATTTTATTGGATTCTTTGAGGCTTTCTTTTTAACTTTTCAGTATCAAAAGTCTCAACTTTCAAAAGTTTCAATTCAATCAACTGGTCAGAGTCAGTGGTCATTGTGTGAGGAAATGTCAAAATTGCCTTGTTCATTTCTCTACACAATTATTAATTTTTATTACTTAAATGTGATTAATAAATGGAGGATCAAATCAAATTTTCAGACATTGGATGGATAATAAATATTGTGGGGGCATTATTTATGTTGTACTGATACTTTCTTCTAATATTTGTATTTACGTTGAGAAGAATAATAATTGTTAAATAAATTTGACAGAGTATAATGTTCGAGACTTTGAATGTACAATCTGGTAACGATGCATCGGGGGTACCAACAGATATGTTGTCATTGAATTCAACGGTTAGGATCTTATACAGAAATCCTGCAACTTTCTTTGGTGTTCATGTCACGTCTACACCTCTGAAGCTTAGCTATTACCAGCTCACACTTGCTTCTGGTCAGGTACCACATACCTCTATCATCTCATGAGTAGTCTAGTCCTATTTAATTTCACTATTTACTACTTGCTTCTACTCCCTCAGTCGGTCCCATAATAAATGACCTAATTAACCACTGTATAACCGCCAATACATAATTTTGATACCTAATATAACTAATAAAAATTAAAAAAATTTGACATTTTCAAAGTACTCATCAGAAACAAATTAAACAAGATTTTTTTTACTTATATTTACTAAATTTTAGAAACAAAGGAAAAGTGTAGGTTTGAGGCTTAGAAAGGGCACATGTGATGTGAATGAGTGGAATATTTATGTGAGGGTTTCGGAGCTTCCAAGTTCCAACGGTTGCTTGCTTAGAATCTGTGGGTGGGGACAAATTTATGCATCGTTTGAGACCAATAAGAGAAAAAAGAGTTTGTGGGAACATAGACATATATGCTGAATAAAGTTCAATTTAATTGGTCCACTTTATGGGGCAATGCTTAAAAGCTGGGTCTCGTGCCTCTTCTACATCACCCTACTTATGGGTAGGGGGACCCCAACAAAGTTTAATAGTACGAGTACTATTGGAGCTGTTTTCTAGTTTTTTTTTTTATTAAAATATGAAAAATATAAACATTTGTTAAAAATTTATTTTGTAAAATTACACTCAATTTCTTAAAAGCTTACTCCCTCCATCCTTAAAATATTCTTAAAAGCTTACCCACATTATTAAATTGTGACCGTCTGATCTTGGTCGGATGACTATAAATGACCGACTGCACAGAAAATGCGACTTCATGGAATCCGGGTCCGACTGTTTAGCATGGTGACCCTTTAAATAAAATGTGCACCGGTGTATTCATATTCATGTTACATATATTAATTTTACATTTAATAGGAGTATATATTTTTGACCAAAGTGAAAATGTGTATCGGATTCACATTTATCGCCAATTTTTTTGCATGGCAAAATTAATCATTCGAAAAATTACATCCAATAACTTAAGGGACGCCATATTATTATGTACCCTATCATCTTTTGAACTCTTTTCAACATTTGCATTACACTTGTTAATAAATGTAACTATATGGTTGATTTACCTTGTTTCTTAAAATATTTGATTAGTTATTCTTTTCATGTCCCATTTCCCATATTGCAATGGTTGTGGTAATGGTGCCGTACATCTCACAGAGGTTTTTTTTCTTTTATTTTTTGATATAAACATCTCATTAGATTCATATTCATATTCATGTTACCATAGAATTTTCCTTCAATAAAATGTGCACTGGTGTATTCATATTCATGTTACGTATATTAATTTTACATTTAATAGGAGTACATATTTTTGACCAAAGTGAAAATGTGTCTCGAAGTATTCACATGTATCGCCAAACTTGTTTGCATGGCAAAATTAATCCTTCGAAAAACTACATCCAATAACTTAAGGGACACCACATTATATGACCGTTTGAACTATTTTCAACATTTGCATTACAACTTGTTAATAAATGTAACTATTTGGTTGATTTCTCTGTAATAGATACATGAGTTCTATCAATCAAGGAAGAGTCAGAGGAATCTAGCAGTAACGGTGCTTGGACACCAAGTTCCTCTCTACGGCGGTGTATCAGTTCTTGGAAACACTAACGCAGAACACATGAAAACTGTTGCATTGCCAATGAACCTAACATTTGTTGTGAGATCAAGGGCTTACATTTTGGGAAGATTGGTTAAGTCTACATTCTATCGGAGAATCAGATGTTCAATCACTTTTCATGGCAACAAACTTGGAAAACATCTTAATTTCACAAACTCATGTGTCTACAACTGATATTTTATTCATGTTCATTGATTCTATGTCTCAAACTTGTAAAAATAGCACGTATCTCTTCGAGCTAGTACGTTCCATTTTAGTTTTTGCTTATCTTTTGGTTGTTGAGGCTTAAAATGTTTGTATAATTTTTACTAGAACAAGGTTGAATTGAAACTGTCAATCTCACTCAGCTATATGCATATCACAGCTTATGAAATCAGGAATGTTTGGGATGACAATGTGATTTTGTAAAATCAGGAAGTTACATATAGCGTAGCTTTTGCGAAATCACTTTGAGCGCCCACCAAAGAGACAGTAGCTATTGAATTGAGATTAGGCAACTGAGCAATGAGTATGGCTGCACAAGTAAACACCAAGAACCACTCCACACCGCTTAGCGAGTGAGCGCTACATGTCTGAACTCCGTTATCATTTTCACAAAGAATCTTGAATAATTGTTTCATTGTCCCACCACCAGTGAATATGTTCAATAATGTTATCATGCCCAAAATGAAGATGTTTTCTCTCCCCACCCCCCATGAATCTTTTATCCCCTGAATTTCCAATTTTGCTCTTGAAAAAACTTCGGTTCGTAGAAACCGAAGTTTTTTTTTGCCTTGAAAACAAATTTCGGTTTCTAAAAACCGAAATTTACTCTGAATTTGCACTAGAAAAAATTCGGTTTCTGCGAACCGAATTTTTTTGCAAGGGCAAAATTGGAATATTGGGGGGTATAAAAGATTCATGGGAGGGGGGAAGAGAAAACATCCAAAATGAATATGTTCAATAATGCAGCAGAGTAGATATTTAATATTTGCAGCCCAAGAGGACAACAATGTTACAGGCCGAGTAGCAACAGTGCTCTGGAACATCTGGCAGAACAGGAATGAGGGAGGAAGTGTGGAATAACCTTATTGATCAATGAAATGCAGTAAGTTTATTTGTTTCGAAGAAGAAAAAAAAAAGAAGATATATCCGAGGCCACAACGCAGTGTACAATCTCATCTGGACTACATGCAATATTTTTTTTTGTAATGGAGAGTAATTAAAAGGGTATTATAAACTAAAGGCTTAAATGCACTTTTAGTCCCCCAAGTTTCCAAATTGTGCAATTTTGGTCCCCCTAATTTCAATTGTGCAATTTTAATCCCTCACTTTTACTCCCTTTTGCACTTTGTAGTCCCTCATTCTTATTTTGACCTATTTTGACCAAAAAAAAGTTGATGTGGCAATATTTTTACACATGGATGTTTGTAATTGGCTAAGATAGAGATCAATAAATTGATTTTAAAAAATAAAAAAAGGGCTCACGTGTGATTCTTTAATGGGAAAAAGAAAATTAAAATAAGTTTTATAGAACTTCTGATAACCCAGGAATTCATAAATTCAACACAATTCAAAACACTTGCTAATCTCTCCGGCTCCTTCTCTTTCAATTTCACGTTCCTCATCCACTTTATCTTCTAACTCCTCTTTCTTCCCACACAACACATTCTGTTTGCTCACTTTTTTGTGATTGGTGTGGGGCAAAGGAAGGTGAAATTGAAAGAGAATCGAAGAGGGATGGGGTTTTTTGTTGACATTGGAGAATGAATTCAGAGTTCTAGAGTTTAGGCAGATCAATTTATGAATTTTGGGTTACCGAAAGTTTTATTTATTTCCTAAAAACTAACTCACACGTGAGCTCTTCTTATTTCTATTTTAAAATCAATTTATGAATTTCTATTTTGGCCAATTACAAACATCCATGTGTAAAAATACTGCCACATCAACTTTTTTTTGTCAAAATAGGTCAAAATAAGAATGAGGGACTACAAAGTGCAAAAAAGAGTAAAAGTGAGGGACTAAAATTGCACAATTGAAACTAGGGGGAATAAAATTGCACAATTTGAAAACTTGGGGGACTAAAAGTGCATTTAAGCCTAAACTAAAAGGACTAATTTGGTATTTAAAAAATTTAATAGATCAATCTGTTATAAATATTGAACGTAAACGACCCCAGATATATTTGGCCTAAATTATAACAAAACCTCAAATATTTAAGGAAATTGACAAAGAACTAAACCTACTTAATTTTTAAAACAGATGATTTTGATACGTTGATAGCAATCTTGAAGATAATAATAAGCCAAAAAGAAAAGAAAGGTGTTGTGAGAGTGGAGAACAAATATTGATAAACAAACAAGTTGAAACCTTGGTGAAGGGTGATAATGGGTCTATTTGTTTCAACTTTAAAAAAATAGATTTTTTCTTTGTATTTTTGAAAATAAATTTGCTAAAACTGATTTTCAAAATATTACAAGTTTTTTTATATTCCTTTTTTCTAAATCGAAACAATAATTTTGACATCATATAACATAAACACACATTATTGAAGATCAAAATATAGTCAAAATCACAATGTTTTCAAAAAGTTGTATTTCAAAAATGATTTTTATGAAAATCTATTTGATATAGCTTTAAAATTAAGTGATTTTTCGAAATTTTGATATCAAATATTTTTTTTTCAATAAAATAATCAAGTACCTAAAATTACATTTTAAGAATAACTATTTAAACCAAATTTTTATTTGAAGCTTTTATAAAAAGTTTATTTGTAACTTTTTTTTATACAAAATTATGTAACACTACAAGAATCTATTTTAAAAAAAAAATTATAACAAACAGGCCCAGTGTCCATTTTTCTTCAAGCAATATATAGATGAATGAATAAATTGACAGGCGATAATACAACAACTCAAACCCTGGTCATATACATGTACACTTTCAAAATTAATTTTTCTTATATATCTAAAGCTGGACACATCTTGGGGTGGTTGGCGCGCTTAGAAAAATCGACTAGGATTGTAAAAGAATAATCCTCATAAGTTTAACTCAGTTGGTAGGGACATTACATATATATATATATATATATATATATATATATATATATATATATATATATATATATATATATATATATATATAAGAACTGGAGTTTCTAGCAACTAAGCTACATGACAAAAAAAAATAAAAAAAAAATAAACTATTGCTAAATAAAATTAAAATTATCATGGGTAAGCTAAGTCCTTGTCCTTTATTAAGGTTTGAAAAAATTAGCATGTAATCCTTTGTCAGCCAAAGTCCTTATAGCAGCAGCCACCAAAAGAACACTGAGAAGCATCCCTAAGCAACCAAGTACGAGGTTGAAGCACCATACTACACCCTTTGCACGTGGTTTCTTAATTGCTAGCCACATGAAACAAGGGTATGCATATGTAACAGGCACGAGGGTAATTCCACCAAGGAGTGCTGCAAGGCTTGGCAAGAAAGGGAATGTGACCGCTATAAAAAATGTGATCCCTCCAAAGATTAAGCGTAAGCATGTTCTCAACCATCGTGGACATTTCTGATTCTTTAAGATTGTGTATCTTAGTTCCAAGTTGTCAAAAACAGGCATGGCGTAGACTTGGAAGCTACACAAACAATGCAATATCACTAGAACATATAATGCACCCATTGAGAATTTTGTTACTTGTTGTTTGTGAAATTGTGTGAACGCCGTTAATAATCCTCGATCAGGTATCTGAAAGGAATATGAATACACAAAATTAAATATTAATTAAGATTTTAATTTAAAAACAATATCATTGTAACAAGTTTTTACACGCTCTACTTTTATGATAACCACTCTTAAGATCACAAGCATAAGCATGAACATTTTTGATGTGCTAACCTGATTTCCATATGCCCAGAATCCGATAATTGCGAGGGGAAATAGACATGTGGCAATGAGTATATATGAAACAGTGACTCCTCTGCGCATTGGTTCTTTTGAAGTTTCTTTAAAATTTGAAGGAAGTGTCCCCTATAAAACAAAGACAGAGTTATTTAGGGAAGTTGTGAGGTGTAAATGTTTTCCTAATTCCAACTAATTAATTTAGACATTGATAGTTTGATGCATCATAGTTCATAGATATTTTATTTATAAAACATATAATATATGTATATGATGAAGGCTAGTAATTCAATATAATAAATATCATGTCATAATAATATTACCTGTATTTCTAGCACAACATTGTGCCCTCTAAAAGCTAGCACAATAATTCCAATAGCATTCATAATGTCACTAATCTTCACTACAGAGGATTCTTGTGACATCAATGTAGTACTATAGGACACACCCATTGGCCTACCCTTCTTAACAGAAAGGGACCAAAAGAGTGTGCAGTAACTGATTGCAATAACAGCGCCCACCAAAGAGACAGTAGCTATTGAATTGAGATTAGGCAACTGAGCAATGAGTATGGCTGCACAAGTAAACACCAAGAACCACTCCACACCGCTTAGCGAGTGAGCGCTACATGTCTGAACTCCGTTATCATTTTCACAAAGAATCTTGAATAATTGTTTCATTGTCCCACCACCAGTGATTATAAGCGTAACACAAGTACCTCCTGATAGGTACATTACTGGAAATAGTGCTGCTAATTTTCCTAACCTTTCCCCTGAAATTAATATGCACAAGTAAAATTGAATTAAATGTGAGTACAATATTCATTAATTTGATGGCTAAGAGTGTGATAGATAGACTCTATTTAATAGACAATAAGAATAAGATAAATGTTCTTACCAAAGGCAGACATAGCAAGGAAGAGGTATCTACTATGACGTTTTCTAGAGGCAGATTCATGAAGCTCAATTAGGAGAAATATTGTATAAAGTTGCCAAATGAATGCAATTGTTAAACACACACTACCCCATGCCCTACAAGTAGTAAAATAGACATTAGTGCCACATTAGTTATTAATAAATTTTTCTTTCCACAAATGTTTTTTATAATATTCTAAATATGATTAAGATATCTACGTGGTTTATTTGGTTTAGTCAACATTAGTTGAAGCTTTTCAAAAAGGTCTGGAATTTTTAAATTCTAATACTGAAGACCAGAGTCTCACATTTTCGATAAAAAAAATTGTAACAGGACCGATATCACTTTGAATTTTCAACAAAGTAAAGTTGAATAAAAAATTATGGTAAAGTTAAGTGAAATTTCAAGGAAGCTTTTAAAATATTTTTAAATTCAGTCGGTCTTGAATTGTTGACTTTGAATGCAAGACAAAACTAGCTAAGTTACAATCATCAACAGACTGATGGTGGTTGCGAAAACGTGATTAGTAATTTACTATTTTTCAATTTTAAATATAAGCAAAAAAAACCAATAAATCTGATTTATATTATAGACCAAATTTATTAACAAATCTAAAAAGTAGTTTTTTTTTTTCCTTCCTTATTTTAAAATTGAGAGAGTAACATCTTTGTTTAAGTAAAAACATACGATATATTTTTAAATATTCAAAAAGAGATTCTAAAAAGTTCCGAATCTAACTATATTTTAAATCATACTATCTTTGTTCCATATATATTATAATATTACAAGAGACGGTTTATTTTTTAAATTTATTGAATAATTGATGTATTTAGTCTATACAATTGATATATTTGATCAGGTACAACAATTATTCAATGAATCTAAAAAGTGAATTGTCTTTTGAATAAATAACCAGAGGTACTATTATACAGTATATTGCATTATTCATATTATACAATATTTTGACAAGTATATATTCAGAATATTCCTATGCATATAGTATGACATATAATAATGTTAGCTAAGAATAAGATACGTACCAACCAAGAGTGGCAAAGGCAACAGGAAGCATAAGAGCTTGAAATCCAATGTTTGAATTAAGAATATGGAAGACTGCATAATATGCATTTCCATTTCTTGATTCTGTAATTGGAAGCCACTCATCTTTTGGATGCTGAACTTGCTCACTTTCTGATGACAATGAGTCGGATTCAGAGCCAGAATTAGTGGTTGGTTCATCATGAATATGTATGAACAAAGTTGGAGATAATGGAGATTTGAAATTAGCATCAGAGAATTGTAACAGAGCTAATTCTGATCTCAAATATTCATCTTCATCATCATGATGATGTACTTCTCCCATGTCTACGTCGTAATTGTATACAATAATACAACTATATAGTAATATTAATACTGATTAATTAATGACAGATGCGAAAAAACTGAATTAGAAGAAATTGAAGCTATTATGGAGTTGTTGTGAATGATGAAATTGAATTGCAGAGTTTTGCAGCTTATATAGTGATGATGAAAAACATTGGAGTCAAACTATTCAAGTCCAAAAGCGTGGTGAATTCCACTCAAGGAATTACGTCATGTGTTGCTGATCTCACTGCATACTGTGTTAACTAACACTAACCAATCTAAATTAATTACTAATGTTATATTTGACAAATATGATTAATTAAGTGAAAATATTTAATAATCTATATGCAGCCACCCCTATATTTCCTGATCTCATGGAATACGTACCCACATGTGGGTAATATCCTCTTTTTTTTTTGCGGCTATCTCCTCCATAACTATGTACTCTTCTCCCTTCTTTTTGAGTTCTTCAAGGGTCAGGGTGTCCCAATTAAAATAGAGGCACGTTCAAAAAAATAATAATAATAGTTCATAGGATAAATAAGACAATGCAACTTCAATTAAAATACAATGTTTTCTTTTTGTAGTTTGAATGAGCCACATCAACACTGTCCGCCAAATATGAGTCAAATAGAAATTAAAACTTGATCTAAGTTTTTAATTTTTTTATGGTGATATTTTTGTTTCACCAACATGTAGCCAAAACTAGTGCTAACTACTCCAACTGTGAAGGCCAGTCAGATTACGTTTTTATATCATTTTACACCGTTCAAGCTTTCAAAAAATGGGAAGGAGAACAAAATAATGATTTGTCACGTTGGACAATTAAATACTACAAGGGATTACTGAGTTGCAGTGATGATGAAGCGATAGACTACTTTAAAAATATGGATCGGAATCAAAAGATTTTCACTTGGGAAGATGATTCGGATACCAACACGATAGATGTTGCCTTTGACAAACCGAATGTCAAAGCTCGAAAGCAATGGATTAATGGTTGGTATGACCTTCACCCCAGATAATAATTTTAAGTTTGAAATTTGACTTTTTTTTCATTCATTTTTTTTCTTTCCTTTTTTCTGTCCGATAATTATTTGGAGATTCAAGATGAAAAATTCTTACTATTCAAAGAATTCATCGATAAAGAGTACATTTTATATGCTATTGCTAAGTTGAAAAGGAGCATTCCATCTATGATGGATGACCTTTTTACTGCCCAAAAAAGATTCTTTACGGCTTTTTAAGAAGAATTTAGTCAAAGAAATTAAAGTAAACCAATTTATTGGCTATGTTTCTGATGAAACATAGCCAATAAATTGGTTTACTTTAATTTCTTTGACTAAATTCTTAATAGTCGTAAATAATTTTTCATTGGGTAGGAACAAACCCATTCATCATAGATGGAATGTCAACTTAGCAATAACATATAAAATGTACTCTTTATTGATGAATTCTTTGAATCGTAAAGATTTATCTTGAATCTCCAAATAATTGTCGGACCGAACAAAAGTAAAAGGAAAAAAATGAAAAAAAAAAAAAAGAAGTCAAATTTCACACTTAAAATTATTTTTGGGGTGATGGTCATACCATCAAGCTATTAATTCATTGCCTTCGACATTCAGTTTGTCAAAGGCAACATCTATCGCGGCGTTGGGATCCGAATAATCTTTCCAAGTGAAAATCTTTTGATTCCAATCCATATTTTTAAAGTAGTCTATCGTTTCATCATCATTGCAACTCCATGATCCCTTGTAGTATTTAATTGTCCAAAGTGACAAATCATTGTTTTGTTCTCCTTCCTATTTCTTAGGAGCTTGAACGGTATAAAATCGTATGAAAACGTAACCTGAGTGGCCAATTGGAGTACTTAGCACTAGTTTTGGCCAAACAAAGAACAAAAAAAACACCATCATCAAAAAAATTAAAGACTTAGATAAGTTTTAATTTCTATTTGACTCATATTTGGCAGAAAGTGTTGGTATGGCTCATTCAAACTACAAAAAGAAAATAAAAACAAAAGAAAATAACAATAAAAATAGAAGCAGAGAAAAAAGTCAATTTCTTATGCTCTGCGGCTCTGCCCCCACCTTTTATCCTCTCTCTCTGTGTGATCAATGCAATTGAATGAAAAACACAAACCGTTTCAAAGATAGAAAAAGGATGAAGATCGACAAGATGGAACTGAGCATAGTTTAAGTACAGTGAGGTGGCGGTGATGTTGTGCACAGCGGCAACGGTTAAAATTCAGTCTTTTTAATCCTAAAAGATAGACAAGTTTCCACTTTCCATATTGATTTGTTGACTACAGTCTTTTAATCCTCAACCAATTTTCCATTGGTTGTGGCATAAATTATAGGGATTATTTTAAGTGTAAAAGTTGAAATTGCATTTAAGCTAAGGGTCTTGTTAACATGTGCATATAGGGCACATGATAAGATATCTCAATATAGAAATTTAACATTTAATGATACAAGACATTTAATGCTTGAAAAGTTAAAATGCACAAATTCTAAGACATAATTTCTATTTTTACTACCTTATCATGTGCCATATATGCACATGTTAACATTCTCCTTAAGCTAAAATCTATAATATGTAATAAGCCAGACATATTTACCTTTCTCTCTCCTCTCCTCATTCAACCTCATTCCTCACATTTAATGTTGATATACATATTAATTAAGAGAAGAAATACAATTATGAGTTTTAATGTCCATTTTCTCACATTTTGAATTTAAAAATTATTTCCTTAATTTTCACGGAGCAATAAATGTGATATAATTTCAGTAATACATTTATTTCTAATTATGGTAAAAATACGTTTTTCTTGGCAATATAAGAAAAATTCTTATATTATTTGTGAATGAAAATCATACATAATGATGGATGAGATGTTTGAACTAATTTATTATCATACGTTGTATTTTTGTTGATTTTTATGTATATGTTTTTTAATATTTTTACTTTTAATTTATACAATATACTTTTTTATGTGGTTTTGCATTGGTAGAATTTTGTGTTATGGTTCTTATTGTTAATTTGATGTAAATATACATGTTTTGATTTCCAGGGATTCCCATGGAGATTGATTTGTGGAGATAAAGTTGAGATTCATGTAACAAAATATATGCAACATTCATATTATTGAGGTACTATTATTTTGTGCAATTGTTTATTCTTCTATTTTTCCTACAATTATAATTAATCATGTTATGAAGGACTAAACATATACTCGATTCATATATATATATATAAATATCACCATTTTATTTATGTGATAGGTATTATTTTTCCTACAATTATAATTAATCATGCTATTATTTTGATATTGATTTATATTTACCAGCAATATGTAGATATCACCATTTTATTTATGTGATAGGTATTTCAGGTATAGTAATATCACTCTTTTTTTGTCTTTATTTTTTTTATTCACTTTCTCATCAAATTTTCCTCACATTAATTTTAATCTTCTTATACTTTTGTTTAATCTATTTTTTTTTCCAGCAACAACAATCATAGGTATTCTCTTTTTCTCTTCACCTCTTTTGTGTGACTTATTTGTATGACATTTTTTTTGGTCTAATTTTTTATACATTTCTATCATAATTGAATACCCTGATTCGAGTGTTTGCAACGTGTATAACCTTAATACATGGTTTCTAATTTTGATTATAATTGTTTTCATTGTTTATTGCAGATTCATGATCCAGTAAAAAGATAAGAATGTTATACCATCTATATATGTGATTGATATGTGGTTTTTATTTATTTATTTGGTCAAGATATGTTGTTTTTATTTTATATTGGTATTTCTAGACATCTATATCTTTTTTTTTTTTGACAATCGACATTCATATCTTACATGTTAAGAAGATGAAATAATTACATGTAGTAGACATCTATATTAATGGACCTCTCTGTTATTGAGAAGATGAAATATTATATTTATCTTACATGTTTATTGAACTTCTCTATTGTTATAAAATAAAAATTTGGAACTCTCTATTTTTTTAATTCTTTTTATACGTATTTTTTCATCTCTCATTCTTTATTCTTTTGGCTCATTCTACATATATATATATATATATATATATATATATATATATATATATATATATATATATAAATTATTATTCTTTTATTATTAAAGCTTAAGTAAAAAAATGTAATTTCTAATTTATATAATTCTCTGTAAGCAATCATATATAAACCGATTTCATTTTTTCTCTCCTATATCATATGGCCTGATTAAAACAACCAACACATCTCCTTTGATTTTGCATTCAATGAAATCTATCTATATTTATAATCTATAAATCTATACATATGATAAAACCAGATTTATTTGTCTCTCTTTCATCTTCTCATTTATTCTCATTCCTCATGCATTTGAAATTTAATGTGATTATTAAAATTAATGACAAAAAAACAATCTGTCCAAAGTGATGATAAAAAACGAAAATGGTACATGTAGAAAAAGTTGTCCAATGCAGTCCATTTGTATATTTTTTTGAACAACCAATTATCCGGTCCAGTCCATTTGCGTATTTTATTTCATTAAACCAAATTAATAAAATTGTTGACCACACACCATATGTAAATATGATAATCCCAATTATCACATTAATTACATTCATGATTCTTGCATTTTTTTTTAAACGCATCATTGATTTATTTATTTAATGAAATAAAAGTCATTCCATTTGTTAGACCAATAATGTGTTTTTAATAAGGAAAAGTTTTTCTATAACATTAAACTGATATAAATATACAAATAATAAAATGACTTAAAAATTTATTTGAATCTTTTTATGACAAGAAAAAAGTTGTCTAAATATAGCAATAGCAATAATAAATTCCACAATTTTATGCGAAAAAAAAAATTTCACATAAATTGTTCAATTTATACTTTTATTTTTGGCCAAAATCGTATAAATGGTAATCAATATAATTATGTAATTAAAGAATGACATAAAAAAAAGCTGTACATATGAGAAATATATGCCATTAAAGACTAAGAAATTAATGAATGATGAATATACATAACCGATAAAATAAGAATTATTCTTACTATTAAAACAATTTAAAATAAGAATTATTATTAGTCATTGCAATTGTAATAGGATAAAAAAAATGATTGTAAACATGTTTATTAAAAAAAAAGTGTGATATCCTCTTTTAATTTATTTTTAAAAATTGAGAAGCTTTATACGATTGTGTTTATAATTCAAAATTACAAATTTAGAAAATGACTAATATTGTACAGATTTATTTGTTAGTATTTATTTACACTTTTAATTTTAAGATATTTCATCCATAAATCAGGGAAAATAATTAATGTGATTATTTGATGTCTTTATGTTCTTTTTTTTTTATTCTCATATCTTATTTTTCTTGCAAATATATGATGTATTTTTTTTTATCAGTATTTACTCCCGATTTTTTATTTTTATTATGATTTTGTCAATATCATGTTTTATATTGGATTTAATCATCTGTTATATTTCATTTGCAGATATGTAGAAAGAATGTGAAATGACTCAATTAAGATCAAGATAATTGCAATTGAGGAGAAAATTGATTTATTTTTTATTAGGTTAGAATTATTTTCCGTATTATTTTTTATTTATTTAGAGTAGACCACCAAAGAGGAGAAAAGGCGATATAATTTCTCATACTCCTTTATTCTTTTATATTTGGTTAGTTAATCTTTATTGTTAATTTCTTTCAAAACTTGAATGTGATTTATTTGATCCAACTTTTTTCTTTTTTGCAGATGATTCAAGGTTTATTTTTGGTACTTTCAATATTTTTTTTATTGGCAGTTTCAAGATTCATAAACTATTGATTTTATTGTAATTAAATTTGAATTAATTAGAGTTTTGAAATGTTTACCTGAAATACAATTTTTATTGTTCATATGAATATGTTATAGAGTCGATTGAAATTTGATTTATCATTTAATTAGTTTTGTGTGTTTGTCACTTTTGGTTGATCTTATAATTGTAACATGGAAATTTGGATATTTTGTCCAAAAAGTTTATATAAGGGAAACATGAAGAAAAAAGTGTTTATGTGTCCAAAAAAAATAAAAAAAGTTTATATAAGGAAAACATGAAGAAAAAAACGGAAAAAGGTAATTAAACAGAGAAAATTAAAGTTTATGTGTGTAAATTTTTGTTTTGTACGTGGAATATTATTTAGAAGTTTCACTGCCAATTTCGATAAAAAAAAAAAGTTTCATTGTCACTCAATTGCTCAAGTCAAATATAGAAATAATATATAGCTAGCGTATTAATATTACACTAACACAAAATTGGGCACACAAAGAAAAACACATAGTATAGTTTTTTAACAAAAGAAAATAACAAGTCTACAAAAATATGCATTCTCACCCAACAAAATAAATTAATATGCATTAATTATGACAATAAAGAAATCTATAGATTCATACATTATTACCGGATCTATTCTATTTTTGTAATATATATTATAGTTTGTATTTCTACTCATGTTAATATGAAGGACTATTCTTTTGTAATTTCTACGAAAACTTATATATCTATTAATATATATTAATATGAAGACCCATATTTTTTTTTTGTAATTTTTATGAAATCTATATTTTTATTCATATTAATACGATGACAATTTTTTTATATATATTAAGGAGGCCTAAAATCCCAAAAGAAAAACAATTACATAGAAATCACTCGAGGGGTAGTGTTTTCCAAGAAATCAAAGTGAAATATAACCCTAATTTGAGTTGGACAAGCATAAAAAAATTACAACATACATCAATAGGGGCCTATTTTTTTATTGTAATTTATATGATAACATATATTTATACTTCTGCATATATTAATATAAAGACCTATTTATTTTATAATTTTTACGGAATCTATATTTTTAGTTATATATTAATAGGGAGACTACTTTTTTTTAAAAGCGAAGGACCATTTTTTAGCGAAGGACCATTTTTATGTGCATAGATTTTACAGTCGTTCTACTATACTATAGTTCCTTTACTTTCTTTTTTAAAAAAAAAAAATTATAAGTGACAAAAAAAGATGATGTGACAGCTGAGTCACTTAAGTGACTTACCACATCAGCATTGACTTGGTCAAAATTGACCTTTTGCAAAATGAGGTAAACATAGGGGACCAAAAATGCTATTTTGAAACATAGAGGGCCAAAATTGCAACTTTGCAAAACTTGGGCCAAAAGTGCAATATAGCCAAAAATTGATTATATTTTTTTTGACAAAAGGTAAGGGATTAATTTTAGACTCAACTAATTAAGTTTTTAAGTTCTCGCTTCTTTGCCACATGATGCGAATAACTCTAGCATGTGTTATACTTGAAATTCTCATATCCTCCACCTTATGTGGACAAAATGATTCCACTTGACGAACGTTAAAATGATCGTTTATGAAAATTTACTTAGTGGTCATAAATAAAAACATGAAAATTTGACTTTAAAGGTTCATGATAATTCCACTATTTATCTAAAATTTTTCATTATTGACTTTTTACGACTATAAAGACATCTTTTATAATTTATATTAAAAAATTGCAAATTTTATAAAGAGTTAAATAAATTTTTGGCTTTAATGCAGTTTTGATCCCCCTATTTTGAAAAACCTTAACTTTTGATCCCCTATTTTAAAACTCAACACTTTTGATCCCCCTATTTTAGTTTTTTGTTAGTTTTAGTCCCCCACCTCAATTTGGTCAAACTTTTGCTAATGTGTCATGCTCACTGATGATGTGGCATTGTACATGTGGACAACTTGCTATGATGATGTCAGAAAAATTGGTGACACACAATATTTGACCTATAGAGATGCATGTTTTGCAATGAGATTCCTTAAAGATGATCGTGTTTACATCACTGCAATCAAAGAAGCAAAAGATTGGGGCTCAGGACACTATCTAAGGAAATTGTTTGTCCACATGTACAATGCCACGTCATCAGTGAGCATGACACATAAGCAAAAGTTTGACCAAATTGAGGTAGGAGACTAAAACTAACAAAAAACTAAAATAGGGGGATCAAAAGTGCTGAGTTTTAAAATAGGGGATCAAAAATTAAGATTTTTTAAAATAGGGGGATCAAAACTGCATTAAAACCTAAATTTTTTATTTTTATAAATATCTCAAATTTCGTTTTTACTCTTTATAATTTTTTTTTAACAAATTTTGGTCCTCAAATATTTTTCGTAATAACTTTTAGTCTCTGCTTTTAAGTCAATTCATGTGTCTTATTTTTCGTAACGACTTTTAGTCTCTGCTTTTAAGTTAACTCATCTTTTGTTAAAAATTCTAAACTTCAATAGGAGAATTTCGATAAATTTTTTAACAAAAGATGAATTTTTAAATGCCAATTTTTTTTTTGACGAATTAAGCGTCACAAACTTAAAAATTGATATTTAACTCATCCCATGCTAAAAACAATTAAAATTTTGCAAGATAGATTTCTATATATTTAATAAATATGACTGTGAAAAAAATTCAAAATTTCATAATTTTGAGATTCTTATAACAAAATAAACATAAATATGAATAAAAAAACTCTTTTAGAAATATAAAGAGTGCATATGAGTTGACTTAAAAACAAGAATCAAATATTGTGACAAAAAATATTTAAAGGACTAAAATATGTTAAAAAGAATACAGGGACTAAAAATAAAATTTAAAATATTTATAGAGATGAAAAATTTCTTTTAACTCTTTTATAAATATATTTTTTACCCGTGCTTGGCACGGGTCCGGATACTAGTTAAACTAGTTGCGAAATTGATAGACAACTTACGACAAGTGCTTTGGCAGAATCATCTTCCGTCAATATTAGAGTAAATTTGTTAGAATATCCAGTGCCAGCCAATATTGCAGCATCCTCTAAAAATTTAAAAGATTTCATCTAAAAAAAAAAGATTTCATCCAAAAGAATAAATAAATAAAATATTTTATTTAGATCTTGTCTATTTTTTTTGCCAGTATTTTTATTACATATAATTTAATTAGAGTATTTTGCCCTTTTTTTTTGTAAATGTTTTTTTGGCTTCTATAATAATTAAAAATAAAAATGCTTTATGTTATGGTGAGTTTGTTAATAAAAAATTTTTGCTGCTAAAAAAAAGACGTGCCTTATACATAAAAGAAAAGGGTTAAATATATTTTTAGTCCGTATAAATATCTTAATTTTTTTTAGTCCCTATAAAAAATTTCACCAAGTTTTAGTCCTCAAATATTTTAAGTGCCACTTTTTGGTCCTGCTTTTCGGTCAACTCATGTATATCATTTGAAATTTAATTTTTTTTTCTTGCGATCATGTTTATTACATTATAATAATCTCTCTTGCAAAAGTTTAAATTTTTTAAACAAGGGATGAATTAAATATGATTTGTTTTTTGTTTATATAAATTCATAAATAATTCATCTAACATTAAAAAATTCTAAATTTTTGTACGAGAGATTCTTATAATAACATATAAACATGAATACAAAAAACCAATAAAAAAAATGTGAAGTAGGGACCAAAAGTTGTGAAAAGAAATATTTGATGGACTAAAACTTGCTGAAGTTTTTTACATAGACAAAAAAATCGAGATATTTATAGGGACCAAAAATTTATTTAACCCACAAAAAAATTACCATTTATAATTTGGATATCCAAAAACCAATCCAAATTAAACCACACAAAATTAGAACCAAATAAGTTATGGCATCAAGTGGTTAATTAGAACCAAATTAAACCACACTATAAATAAATAGTTATCACATGTACAAGCTTCACATTAATACTTGGCTACTTGCTAACTTTTTTTCTTTTCTTTTTTTATTTTTCAATCAAATTCTCTTCTCTTCGAAAAGAATTAGCGAGATAATCCTTCAACCTCCCCATCTCTTGTGCTACATCTAGCATGGTTGGTCTTGTGTAAGGGTTCTGTTTTGTACACAGTATCCCTAGCGCAATGAGTTCTATAGCACAAAACTATTTGATAAATAGCAATCTTGAAACAGACACAAAAAAGTCATACTCAGTTTCTTAAAACTGTAAAGTATAGATCCTGTTTGAATATAAACCTTAATTAAGTGCTTATACTATAATGCTCATCATATATGTGCTTATGAGCTATTTCTATAACAAAAGTTAAAATAAAGTCCAATTGCTTTCCTATAAGTTGTTTTCTTAAGCTATCATGAAGAGTTTATGAAATTAAGCTCAAAACAGCCTATAGACATGTCAAAAGTTGTTTTCATTAGCTCTTTCAAATAGTCTCACAATAAGCTGAAATAAATCAATCCAAACATGATCTTACTCATTAATTATTAACAAAAAATAGTCATGAACATGTCATAGAAAAATGTTGAAAGTTCATACCTGGAGCTATATAACCAACTGAGCCAAATAACAAGCCATGTGTTGAACTGAAAGATGTTGAATTATTACATGTGGAAGTATTGTCATCACTTTTTGCAAGCCTTGAAATTCCAAAATCAGTAACCAAAGCTGTAAAGTCATCATCAAGTAGTATGTTACTTGGCTTAAGATCACAATGCACTACTTTACTTTCACAGGAGATTAATGGTGCAGATAACACATTCCCTCAACTACATCACTGCAAATCCTCACTAATTGAATCACATCCAGTCTCTGGCTTAACTCATGGTTTGGATCATATAAGTGCTTTTCAAGACTACCATTTGACATTAGTGGACGAACAAGAGCCTTAAATTCTGGTTTATTGCAAATTGTGATGATCCTTATTAAATTTATATGCCTTATCTTTTTAAGAATTTGACATTCCCTTCTAAAGCTCCATGATTTTTCACCATCTGTTCTTGTATCCAATACCTTCACAGCTACTCCATGATACAGATAGAACTGAAGGCCAAAATCACAAACTAATAATGTCATGTAATAGCCTAAATAGTAGCCAAGTCATGTAGTGGAGCAAATTATATACCAAAGAAAATTGCTCGTGTACTGTCAGACTAAAATGATGAAAAGAACTCATAAAGACTCCTAAGTGCTAAGTTCTAGTCATAAAATATTAAAGGAAAACTCACAAAAAAGTACTCCTTCCCAGAAAAATAGATTTATTAGAAATGTGCTATTTACAAAGTCATATTATATTAACAGTTATGCATTACAGTGTAAATAGTATTACTCAAGAAATCCCCATAGGCAGCAAACATGCATTTTATGCTGCAACTATAGAGAATGAAACAGAAGATCAAAGACAAGTCAAAGTAATCTGAAAACATTTTTGAACTGAACCACCAAAACCCTTAAACCCATATTGGTCCAAACAAAACAAAACAAACAAGTTAACAATCACTACTCCTTCCAGACCTCATGTTGGTTGGTCCAAGGAAACTTGGCACCAGAACCATCACCAGACCGGTTCGAATCCGTCCACCACGATCCCGGTTCAAACCGTCCCCTATTATAATAATTTTGGGGCTTAAATAAACCGTTCCTTTTTCTCATCAAGCCAATGACTTTTATTGGGAGCTTCCTCAACAAGACTAGCCATAGCTTGTTTATTCAAATTCTTCTTATCCTCTTCAATAAACTCGAATCGGGTAAAGATTGGGGTCAATTGAAAGAGGATTTTTTAGGGTTACATAAGCTTTCTTGTAATCAGGTTTAGCGATTAAAATTCCACCGCGTTTCTTCTTCTTTCCGTCCATGTTCAATGTACGAACCTTTTCGACTTGGAATCCGTAGAGAGATTCGAGAATGCGTTTGATCTCGATCTTGGTGGCTGAAGGAATGGTTTTGAGATCAATTTCTTGAATGTTTGTGAAGGTTGTTGGCATGAGAAGTTTGATTGGTAGGTTTGCCAAGTTGACGACTCTTCTTCCTAATCTGCTTCCCTTCTCTGCACTTTCGATAAACCCTCACTCACTCGCAGTTCAATTCGCAAAAGTTTTGTTCTGTTTGTTTGGAAATGGAAATGGAAATGCAGCACCCCCGGCACATACATGAGCGCAGGTATTCCCAATTTACCCTCTCGCTACTTAGAAAGCAAATGTGATAAAATACAAAACTAAAACATGGTTGTTTGCTTGCAGCGTTGTGAACGGTATGGGAATGTATGGTTCGCGTCCCACGCAGTGAACGTGTCGGTAGTAAAAACATGAAAAATGTTATTCTAACATAATTTTCAAACAAAAATACAATAAATATATACTTTTTGTTTTTTTAATATTATCTGCATGCATCGATTTCTGTGCATATGAGTGGTAAAAAAATGTGTCAATTATGTGTCCTCAATTTTTGTGT
Organism: Trifolium pratense; assembly: GCF_020283565.1. Lineage (NCBI taxonomy): Eukaryota > Viridiplantae > Streptophyta > Magnoliopsida > Fabales > Fabaceae > Trifolium > Trifolium pratense. The sequence continues at coordinate 25,026,036 of NC_060061.1, forward strand.
TTAGATAACAATCCTCTAAATACATAGCCCCAAACAACTGATTGTCAGCTTATTAATTCTGATTGGTCGAGAGGGAGTTGTGAATAGTGCATCAACCAATTAGAATGCATCAAAAAGTTTCTATAAAAGGGATGCATTTGTGTGAAAAAAATTTACAGCAAAAATCTCTTCTCCTTCCGTCATTCTCATTCCGTTAAATTTTTTATTTTATAGTTTTTTTTGTTATTTTAGTTTCATGTGTAAACGGTCGGATAGTCCGATGTCGATTACCCATAACACTCCTACTAGTGTTGTTTTGTGACCATAGTTGGGAATGTTATGGTAATAGATAGAGCTGTCAAAACGGGCGGCCCGGACAATTTCGGGCCGGCCCGGTCGGGCTTCGGGCTTCGTCGGGCCGGGTTAAAAAGCCCGGATGAAAAATGGGCTATCAAAATTAGTGCCCGAGCCCGGCCCGGTACGGGTAGTCGGGCTTTCGGGCCGGGCCGGTTTTTTTTATTTATTTATTTTTTTTACTTCTAGTGCTCAAACTCAACCAAGTAAATACCATTAATAATTCTCGCGCGTCCTATTTTTTACTCATCCGCTATATATATATATATATATATATATATATATATATATATATATATATATATATAATAATTCTCGCGCGCCGTATTTTTACTCATCCCCTATCTACGAGTTTCTCGCGCGCCCTACTTTTACTCATTCACTACCTACGAGTTTTTCGCGCGTCATATTTTTACACATCCGCTACCTACGAGTTTCTCGCACGCCCTATTTTTACTCATCCGCTATGTACGAGTTTCTCGCGCGCCCTATTTTTATTCATCCACTACGTACGAGATTCTCGCGCGCCCTATTTTTACTCATCCACTACCTACGAGTTTCTCGCGCCCTATTTTTAAGCATCCGCTACTTACGATTTTCTCGTGCGTCATATTTTTACTCATCCGCTACCTACGACTTTCTCGCACGCCCTATTTTTACTCATCCGTTACGTTCGAGTTTCTCGCGCGCCCTATTTTTATTCATCCACTACGTACGAGTTTCTCGCGCGTCCTATTTTTACTCATTTGCTACCTACGAGTTTTTTGGGTGCCCAATTTTTACTCATCTGCTACTTAAGTAGGGGACGGTGTTTTATAATTTATAGGCTTAAATATGTCATTAGTCCCTGCAATTACACCAAATTTTGGTATTGGTCCCTGCACTTTTTTTTGTTGGGTTTAGGTCCTTGCAATTACATTGAGTTTTGGTATTAGTCCTTACTGTTAGTTGACAGTTACAAAAATGTTAAAAGTTAACGGAGTGCCACGTGGCCCAATCAATATATGCCACGTGGCACTGTAAAAGGCTCTTTTTTTTTGGGATAATTCACATTTATTATATTTATATTTTATTTTTTTTAATTTTAATTTTTTCGGGCTTGCGGGCCGCCCGCGGCCCATTCGGGCTAGCCCATATTGTAATCGGGCTTTGTCGGGCCGGGCTAAAAAGCCCGGAAAATAATTCGGGCTAGGATTTTCAAAGCCCGAGCCCGGGAAAAAATCGGGCTTGGCGGGCCGGCCCATTCGGGCTAGCCCATTTTGACAGCTCTAGTAATAGACATTGGATTTTTTGTGTCCAAATTAATTAGGAATGTTATGAGTATTCGAAATTGGTCCTACGTTGTTTATATTTTTGAGGTTTTTTCATCTGTCAACTTTTCAATACTGCACGTTCATCTTTTTTCGTTTTTATTAAATTTTTATGTAATTTGTTTAGGAGTGATATGAGTAACCGAAACCGGTACTACCAAAGTTTTCGAATGGGTCCGGTGGTTGAGGCTGGTTATTGTAATTTATTTTTTTTGAAAATGTTATGAGTAATCGAAACGGGTACTACCAAACTTTATATTTGAGCTACGCAATTGAGACTGTAGCGGACACAAATGAGACTCTCCTGTGGAGGTGAAGTGAATGGTGGTAAAGATTGAAAGACAAATAGGCCGATATTTATATCTTTGTTTCCGGCTTAGGTGCGAATTCGCCGAAGGTGTCAGCTCAAGAGGATGGGACAAAGAAGAGATTGAGATTGTTTAGTTTATTTAATTGGAAATGAAAATGCTGGATGTAATATTCAAAATGATTTAATTTTTTTGTCTAATCATTTAATAAAACAAAATTCTTAATTTGTGATTTTTTTTCCGCCCCCAACGATCGTCATCTTGGGAGCGAACACCCACGGGGATCGCCATCTAGGGAGCGAACGTAATGTACACCAGAGGCATCTGGAAGATTGTATTTTCCTGCATAATCTTTTGAATCATGTTTGGCGCGTAAGTAAGTTGGGTTTAGGTACACCTGTATTGTCCTTTGTAAGAGCACTTGAGGACGGTTTAGGCTCTTCACCTTTAGTCTGTGCTCGTTCGTATGTTTGTCGTGGTCGTTTTGCCACATGTTTATCCTTATCCCATTTTGATGAGTCTTCTAGTATGTTGAGCTTTAGCCGATCCAGAACAAGTAGAATGGTTATATCATTTGACCCTTCGATGGAGAAAACAATCTTGAAGTCATAGATCTCAAGATTTTCTCAACAATCTTATTCTTAGTCAATCTTTTCCCTTGAGTTGTATATTGTTTGTAATAGAAAGAGTTCTTGCAAATAACTCATCCACAAACTCACCTTGAGATCCTTCATTCTGCTATCACCAACTACCATGAGTTATTTTGGTGTAGGATTTGAAGCTGCCACAGTAATAACATTCTCAATCAATCCCCAATATTCTTTAGCATGGAGCAAGTTTTCCATTAATTCCGCCCAATGATCATAGAAACCATTAAACTTCATAATTGATGGTGGCATGGAAGCTAAAGATTCGGCCATAATTAAAGGGTAAACATGAACTATCGTTCTGGTGAACGAAAAAACGGTTGCATCATTGTAACAGAAAATGCGCGCATAAACGAGCTCACAAAATTGTGTTGTGTAGAAATCGAAACTAACTTGAAGAAATTAATTAGGATTCTAAGAAAATAATTATTGCATAAAATTATCATCGGTAGTTCCTTATCCTTATTAAGGTTTGAAGAAATTAGCATATAACCCATTGTCAACTAAAGTCCTTATAGCAGCAGCCATCAAAAGAACACTAAGAAGCATCCCTAAGCAACCAAGCACAAGGTTGAAGCACCACATTGCACCCTTTGTACAAGGTTTCTTAATAGCTAGCCACATGAAACATGGGTATGCATATGTGACGGGAACAAGTGTTATTCCACCAAGGAGTGGTACAAAGCTTGGCAAGAAAGGGAACATGACCGCTATAAAAAATGTGATCCCTCCGAACACTAAGCGAAAACATGTTCTTAACCATTGTGGGCATTTTTCATTCCTTAAGATTGTGTATCTTAGTTCTAGGTTGTCAAAAACAGGCATGGCATAGACTTGGTAGCTACTCAAACAATGAAGTACCACCATAACATGGATTGCACCCATTAAGAACTTTGTTACTTGTTGTTTGTGGAATTGTAAGAATGCCGTTAACAATCCTCGATCTGGTATCTGGAAGGAACATGAATACACAACATTAAATATTAATTAAGATTTAATTTATACACAATATTGTTATAAAAATGTTTTTTTATCGTGTATGGCTTTTATGATATTGTTGTGATATACTGCTGACCTTGTTTCCATATGCCCAAAATCCGGCAATTGCGAGGGGAAAGAAACACATGGAAATAAGTATATATGAAATGATGATTCCTCTGCGCATTGGTTCTTTTGATGTTTCTCTGAAATTTGAAGGAAGTGTCCCCTGTAAAACAAAGTCAAAGTCTTTCAAGAGGTGTAATTCAATAGAATCCATACTACTGTGTAAAAAAATAAAATAGAATCCATACTATATCATATCATGATATCATAATGTTACCTGTATTTCTAGCACAACATTGTGCCCTCTAAAAGCTAGCACAATAATTCCAATAGCATTCACAATGTCACTAATTTTCCCTACAATTGATTCTTGTGAAACCAATCTATTACTGTAGGACACATCCTCTGGCCTACTCTTCTTGACAGAAAGCGACCAAAATAGCGTGCAGTATGTGATTGAAGCAACAACCCCCACCAAAGAGATAACTGCCACTGAATTGAGATTAGGCAGCTGAGAAACAATTATGGCAGCACAAGTAAACACCAGGAACCACTCTACCCCGCTCAGCGAGTGTGTGCTACATGTCTTAACTCCATTATCATTTTCGCAAATAATCTTGAATAATTGCTTCATTGTCCCGCCACCCGTGATTATAAGTATTACACAAGTACCTCCTGATAAGTACATTACAGGAAATAGTGCTGCTACTTTTCCTAACCTTTCACCTGAAATTAATATGCAAATTAAAGCAAAAGAAGATTAAATGTGAGTACAATATTAACTTTGAAATCTAATTAAGAGCGTGAGAGATAAACTCTCTTTGATAAGAAATAATTGATAAGGGAAATTTGGTTACCAAAGGCAGACATAGCAAGATAGAGGTATCTACTGTGACGTTTTCCAGAGGCAGATTCATGAAGCTCAATTAGGACAAATATTGTATAAAGTTGCCAAATGAATGCTATTGACAAACACACACTACCCCATACCCTGCAAGTAGTAATTGATTTTAATATGTGTTAGTACTATGTGGATAGCAAAATCAATCTTCCTTAAAACTATATCTATGGATCTAGGAGACAACATTGTTATATGCACTATCCTTTAACAACATCTAATGCTAAAAAATAAAATATCAAATACAAATAATATAAAAGCATGTTGTGTGTCATACTTTGAAGTTTGAACGGACTTTGCAGGAATATGTGGTATATTTCTAATTCTAACACTTTTTGCTTATTAAAAAAAAAAACACATGGCCTCCACCATTATATATACTAAAGTAGGCATGACAATAATAAAATTCATACTTACAGGTACTCGTTCAAAAAAAATAAAAAAATAAAACTAATATCTATAGGTACGTGTTCAAACCCGCTTTGATATGACCGGGAAAATCCGAGTTGACTAGGTTTGATTTTGGATTTGAGTTTCCTTCGATTTTAAAAGACATGGGTGGGGCAGGTAATGAGGATATTGACACCCACCCAAATCCGTCCCGTTTATATCGGAATTATATTTATATCTCTTAAATTAAAATCCTTAAGCAAACTCTTAAATTACATTCATATGTTTATTTTTATTTTTATGTTGAGTATTAAACAACCAATTTTCTTTGATTTTTTCCTTGTTCGAAAAAGTTATAGTGTTGAAAAAATAATTTTGGTTTTTTAACAAAAATCTTTATAAATGTGCCGCACACACATCTTCTATTTGATGTGTCACACATACATCTTCTACTTGTTGATGAATTTTTTGCGGTAAGACATTTTATGTGTAAATATTCAATGGTACGTAGTTTCGTCTATTTTCCTAAAAAAAATTATGTGTGTGCGACATTTATAAAAAATAATTACTTTTAAAACTATTCATCTATTTATTAAAGGTTTTATAAAAAAATTGAAAAGTAAATAAAAAAAATTAAAACTGTTACTTCAAATGATTTTTTTCCCCATTGATCTAGTAATAGTGAATAACATATACTCAAAATACAACGTACGAAGAGTGACAAATATAGTGACCTGAATTCCAACTCGAGAATCCGCTTAGAATGATCCCACAGTTAACCACGATACTTTAACAACAAAACAATGAAAAAAATCTTTAAATTAGAAGTTGGTTTTAGCAGCTTATTGAAAAAAATTAAATTTTATTACCGTGTGTTTATATAAATAAAACTCATGTTTGTATAATCTATAACAAACCGACTCATATTTTAAAACGTGATTAATTGATTATTATCATTTGGTGTATCTATAAAATTTTCTTTTAAGTAAACAACAAAAACAAGATTCTAAAAAGGTCTGTATCTAACTAACTTATTTAATAAACAGCCTAAATAATTATCATTATAATTTAATAATCTAATTGGCACATTCGAAATTTACGAATGTACGGTAGAATTTCCCTAATACTGTTAGATAAGATACGTACCAACCAAGAGTAGCAAAGGCAACAGGAACCATGAGAGCTTGAAATCCAATGTTTGAATTAAGAATATGGAAGACTGCATAATATACATTTCCATTTCTTGATTCTGTTAATGGAAGCCACTCATCTTTTGGATGCTCAACTTGCTCACTTTGTGATGATGATGAGTAAGATTCAGAGCCAGAATTAGTGGTTGGTTCATCATGAATATCTATGAACAGAGTTGGAGATATTGGAGATTTGAAATTTGCATCAGAGAATTGTAACAAAATTACTTCTGATCTAAAATATTCAGCTTCATCATGATTTACTTCATCCATGTCTATGTAAATTGTACACAAAAATACAACTATATAGTACTAATATCAATAATAATTAATTAACCAACAAAAGCACGAAATTACAATAAATAGAAGCTGTTATAGAGTTGTGAAGATGAGAATTCAATTGCAGAGTTTTTGCAGGTTATATATAGTATACAATCATGATGAAAAACATTGGAGTCAATTAGTCAAACTATTCAAATCCTACAATGTGGTGGTCAAACTATTCATAAACTACGTCATGTGCTAATCTCACTGCATATACGTACTGTGTTAACACCAGACATGTAGCCCTGTATATATTTCTTGATCTCATGGGATACGTACCCACATGTACGTAATCTCCTCTCTTTTTTTGCGGCTATCTCCTCCATAACTATGTACCCTAATCCCTTCTTTTTGAGTTCTCCAAGGGTCAGGGCGTCCCAATCAAAATAGGTGGCACAATGCATGTCTCTTGAAAAAAAATAATACTCCCTCCAATCCTTATTACAAGAAGGGATTCACTTTTTAGATACATTGAAAGTTTGATGTAACTGTCTATATTATTATCTAGATATATAAAATTTTGAATGTATCTAAAAAGTGATAATGGGTGCGTTTGATCCGCTAAAAAATAAGGGACTGAACAGGACAACTCCTGCTGTACTGTGTTTGATTTTAAAACTGTTCCTGGTACTGGACAAACTGGGGGCCAAGGGACATGACAAAACTTGAAATTCTTGTCCCCCACAGAACCACGGGTCAACTTTTTGTCCTCAGCACAAGTTGTTTAAAATATCAAAATAACCTTTTGTCTACCAAACATCGTACAACACAAAGTTTGTTCAATACCTTAAACGTTTGTCTTGTGTTGTTCTGTCTTGTACTGCCCTGTACTGTTCTGTCCAGTATTTATATTTTGCAGATCAAACGGACCCAATGTTTTCATATAATTAGGACTAGAGGGAGCATAGATCATATATTTCTAAAGAGACACATTTTTTTTTAAAAAAAAAAAGACTAAAAAATAGTTATATTTTAATAAAAAAAGTAAACAAAACCTCAATTTAATATGTAAATGTAAATACTTTTGTAAGTGCTCTTTGAGCCCTAAGATCTTTCTTGCCTTGGACTGTGGCACCATACCATCACCCTAAATTTATGTAACCAAAAAATTATCATTTTTCTAATTACTTAAAAAGAGTCTATCTTTCACTTTATTGATATTGCTCAAATATCTACTATAACTCATTTTTCTTGAAAATGAGAAAATTAAAATTAATTAATCTCAAACTATATACCTACATTTAAAGAGATAATGACCTCTAGTTAATAATGAGATATTTTGAAAAGAGAAATGCTTATTCTCGCGACAAATTCTTTCACGAGCGTATCACGAATCAACGTGGCACCATCACAACAGCTTGTATTCCTCTGGGAAATTGCTATGTATAGCGAAAGATTTTCCACGAATACATCACGACAAGTGCAATTTGCCTATATAGTACCACTACCTACATGTATTCCATTAAATACGGAATTAAAGTGTCAACAAAATTGTTTTGCCTACAACCCCAACACATGCTTCGTGAAATTTCGTGAGCTATCCATTCGCTGGATATAGCATCACTCTTCCTCTGACATGCGTGTAATTTTATTTTTATCTCTCTCACCATGTGTTTCTCTCCAATATTTCTTTTCAATATTTATCTCTTTTTCTTCTTCCCCAACTGCTTCACCTGTCGTGCTTCACCTTCCATGGCATCTATGTTTAGACATAAGAAGATTCACCTACCTCTAGCTGTGCTTGTGCATATTTTGAAGCATTTATATCTTACTATTGAGAAGAAATTTGAACCCAAACATAGATATCAGTATCCACCAGGAATACAACAAGGTTTCAAACAATCAAATGATTTCATGAACTGATTTCTTTTTGGAGAGCAAGCATTTATTGGTGAAGTTTTATAGTAAGAAAAAAGGTGGATCAAACATTCCATGAACCGGTTGCTTTTTGGTAGAACAAAGAAATTTAAGGATATGAGGTTTTTTCTTATGCAAAGCGATAATAAAATGAATAAAAAAAGAGTTCGTGAAATTTTCGTGAAACTGCCTTCGCGATATATAGCATCCCTCTTTTGAAAAACCGATATTTGCATTTTGGCAGTACCACTAATGTATTTGTTTTTTGTCAAGTAGTTTATTAGTTAGAAATTCAACCTTAAAAATGAATAAATGGAATGTTCGGAGTTTAAACAACAGTTGTTGCACATACAGCGATATTTCTATCAACTAAGTTAAGCTCATGGGGACAACAATACTGTACTTTGCTAAACGAACTTTAAATTAAATGGTCTCTTTCTCCAATTCTCTGAAAATGGAGGAAATTTAATAATAAAAATATATACCTACGTTCATTTCATGACACTTATTTATTATTTCCAAACCAAAAAAATAAATAAAGGAAAATTATTAAGGACGCGTTTCATATACTGTCTTTTTACGTAACTAGACCCTTACCCGTGCGATGCACGGATGTGATGCAATTGTTTTTATTTTACAATTGCATAAAACTGAAACATTAAATATTTTTAAAATAATAATAAAATAGAGAATCCGATATTCAAAAGATTTACTTTCTAAGGAGAAGAGACGTGGCATTGTAAGTGACCTGATGTGGTTAAATGAAAAAATATTATTGGGTTAAGGATTATGGTTTACTTTACATGGGTAACAGAATAACTATCTAAAATATATATATATATATATATATATATATATATATATATATATATATATATAGGAGTAATAGGATATATCTCCGCACAACATATAAATCTATTTCAAAACACACAAAGGATCGGATGAAAAGAGATGTGGCAAAATCTAAGTCACACAATTGACATATAAATAGTGACAGAATTAGAAAAACTCAAATAAAACAAATAAAATTAAAGAGTACATACCTTTTTAAAATATTCCAAAGGGATATGTGTGAAGAGCATCAACCTCACAGTTCAGTTCTTTTGAGTAAGAGATGATGACACAAAGCCTAAAATCAAAAATTATAAAAATAAGTATATCATTAAAAAAAATGAACAAATAAAAAAGTAAAGTAAACGAAAGTAAAACAACTATTACATAATTCAATTAAAAATAAAGTATATATTATTTAATTTGTATCATAATAGAATATGAATACACATATACAGTAGCACTTAACTAAACCTATAAATGATGTGCAACACAAAAGTTGAATGTATGATGTGCAACAAACAAAAAATGTCAAATTCTCTTAATTTTATTTGTTATGCAAAAAAGTTAATTTTTGCAAAAAATAAAATAACTACAACAAATCATGATTTTAGAAAATAACATAAGTATTTATACCTGATGTACAAAATATGAAGAGGCAAGATAATGGAAAGAGAAATTGCACATATAAGACATGAAAAAATCTATTCTCACATTCAACCGAAAAAATAAATGGTAATCTTTTTAAGCACATGATTGAGCATCAGGGGACGAAAATATTTGTTTCTAACATTCATAATGGTTAGTTAGGAAAATATGAATAGGATACAAATTAAAACAATTGTAACCTATATATTAAAATATTGGTAGAAGACTCCAATGGATGAAAATTAAATGGTGACTTAAGAGATGAAAAATATATTACCGGGAGTTACAAAGTTAATTAATGTGTATTTTTATATTCTTTTTTGTTTTGTTGATAATAATGTATTTTTATATTCTCCTTATTATAATATAGTATGCAAAAGTTATTATATTCGTCAAAAAAATTAAAGGCTAAGTAAAAGCTTGAGTGAGTGTATATTAAAAAGTCATAAGTATATAAATGTAGAATATGAAAAGTATAGAGATGACAATAATAATAATAATAATAATAATAATAATAATAATAATAATAATAATAATAATAATAATAATAATAATAATAATAATAATAATATAAGTAGAAATGATGTGGCATTGTATAGTAATTTAATTGGATTTAAATGGATGACATGGCTAAATGAAACAATTTGATTGGTTTAATTGGATTAGGGTTAGGAGAACTATCTAGGAATTATATATATAGATATATTTTTTTTTGGCACGTTACTACATATGTTTACTGTCCTTGTTTTTGCTTGCATGTACATGGACGCGTGACTTATCTGTATGGGAGTAGGCATGGCAATAAAACACATATTTGCGGGTACCCACTCAAATTATACCCGTTTTGACGGGGAAAACCTGAGTTGACTGGGTTTGGGTTCGGGTTTGGGTTTTTCCCGATTTCAAAAGATGGGTTTGGGGCGGGTAATGGGTATATTGATACCCTCCCCGAACCCGCCCCGCTTATACTAAAAATTAGATTTGACCTCTTTTAAATTAGAAACACTTAAACAATCTCTTAAATTACGTTCATATATTTATTTTAATTTGAGTATTAAACAAACCATTTTCTCTATTTTTTTTTTCTTTGTTTAAAAAAATATTGTTGAGAGAATATAATTTTGGACATTTAACTTTTTTTTAATAAAAAAATACTAAAATATAATCTAAAATCGTGTGGAAAGACGCGTAATGGGGATACCCGAAACCCGATGGGGATACCCGATCCCCGTTGGGTATGGGTTTGGGGTTATCATTTTTATCCCTGCTCGAATTTGGGATGTGTTTGGGAAAACCCGAATTTTATGGGTTTGGGTTTGGGGAGGGCAAAACCCGTCCCCGCCCCATTGTCATGCCTAATGGGCCTTTTGATTTTTATAGAATTTTTGGTTGAATGTGATTGGTGGAAGACAATTAACATTCGTTTTGGTGGCCAATTAAAATTGTCCACCGTTCAAGACCATGAATTTTGACCATCTTCCAAGTTTGCATTTTAAAATGCTAACTCAATTCATTGGTTATTTGGCGAATGGTATTTTTCAAAAATTTGCATTTTTACCAAGGTTATCAAAATCGGAGCAGCCGATCGGACCGATCGGACCGTGAACCGGTCATGAAAAATGGTTCGGTTATAAGCAAAAACCGGATAGGAAATAAGCCGGCAAAAAAACGCGTGAACTGGTTTCGAACCGAGTTGAACCGGCGAACCGGCCGGCACGGTCCAAGCGGTTCTGCATATTTTTTTTTTAAAAAAAAACAGGGCAAAATGACGTCGTTTTAACTTTTTTAAAAAATAAAAATAAAAAAAATTTGAAACAAAAAAACACGTCGTAGGAAATGTTTGTTTTTCATCGTAGGAATTGATTTTTTTGAAGGCAGTATGTTTTTTTTTGACAGACAGTATGTTGTCAATTGATGTTATGGTGCTATTTTGTGTTATTGAATTTAGTTTATTATATAATTTCTAATTTGGTTTGAATTATAAATTTTATTTTATTTTGACTTGTGATATTTTATCTTTTTAATGTATGAAATTGTGAAATATTGAGCAATTATTCATATATTTTTATTTATATATTAATTAAAATATATATTTAATTAAAAACGGTTCAACCCCGGTTGAACTTGGTCCAATCAATTGAACCTTGAACCGGTAAGCTCGCCGGTTCGATGACCGATCCGGTTCGACCTTGATTTTTACACACTTGCTGGTTAAGTAGTGTGGGGAACATAAATGAAAAAAAAAAACTCTTGCCGCCAGTGAGTTGGACACTCAAGTGTAAGACATAGTGTTATGGAGAACATAAATGATAACAAGTTGAAAACTTTGGTGAATATATTGATCGTATAGTCCATTTCTTCAAGCAATATTGATGAAAAATTGACAGCCAATATCACAACGCTAACCTCGCTATATGTACACTTTCAAAATTAGGGCACATCTTAATGGTAGGGTAGGTGATTCAGAAATATATACTTTGGATTGAAAAACAATAAATTATTGCTAAATAATAAATAATCATGGATTCTTCCGACTAACTTTGTCTACGGTTGATGGCTTTGTCCACATGTTATCGAACCTAAAATTCTTGTCATTAGGGCGCTATTTTTCTCAAAAAAATTAATCATAGATAGTTATTTATCCTTTATTATGGTTTGAAGAAGTTAGCATGTAATCCTTTGTCAGCCAAATTCCTTATAGCAGCAGCCACCAAAAGAGCACTAAGAACCATCCCTAAGCAACCAAGTATGAGGTTGTAGCACCATATTGCACCTTTTGTACGAGGTTTCTTAATTGCTAGCCACATGAAACAAGGGTATGCATATGTGACGGGCACAATGGTAATTCCACCGAGGAGAGCTGCAAGGCTTGGCAAGAAAGGGAACGTGACCGCTATAAAAAATGTGAATCCTCCAAAGAGTAAGCGAAAACATGTTCTCACAAATTGTGGACATTTTTTATTCTTTATGGTTGTGTATTTTAACTCCAGATTGTCAAAAACGGGCATGGCATAGACTTGGAAGCTACACAAACAATGTAGTATGACTAGAACATATATTGCACCAATTGTGAATTTTGTTACTTCTTGTTTCTGGAATTGTGGGAACGCCATTAACAATCCTCGATCAGGTATCTGGAAGAAACAAGAACACACAAAATTAAATATTGATTAAGATTAAATTTATATATGTTGTTTGGCTTTTATGATAATCACTTCAACAATTGTACACATGAATGATTGTGATGTGCTAACCTGCTTTCCGTATGCCCAAAATCCAGCAATTGCGAGGGGAAAGACACATGCGGCAATGAGTATATATGAAATGGTGACTCCTCTGCGCATTGGTTCTTTTGATGTTTCTTTGAAATTTGAAGGAAGTGTTCCCTGTAAAATAAAGTCACGGTTTTTTCAGTTTAACTTGAGGTGTAAAAGTTTGTCGAATTCCAACTAATTAATTAATTAAGACATCGATAGTTTGAACATTTAAAATGAAAAATAATAATAATAATAATCCTCTACGTTGATAATGTCATAATGTTATACCTGTATTTCTAGCACAACATTGTGCCCTCTAAAAGATAGCACAATAATTCCTATAGCATTGATAATGTCACTAATCTTCACCATGGTTGATTCTTGTGACACCAATGTAGTACTGTAGGACACACCTTCTGGCCTACCCTTCTTAACAGAAAGTGACCAAAATAGTGTGCAATATGTGATTGAAGCAACAGCCCCCAACAGAGAGACAGCGGCCACTGAATTGAGATTAGGCAACTGAGCAACAAGTATGGCAGCACAAGTAAACACAAGGAACCACTCCACCCCGCTCAGTGAGTGCGCACTACACGTCTGAACTCCATTATCATTTTCGCAAAGAATCTTGAACAATTGCTTCATTGTCCCGCCACCCGTGATTATAAGTATGACACAAGTACCTCCTGATAGGTACATTACTGGAAATAGTGCTGCTAATTTTCCTAACCTATCCCCTGAAATTAATATGAAAAGTAAAATTGGATGAAATGTGAGTACCATATTAACTTTGAAGGCTAATTAAGGGTGTGATAGATAAACTCTATTTGATAAGCTATAATTGTCAAGGGAAATAATGTGGTTACCAAAGGCAGACATAGCAAGGAAGAGGTATCTACTGTGACGTTTTCCAGAAGAAGCAGATTCATGAAGTTCAATTAGTAAAAATATTGTGTAAAGTTGCCAGATGAATGCTATTGACAAACATACACTACCCCATGCCCTGCAACAAGTAATTGATTTTGATATATGTTAGTAGTAGTACTATACTGTAGTGAAATTATATATATGTCAATTGTGCCTGAGATTTACTATTATAGTTCTTTATGTATAAAGATTTAAAAAAATATATATGTTTTTAATATTTTAAATTGTCCGTGAAATGTCACAAACTAATCATAAAATAATTATAATTATTACAAGTAGTCTCCATCCTTATATATATAGAACCCCCAAGACCAGAGTCACATATTCGATAAATAATTGTAACCGGGTCTATTTCAGTTTGAAAATTCAACGATAGAGTAGTCTCTACCAACCAAAAATAAATAAAAATTCAACGATGCAGTTAAATAAATATTATGGGTAAAGTTAGGTTAGGAAGCTTTGAAAATAATTCTAAAACTCCAGTGGTGTCAGAATTGTTGACTTTGAACGCAAGACAATATATTAGCTAAGATACAATCCTCAACAGACTAATGACCGCAAAATGTTCATTTTCTTAAACAAATTCAAAAAAGAGAATGTTGTTTGTAACTATGTTATTATTGACAAGCAAATTTATTATTTTTAATATTCTTCTAATTATATTTTTAATAAACCGCGCGACTTGTTTTACTTCACTTTCCTGTATCTGTCAGTGAATATCTCATGTTACCCGTGCGTTGCACGGGTTCGATTAAAATACATAATTAAAATATTTTTATAAATTAAAAATAATAATTGTGATAAGTATAATCACATATTCGATTAAAATATATTGTTAAATACTTTTTACGATATGATTATATTTAATATTATATATGTGTAAAAACAAAAAAAGTTGTTCAGAATTAAAATAATTTTTATTGAAATGATGTATCATATTTTATTTTAATTATGTCATCGTATAAAATCTTAGTTTCATTATATGAGTTGCAATTTTAGTCACAAATCACTTTGCTTTTTTATTTTTAATGTATCACTTATTTATTTATTTTCAATAAGAGTTGGAGGTCATACATACTTATACTTGGTGAAAATATTGCTCATGAGTAATGTTGAACTAAGAAGTATGGTGGTTTTGACATTTTTTACCACGTGATCTCGTATTCTGAAAATTATCTATCAAACAACAACGTTACTGCTTACTCCTTTCTATACAATTTAAGATGCCAAATAACTTATCAACTTACCTCCCTCTCGTTTTCTTGAAGTTTCTTATCAATTATTCACTTGGTGAAATTTTATCCTGATTTTATTAGTCTCGATTTTTTTTGTCTATTGTTTGGTTTTTTTTTTCTATGGGGTTTTTCTCCGCTCATTTTGCTTTCAATTTTTTTATTTAATAATTTTTATTCGGATTTTCAATTTAATTTAGTAGTGCTTATTCGAATGCAGTACTCTTTTTTTATAAATGATTTGTTTTTTTCTTTCATTTCATGGGTTTGATTAAAACACACATTTAAAATACTTTTTATCAATAAAAATAATAATTATGATAAGTATAATCATATATAATTAAATGATTGTTAATATTTTAAATATAGTAACATGGTTATATTTAATATAAATCTATATTAAAAATAAGAAGGTTATTTAAAAAAAAAAGATTTTGTTTAATATTAACCTACATAGTAGATTTGTGTATATTAAGGACAACTAATATAATTTTTAGTGAATATCTGTTAATATTCATAAGTTTGAAGAGGTGCATTATATTTTATTCTAATAGTGTAAAAGTATGAGAACTTAATTTTCTTTTTATGCATCGTGGTAGTATAGTTGCAACTTGCTTTGCTTTTTTACTTTTTTTTTCTTACAGTTGTTTTTTTACTTTTGTATGTTAGAGGTAGTCATGATTGCCTTGTGCTGATATATTGACTTTGTTGAACTGAGTTTTATTTATTATTATTCATTATATATATATATATATATATATATATATATATATATATATATATATATATATATATATATATATATATATATATATATATATCTATTGTGTTTACTACAAAAGGAATCATATATTGAGTTTTTGTTAATTAGTTTTGCTTGATGTGTGTGAAAATTGGCAATATATTTGTTTGAGTTTGCTTTCTTCCAGCTTTTATCGAAAAAATAAAAAGGTGCGTAATTTTATAGTACTCTTTTGAATCTTTCTTTCCATTTCTCTTATTTACTATATCACATAAATAATTTGAAACAACGATGCAAATACTCCGTATGGACATGTGAAAGTTGTTTTCTCTTGATCTGTCGGGTCTACAGCTATTTGATTGTAGAAAGAGTAGTCGTCTAAGAAGCAATAAAAGGCTTGACCAGCCAGCCTCTCTAACATTTGATCCATATAAGGTAAAGGAAAGTGATCCTTCCTTGTTGCTTGATTCAACCTCCTGTAGTCTATGCATATGCGCCACCCAGTAACTGTAATTTACAAACTTTTTAATAATTTATTATCGTTATAAGAAACTTGATTTTCTCATACATTTATTTTTCTTATTGTAACTAATTTACAAATGAAGGTGGATTTGTGGTTTTATTTTCACGATTACTTAAAAAGACAAATTTAATTGAATATAATAATTGCTTTATCACAAAGAATAAGTAATATCAAAAATAAAATGATGTTTTTTTTGTTACAATTAAAATGATGGTTTTGTTGTTTTAATAATTTTAGTGATATTTTCCTTGAAAAAATAAGCAATATTGTTGTAGGGTAGTAAGTAAAAATATGGTATTATGAATAATAACATATATAGTGGAAATGCACTCAAAGATATATACTTACATAAATTGTCACTTTTCATAGACTTCTTGAGCATCAAAGATGCAACAATGACAAAAATAGAGGTCTCTCTTTTATTCTCTTATCCTAATTCACATGAAAAAATTGTCAAATCTACGTTAAGAAATAGAAAAAATTAAGAAAAAAGTTAGAAAAGTAGGCTAACAAACATTATATCAATGAAAATAAGGATTTCTAAAATTTTCACACAATGTAAGAGTAACATAATTAATAAGTTGTTATATATATATAGAAACTAATAAATTGTGAAAAAGATGAAGAACCTATTGAAGAGCATCTATCCAAAAGTTGGTTGGAGAAAAATGATGATGAAAACTCAAATTTGCACTATAAACATTTAGCATTTGTGCACAAAATCATATATTTATACACACAATGGTTAGGAATGGGAAAAGATGAAGGTTCAAAGGATTGAATGATAAATTTATTTGTCATAGTTAAGGAACAAGAGTTAAGGAATATGAAAGAATGGTAGTTTAAAAGTTGGTATGACAAAGTTATTTTTTTAAAAATAATAGCACAACAATAATTAATTAATAAACAATATAACTAAAGTATTTTCTTCATAAAATTTATTTATTTTGTCAAGTATGAAAAAAAATTTAGTAGTAATTTTTTTATTTGGTTTATTTATTTAAAGTAAATTTTTGCAAAGTGCAAATTATATTTATGCATGCATAGTTTATATTTTATGTTTTGTAGTGTAAAATATGAAAGAGCATATATCTATTCATTTTTTCTTTTATAATTTGATTTTTTTTTTTGTCTTTTTTTCATTATTACTATTATTTATGTTATATGTTACACTTGCTACTAATTTAAATTACTTGTCACTTGAACTTCACATGTATAATTATCAACATCAATATAGCATTTTTTTTTGTTCTTTGCAAAAAAAATATTGGGAGCCATTATTATTGTAACATATAGATAATTACTTTGGAGGATGAATGGACATACAAAATAAATTGTGGGACACGTTTTAAATAGATATGAGAGCTCTCTAAAGCATGCCACATCATCACAATGAAGGTCTAGGAGCAATTCAACCTTCCTTTTACTAGTAAAAGATTATTATTATTATTATTATTATTATTATTATTATTATTATTATTATTATTATTATTATTTTTAATTGACAACATAGAAAATCGAACCTACTCACGTTATCATGTTCATGTCCAATTTTTTTTTGGTAAATCAGATATATTTTATTTGAATTTTAATTTTGACATTCGATTTTCTCCTTGTTCTCAGTGACAACTGGTTTGACATAATAAATTGATTTCTATTTCAAATATTTTTCCATGTTAATAAATTAAGTTTGTGAAAGTATCATTGCCTCCTGTAGCAAAAATAAAAGCATCGCTAGAAATAAAAAATCACATGTCATTCCCCCGTCCAATTAATTATAGTCTTCTAAATGTGTGTTGTTGAAAGAGGGCTTCTCCGCCATGATCAACCACCGCGCTGGTCATAAGTTTCAAGATTAGGCATTAAGTTCATCTGTTAGTAAATTGGTGACACTATTTTATTTTTAGTTTTAGTAGTTTTACCAATTTACATTTCTGCCATAGATTTAATCTGGTGGTTAGGAATACACCAACAGAGAACGATGCAGGGAATTGGGCTGCTGAGGATCCAATTTCGTCGTGATAAATAATTAGCAATATCCTTATTATTATATATAACATCTTTGTTTAAGTAAATCATAAAATTAGTTTTTAAAATTTTCATATAAATTCCAGAAATTAAATGTCTGAATAATCTAACTAATATACAATATTTTTACAATTAATTACAAGTTCAGAATATTAATTCCTAGACATATATGAGATATAATAATGTTAGCTAAGAATAAGATACGTACCAACCAAGAGTAGCAAAGGCAACAGGAAGCATAAGAGCTTGAAATCCAATGTTTGAATTAAGAATATGAAAAACTGCATAATATGCATTTCCATTTCTTGATTCTGTTATTGGAAGCCACTCATCTTTTGGATGCTCAACTTGCTCACTTTGTGATGATGATGATGAGTCTGATTCAGAGCCAGAATTAGTGGTTGGTTCATCATGAATATCTATGAACAGAGTTGGAGATAATGGAGATTTAAAATTAGCATCAGAGAATTGTAACAGAGCTAATTCTGATCTCAAATATTCATCTTCATCGTCATGATGATGTACTTCTGCCATGTCTCTACGTCGTAATTGTATTGTATACAAAAAATTGAGGCTGTTTTGGGCTTGTGATTGAAGATGAAATTCAATTGCAGATGGTTTTTTTTTTATATCAATATCAATTGCAGAGGTTTTGGTTATATATAGTAATGGTGGTACTACGGTAAAAAAAAAAAAAAAAAAGTAGTGGTTGTACTAAAATGGATTGAAAATTAAACATTTAATCAATTAGAACGCGTGATGTATTCCACTCACGAGTCACGGGAAAGGGATTAAGGGAATTACGTCATGTTGCTGATCTCACTTCATTCCATCTTAATATCACATCCTAAATTATTTTTTTTGACTAATGACATCCTAAATTATTAATAAATTTTACGCGTTGAATTGAAGTTTTTCTTATATATTTCTACTTTTTTTTTAAACAGTTTAAAAAATATTATTTATTTTTTCTACTAATATATTTCTTTTATTGTATTATAAATCACCTAATTATTCTTTTTCTAATAAATATAGTCTAATAACAGGATTAATTACATATAATGAGTGTAGAAAATCTCATGCTCGAATTCCAATATCTGAAATGATGATATTTCCGACAACTATCAACTAAGTTGTACTTATAAATATTAACCTTTAATGTGGATAAGTGAGATGATCAGAGTTCGAATTATGTTCCCTGCATATATAATGCAATGTCCTCCCAATTAAGCTAAATTCACGGGACACTCACCCTATTATTCTATCGACTATAATTAATAAAGTTATTTTAGTAAGAGAAATTTATTTTATTAATAAAATTAATATGTTTAATCATTTTCTTAAGAATCAAACACAACTCAATTAAGAATTTTTGTGAGACGGAACTAAAGTATATAATAATAATAATAATAATAATAATAATAATAATAATAATAATAATAATAATAATAATAATATTTTTTGAAGGAATAATAATAATAATAATAATAATATGCATGTGCCGCCATATCTTTTCTGATCAGTCTCATGGGATACGTATCCATATAAAAGGGTCATGCTAAACAGTGCTTCTGGGGCACTAGTTAAGCATACTAAAAAAAGAAACAAACGATAAAGTTAATGATGAGAGAGAATAACTTTCCTAAAATGATGAGAGATAAAACTTCTATATTTGTATCCTTAACCCGGGGCACTGTTTAGCATTTTCATATATAAAATGATAATAATACTAATAATTTCTCTTTTACATATTTTTTTGCAGTATATACTCGTGGAGTACTCGTGACTAAAATTATAAAAGTGTAACTTAAAATAGTTTAGATGAAATAATAGCCTCTTAAATATAATTAATTTCAGAATGTGCACCGGTTAATTTTAATAGCCTCTTAAATAGAATTAATGTCAGAATAATAATAAAGAGTTTAATTATTATTCATTGTCAGTGTAAATTTTTTTTACATATGCATCCAATGATGTGTTGTCACATCATTTAATGAATGTGACACATCATGTGTTTTTAATAACAATACATAATGTGATGGTATATTATTGGACGCACGTGTAAAATAACTTTACACTGACAGTGTATATAAATTAAATTCAATAAGAAAATAGAAAAAATTAATGGTAAGCATAAATTACTCTATAATGAATGAAATCAAATCAATTAGAACGAAAATAGCAAGATTCCAATCAAATAAATTATATGTTAATGAGATTCCGATGAAAATGGCTATCGGGAAAAATAACATGTGGATTGAAAACGGCGAGCGGTGGAGCACTCTCTACCATGCCCTTCCCCTATAAAATCCCTAAAATCGGTATCATTTTTTATATTTAAATAAATAAAATGTACAAAAATATAAAAAAAAAAAAACAAATATACAAAAATATTTCACCACATTTATCTGTATATGTCGTCCATTATTAAATTTATCATATATAGCAAATAAGTGTAAAAATATGTTGAAACAAAATTATAAATGCATTTAATATTAGGTTAATATATTAGGATGACAAAATTACACTGCATGTCCTTTATCTTATTTTTTTGTAACACTTTGGTCCTTTATATTTTTTTTGTAACACTTTGGTCCTTTATCTTTTTTTTGTAACACTATAGTCCTTTATTTTTTTTTATTTGTAACATTTAGGTCCTTTATTTTTTATAAATAAATAAGATAAGGATCAAAGTGTTACAAATAAAAAAGATAAAGGACCAAAGTGTTACAAATAAAAGATAAAGGACCAAAATGTTACAAAAAAAAATAAAGGACCAAAGTGTTACAAAAAAATAAGATAAAGGACCAGCAGTGTAATTTTGTCATCCTAATATGTAAATCTAATATTAAATGCATTTATAATCTTCTCTTATCTTTTATATTATAAGCTTGTATACACAAGCAAACTCTAAACTCTAATTTGTTTTCTCTGTTTTCCCTTAAACCCTAATTTGTTTTCCCTGTTTTCCCTCCATTTTATCTTGCAATTTTTATTAAAAAATAATACAATTTTGTCTTGACTAGGATTCGAACCTACAACCCTCCGGTGCAAGGCAATATTTCCAAACACTATGGCAAGTATACCAATTGTGATTAAAATTATGTGCAATAATTGATAAGTACCAACAATTTTAAAAATATATCATATCAAAATTATTGTTGACTATATTATTCATCACGAAATATTTTTATATCTTTCTTGATCAATGATTTTTTTTCTACTGGATCATAAATTTATAGAATAATTATCATGTGAGATTTGAAAAATTATTATCATGCGTGATTTGGAAAGTTATATATATATATATATATATATATATATATATATATATATATATATATATATATATATATATATATATATAGAGTCAGGATCCGTTGACACCAACTAGTTTGACACCAAATGTTACACCTCTCAATAACGTTTTAACCGATATAAATTTTATAAAATCCACCGTTGGATTGAAAGTTTACATCATATAGATCATTTGTGTAAAATTTCAAATAAATCCAAAATCATTTGATATGTTATTGAGATACATCAAAATTAACGGTTTTTGTATTTTTTTAAATACCGTTAATCTTTATGTGTCTCAATAGCATATCAAATGATTTTGGATTTGTCTGAAATTTTACACAAATGATCTATATGATGTAAACTTTCAATCCAACGGTGGATTTTATAAAATTTATATCGGTTAAAACGTTATTGAGAGGTGTAACATTTGGTGTCAAACTAGTTGGTGTCAACGGATCCTGACTCATATATATATAGGGCTGCTAATTTAGACCCAGTTGGGTCTAAATTAGCAAGGTGCACCTTTTGAGTTGGACAAAAATACCCTTTCTTTTTTAAAAAAAAAAAAAAAAAAACATATTGGGGCTGATCCAGTGTCGCGCGCCAACCGCAGGACCACCGTTACAGACCGTTGATTTCCATCAGACGGCCAAGAGATAATCTCATCATGGCTGTCGGATCAATCAGACAGTCCAGATAATCCATCTCCATGATAAGACAGCGCGTGCACCACACTAGATCTGCGCCTGGAGAGAGAAAATTTCATTTTAAAAAAGCAGGACACGTGTCAACTGCTGGATGGTTGGCGTGTTTTTTTTTCATTTAATACTTTAAACTCAATTATTTCGTTGTAAATTAATTTTTTATTTTTTTATTTTTATACCAAAATTCATAATTTTTTTTTGTCTACAAATAGAGACTTGGTTCGTTTGATTTGGACACAAAAAAAAAACTCAATTTTTCACTACCTTTAATTATCTTTATATAATACTGTGAAACCATTTAGCTGGTAGAATGGTTTCACAGTATAACTCTCTGAAACCATTTTACTGGTAGAATGGTTTCAGTGAGTAATTTCTTAATTGTTTGCTTCTGAAACCATTCTGAAACCATTTAGCTGGTACAATGGTTTCAGAGCGTTGTACTTTGAAACCATTTCACTGATAGAATGGTTTCAGGGGAGTTGATTTTTAATTGTTTGCTTCTGAAACCATTTTACTGCTAGAATGGTTTCACAGTATAACTCTCTGAAACCATTCTTCCAGCTAAATGGTTTCAGAAGCAAACAATAGTTTTTAATTACCGTTTTATCTCATTTAATTAACGAAAAATAGTTTCAGGTCTCAAAAAATTTCATAAAATATACCAAAAGTTCCAGAATATTATCTAATATTTTATTAGAAACAAATAAAAAAACATTTGGTTTCAGAGTACAAATCTATGAAATTATTATTATTATTTGTTAAATGGTTTTAAATAATCAGCGGAATTTGTGAAAATAATTTCATGACTTGAACTAGGGAGAGTGAGGTACACAAGAGGGTTCTAAATAATTCATAGTACTTTACATAAAATTTTGGAAATTTTTTATGGAATTATAATATTTTTAATTACCTTTTTACTCATTTAATTAACTAAAAATAGTTTCGGGTCTCCAAAAATTTCATACAATATACCAAAATTTCCAGAATATTATCTACTATTTTATTATGAAAAAATAAAAAAAAATAGAGCCTCCCTGAGGCCGCACGCGCCCCCACGCGCCGCCGGTGAGAGTGGGCGTGGGCGACGCGCACTGTTCATCGTCCCTCCCACCCGTTTTATGCAGAAACGGGTCGTGCGACTCGGTTTTTGACCCGGTTCGATCTCCCTCAATACTCAACGAAACTCGACGTTCCTTATATGGATTTTGATCGTTTTTCAATTTTACAAAGGTTTCCGGTATTAGTTTTTGAAATCGGCGTTCGATTCGCACGTAAAATGAGGTCGAAATTTGGAAGAAATTTAAAAAATGTAATAGTTGTTCTATTGTTTCAAAAAAAAAAAAGGGTATTTTTATGATGCAAATTACATACATGCCCCAGTTGCTCTATTGTTTCAAAAAAAAAAAATGGGTATTTTTGTCCAACTCAAAAGGTGCACCTTGCTAACTTAGACCTAACTAGGGTCTAAGTTAGAAAACCCCATATATATATATATATATATATATATATATATATATATATATATATATATATATATATATATATTCTCATACTATAACACCTTCAACAATATTGAAATCTATTAAAAAACAAAAAGCATTTTTCACATTTCGATGTCTCATGTTAACAACTTCACCACAATTTGACTTAATTTATTCAGAGGTGTGTATAAACTTTCATTCTGTTTTGTGATTTATTATCTTTATTCCTGAAATTGATATTGTTTTAAAACTTTAAATTTATTTATATATATATATATATATATATATATATATATATATATATATATATATATATATATATATATATATATATATATATATATATATATATTTAAACAGGTCCTTTGAATCTTAATCCTTTATCCGATCGGGAGAAGTTGGTTAATGAATTGCAAATTAGATATCGGACCTACTGCATTGAGTTTTGCGTAACCGAAGTTAGTATGGTTCCAAATTTGTAATAGATTGTTTTTTACACCAAAATTCTCAATTATTTATATTTAATTTAATTTTATATGTTATTTCTATTAAAATTATGATACCGAGTATTGATATTAGGATTTTCACACACGACACAATTTTGCATTTAGTGACAAGTCACGATGATCGTGTTACAACAAATTTCTATACATCTGATAATGGAAGCGACAAGTCACAATGTTTTGATGAAATAAAGATGTATTATGACTGTAGATATTTGTCGGCATGTGAAGCTGCTTGGAGGATATTTTCTTTTGATATACACTATAGAGAGCCTACAGTTGAGCGGCTTAATTATCATCTTGAAGATGAGCACACTGTTTTATTTGAAGATAACGAGCGTATTGAAGACGTTCTAAACAAACCAAAGAGTCGCTATCAAAATTTTTGGCATGGATCGATGCAAACAAGAAATTTCGAGAGGAAAAAAATTTAACATATAATCAATTCCCAACTAAGTTTGTGTGGAAAGAAAATTTGCATCAGTGGGCTCCAAGACAAAGAGGTTTTTCACCTGGTGCAGGTGAAAGGTTTTATTTGAGGACGTTGTTAAACTACGTCAAAGGTCCTACTTCTTTTGATGAATTAAAAACAGTGGATAATTTCAAATATGATAATTTCAAGGAAGCCTGTTTTGCAAGGGGTTTGTTGGATGATGACAAGGAGTATATAGAGGCAATAAAAGAGACAAGCCACTGGGGTTCAGGGACTTTTTTAAGGATATTGTTTGCAACATTATTGGTGTCAGATCAGCTGACCAAGCCAGAAATAGTTTGGACAAGTACTTCACACCTTTTGATTGATGACATTTTGCACAAACAGAGACGCTTGCTTGGTGCTCCAAGTATAAAATATTTTTAGCTATTTCTATAAAACCATACTTATTAGTTGTTTATTTTTTTACTCATGTAACCTTGCTTATATCACTTTTTTAATTATTTATTATGCAGTTTATTAAATTGTAGTTTTTTAAAATTGGAAAAAGAATTTTGTCAAAAAAAAAAGAATTGATATTTTTTATAAATACCCTTTATTTTTACGTTAATGTATCCAAGCATAAATCAATTCTGTTTAACTCACTTTTAACAAAAATCAAATCTATCAAACTCAATTATGTTAAATCAATTTTTTTTGCAATACAACCAAACACAACCATAGTCATGTCACTAATCACATTCATTATTTTGATTTTAACATTGCAGATTTAATATTAACCGATGATCAATTTATACAATATGCACTAGCAGATATTGAGATGATGTTACATAGTTGTGGAAAAAGTTTAAAAGATTATCCTCCAATGCCTAGAGCAGACACATCAATAGTTCCTGATATACAAAATAGTTTAATACACGACGAATTGAATTATAACAGACAATCATTAGCTGAGGAACATGTTAGATTGATGTCAACTATGACTTCAAAACAACGTAAAGTATATGACACAATCATGACAAGAGTTAACGAAAACAAACCTGGTGTGTTTTTTCTTTATGGTTATGACGGTACAGGGAAAACATTTATCTGGAGGGCCATGTCAGCCACATTACGCTCAAAAGGTGAGATAGTTTTAACAGTTGCCATAAGTGGAATCGCTGCATTGCTTATACATGGCGGTAGAACAACACATTTAAGGTTTTGTATTCCTCTCAACACCATAGTTCCTAAAATCCCTTTGGCGCTATTAATACAAAATGCATATGGGATGAAGCACCAATGATGCACAAACACTGTTTCGAAGCTGTTGGTCGAACTTCAAAAAATATTCTCAAGTCTGTTGATGAAAAAAATAAACACATTCCCTTCGATGGAAAAGTTGTTGTTTTTGTTGGAGATTTTAGACAAATTCTACCAGTAATACCCAAAGGTACAAGGCCAGAAGTTGTTCATGCTACTGTTAATTCTTCGGTTCATTGGAATTTTTGTGAAGTTTTAACGTTGAGTAAAAACATGAGGCTTATCGGTGGTGCTTCGAGTGCAGACGTTTAACAAAGAAGATTGTTTTCTGAATGGATTTTGGGTGTTGGCGATGGAGAAATTGGAGATGACAATGACGATGATTTAAACTTGAAATTCCATCAGATTTATTGATTTCAAATTCAGGTGATCCTCTTGCTTCTATCGTTGAAAGCACTTATCCCCAATTTTTACAAAACATAACGATATAACGTATTTCCAAAATAGAGCTATACTAGCTCCAAAAAATTCAATAGTCGGCACAATAAATGATTATATATTGGATTTAATTGCTGATGAAGAAAAAAACATATTTGAGTTATGATACTTTACTCACACAAAATGTAGACGGTCAAATAGTGGATGATGTTCATACTCCCGAATTTTTTAACACGATTTCTACGCTGGGACTTCCAAATCACAAGTTAGACTTAAAGTTGGAGTTTCAGTTATGCTATTAAGGATTTTGAATCAAAAATTAGGATTATGCAATGGAACAAAACTTATTATTACGAGATTGAGAAAACGTGCTCTTGAAGGAAAAATTATTTCAGGAAGTAATATTGGTGATCAGGTTTTCATACCTAGATTTTCTCTGACACCATCTGACGTGAGAATTCCTTTTAAATTTCAACGGAGACAATTTCCTATAATGATTTCTTTTGCGATTACTATTAATAAGAGTTTGGGATAATCTTTAAAGCATGTTGGGATATATCTTCTGTCGCCATTGTTTTCACATGGTCAGTTGTATGTTGCAATTTCAAGAGTCACTTCTAGAAAATGATTAAAAATATTGATCTCATCGATGACGACGGTGAAGATACGACTAAGACTTCGAATGTGGTCTATAAGGAAGTGTTCCGTAATATAGCATAATTTTCTTTGTATGAATATTTTTCCAAAATTATTGTTGAACTATCGTTTAATGTTACTCAACTTTTTTCATATACCTTACATTATTGGAATTATCATATCTTATTTAATCATTATATATCTTACGGCTAATCAGACCCGTGCACCGCACGGGTCGATGTTCTAGTATATTCTAAGCTTATTTCGATATGCTAACCTTAAACCTAATCTTTTTCCCGCTCATTTTCCCTCTCTTTTTATTGCAGTTTTAAATTAAAAAAATTAAATTTGTCTACAATGGGAATCAAACTCGCATCATTTGCTTACAATAAAGTTTTTTTAAAATACCTTTTAATATTACAATTTTTTGTTACATATTAGGCTAATTAGACCCGTGCACCGCACAGATCGAAGTTCTAGTTTAATTGTATACAAGTTCACTCCAAAAAATAAAATTATGAAAGTGTATATTAACAACCTACACATTATTATTATTATTAATAATAAATTAGTTCAAGTGGTAAGAAATTAACCCACTTGGGTTGGTCTAGTAGTGTTGGCTTGAGACCTTGGAGTGTGCTCCTCTCAAGATATCATGTTTGATTCCCTCTTGTGTCAATTTCGGTGGGATACTCCATACAGAGTAAAAAACTTTGGCTAGTTACTAAAATTTCAAAAAAAAAAAAGTAGTAAGGGATTGAGATAAGTAGCCAGGGATTTGACTAGTGACCAGGGGCGGAGCCAGGAATCAAACATAGGAAGGGCCAAGTCTAAAATGTATAATTTAGTATATATAAAATTTAATTTTTTTTTGTTGATTGTGTCTGAACCAATCCAAAAGTAAAACTGCAAATCGAACCAATCCAAACTAAAACCGCAACAAACTGCATTTTTTTTTTACCGCATGGATCATTTTTCTTCTAAATCGCACGGTTTGGTTTGCGGTTTTCATTTCTGAAACCGAAGTAAACCAAACCAAATCGCAATACTTAATTTAACTCTATCAACTATTAGCAATCAACCCAAATTTAGTCAATAAAACAGTAGGTTGTTTAAACATATCATTTCACGTGATTTAGAACTATACCGGTGGTATTAAAAATAAGTTATTATGTATATGCAATTTCTGTATATGCATAATGTAAACAATAAAATAAATTAAAATTTCCTATGTTTATTTTGTAACAAGTATTGGAAATATTGTCATATTTTTTATATCGTGATAAACTGTACAAACCGAACCAACCCTAACTGCATTGGTCTTGTTTGGTTTGGATGACATTTCTAAAATCAACCGAATCGCATGCATTTTTATCTCACGTTTAGGATGACTTTTATGCTCAAAACCGAACCAAACCGCACCGCAAACACCCCTACAAAAAAATTTAAGAAAATATAAGTAATATTCAAAGTCAAGAATTTTAAGTATAAGAAATAATCAAAAGGCAAGACAAAGTACACAAAATGTTTTATGCTACGGGGTAAAAACCATTACACAACTCATTTTAGCACTATGAACAAAAAAACTCATAAACACTATGAACAAAACAATACACAAACTTCACACACCAAAACGGCCAACAAGACAAGCAATTATTAACCAAACATAAACACATTAACTCAAGAGCCTCATTTTCAAAAAATGTATATAACAAGTTTCACTCCAAACTTGTACCCAAAAAAAATTCACTCCAAACATATCTCATGCTTGCACACTTTTTTTTACCATAAAAGACAAAGGCCTATTATAAGAGATAATTGAATCAACAAAAATTAATATATTTAAATTATATTATGAATCAAATACTTCAATATATATTTATTGACTCAATTGTCATTTATAAAAATGATCGGAAGTATTATAATACTAATACTATAGAAAAAATATAAAAGGTGGGGAGACCATGGCCATCCCTAGTCCCCTAGTGGCCTAGTGACTTTTGTGGATAAAATTAAAAAAAATCTAGTTTGAAGTGAAGAATTTATGATGAGAGAAATACTTCAATGGACACAAACCAAAATAAAATAGGTTTAGACACATACATAAATAATTAAAATTAAAGAAAAATGAATAAAAATGATGATATTTGATCCGACTAAATTACTTTTGTTTTAATATTTTGGATTTGTGAGTGTGTGCCCAAATATATTGTATTTGGGTTTGTGCCTATGTAAGACACTCATGATATGAACTTCACATGTTCTTTGACGGTGATTAAATCATCATTAAATCGACCATAAATTTTTTATACGAATAACATAATAACCGACTAAAACTGATTGTTGTTGACATCGAACAGTTTCAGAAAATCTTCCTCTTGCACCACTGTTTGATCTCGTACCAGAACTTTGCACATCAAAGAGATTGTGTTTAGTGTTTGCAAAAATGAACAATATTGGCAGAAATGGCACCAAAGTCAAATGTCATATAAATGGCATTGAATTCATTAACCAAGAATTTCTCAGCACTTGCCAGCCATCAATCGTTAATGATGGCATTGAATTTTGACAGTTTCACAAGTGGGAATAAAAGTGAGGAGAATATTAGGAGCATTCCCACGCTTTTGTTTTTTATGTCAATTGGCAAATGAAGTGCTTGTTTGTTTGAGATTTTAAAAAAACGATTTTTTTGAAAAAAAATCATTTTTAAAAAAATTATTTTTTTTAGAAATTTTGAAAAAAATCTAAAGCTATTTACCGTTTGTTTATAATTATTAAAATTTATTTTTTTAAGATAGTGAGGGATAATGAATGATTAAAAAAATGGATTTTGATAAAAGCTACTGAAAATAGATTCTCATTTTAATGAAAAAAATAATTTTTTTACTAAAATGATTTTTGAAAAAATCTGAAACAAACACAAGTAAGATAAAAAAATAAATTTTTTTTTTTGTGAAAAATCTGAAACAATCATACCCGAAATTTCTTTTGATAATTGATAGTGGAAAGTGGATACAAAATAATAGAATTGACTAAAGGCATCATAATTTGTTGCCATGAAATTAATTACACTTGGTGGTGGCCTCCGCACACCATTTGCTCAATTACACGAAAACTGAGTCACATCACCACCCTCTTCGATTTCAAAAAAATTAAAACTATCAAATCCCCTTAAATTATTGTCAAAAAAAATCCCCTTAAATTAAATAAACCCCATGTTAACTCTCCAAAAATTAAAACTTCTAAGAGTCACATCACCACACAACATATTCATCCACTTAGCTCTCCAATAACAAAAGTATTACATGAAACATATTAAGAAAAAAAAAACTCTTTTTTTTTTTAAAACTTGATATCCGGTCTTAGGACTGACTAATCCTTCAACAAAAAAAACTTAACTCTCCAAATGTAATATTCCTCACCCATTCATTTTCTTGAGCTTTTGCACCGAATCATCATGATTGTTGTGATGTTTTTGAATTTAACTACAACTCTTTTTTTGAATTTAGATCCTTTCATGTTTTTTTTCCTTATGTTGTTCATTCAACACTAATCTCAATCATTGATTCATATTTTTCTATTTCTTCTAGACCCATCTTTTTCTTCCTAATAAATAAATCTGATTACTATTATTACGAATTATTTGGTATCTAATTCGTCGATCAATAAATATTAAAAAAAGCATCCAATAGTTGATAAGATGGATGGAAATAATGAATCATAGTTTTAAAAACCGGCCCGGACCGGCCGGTCAGACCGGGAACCGGTGGGGTGGCCGACTCGGTTAGCATGTAGAACCGGTTCTGGTTTTAAACCGCCGAAAACCGCTGTGAACCAGCCGGGTCGATGGTTGAACAGGAAACCAGGTAAACCCGCGCGCGAACCGGTCCGGTTTGGAGAGGAAATGAATTATTTCAAAAAAATCCTATTATGTTGGATATAGGAATCGAACACAAGTCCTTTCTATACTTCAACATCACAATCATCACTAGACCACTTGCATTTATGTGATATCCATTATTACTGAAATATATTTAATACTATTACACTAGTTATAAACAACCATGACATTCCTTAAAAAAAAAACACCATGGCATATATTAATAAATACATTAATAATTTTTTTTCTTATTATTTAATTTAATTCATTGTTTTATTTTAATGTAATATATTAAATAATGTTGTTCTAATTAAAAATTATGATATACTAATAATTTTATTGACTAAATTATAATATTATATGGTTGGATATGTGAATCAAAATATAAATAACGATAAAATGAGACGCTTTTGTGCTTTTTCTTTTAAATATATGAAATTTTATTAAAAAAAGTTTGAAGGGAATTTTTTTTCATTAAATTTTATTGTTATGAAATTTAAGTTAATATTTTTAATTTTTTATATAAGTCGGGTCAATAGTCGTGCGGTCTGACCAGTGACCCACTGGTCAGACCAGTGAACCAGTGACCCGGTGCCTCGACCGGGTCGGTCACCGGTCCGGATTTTAAAACATTGTAATGAATAGATCCATCTAACTGTTCATTATTTCCCTCATATGCTTCCATTTAAGTTTTTAGTATTAAAGGAAAGGTTATACCTATACCTATAGGGTTAGGTTAATCCTACTCCACTAGTACCAATAGGCTGCATGGGGGACGAAGCACTACGTTCACGATTCAACGACACGAGAAAACTTTGTAACAAAATAAAAATAAAAAGTGTTGGACTTGGACCAAAATAGCATGAGAGAATCCATATTTGTAAGCATTTATATATACAATTCAATTGGGCACATGCAGAAAAATGAGAAAATACATTCTCTCTTTACATTCCTTGGTAGATTAGAAGAGAAATTAAAGGAAATATTATGGGGCAAAATTTTCAACCTCTCTTCCCTATTTCTCTTGTCCTCCAAATAAGAGAAGTGTTCAACTCTTTCGTCCCAAACACCCTCATTTTTTTTTCTCTTTTCTCTTAAAACAAATACAGTATAAAAAGGAATGAACTTTTGAAATTTGTCCCCATTCAACTTGGCAATGTGAAGGTGTTTTTATGCATTTGTGAGTGTCCACTAGGTATATGGTTTATTGGTGGAAGATGGGACTCAAAGGTGGACAAGATCCACAGGAAAAAACATATATTAAACAAAGGAGAAGTACACTCAAATAACGAAACATATGCTCATGCCTTTAATTATGAAATTTGTTAGCATTCACAATCCAAAGTCGTAACTACGGTGATGATGGGCCAAATTAATTAAAAGTTGGGGTGCTTTGGGGCCAAATTGTGTGTCAAGTATAATGGACACAAAATTTATGTGGCAACAACCGAAAATGTAAAGTACTTTTCATTGCACTAGCAAGAAAATAGTTTTTCATTTTTTTGACTAAAGAAAGAAAATAGGTTTTTTTTTTTTTTTGACAAGGAAAGAAAATAGCTCTAGAGGATTACTTTGCACAAATAATTGCACACATGAAGTCGGATTAGTATCCACTTGTTTGTACTAGTTTTTTTTTTTTTTTTTTACGAAACTTGTACTAGTTTTATTGACAACGTGTAATATCATTTTGTCAACCGTGGCTAAATTCCGACTTCAGCTAGAACACCAATTATGAATCACACACGGTGTCTTATTATAAAAACATGTCGTGGATTTTATTCAATTTATTAAAAAAAACTAGAAAGAAAAAGTTGAGATAATATAAAGTTAGAAAGTGAAAAGATGAACTTGTAATAAGAAAAAAAATTATTAAAAATGAGAGTACACCAAATACTCACTCAAAGATCCGGTTACAAACTTTGAATACACAAAATTGATTACATAACCAATTTTATGGTGAACTTGTAATAATAAAGATATAAGTGTAAGTTAGTGACTTAATCAATTTTATGGGACATAAAATATATGCAGAATTACAAAGATAGTCCTTTATCTTATTTATTTGTAACATTTTAGTCCTCTATCTTTTTTTTGTAACATATAGGTCCTTTATCTATCAAAATATGCACAAATTAGTCCTTTTGTCAATTTTTTCTATTAAAAACACTAAAATAATACTTTTATTAATAATTTTAATTTTAAAATATATTTTAATTAAAAACCCAGAAATTCGTCATTAGCTCTTCATCTTCATCATCAACTTCATACAATCCCAGAAATTTATCTTCATTTTCATATATTCCCAACACACACACAAAAATTAACATAAACCCAAAAAAAGAAAAAGAAAAAAAACATTCTGGAAACTTGGTTCCACTTGAAGATCTAAGTTAATAATATATATGATTGTTGTTTCCGGTTGCATATCTAACTTAACAATCATACAATGGTTTTGCTCGGAAACAATAATTTGAACTTTGAAGGATAGATGGAAATTTGCTAATTTCCTTTCACTATTAAGCCCTATTTCTTTCAATTGAATTTGGGGATTTTAAATTTTGATTTTAGAAGAAGATATGCAAGCAATTTGGATGAGCATTTTCTTTTTTAATTTAAGGAATAAGGATGAACATGAGGATGAAGATGATGAGGAAGAAGATGTTCATAAAATTTATGGCTTTATGCATTTTTGGGTTTTTAATTAAAATAGATTTTAAAAATTAAAGTTATTAATAAAAGTATTATTTTAGTGTTTTTTAATAGAAAAAATTGACAAAAGGACTAATTTGTGCATATTTTGATAGATAAAGGACCAATATGTTACGAAAAAAAGATAAAGGACTAAAGTGTTACAAATAAATAAGATAAAGGACTATTAGTGTAATTCTGCCTAAAATATAATAGTATTATTATAGAATTTTCTTATTTTCTTACTTCCTCTGTCCCAAAATATAAGAACTATTTTGATTAAATGATACTATTCACTTATCTTACTTTGACCATATTTTTTTAATAATATACAAATATAAATATTAGCATATAAGATCTTGTTTAATTTGTTTCGATCCAATATTTTCAAATTTCAAAACAACAGAACCAACATCAACAATAAGAATATTTTCGGGGATAGAACTGTACTTCGATGTAGTACGGTATCTGAAATATGAATGCTGAGGAAGCAGATGCTTATATATTGTATGGTAATATTATAGAACTATATTTCGATACTTTATATTTTGAATAACACATGTGTTATTGGATTATTAGTTATATATACAAAACTGATCCTTACAAAAAACAAAAAATCAAAATCTCTTCAAAAGCCATAGATAATTATTGGTTCATTATTTAGCCTAAGATCGTGAAAGGAAGAGGATGCCTCGTTTTGACAAGCAGCATACATGAAAGTGATCAAAGCCTTCTCCACATCTTCAGGAATCTGTTCTTGAACTAACGAGATTGCGTAGTCCAAGAAAACACTATCACACGGTAACATAATAGGTCCATTCCCTGGTAATCCGAACACTTCCTCAGACCATTTGAAGAGTTCTCTAAACACGTTTGTGCTAAGATACTTTAGAGGAATCACAAACCTCTTACTATCGATGCTGTAAACAACAAAGTGACCCTTATTTACCGATGAAGATTTCATATCCGCTTCATTTCTTGGGTATGAGATCCTCTTGCGTTTTCGAGCAGCCATTTTTTGCCACTTTTTCGCCATTTCTATTAGCCTCTTTGCACTAATCATGGTTTTTTGAATTTCTGAGAAATTAAATAAAAGGGAGAGTAAATTAAACTATGAAGCAAATTCTTATTTAGGTTGTATATTGAATTTGAACAATTGGTCTAAAATATATATATACTCAAAAAATTTAGACAACACCATATGCTAATGTATGAAGAGTGTTGTGTTGATAAGGTGCATAGCCATGTGGAATCATACATCCACTAACCATAGAAGTGACACAACAGAAATTAAATTTAAGGGAAATGTATTTTTTGTCTAAACATGATAATTAGCTAACAAGATAAGTGTTATTGTAACCCAAATTGTTCCTTGGAAGTTTTGTGACATAAATGCTAAAGATGCAAAATCGTTTTCTATACAGCAGGGTATGAACTATATATAAGTTAATAACATTTTGGGCCCAGTAGCTGAGCAGATAAGTAACACATACCTAAATAATTATAAGATTAATATAGATAACACCACCTACTGAAATAGCACTTATAGCAAGATGCATGAATATATAAAGCAAAGGAACATGGAAATAGTTATATATGTATGTAGCCCAAATTTTTAATTTTTATTTTTGTTACACAAGGTGAATTTTCATCCTCTCCAAACTGTTTTTTTATTTTATTTTTATAAATAGCAGCAACTATGAATCGAACTCTAACCACTTGAATTAATTTATTGTTAATTTCATTTATTTCTGTACAAATAAATTGCAAGTCTTTTGCATGATTGGTTTCTCAAGTATACAACTTCGTATATTTATTGTAAAATGTACTATAATACAATTTATGGTGTATAGGAGGTGAGTATTAATCTTAAAAAAAAATCTTTATACAAAATGCTATGTAAAAAATATAGCGGGGGAGGGAAATAGTATAATAGTTAAAAATTTCCCTTAAAGAGAATAAGTGGGAAATTTCAAATTCAAATTTTAATTCCTGTATATATAATGTGATGTTCCTACAACTGAATTATGTTCATGGAGAGCTAATAGTATATTTTCTAATCATAGATGAAAAAAGACTAAAATGTTGAGAAATATATTTTTGTCAAAAAATATGATGGGGAAAATATTTTATATTAGGCCAAATCACAATTTAAAGCCTTGTTGATGAATATGAATACGGCCCGGCCCATACATATGCATGGCCCTTTGTTATGAGAAGAGGCCCATGTTTACTCACGTAGACCTACCTAGATAAAACCCGAACTTAGGCAAACTTTGAACCCTAAAAAAAAAAATCTTTTGCCACTTTATCCATTTTCTCACGCACTCTACGAATTTATCAAAATATATTTGTCCGTTACTTAGATAGCGGACACCTCAAAAATATCTTACCTTTATAACGTTCGCTACTTAAACAACGAAATGATAAAAAAGAAAAAACATAGGGCTACAATCATCGCAAAAATTTGACTAACATGTGAAGGAAGATTCTCAACAAAAAAAAAAAACGATATCATTTTGTCCTTCACTACTGATATTTGCAAGTAGATCTACACATAGACATTTGTAAACACTACGTAGTATATAAATGCAGGAAACTTCTCATTCCCTTCATAGTTGCACTTGCACATCCCATAGCAGTATAGCACAGCCATTGTTCCCACTCTTTATGAGTTGGAAACTTTATTCCTAAGTTCCCACCGAAGAGCAAAGCAGGCAAGGCAATCATTTCCTTTTTGGTTTTGGTGAAACCATACGCGGAAGCAAACTTTGAAACAAACCAACAACCGACATGCCAGATCACCTCGTTTTCTGTCATTTTTTTCTGTTTCATTATTTGTTTTAAATTTAATATATACGCTGCGTCGCTGCTATCTAATCTCATAATATGATTCTTACTTCACAGCTCTAATAGATACATACTGATGCATCAAGATATTTATTTCTTTTTTATGAATAAGTCAAATTCAGCGATCATATATATATATATATATATATATATATATATATTCATGGATTATTGATCCATTGTGATTTCATACGTACGCAGGGTTGTTCCCATGATTTGGAGGCCCCGTGAGAATATTAAAAATGGATCCTAGGAAAAAAATGCAAAAAAAATATCCCAATTTAAATTGTAAATAACATCAAAAACATTCAAAAATAATCATTCTTGTAACATGAAAAATATTTGAGAAATAAGTCTCTTTATTTGATAAAATTATTGTTAAGAAGTCTCACAGCGGATGTGAGATGGTCTGAACAAGGATTTATAAATAAGAGATAATAATCACCTTAATTACAAATCGATTTTGTAGAATTGAGTTAGGTTCAACTCTCAATTCTAAGAATTATGGTATACCTATTAGCTATTATGCATTTAAAAAATTTATTTTTAGGACCCTTCAAATTAGAAAAACATTTTTTATGACCTTTTGTAACTAGTGTAAATTCCTCATTTTAGAATAAAGACAACCTCAAATACTTAAATCCCACCCTTTTTTTATTTTGAGGCCTACAATCTCTTAATTTATACTCCTAATTTAATAATACTAATATCTTATATATTTTTAGGCTCCCATTTATATGAGGTCATATATCATGGTCCATGTGGCACATGGATAGGAGCCACCCTTGTTCATACGCTCATTCCGACTCCTTAACAAGTGGTATAACAACCTTGGTTAGGCTTTAATTTGTGCGAGATGAGAGTCTGTATTAGATTCTTGTATCGAAAGTTCGGTGTAGACAAGAGGCACGACATATTGGTAATAACGACCAAGGCAGACCCAGAGACTGGGCAAACAAGCCTTTAACATTTTGAAGGCCTAAAATTTATAAATTTATCACACCTATAATTCAAACGGTTGGTTAAGTATTTATATCGAAAATTGAAGACAAGAAGTATCAAATTGGTATAGTGGTAGCTTATCTTTTTTATAAAAGTTTAAGGTTGTGGGTTCTGCCTCCTCCTTACGATAGTTTTTTTATTTATGTGATGTGGGGAAAAATTATCCAATGGTGCGTTTGATCTACTAAAAAATAAGAGATTGAACATGATAACTCCTTCAATTGTACTGTGTTTCATTTCAAAACTGATCTTCGGATTGGACAAACTAGGGGCCAGGGGACTGGAGGCTAAAACTAAAATTCTTGTCCCCCACTGAACCATGAGATCACTTTTTGTCATCTGCACAAGTTGTCTAAAATACCAAAATAACATTTTTCCACCAAACGTCGTACAAGACAAAATTTATTCCATACTTTAAACTTTCTTTTGTATTATTTTGTCATGTATTGTCATGCAATGTTCTGTCTTGTGTTTCCTTTTATAAAATGACGAGTTTTTCTATAAATATAATCACTCTATAATAGGTGTACCTACTATTTGGATGAGTTTTGCTTATCTCTCTATATTTTTATTTTTTTGCTTTACCCCATGTAATTCAAATATTTCATGTTTGTAACCCTTGACCACACATGTTGGCATATGACTGTATATTTTGGTGAATGACACGTTTATTTGTCAATTTTTTTTTAAAAAAATATTTACATTTAAATTCACCTAGATATTTATAACTTTTTAATACAACAAAATAAAACAACTAGTGTTATTGAAGAAAGACTTATAAATATAAATCCACCTGTACATTTTTTTTTTAAAAAAAAAAACCTTGGCTTTATCATCACCTTTTTTCATGCTCTAGAGAGGGTTCTACCTCTCGAAGAATTGATCTGTTTCCAAACTCTGTCCTTGGTATAAGCAAAAACATCTTTTTTCTTCCTTGGATGAAAGATCAAGGTAGTTACCGGTTCTAAAATTCACCTATACATTTGTTTT
Organism: Trifolium pratense; assembly: GCF_020283565.1. Lineage (NCBI taxonomy): Eukaryota > Viridiplantae > Streptophyta > Magnoliopsida > Fabales > Fabaceae > Trifolium > Trifolium pratense. The sequence goes on from NC_060061.1 coordinate 25,064,672, forward strand.
GTTTTATTAAAAAATTATAAATATCTAGGTGGACTTAATATAAATAAAAAAATTTAAAAATAGGCATGTCACGTCATGAAAATCTACAGACATGTGTGATCAGATGTTAATTTACTACCAGAAATTTGATTTTTGACAGCATCTTTTTTCTTTACAAGTCGTTAACAAAACTACTTACAAGTCGTTGAGAAAACTAGTAGTTTTATCAACAACTTTTTAAGAAAAAAGGCGCGGGCAAAAATCAAATTTCTCGTAGTGATTAAAAACAAAGAATCTTTGAACTACAAGGGGTAACGTAAATATATATATATATATATATATATATATATATATATATATATATATATATATATATATAGGAGGATAAAACAAAACTAGCCAAATGGCAGGGGTAAAACACCTATTAACCCTTACAATTTTCATTAAAATCACTATCAATTTTTAATGATATTAGCATGAAAGTATATTAGTATGACTATTTTATGTTATTGATGTTATTTACATTTTAAATAAAAGATTATTCTCGACAAAAAAATAATAATAACATATTTCTCTTTTTAAATAAAAAAATGTATTAATTTTACTAACCGTTTTTTAATTTTCAACGGGCCTTTTTTTTTTTCCTTCTATTATGCTCCTCTGGGCCTCAAAATGTATTAGGTCTACCCCGATAATAATAATGGAATTATAGGATATGGTAGGCTCACACTTTGGAGGGTTGTTGGTTTTAAATGTGAGTTATTACTTATTAGTCTCAAATCGATTACAAATAAGTAAAATATTTAATATATAAACGAGGTGACTCATATACGATGTGGTGTATATGTTAATTGCAAAGTGAAATCCTCATCTCATTCATTATTGACAATGCCTTATATAGGCTTATTACAAGATAAGTGCTTAAGCTAGTTTCACTTGGTTAAGCCAAGCCAAGTTGCAGGCCTTGCCTGACTAGGCCTATGCGCGCGCGCTCACTATGTATCACTTTAGTTCTAAGCACATTACAAGATTATACCCAACATAACCCTCCCTTAATCTACAAAGTCATTCAGATCACAAATTCCAAGTCCCTCCCTCAATTTGCAGAAGCTGTCAAACTTTAAAGGCTTGGTGAGAATGTCTGCCAACTGATCCTCAGACCTGCAGTGTACCAGCTCAATAACATTGTCCTTAGTGAGATCTCTAAGGAAATGGTATCTGACATCTATGTGCTTACTTCTACCGTGCATAATAGGGTTCTTAGAGAGCTTAATTGATGAGCTATTATCACAGTAGATCAAACTGCATCCAGGTTGCTTCACTTTCAAGTAACTCAGAACATTTCTCAACCATATTCCTTGACAGGAACATGATGCTGCTGATACAAATTCTGCTTTAGTGGTGGAAAGAGTCACTATTGGTTGCTTCTTTGATGACCATGAAATGGCACCTGAACCAAGCATGAACACAAAACCAGTAGTGCTTTTCCTGTCATCTAGGTCACCAGCATAATCAGAATCACTCCAACCAATAAGATTCAAATCCTTACTAGCACCAGCTTTGTACAAAATTCCTAATCCAAGTGTTCCTTTCAGATATCTCATGATCCTTTTGACAGCCATTACATGCATATCAGTAGGCCTGTCCATGAATCTAGCTACCAAACATACAGAATAAGCAATGTCAGGCCTTGAAGCCAGCAAATACATCAAGCAACCTACCATTTGCTTATATGTAGCACAATCAGCAACTCTTTCATTTTCATCTTTGATAAGCTTGCACCCAGGCACTATAGGATTATTAACTTTGTTGCAGCTTTCCATTCCAAATCTAACCAATATCTCAGTAACATATTTATGTTGATGCATAAAGATACCCTCACTGCCTTGAATTACTTCAACTCCAAGGAAATATCTCATCTTGCCCAAATCTGTCATAGCAAATCTTCTTTTCATGGAGATTTTAAAATCTTCTATTAGTGTGGCATCATTTCATGTGAAGATTAAATCATCCACATAGAGACTGACAATGAGTATCTCATCTTTCTTTCCATATTTGACAAACAAAGTGTGCTCATATGGGCATTTCACAAACTTTTCAGAGTTGAAATAGGATTCAATCTTACTATACCAAGCTCGAGGAGCTTGTTTTAGTCCATACAGGGCCTTCTTCAACTTGTACACCATGTTCATATTACCATTATTATACCCCTCAGGTTGAATCACATATATGTATTCAATCAAATCTCCATGTAGAAAAGCACTCTTTACATCTAATTGAAACACATTCCATTTGTTATTAGCTGCAAGAGCCAGTATAGGTCTGATTGTGTCCCATCTAGCTACAGGTGCAAAAACCTCATTATAGTCAATACCTTGTTTCTGAGTGTAGCCCTTAGCCACCAATCTTGCTTTATACTTCTCAATGTCACCTTTTTCATTGAATTTTGTTTTGAATATCCATTTTACTCCAATGGCATTACATCCATCTGGTAAAGTAGTGAGCTCCCAGGTGTTATTTCTTTTGATGGATTCCATTTCAGCATTCATAGCAGCCTTCCAAACATCATGCTTTACTGCTTCATCATAGGTGCTAGGATCTTTGCTAGTACTATAGATGGCTAGATTATGAAGTTCTCTGTCTTCTTCTGCTTCCCTTCCAGTTACATAGATGTCAAGTCTTCTTGGTGGTTTTCTGATTCTAGGTGGAAGTTGTGTAACTCCATCACTATTATCTTCACTATTATTACTTATAATCATGTCATCATCTTCACTGTTTTCAATTTGATCAACTTCATTGACTGGTTCAACTGGAATGTCTTCATGAACTGATTCATTTTCTGCTTCATCATTGGACCAGTCATTATTGTCAGTGGTTTGTGTCTGTGACAGCTTGTTCTATTCCCACCCTTTTGATTCTTCAAACACAACATCTCTGCTAGTGATTATTTTCTTGTCAACTGGATCATAGAGTTTATAAGCCTTTGATACATCACTTACTCCTAACAGGACACATTTCTTGTTTTTGCTGTCAAATTTCTTTCTCTGACTATCAGGTATGTGAACATGAGCTAAGCAACCAAAAACTCTAAAATGATTCACTGAAGGTTTTCTCCCACTCCAAGCTTCTTCAGGGGTCATGTCTTTGACACTGAATGCAGGGCTCCTGTTCATAACATATGTTGCCCATTTGACTGCTTCTGGCCAAAATGACTTAGGTACTTTTCTAGCACTAATCATACTTCTTACAATGTTCAAAATAGTTCTATTTTTTCTTTCAGAGACACCATTTTGTTGTGGTGTGTATGCAGCAGTCAATTGCCTGTTTATCCCTTCATTGCTGCAGAAATCATTAAACTCATTAGAGGTGTATTCACTTCCTCTATCAGATCTAAGGCATAAAATAGAGCAACCTGATTCCTTTTCTACCAATGCTTTAAAATTTTTGAATGCTTCAAAAGCAGCAGATTTTTCTTTTAACATGTAACACCATGTTTTTCTACTAAAGTCATCTGTGAATGTCATAAAGTACCTGCATCCCCCATTGGATTGAGGTGATATAGGTCCACAGATGTCAGAGTGAATTAGCTCAAGCTTCACACTAGCTCTCCAATTGGCTTGTTTTGGAATGGTGTCTCTGTGTTGCTTGCCAGTCAAGCAATCAGTACAATTCTCTTCAGTGTCTTCTAATTCAGGTAGTCCTTTCACTATTTGCCTCTTTGACAAAGTATTGAGCCCTTTAAAACTCAAGTGCCCATATCTATCATGCCATAGTTGGGTGCTTTCTTGTTTAGCAGTTTTCAGACACATAGGCATTATAACAGGTGCAGTAATCACATACATTCTATTCTTAGACATATGTGAAGTGAATAACAAGCCTTTATCATCATGATACACTTTGCATTCATCATTTTTGAACACAATTGAGACTTGTTTTTTGTTGTATTTGACCAATACTCAGAAGATTAGTCTTCAATCCAGGCACATAGTACACATTGCTTATCACATGAACAATGTTGTTGATACTGAGTTTGATGTTACCCTTCCCCTTCACATGCATTTTAGAATCATCACCCAATTTCACAGAGTCACTATAACTATCATCAAAGTTAAACAGCCATTCTTTGTGTCCTACCATATGGTTGCTACAACCAGAATCTAGAAACCAATTTTCATATTTTCCAGTTGTATCAGAGAATTGCTGTTCAGTTTTAACCATTTGCAATAATTCTTCATTACCATCATAAAATTCAGCATAGTTCACATTACCTTCCCAATTGGGGCATTCAAATTGGTAGTGACCTAGTTTGTGAAAATTGTAGCATTCAATCAATTATTTGCTTTGTCCACCTCTCCCTCGTCCTCTATTGGAATTTCTCCCTCTGCCTCTGCCAGATCCTCTTCCATTCGAAACTTTCAAAGCTTGTTCTTCAGTGTTCACTAGTGATTTTGCTGGAGGTTTCTTCATTCTTGCTTCATGAACAATGAGGCTGCTCTGCAATTCATCAATGGACATTGCAGTTACATCATTTGATTCAACAATCGAACACACCACATAATCAAACTTTGAAACCATGGATCTTAAGATCTTTTCAACTACAGCAACTTCTTCCAATCTTTCACCCTGCGCAGACATTCTATTTGCAATAGCTAATGTTCTTGAAAAGTAATCTTCCACAGATTCATCTTCTTTCATTTCAAGAACTTCAAACTCACGTTTCAGGGCTTGTAGCTGAGCTCTCTTTACTTTTGTAGAACCTTGATACTTCATTCTCATCGCATCCCAAATACTTTTGGAGGTATTTCGATCAAGAATCGTTTCAAGAATTGAACGATCAATAGACTGAAACAAGTAATTCTTCACCTTCAAATATTTCAATTTGCTAGCTGCAGTGGCTTGAATTTGTTCAGCGGTGGCGTTTGCAGGTGCCACGGTGACTCCTTCTTCAATCGAAGACCACAGTTCTTTGGAACAGATGAGATTTTCCATGAGCATCGACCAATGATCGTAATGACCATCAAACTTTGGAACACGAGACTGTGAGTACTTGGACTCATCCATTGTTGGATCAGGGAAGAAGCTTGAAGAAGAAGCTTGAAGACGAAGAAGTGATGTGAAGAAACTAGCGCGAAAAAACGGTTGTAACGGCTTTGTTGTGAAAACTGTCGTTTTCTCTCTCCTCAGGCCTAGATCTTTAGGAACTAACTGATACCACTTGTTAATTGCAAAGTGGAATCCTCATCTCATTCATTATTGACAATGCCTTATACAGGCTTATTACAAGATAAGTGCTTAAGCTAGTTTCACTTGGTTAAGCCAAGCCAAGTTGCAGGCCTTGCCTGACTAGGCCTATGCACGCGCGCTCACTATGTATCACTTTAGTTCTAAGCACATTACAAGATTATACCCAACAGTATATGTCTTTTGTGCTCATATATCGCATCCACGAACTTTCCAGGAAGTGGTAACAAAGTCCTTGGTCGGATTTGTAGGGGTGAGGAAGTGGAATCCGTGTTTGGATCAATTATAGGATATGAAATACTCACACTTATGAGAAAAATATTGGGTTCAAGTGTGAGAGGTTATTCTCACCTCACCTATCGGTAGGCAAAATGTTAGACATATAAGAGAAATAACTCATACAAGGCACATTCTGACATTGATCGCTCCTTGGTCGCTTGAGTGAGTGATTGGGCGAGCAAAGCAGGATCATTTTGAATTTTGGCTCGCTTCTTGCTCGCTAGCCGACTATACTTAATCAATAATTTAGTTCTTTTTAGTCCAAGTCCATAAAGTTTTCATTTTTCTACAAAAATAGTTGGGATTAGGTAAAAATGCGCGCTATTATTTTATTTTTAAGGTAAAAATACTATAAAACAGCTATTTTACTAATTTAAACCGATATTTACAATTAGTTGAGCTTTTCTATTGAATTGCTTATAAAACAAATTAATAAAGACTTAAATTTATATAAAATCACTACTTTGTACCACTTATCGAGCTGCAATGACTAGCCATTTAAATTGAGATCCCAACCTCAAGGGGAGTGCTTTCACAGTAACTCATCCCTTTTGAATTCCAAATGAATAGAAATTGCAGAACAATGCTCATAAGATTAGGTAAAGCATTTTGCCATCAGAAATTACTTTAGATTTTTTCTGATATTCCAAATGAATATTAAATGATTTTATATTTTTCCTTTAGAAAAATGATTTTATATATTTATAGAGTTTAATAAAATTTATCTATATAAAAAATTATCTATATATATAAATGAATTCCTAATTAATTTTTTTTAACAAAAAAAAAACACATCGGTAAACAAGTATTGAAAACAAAATATTTGGGTAGATGATGTTATAATATTTTCTAATATTTTGTGGGCTGCAATCAATTGTGGGTTTTGGTTTTAATAAAAATGGGTTGATGTTGTTGTGATCCATTTGATGATGCTTAAGCCCGATAATTGTGATCAGTAATAATGGGCTTGAACACTAATTCTGATTTGTGTAGAAACAAAGTGTAGGCCCAACTCTAGAGTCCATGATGGGTGGTACTAGGGTTGTTATCTTATAAATAGATAGGCTAGGTCCCTTTTGTCGTCACGTTGTCAAGCGAACGCTCATTTGTTGTCTTCCCCATCAAAGACCTCAAAGACTGGAGCATGTGATAGGCAGAGGAAGACCTTGTCTAGTATATCGATGTTTTCGATATTGGTGCGCTTCCGGTAACAATGGTTTGTGATTATGATTATCAAGTAAGTGTGTTCTAATTTCATATAATATATCGATCTCTAAATTGTTAATTTATTACATGTGGTATCAGAGCCTAATATTATATGATTAGAACCCTAAATTTCGGCTGTGATTCATTCAAGCCAATCATATTTGTTTTCCATCGATTCGGTGTTTTGGATTTTATATAATTGCTTTATTATGAATTCAATTTTGGGTTTGGCATATGTATATTGCAATTTCATGCGATCTTTTATATTATTGTCTCCCACCTTTTATGTTTTGATTTTGTGCAATTTCCTTGAACCAAAACCCGATGAAAGAACTTAAAGAAACCAAGTATATTGTTGTTGTAAGCACGAAGCAGCATTGTTTAATTGAAGCTTAATGTTTTTTTTTAATTTGTGCTTCGTCTCAAATTGGTTGAGTATAAGCCGATCATATTTGAATTATTTTCATTCATTATAATATTTAATTTGGGGTTTTCTCCCACTTGATAGAGAATTATAGTTGAATTACCAATCCAAATGTGTTAAAATATTTAAACAAATATTCAACTATTTTCTCTATCACACAATGAACATGTCAAATAGATTGCATTTTATCCAGAATAGAACTCTCAAAATTAAATTTAAAATACTCTCACTCAATCGAGTAAATTTTTTAAAAATTGGAGTATATAGAAAAAATCATTTAATGATTATGTAGAGAGTTTCCAATTTAGAATATTCTGGAAAATAACAATAAAACTTTCATATATTGCATATTTACTATTTCAGAAAGGAGTAGTAGATAATAATGAAAACAAATTTCTCCTTATATGCAATTATATAATATATCACACGAGGATAAATAATTGCATCACTAACCTCGAATATTGTGACATTTTCATTCTTACAAATAGTGTCAATAAGCTTTTATGACTTTACGATTATCATAAGATCTATGACGGTGTCATCTCTATTCCAATATCAAATAATAGGTGAAGTACACAACCTGATCATGTCTACTCTTTCACCGAGAAAACAGAGAACCAATTTGAAAATGCCCCATGACAGTTCTAATTCAAAGTCACAGTATGGCCATCGTTACGCTACAATTTCCTGTAATTATGCTTGAAAAGCAACGAAAAAATCTCCATACCAATTTAAAGCATTGTCAACTCAGTTAAAATAAATGGCAAGTAGCTAGAAATACACAAATAGGGTCTTTTGAAAATAAATTGCAAACAGTACTTTCATGCATCTAGCAAATATTGATCATATATACGATTGATTGATGAATTCAACAATTGGCCAGTTTAATTAACAATATATGGTGCACCTTTACTCAATCGACTAATATCCATAAAAATATATACACGTACCCTGAATTAGCCAAAACCAATATTATAAAATTGGCAGCAAACATAAAACCAATACTAGAAACCAATACGATAAAATTAAGCCAAAAGGCTATCAGGAAGAATAAACCCACTAACAGGGCAGTTTGCAAAACTTGGAACAAACACAAATTTGGGGTCTCACTTTATTAATCCCAAGAATGATTCATTATCAATTTATCAGTTTGCAAAACATTGGCAATTTTAAATGTTCCAATAATTAATCATGTAAACGATGCACATGTTTCTTGTAGTACAATTGAATTGAACAACATCATCAAGTAACAAGTAACAGTTGAGGAAATATGCCAAACAAAAGGTAAATAAATAAACTCTTTGAGGAAAACATGTGAATGGCCAAAACCTCAAACAAATACTAGAAAATTAATTATCACACAGATTGGCCAAAACTGAAACAGAAGTCTGCAAAACCATGATTATCGGCTTATCGCAAAACCAAAGCCAAACGGTGTGTATATAAAAGAAGACCGCAAACTACAAAGCACAGTGCATGTTTCAAACAAATTTTATTTATTAGCAACACGTTGCATTGAACATAGACCAAACCGATGATGCATAATAGAAGTTACATCACATGCATAAAGCAATTCGCCCAAAATTAAAATGAAAGCTTAAAAACTTGCAAATTGCTAAAACCCCAAACAGAAGTATCACTAAGCAATAGAAGTCGGAGACATGTATGGATACGATATGTCCATCGTTGGGAATAACAAATGAACCACAAGAAAATAAATCAGCCGAAAAGTTATTTTCTCTATTGTTTTGGAGCTTGTCAATTTAACATGGGTTTTAATAGTTATCAATCCATTGATATAGAATCGAGAATCGGTAAAAAAATTAAAAATAACAAAATCATATGTCTTTGATTTTGGTTTTAATATGCAAACCATGATTCTTTTTAGTGGGAAAAATACAGAAATTGGGCGACTGATTAAAAAAGAAAACATGAATTTTGATCCACCATTCATTAATACAATAATATGCCAAAATAGATTCAACCAATTCCGATTCGAAAAACAATCCAATTGATGACATAATCAAACATGGATTCTAATCAATTGAAATTAGGGTTCTAATTCATATGCAAGAGACTATTTGTTTTATATCCTCAATGACTTGCATTGAGGATTTTAATGTCCTATGGTGTTTATTAAAGTTCGAGACTATTTGCTTTATATCCTCAATAATATTTCAAATGAAGTCTCATATTATTCCGCTGCATAAATCATTTATTTATTATATTGAGTTGACTGTTTCACAGTAATGATCTCTCATGAGTTGACTGTTTCATAATAATGATTTCTCTCTCCCCAACTAAAGACATATAATTATATGTGAAAACTTTTAATTATTGATTCCTATGCAAGAGATTTCGTGCATTGGTATAGGCCGTTACCATCAAAGTGGGACCGCTTATATCAATTGATGGAATTTTCTTTGTAGTTTGAGGAATGTTTTTAATTGTGACATGTGATTTTCTGCCTAAAGGTGATAATTATATGTTGTAGTTAAAAATTAATTTGAGATGAAGTTATTGGAGAATGCGTTGAACGGAGGAATTTGTCAGCCCAAAGGTGACAACTTTCAAAGCTCAATGTATACTCATTGATTAATTCATCTGAGGTTTTGACTGAGGATTTGACCTTAGTTTGTACATTCTGCCCAAAGGTGATTGTACTATTATATTGGCCTCTTTTGATAATACTAATCCAATTTGGTTTTGATTCAAATGAATTTCTCCAGTCATGTTTCCATTGAAATGTTGAACATAATAGATCACTTGATTAGTGGGAGATAACTTATATTCTTTTGATATGCTTGATTAGTGGGAGTTTGAATTTTATATTAACTCCTTTTATAAATTTGAAATTATTTGAAATATAAAAATACTTGAGCTCAGTGTTGTTGGGATCACTATGCCGGTGATCAACACTATTTTGGAGCTGAGGCATTATATAAATAAATATTATAGCTTAGTGTTGTTGGGATCACTATGCCGGTGATCAACACTATTTTGGAGCTGAGGCATTATGTGAAAACATAAATAAATAAGCTCAGTGTTGTCGGGATCACTTAGCCGGTGATCAACACTATTTTGGAGCTGAGGCATTATGGTATCTTAAGAACCATGTAATTTCTCTGGCTTTGATGCATTTGAGAGAAATTATGTCTAAAATATTGGAGCTCGATGTTGATTAGATCATTATACTGCGGTAGTCAACATTGTTTTGGAGCTTGGACTTGTGGTATCTTATGGACCATAGAATTTCTCTGGCTTTAAGGCATTTGAGAGAAATTGAGGACTGACGAAGAAAATGATAGTATGGTTGAGATCACAAACATATCATTTTCTCGCTACACTCTACACAAATGACTAGTCGACGGAGTTTGGTGGTATTTGTAACCATGGAAGGTGTTGTGTCGATAATGATATAATTACCGCTATGATTCGATATCATTTAACTTTTGTTGGACGGAGTCTTAATTAGATGTTGCATCTTGGGATCAATGTGGCCACGTTAAAATATGTTGTCAACCCGAGAGTCGTTTTCAAAGTGTTTTCTTTAAATTAAATATACACAATTGATTTTGCCCAAGTGGGAGAATGTTATAATATTTTCTAATATTTTGTGGGCTGCAATCAATTGTGGGTTTTGGTTTTAATAAAAATGGGTTGATGTTGTTGTGATCCATTTGATGATGCTTAAGCCCGATAATTGTGATCAGTAATAATGGGCTTGAACACTAATTCTGATTTGTGTAGAAACAAAGTGTAGGCCCAACTCTAGAGTCCATGATGGGTGGTACTAGGGTTGTTATCTTATAAATAGATAGGCTAGGTCCCTTTTGTCGTCACGTTGTCAAGCGAACGCTCATTTGTTGTCTTCCCCATCAAAGACCTCAAAGACTGGAGCATGTGATAGGCAGAGGAAGACCTTGTCTAGTATATCGATGTTTTCGATATTGGTGCGCTTCCGGTAACAATGGTTTGTGATTATGATTATCAAGTAAGTGTGTTCTAATTTCATATAATATATCGATCTCTAAATTGTTAATTTATTACAGATGAATGTTAACAACATTATCTTTTGAATACTTTCTCTAATACTTATTCTCTTAAATAAAATTCAAGTGAATCTCCCTACTCTATGAAGAAAAGACTTTTTTTCAAAGCAAAGAATTTACATTAATTTCAACCAACTAAAAAAAGTGTTAAAAGATAATGTTGAAAATAGAGTTTTTCTAACACTTGTCTATTCATGTATTACAAAGGTAATTCTTTATAAAACATCTTACATATTATATTTGTTTTTGTTCTTTTTAGAATATTACAGTACATCAGAATGAATTTAGCTCATAGACAAAGAATTATCCATCTTCAAGTAGAAAGTGATTCGAAGATATTGGTCGACATGGTAATAGGAAACTGCAATGTTAACAGAAATATTCCTACTTTGATCAAGTGTATTTGTGATCTCAAGAACATGAATTGGCATGTTAAGTTTACCATACATGGCGAGAAGGAAACAGATCAACTGATTGGTTAGGTAATTTCAGTCTAACTTTGAACTCTTTTGATTTGATGGTTTTAGGGAGTCCTCCTAGAGAACTCCATAGACTCATTTTTTTATGATGTATCCAGCGCTTACATGCCTTGGAGTGTTCGCGCAGTGTTCTAGTTTTTTTTTGGGCTCTGTCCTCTTTTTGTAATAAAAAAAACTTAAATATTACAGTATATTTTAACTTTTCCATAATTGAATATTATATATTAAATTTTCCCTAATTGAGTTATTTACTACTCTCTCCGTCCCAAAATATAAGACCTAGTTGACCACTGCATGTATGTCAATGCACAATTTTGATAATTAATATCTTCAATTGTCTATTTGTAAAAATTATAAAAACTTGATATTTTGAAAATACTCATAAAAAAAAATCAAACAAGATCTCATATGTTACTCCCTCTAGTCCTTTTTATAAGGAACACATTGAAAAAATTACACAGACCAAAAAAACACATTTTACATAGTTATTTTCATTTAATACTCTTATAAATTTAAATGTATTTCATGTATACCCTTATTTAATTACTCTTAATTCAACTACCTTACTTATTTTTAAGATTCTCTCTCATAATAAATAAGGACATAAGTGAAATTAAGCATTTAAAACATTTAAAAATTGATCACAGTTTCTTATAAAAATGATCAAATTTTTTTCCCAAAATATTACTTATAAAAAGGACCGGAGGAAGTAATATTTACATCTATATGTTATTAAAAAAATACTGTCAAAACAAGATAAATGAATAGTACATTTAGTCAAAATAAGTCTAATATATTGGGACGAAGGGAGTATATTTTGAAATCTATGTGAATAAGTGAAGTGTCCGAGATTCGAACATCAACTCTTACACTGTACATATTATGCGATGTCGCTGTCAATTGAACTAAGCGGAATACAATATATTTTGCAATCTAAACTCATCAATCATATATTTTCCTTAGATAGCCTTCCAAGAGTGCGAATAACATTAGCCACCAAAATACAACACATGAATCAATGCCAAGTTTTATTTTTGTTAACTCTAATTTTGAACATTTGATAATTTAAAATTGGACCGTAAAATAAATAAATTTAATTAAAATTTATATTAGAATTGATATTCGTATCAAATTAAGCAATTTACTGAATCAGATACTGGTGGTAAAATTAAAAAAAATTCAAAATTTAAATTTTCCTAAAAAATTTATCTTCAGAATCTCATTAACCACTTAAATTAAATATCGTATCAATACTATTTTTTTTTTTTGCTTTTCACCACCAGTTTAATCTGGTTTGGAATTAATTATGATATTAAGTGGTTTAAGTCCTCTCCCTCCCAATCACAATTGCAGGAATCGAACCATGATCATTTTTACCATATTCAGCACAAATCACCACCAAACCAACTATAAAAATATCAGATTTCATCATAGCACATCAACCTAAAAATCGGTAAACGCACTTAAATGTCTTCCAATACCACACGGCTAAACTCTAACCTCAATAGGAAATAAGTTGTCACAACCAACACACAGCTATTGTGCAACACAGAGGTCGGTGAGTGTACTAACAAAACTCACCCAATCTTTGGTATTCAGTGACTCACCAAAACCGTGTCCCTTTCACTCATTCTTATCCAACAATAAAATTTCTTATTTTTTTCTTTCCAAACGATAAAATTGCCTTTTTTGAAAACTAATGCTTACCTGTTATAATATATATTTAATATTCTATAGTCTATACTTTATTTTTCTTCTCTATATATAAATCACCCTCTTCTCCTTTTCCTTTGTCAACTATGTTTTGTACTTACCCTTCTTCTCATTAATCTTCAAAATCATAAAACCATATATGGCTTTTTTTCTTTGCTTCTTCTTTTTCTTTCTTGCTTCATCTGCCACTGCTTGTGATCGTTGCTTACACCAGTCCAAAGCTTCTTATTTCAACAAAGCTTCATCTCTTTCATGTAACAATCATTCATTAATAATATGTTTCATTTTTCATCTCTCATTCATAAATAAATTTATAAAATTATTTTGTTACTAATTGTTTTTTTTTTTTTATATGTAGCTGGAGCATGTGGCTATGGTTCTTTAGCACTTGACTTTAGTGGTGGACACATAGCAGCTGGTGTTTCTTCAATTTTCCATGACGGAGCTGGTTGTGGTGCTTGTTTTCAGGTTTGTACACAAATCATCACATTAAATTTTTTATTTAGTTTTAAATTGCAGTTGCAGTCGTCAATGTATTATTCTGAGGCCATAATTGTGGATTCAATGTAATAAGTCACCAGGATCTGTGGCCGCAATTTAAAACTATGATGAAAATATGACATTTGAACAAATTAATTATATTTTTAAAAAATTTTGTTGATGTCATGAACATTTTATTTTCCTGAAATTAATGAGCAATTTGTTGCAGGTAAGATGCAAGAACCAAGCACTATGCACAAAAGAAGGTACAAGAGTGGTATTAACTGATCTTAATCACAATAATCAAACTGATTTTGTTCTAAGTAGTAGAGCTTTCTCTGCCATGGCTCAAAAAGATATGAGCCAACAAATTTTGAAGCTTGGCATTGTTGACATTGAATACAAAAAGTAAGATACTTAAACCACTTTTTTTGCTTTACTTTAGTTATAAGTTGTTTCTAGATAGATTTAGCTTTTTTTTTCTTTTGTTAATGTTAGGAGGAGCTTTTGTTTTTTTTCTATATTCTTGATATATGATATGCCACATTTTTAGTAGGCTCCACTACCCACCTATCTAGTGGACATTTCCACCGGCCCACTTTGAAAACATAACACCAATGTGTACCAAATATATGAACCATTTTTTTTGAAAGTAACCAAATATATATTTTTTTGGTACAAAAAGTAACCAAATATATGAATCTATAAGACAATATATGTAACACAATAATAATAGTAACGGTCTAATCTGCACTATAATGTAGTGCATAATAATGTAATGTACTAATGTTATAATGTCAGATATTTATTTATGTCTGTGCAACTGTGCAAGCATCAGATGTGAAGCCATGATTAATTTTATAATGGCTTCAATTTAGACAAGGAGCACTAAATTCAATTTTTTTTTAAAAAAATAGTCTATTGATTAGAAACTTTACCTTCAAAGTGAATAAGTGATGTGTCTGAATTCATATCATAGTCTCTACATATATAATATGATGTCTTACCAACTAAGCTAACTTTGTGGACTCAAATTCATATATTTATTTATCTTTTATCTTTTTTTGGTTAGATAATCAAATGGAGTGTCCATGATTTGAACTTTAGCCTCTATATATTTTTTGCTGAACACTGATTTATTCATCCCACGTGGGTTTTAATGTTGCAGAGTACCTTGTGAGTACAAAAAACAAAATTTGGCAGTTCGTGTTGAAGAATCAAGCAAAAAATCAAATTATTTAGCAATTAAATTTTTGTATCAAGGTGGTCAAACAGAGATAGTAGGTGTTGATGTAGCTCAGGTATATATTTATTATATGTTACACATTAATATATAAGCTAAAAATAATTCAACATCATGAAGTGTTTTTATTTGATTTAAAAAATTTATAACTAATTTTTTCCGACTTATTAATTACTACTAGGTTGGATCGTCACAATGGACATACATGAGTAGAAATCATGGGGCAGTGTGGGACACAAGTAGGGTTCCACAAGGAGCATTGCAACTTAGGTTAGTGGTTACAGCAGGATATGATGGAAAATGGATTTGGGCAAAAAAAGTGCTTCCAGCTGATTGGAAAAATGGAGTGATATATGATTCTGATGTTCAGATTACAGATATTGCACAAGAGGGTTGTTCAACATGTGATGATGATACATGGTCATGATGATTTAGGAGAAACTCATATGCTGAATTGAATTACTCACATAACATATATATATACATTATAGATTTTAGGTGGCTTTAATTTTTATCATACTGTGTATTATAGGGCTTACAAACCAACTCATGTAATACCCAGGAATTATTATATCTTAATAAAATTAAAGAGTTCTCTGTTGTAACTACTCAATTTCATTACTATGTATATTCTTTGCTTTTCAAAATAATATTCATTTCTCATTTTTTATACAAAAATGAAAACATTTTTTTCTCAATTTATTAATAAAATAGGGAATTTTGTCGTTATGTTTTAACAATGTTATAACCGATACTCCCACTCATACATTCAAGATATTGGTAATTGTTCGAAAAGAATGGTCAAAATCATTATTTTAAATATAAAACAAAAATTAAAATTTGTATTTTCTTTGACAGTTTTTTTTTTTTTTTGTCAGATAGTCTAGTAGCTAGAAATTTCAACATCAAAGTGGATAAATGAGGTGTCCGGGGTTCGAACCCCGATATCTGCATAAAAATAAAATTCTTCAAATCCATCTTCTTTATTTTTTACATGTAAAGTCAGAAGTGATATCGATACTTCACCATTATGAAAATCAATGCTTTAGAACCTTGTTTGTAAATTTCCCCTTTTACTATTTCTATGTTTTATTTTCCTTGTACTAAAATATAAAAAAATTCAGAAAACCTGAAATCCAAGCCTATGAAACTTAAATTCATCACTATTTATATTGGCTCAATATTATTGGGCCAGTGGGCTTGACATATATTCTATGTGAATTGTTTTTCGCGCCTCCATATATTCTATTTTTATCAACCTAACACGCCTGTCTGAGTCAACCGATCACAAACAACGATACTCAACATCGGGCATCCTTCTTGCATCGCCGTAGTTGATACTACCATTAAATTTCTCCAGTTGGTGCTTCAAATCGCACAATGTAACATCGACGTTGATCCTAAACAAAGTGGGGTTTCTCTTGGAATAAACAAGCTTTTAAGATTAGGAATAAGACGCCCTGTTCAATATATTTGTTTTTCGTTTACTGGACCACTTAATATGGTTCGAGAGTCAATTTTGACATCAAGTAGTTCCAGCCTCCTATCGAGCGTAGTTGTGGGGGATCGAATCGTGGTCCTCCCTACCATGTCCAGCGTCAATCACCATAGGACCAACTATCGATTGATAATCCCTAGCTCTCTCATTTATATCATTTTAATTTGGATAAACAACTTATTTAAGCATTTAAAATAAAAGCGCTTATCATGAAGTGCTTATTTGTAAGATGTTTCTATTTTTTTTGCAATAAAATCCATTCATTCATATCCTAAAATAGCAACAATATATATAAGAGATGAAGATAGCTAAATACTCACTCAAGATACATATAAAACTTACCGCCCACAATATAGCTTTAACAAACCAAAATATAAATCTTAGCAACACTAAATCCTCGCACATATGACCAAATGTCATTAATAGTTTGATATTCAGTCTTTGATGACATTTAACTCCAAAAACAAATATTTGCATGTGTTAGCACAAAAAATGGCTATATTTGAAAGATGACTGATGTTGCCACATACTGACAGGATATATATTTGCGAGGTTGAGAGAAAATTGACCTTAGTGGTAGCCGCCACAAGCCCCTTGCTTGAATTATAACATCTATGTATGCCTCCGAATTTGTATATCATTATTTTTGAATCTATAATGAGTCGAAGTTGATCTACCACTCTGAACAAATAAAACACCGCACTAAGATGGAACAACCAAAAAACACCGCACAAGACGACGAACAAAACCAACAACGTCGCACTTATGCGGAAAAAATAGAAAAATAATAACTAAAATATATGAATAACATTTATTTAGATAGATGACAATAAGAAACGATGAAGAATGGTGATTCCATATTAAAAAAAAAAGACCCAAAATCGTTTCTTTTTAATGGATGAATGAAGAAGAAAATTTAGAAAGAAAATAAAACTTCTCTCACAAAAAATTAAGGCTGGCCACCAATGACAAACAATGAGTCTTGTAAGATGTTTCTAAAACAAATAAAATAGAGTTGAATTATTTTCTTACAGGCTATGATCGATTTTCTTAATATATTATTGAGAGCTTATAAAAATAAGATAACATTAAGTAGTTTATAATTTTGGTAAAAAGAAAGTTGTTTTTATAATATTTTTAAGAAAATTCTCTTTAGCATTTGTCCTAATAGATAATCTCACATAATCCGGTAAGGAGTTGTGCTTGTTGAATAAAAGAAGAAAAAAAAAAAACTCAAATAATCCGGTCTAACTAAGCCATTAGAGATAGCTTATAATGATATACAGATAGCTTACAAAGGCATCCTTTTCTTTCTCATTATTTTGTAGTATACTTTTTTTTAAAACGTTTTATGTATTTATTTGTCATTTGATTTAACCAACCCATGTTGAACCAATTGAGCTAATTGAATCATGAATCAAAGGGTCTTACCAATTTGAACCCCGTCCATTTTTAAAAATATTAATTTAGTGTGTCTCACAAACATAAATAAGTGTGAAATCAGGATAAAAATTGAAAAACTTATTTCACGGATAAAAATATATTATTCTAAACCAACCATTTTTATATTCGGACATAAAAGTATGATGATAATATTTTATAAGTGGAGTGTCTGATGTTCGAATTTCAGTTTTTGCATATATATATATATATATATATATATATATATATATATATATATAATAAAATGTTAATATTAAGTTCACATGACTAAAAAAATACTTTTTTTATTTTATTTAGTAGCGTAGTGCCTAAAAATTTCATCTTAAATGTGAATAAGTGAAGTGTCGGGGTTCGAACTCCAATTTCTACATATATAATATGATGTTCCTATCAAGTGAGTCATACTCACGGAAGAAATAAATTTTATTTTACTCAATGGAAAAACTAACTAAGATTTACTAAAATATACAATAAAAACAATGGTATTTATGTGTGTCATATGGTAGAACCTATGATCCTATGAAAAAAGTTCGTATTTCAATATTCGATTTTGGAATCTTTTGTTACGAAATTTCCTTTCCCCTAACAAATTTTAATACATAAATACATACTTGTATTTTACCGGTTATATATAATAACGTTTATGTTGTATATATGCAAGCTCTGCATGTGACAAATTTAAATTGGCCCTATACTCATATTTGGCTAAATATATTAGAAAGAATAGGAACCTGTCATCAAGAAAATTCGTGGAAATAGCCCATGAAGTTGCTCTTTTATTTGTAAGTGACTTAACAGAACAAATTTTGTAAGACTTTGATCTGGTAAAAGCTATAAAATTTAATAGGAATACTAGAAGAAATTAGAAAGTAATTGATGTATATCAAGGAACGTGGCCTAATGCACGATTTAATTGATTGAAAAAGTTAAAATAAATGACTTCTTGAGGTCTTCCCCACAAGACTTCCAAGTCAAAACCAATGTCACATCACGCATTAGAGAAATTTCATTTATTTTTAGCTTTTTGCATTTCAAACGAGGAACGACACATATTTGAAAATTTAATTGATATGTATTGACGGTGTAAAATAATTTTATACTATTAATTAATATCAATCATGTTTTTCGTCACATCACCTCACTTCACCCCATTTTTTTGACATGACATGACAAAATAATGATTATTTATTGGATGATCGTACAAAACTATTTACACCGTCAGTGCATATCAATTAAACTATTTGGAACAAGTATCTTTTCCAATTTTTAATATTTTATTTTTTTCTTCTATTATTATAATTTTGGAGAGTTTTAAAATATACATGAAATAATTAGATATATTAAATATTATATTATTGTATTTATATTTTCAAAAATTTGATTTTACCACTAATATTCGGTCTATTAAATCGTATAATTTAATTTGGGGTCAATTCTAACATCAGACAACTTCCTATTCTAAAAATTTGAGAGGACTAACATTGGAGAATTTTGATCCGAAAGTTTGTGGTTTCAAACGATCATACACACACATACATGAAAACTTGAAAATAATGTTACTAACGCGGAGAAGCTTTTGAATTGAAAATCAATTCTTTGGAGTTTTTATGTATATCCTTTGTGATGTGGTCACGCTAATAATTTAAAGACTTTTATAATATAAATAAACAGAGTTTTGATGAGAGACTGATTTAGAAATTTTGGATTGGTGGGGTCAAAGTATACATATATTTATATAATAAAAAATTATATCAATAGGTAAGTGGTATAACATGATAGTCCGCATGAATTTAGCTCGGTTGTTATGAACATCGTATTTTATATGTAGAAATTAGAGTTTAAATTATAGATATCTTACTTATTTTAAAGGTGAAATTTCTAGTCACTAACCACCTGACAACAAAAAATGATGACATAATTATTGAAATTGTACATTTTTTTCTTTGTCTTAATTGCACATTTAGTCCTTATCTTTATTTTAGATTTCAAGTTCGTCCCTTATCTTTTAAAAGTTTCAAATTGGTCCTTTTTCTTTTCTTTCCATACTATCAAATATATCTTCTTTATATGTGACCAAATTCACATATTATCTTTTACAATTTGTTCCATTTCTTGCTAATTAATTTTTATACTTAGATAGGCGGAGTCGAGGGCCAGCAAGCCTGAGCAGTTGTTCATATTCTGAAAGCCTAAATGATATATATATATAGATCAAATTATACCGATATAACATTTGTGTAATGTTACACCACTCAATAACGCTTTAACGAAAATAAATTTTACAAAATTCACCGTTGAATTGAAAGTTTATATCATATAGATCATGCATGTTAAATTTTACAAAAATCTAAAATAGTTTGATATGCTATTGAGATCGATCAAGATTAACGGTTTATGTGTTTTTATTAAATACCGTTAATCTTAATTTGTCTCAATAACATGTCAAACAATTTTATTTTCGTTAAAACATTATTGAACGATATTAATCATGACTTCATAACAATATTAAATGATATGTCAACACATCATTTGATGTATATGTAAAATAACGTTAGGTACACCTATGGTTATAAAAATTAAACTCATAAAATAAAAGAATGATTAAACGTGATTGAATTTATATGTATATTTGTTTTTACCATGGTAATACTTACTAATCAATTCATAAACAATTGACTTCACCAACAAATTATTGCAATTAGGCACAGCAATTACTTTTTTTTTTAAAAAGAAATAGCAATATATACTATTATTTTCACTGAAATTAAAAGAATAATAAATAAATGAAAATAAAAGCAACGTGTCATTCCTAAAGTTCAATTACATTCACAATTGATTTTACAAACATCTCAGATAATTCACTAGTAACTTTTTAAATGTATATTAGCCATATTTTGATTGAAATCATTTTGTCTCTTAGCTAGCTAAAAAGAAAGACTTTGCTTTCATGTCCTTTCTCGTTGTTTACAGTTTAAATATGAATAAGAGATATGAATAATGCTTGCGTCAAAAAGAACTTGTTTTATATTATAAACCGTTATCTAACTATAATTAAATGCTCCTAAGACATAGCGTGTAAATTTAATATCTTAAAAGTATAAAATATTATTTTTTTAACATTAATTTTATCTTTTACTGTATTTCTTTTTTTTTTTCATGCTTAACAAATGTTTTGGGGACACCATTTAGGATGACCAATATTTTATTACATCCAAAGTTAGTAATTAGTTGTTAGTATTAGTTTTTTTCTTCACTTTGCCAGAACTTGAATCTTGGACTTTTATTCTTTAACTCATTTCATCCTTAACTCAAATCAATTGAGCTATCTATCCCATCCAATATATAATTATATTAGTGCTCATCACTTAAGTAGAAGTAGAACTAATAGAGTATTTGTCTCTTCAGGGCCATCCGATAAGATTGGAACGATACAAAAAAAATAATAGTGTATTTTAGCTTTAAAAAAATAAACTAATAGTACACCATATTAACAGTAGAAGGCTAAGAATGAGCTCTTCTGCATGTTATGAAGGAAGTCAATAATAAAGGTTTGGAAAAGGTTCAATTTAAAAGCAACTCACATGTGTTTACTTAAGCTATTCAAACCAAGCTATTAAAATTGTACCCAAAAAAACTAGTGAAATTGTAAAAAAAAAAACACTAGTAAAAGATCTGTGACATGACGATAATTATCAATTCAAAAGTAAAATTAAAGAAACTAATTTGAGGTAAAGCAAAAATAAAAAATTAGAAACCTCTAATTTGTTTTCCAATGTATGCAATTGAATTAGCTTCTAGGCTATGTTTGGATTGATGGTACAGAACGGAATGGAGCGGAATGGAATATAATGGAATGGAGTGAAGCGGAACGGAATGGAACACAAATTCCGTTCCATTGTTTGGATATTCAATAACGGAATGGAATAAAATTACCACTCCATCATTTGGGAAGTGAACGGAATGGAATACATTATAACGTTTTTATTCCAATTTTACCCTTATTTTAAAACATTGAACTATAAGCCATAACTCCAAATGCCAATATTCTGATTTTAAAACACTAGTGGAGAGACAAAGTTTCAATAGTCAAACGTGATAACAATGAAATACTAGTTTCAAATACTATTGTCTTATTCTAATCACCTAAACAATGTACATAACCTGAGCATCAAACGTGATATCTTAATTTCAAAATAGTCGAATAGCAAATTCAGATGATAACAATCATAACATAATTCATAATCAGGTCTTTTGGATTATTTTTTTTGACAAAAACCAAATTAACTCATTTCATTCATAACAATATATTCAATACAAGATGACATATGATCATGACAATGGGAACCAGGTCTTTTGGGATTTTGAATATCATAATTCAGTACCATTGCATAATATAATGGTGGATACTTGAACAACCATCATTTGGAGCAATTCAAAATGTTTTTTTCTTATAACTTCATTAGTCATCTAAAACAAATCATAAAATAAAATAAGATTCATTTATATAGAATTAACATCCAACAAAATAAACACAATATAAAAACCACTAACATGATAGCAGTCTAAACAAACAAAACACACCTAAACCATCGAATGGGAAAACAAAGA
This sequence comes from Trifolium pratense, assembly GCF_020283565.1. NCBI lineage: Eukaryota > Viridiplantae > Streptophyta > Magnoliopsida > Fabales > Fabaceae > Trifolium > Trifolium pratense. The sequence goes on from NC_060061.1 coordinate 25,087,317, forward strand.
AAACAACCCCAATATGAAAACACACATAAAAAAAAAATCAATACAGTAGCAGAGAGAAGAAAAATAGTGAGAAAAAAAAACCAAAACAAAAAATGTCATACCTTGCTAGTAGTGAAGAAGACTTGTGAAGAAATGAGAAGTCACAAACAGTAGAGAGAAGAAATGAAGTGGAGAGATGAATGAAATATGAGTATTTGAGAAGAGGGAGAGACGGATAAAATAAGGATAAAAAAGTAATATTAAAAATTTGATGTTCCATTCCATTGGATACCCCCCAAATTGGGAGGAATGGAAAATTGAAGGTTTCAGTGGTATAGGATGAAATTGGTTCCATTGGGTTCCATTCCATTCCATTAGTTTTTTGCACATCCAAACAATGGAATTTTATTATATACCTCTTCATTCCATTCCATTCCACCACATACCACCAATCCAAACATAGTCCTAATGACAGAAAGGAGGGTAGTTTTTTTAGGATTTATTTTATGCAATTTTAGTAGTTTTAGGTAACCAATCATGAAAAATACCTAAGGTTTTGGCTTCCATGGAGAAGAAGCAATAGTTAGAAAAAATTGCACAAAAATAAGTAAAAATTGAAGAAAATCTACATTGAAGCCATCGTGCCACGATGGGAGTTTTCTAAAGCATCGTACCACGATGAGGCGAAATCCTAAGCGCGTTTTTAGTATAAATAGAGGTTCATACCATCATAATTTGATACACTGAAATTGAGAGAGTTCAAGTAGGCAAGGATCACTCCAAGGATCAAGGAAGACAATTTCCCACCATTGGGAAGAGTTTTCTAGCGCGTTATCAAGGTTATTTTTATGAATAATTTTCTAAAGTCTTTTGTTATGATGATTACATCTATGAGTTGCTAAATTTCTTCAGGTTAGACATCTCCCCTAGGACTATTTGATACATGTAATTGGTTACAAATGATTACATTCATTGCAATTCAGGTTATTGTTGATTTAATTATCTATATGTTTCTGTAATATTCATAGGTAGCCTAATTTATGAACATAAGAATTAATTGACTAATAACATAGCTTTTAAGACTCGATCTGAGGTAGTTAATCGACCAACACTAGTGATAAATATTGATCTTGATGTTGTGACGAAATTAAGAGAGAAGTTGTTTTTTTAGTTTAACCAAATTAACATGCACTTAAATTAATGCATTCATAATTTTCCAACTCATCTACGAAAGTAGTGGGGTTATTAATTGAACAGGGTAATTTTAGTATGCGAAAGCATATCTTAATGTTTTTAGGTTAATTCGCCGTGATAATAAAAAGAATTGTAAGAGACCAAATGTTAATTGGTTCAGTGGTGATTGACGCTGAACTTGGTAGGGAGGACCACAATTCGATCCCCCGCAACTGCATTTGGGAGGGGACTGGAACCACTTGATGCCAGAACTCTCCCCGATCTCTGGACTACTAGGGCCCCCTTCCCCTAGGAACCAGAGGGTGAAGGAAAAAAAAAAAGAATTGCAAGGGAATATAAAGCCAGATTTTCAAATATGAATAGAGGAGAGGGATTGGAAATAACCTAACTGTCTCTCTCATCTTTAATTCTCACAATTCTTTTTTTTTGTTAAGTAGTCTAGTGGCTATAAATTTCACCTTAAAGGTGAGTAAGTCGAGTGTTCGAGGTTCGAACCCCGACTCCTACACATATAGTGCGATATCCCTACCAACTGAACTAAACTCACTGTGACTTAATTCTCACAATTCTATCTTTTTATTATTGTTATTATTATTTTGCAACAATCTCAATCTTTAAAAAACCACAACTTTTTTTATGTTTGAACTCCGCCGTCCCTAGTTTTGAGAATTGTTTTTTTTTTTTTACATTTTTTCTAAATTCTCTTTGCTCTTTGTTCATCATAGAGGGGTGGTTTTAAGTCATTTTTGGCCTAGAATCACCCCCTCTATACATTTTTTTCTCTTCTTTTTATATAAATAAGTGATTTTTCACATATATCATCTTTTCTTTTTGTTTTTTCGTGTTGTCGTCGTCTAAGTGCGGCGTTGTGTTGGTCGTCGTCTTGTGTGACGTTATTTGATTTTCCGTATTGTTGTGGTGTTCAGTTATTCTATTGAAAGATCAACTTCAGTCAATTGCAAATTCAATCAATAATTTGGGCATCAACGTTGCAGATCCGAAATCATGGATATTCCGGTCACTTTAATTTTATCATATTATTTGTTGTAGGCAACTTGCCGTTGTATGCTATTAACTTGGATGCTGTGAGTTTGTTCGTAGATTCATCTTTTTACTTTTTTAGCGATGTTGAATATGTGATTGTATTTGATGCACCGCATCAATTTGAATAAATATCATTTTGTTTTATTAATGGAAATGAACTTATAAATTGTATTATTTGACTATATATTTGATGCATTTTCCAAAGCCTCATCACTTTCCATAAAGGTTGGCATAATTTATGGTTAGAAAGTGACTATATGTCAATGTTTTAAAATCCGGACCGGTGATCGACTCGGCCAAGACACTAGGTCACTGGTTCACTGGTCGGACCAGTGGGTCGCTGGTCAGATCGCATGACTATTGGCCCGACTTATAAAAAAAATTAAATATATTGACTTCAATTTCATAAAATAAAATTTAATAGAAAACATTTTCTTTGAAACTCTTTTTCAATAAAATTTCATGTATTTAAAAGAAAAAACACGATCATGCTATAATAATATTTTAAATAAATTAAAATATTATTATATCATAATTTTGTTAGAACAACATAACAATATATTAGGTTAAAATAAAACGATGAATATATATATATATATATATATATATATATATATATATATATATATATATATATATATATATATATATATATATATATATATGAAAATCAAATTTAAAATAACAAGGAAAAAAATGATCAATGCATTTATTAATATATGTCTTGGTGTTTCTTAAATAAAATTAAATATAATTCAATGATATAAATTATCGCATAAATTCATGTGGCCAAGTGGTTCTAGTCATGTTTCCCTATGTAAAAGGCTTGGATTTAATTCCCTTGTGCAACATATTTGGAATTGGGTTTTTCTATCATGTGCAACTTTGCACATGTTAAGAAATTTAAAATAATAAGTTTGCATCGAAACTTGTGCATTTCATATTAAATGTTTGATTTTATAATAAATAATTATTATTTTTCATTAAATAGTTTGATTTTAGCAACTATGTTTTCTTAGTATTCAAGAATCCTAAGATTGTCCCTTGGCCGTTGAAAAAGAATGGGAAAATTGCATTCATTTGTTAGCATTCAACCATATAAATAAATAAATGCGAGAAAAATATTTATCATTAATAAAATACAAAAAAGAAAATTATCGACAAATATTTGCCACTAATACATAAAAAATACGGGACACATATTTATCAATTATGTCAAAAATAATTACAAGTCTATATAAAGCAAGGTTATCAAAATCGGACCGGACCGGCCGGTCGGACCGTGAATCGATCATGAAAACGGTTCGGTTTTGAGCAAAAAACGGATAGGAAACCGACCGGCAAAAAAACGGTTGAACCGGGGTCGAACCGGTGAACCGGCCGGGCGGTTCAAGCGGTTTTGCAGATTTTTTTTATTTTTTTTAAAATACATGGCAAAACGACGTCGTTTTTACTTTTTTTTCTAAAATAAAAAATCTGAAACAAAACAACGACGTCGTAGGAATAGGAAAGATTTTTGTTTTTCATCTATTTTTCATTTGGTTTGAATTATAAATTTTATTTTATTTTGACTTGTGATATTTTATCTTTTTAATGTGTGAAATTATGAAATATTGAGCAATTATTCATATATTTTTATTTATATATTAATTAAAATATATATTTAATTAAAAACTTCCCAAACAAATTTAATATTATTCATATACAATCTTGCAATGAGGAATAATTTTATAATAAAACTAATTTTACACTATATAATAATTACTTTAGAATAAAAAATCGCAACAACACCGCAATCCGTGCATTTGCATAAGCACGGATATTATACTAGTGTCATATTATATCTATATCGTATGTCTATGTGCTTCTTAATGTTAAGAAGTCTTACATTAATTGCGAGATGCCCTGAATATGTGTTTATAAAGTGAGGGCAATCCTCACCTTACAAACTCTCAATTCTAAGATGATATCAGAGAATCTTCACGATTCGTTGGGCCGCCTGCTATCAAGTTCTGATCGGGCCATCCACCTTTCATATCCGCGCCTCAAGTCCATAGCTCTTGGCGCGAGAGGGTGTGTTAAGAACTCTCAGAGCTGCTCTAAGATCCGTTGGACCATCCGCTATCGGATCACCCACCATTTATGTACCGAGCCCAAAAATACTGGACGTGAAGAAGCGTGTTAAGAAATCTCACATCAGACTTGAGACTGTCATCATTTTATAAACACATATTCAGGTCATACCGTTTAACACTTAGCTCATAAGCAAGAATGGCCATTAGAGGAATCAGCGGGTAAAAGTCCAAAATAAGAAGAAAGAAAAAAGCATATGTGGAGGCACAAAATGTACATGTCTCTCGTCCTTCAGTCGTCTCCTGACCCCACATCACAACTAGTCTATAGTCAAGACGCGTGGGTCCCATCTCTATCAGGCCCTACCACACAAATCTCATCATAATAATGAGCATATCTCAATTAAACAAAAAAGTCCATTTTCTAATTTATTTTAAACAAAAAGTCCATTTTCTAATTTTCTAATTTTCTAATTTATCAAGATATTCTATCGGTCATGAGTTAGTTCAATGGTGATTGACATCGAATTTGGTAGGAATAATCACAATTCGATCTCCGCAATTACGATTGGAAGGAGAATTGAAACCAATTGTTGACAAAACTGACCCGAATTAGATTAGACGGTCCAGTAATCGGATACTGGTGGTGAAAAAACAAAATTTATCAAGATATTCTACAATATCACCTTCTAGATAATCTCAACCGTACAAAAACATTACAAACATTAATGAAAAATTGTGAACCGTTAGATTCATGCTTCACCCCATGCACTTAAGGTACTAACATCAACAGGTAATCTATTAACTTTTTTATATGACCAAGTCATATACACAATCTCAATTAATATTAAACATATAAAAATAAACTATTTGCTCACACAAGTACTAATCAATCACCAAACCAAACCAAACCATTCCTTATTCCTTATAAATACACTTCATTGCATCTTCACTCAACAAATTAAAAAAGTCTTTTCAAGTGTTTGCACAAGAAGCAACAACACTAACTTTCTGTGTTCCTCTCTTTAAACAAAAAAATAATAAAAAGAAAACCTCTCAATATAACACTACATAGCTAGCACATAAGACACATGGCATCAATGGAAGACATAAACATGAGTACTGAGGAAATTCCACTTCCTGGATTCCGATTTCACCCCACAGAAGAAGAACTCCTTGATTTCTATCTTAAAAATATGGTTGTTGGCAAAAAACTTCGTTTTGATGTCATTGGTTTTCTCAACATCTATCACCATGATCCTTGGGACTTGCCAGGTAAATTTATATTTCTTTTAGTCTTAAATATAAGTAAAAGTTAATACGTATTTGTTATTCGTATAATAATAACACAATATTTTGTGTTGCATATTTTCATAGACATTAATTTAATTTTGAAATTTTAGTGGCCATACTATTTTATATAATTAAGCTTTATAAATGTTTTTGCATGATTTATAGATTTGTCAAAGGTTGGGGAAAGAGAATGGTATTTCTTTGTGCCAAGGGACAAAAAACATGGTAGTGGAGGAAGGCCTAACCGCACAACTGAAAAAGGGTTCTGGAAAGCAACCGGTTCGGACCGAAAAATTGTGACCTTATCCGATCCGAAGCGGATAATCGGGTTGAGGAAGACGTTGGTCTTCTACGAGGGAAGAGCTCCTCGTGGAACCAAGACCGATTGGGTCATGAACGAGTACCGTTTACCCGACAATAGCCCCTTGCCTAAGGTATATATAAATCTTTTTCATTTGATTTTGAACTATATAGTCTACATTAGACCCATTCTGTTGTATATTTTTGGTTACTATCATATGATGATGACTAATTGACCATAAACATGAATTTCAACTATGTATGAATGTGAACAACGTCTTAGATATTATTGCCAATGTGTTTCTCATATCACGGGTTTATGTCACTTTCTTTTCTTTGTCCATTAACTTATCCCTTTTAACAAAATATGGAAGATGAAAATTATTAATGAAAGTGGTAATTAGTTAGGATAATTTTACGACCGTCGTAAATAAGATTTGAATTTCAGACTCTTGAGATTAGAATATTAGATCTTACAAGATGATATATATGCTTGTTATGTCAATTTATTTTATTAAAAAAAAAAAAGGGAATTTATATATTTTAGTAACATAAATTGGACTAGTAATGAGTTTTCTTAAGTACAAAGTAAATAATTAATTAACATGCATATCTTTAACATATGGGAGGGAAGTTTCCATGAAACTAGGTTGGTAGTGACACACTTTATTTTTGTACATGTATTGTGGTCCCCTTATGAACCTATTGTTTCTTTCATAGGAATTCAAATTAAGACTTGCAACTAATACAAAACATGATTAAATGCCTTCAAATTTCAAGCCATCATAATTTCAAAAACTAATGAAATGAATTTGGTATATCAGTAATCTAGTAGTTTGATTCATACATTTATAAGCGTCGAAAAGTGAAAAATTTAAAATTTGAACTTCAATCTCTTTAATAATATTCTTAGTAACTAATAGATGAATTACTCTTAGAACGGTATTTCGCTATTTCTAATAATATACAATGGTACATATGTAACAGGACATAGTGTTATGCAAGATATATAGAAAGGCAACTTCCTTGAAAGTGTTGGAACAAAGAGCAGCAGAAGAGGAAGAAATGAAACAAATGTTGGGTTCACCTGCATCCCCACCTTCCTCTACGGACACAATCTCTTTTAGCTACACACAACAAGACCAACACGTGTCCCTACCCATGTTGTTCCAACAAGTCATTCCTAAGAAAGAATCTGAACCAGAAATTAATGAAACTGAAACTGATGACATGGTTTCTTTTAGTCATGAAAAAATTGTGAAAGATAACAAAAAGACTTGTGGAACATCTTTGCAATTGCCCTTAGGGAAGGACAATGTGCCTGAGTTACAGTTACCTATAGCTGCGGATTGGACCCAAGATACGTTTTGGGCTCAGCTTAATAGTCCTTGGCTACAAAATTGGACTGCTTACTCCAACATCCTTAATTTCTAATTAATTAATGATGACTTTATGTGTTACATTAATTAATCAAATGTAAGTGTTTATTTTCTTCGGTAAATAGAAATAGTAAGTCATTAAAACTCAAACACAAAGCGGAGAACCATTGGTCATGGCGTTCGACCTAACAATTTCAACATTTCTGCGAATGAAGTTAGGATTTATGGACGATTAAATGCAAGTTTAATTATTAATATATGTTTATTTTGGAATATATGTATATTCAGTCATTTAATTAATAATGTTAATTATAGTACTAGTACAGTACTAGCTAAATTAATTAGGCAGGTAGCATATTGATACATTCTATCATGTGATGTAATTCTATTTATGATATTTGACAATTCTACCTCGCTCTTAGATGATGTATGAACTTCAAATACTTTAATACTTTAATGAATTACTACCTCTTTCCCTTTCATAACTTACTCCCTATTCATAAATCTCGATCTTTTGTCACTTTCATATATTTTAAGAAAAGTATTGTGTATAATTGATGGTTGATTTTGTATATAAATGGAGAAAGACTTGTATAGTCACAACCTTTTAGATATTATGTTTGGTCGCTCAATTCTCACATATTTGAAAAACATATAGAAAGATAAAAGAATTAGATAATATATTTTTTAAAATAATTAAGTGATATATATATATATTTTGATATACGTGTGATTAAATATTGTGTCTAAAAGATTGTGACCATATAATATTTTTATATAAATGTTAGGAGTGAAATTGCATAAATTATTTAGATACACACATACATACAAAATTATACATTATTTAGTATGTGTGTTTTGAAAAGCGTTGTGTTTTGAAAAATTGAAGCACAAAACCACGTCAATGTGAAAGATTCTAACTTCTCCATTTTCACGGTGGATACTCATTTTGAAGCACGATTGAGTATTACACCATAAAACCAAACACTACGTACATTAATTATTCAAAATATATACTTATTAGTTTTTTCTTTTTACTTTTTTTACTTTTTATTACGTGTGGGTGTGATGACAAGAATTTATATGATATTTTTAGGGTAGTTTTTAGGTTTATTTTATGTAATTTTATTAGTTTTAGTTTTTAGGTAGCCAATCATGAAAAATACCTAAGGAATATATCAAGTTACTTTGAGAAAAAACAAGAGTTAGACTAATTGCATAAAAATAGCAAAAATTGAAGAAGCAACAAGTTACTTTTAGGTCATCCACATATATCTTTATTATCAACATCTTCATCATCAATTAATAATAATATTAATATTGATAATGTGATCAACAAAAACAACATGATGATGATGATGAATGTTTCTGCTACTTCTTATCATCCTGATCTCCATGAAGGCTCATCATCACACTCACAAGAGCCAACATCTCAGACGATCAATGTTGATGAGTTTGGGGGCAACTACAACAACAATAGAAAGAAGAGAATTTTTTACCAATATGGTGTAATTTTAATAGTATATATTACCAAACAAGTGCAATTTTAAAAAGAATTACCAAAAGGATGTAAGTCGTCATTGCCATGTACGACTTACACACTACTTCCTTTTTTTTTAACTTTTAAGCAAAGTCGCCGTTACCATGTACGACTTTGGTTTGTTTTCAATTTTTTAATGAAAGTCGTCACTGCCATTGGCGACTTTCAATTTTTTTAATTTTTTTTACAAACTAAGAATTTAAATACTTGGTAGTGTGACTATGGAGAATTATGAGCACTCAGATATCCGTGTTCACATGTGATTACATCGTGTGCTTATATTGCATCGTGTGACTACATCTATAAAGTTTACATGCATGAATTTCATCCTCTTGGCAGCGAAGATTATTGGACTTCATATTCGGGTCCAACATTAAAACCTAATTGTAACATGAGAAGACATAATAGGGTTAGACCGGATACAACTAGAATACATAACGAGATGGATGTAGCTATACCTAACAAAATAAGAAAATGTGGTTTATGTCGCACTGAGTGATATAAAAAAATAATTGTCCTAATAAAGAGTGAATGTTTAAGTAGTTTCTGATTCTTAAAAATTATTAATGTTTGCAATCTTTATGTCTTTTATTGAATTGTTAGTTTGCAAAAAAAATAAATAAATAAATTGAAAGTCGTCAATGGTAGTGACGACTTTCATTAAAAATTGAAAGAAAAAAAAATCGTACATAGCAATGACGACTTTGCTTAAAAGCTGGAGAAAAAAAAAGGAAGTAGTGTGTAAATCGTACATGGCAACGACGACTTACACTCTTTTGGTAATTTTTTAAAAAACTACACCTGTTTGGGTAATATGCCATAAAAACTACACCCTTTTGGTAAAAAAATCAAAAGAAAAAGAACAAGAAAAATATTGATTATGGAATAATCCATAGCCTACCATACCAAGAACATGGACCGCACACATGTCCAATTTGCAACATAGTACTCACAACATCACAAAAGCATGCTAATAATCATGTGAAGACAAATTCATTACAAGAACGAAACTAAAGACAATTCAATGATGCAAATTGATCACTTATAGTGAATTGTCTTCACATGAGTAGCATACTTTTATGATATCGTGAGTAGAATGTTTCAAATTGGACACGTGTACATTCCATATTTTTGGCATTGTATGTTGTGAACTCTTCCATCATCAATATTTTTCTTGATCTTGCTGCCCCGAAACACGTCAACATTAATTGTCTGAGATGGTGGCTCTTGTGAGCGGGGTGATGAGACTGCTTGGAGATCGCGATGATAAGAAGCAACATAAGCATTCATCATCATCATCATTGTGTTTTTATTGATGACATTATCAATTTTATTTTATTTTTTGACAAAGATTATCAATGTTAATATTATTATTAATTGTTGATGACTATGATGATGATGATGATAAGGATATATTTTGATGACCAAATGTAGATTCCAAAATCTTGATCGCTTTATTAATTCTGATGATGATGGTGTTCATGTTCATTATTTTCAAGGTTTTAAAGGCAAGGTTGAAGCTTGGAGAAAAGTGTACTGATTTTGGAATGACAAATTCTTAGGTGAGTCCCCACCTAAGCATTAATGATTAAGCACAACCAATCATATAATTAGAAATAATTAAAATATTAAAAAAATTACAAATAATTAATAGTGTAGTAATTAATAAAACCAAATCTCTTTAACTAAAAACAAAATTAACAAAATAAAATCTTTATAAATAAGGAAAGGAAAAAAAATTACATGTGCACTTTATATTTTTATAAAGATTTATTTATAGGTGAATTCTTAGGAAAGCTCATACGCTAATCATATTGTTTTTTTTTCCATACTAAGCTTTCTTTTTATTTTATTTTTTTTACTAATAAGCTAATTCAATTAGTTTATAATTTATATTTTATATTTGACCTAAAAAATAGTTTATATTTTATCATTACTTTCTCTCATTTTATTCCTATTATCTCACTTTAAAATAATTAAATATTTTTTATGGCACTTTATATTAATAAGATAATTCAACGGTTAATTTTACTAAATAATGCAAATTGAATTATCTAGCCTATCGGCTATAAGCTACATTATAATTTATAGAATCTAAGTTTGTTTATCAATTATTCACTATTTCTTTATCTGGAAGTAAATTCATAATAATAGTTTGGACAGTCCCTAAGTTTCCAAAAAGTACAAAAATAATAATAAATAAAAATAAGGTAAATTATTTGGTACCCAACTTATATTGTTGGGCACCGCTATTTCATATGCAAAATTCTTTGAAATATGAATTATGTAAATATAAATTAGTATCAAAATATGATATGACATTATACTTAACACGTATTCAACAGTATATTAAGTATCAAAGTGTTCACATAAAAATAATTTATACAAAGAAATTAAAAATAAAAAACAAAAAGAGAGAGCTTAGTTGGAACAAAAAATATATATGTGCAATTAGAAAAAAAAAATTAATAAAGTGCACATCACATGTTTCTTGATAACTTTTTTTTTGTTTTTCCTTATTTATTGAGATTTGTTTTTTTTTTTTTTTTAACCAAATTGAGATTTGGCTTTAATTACTACTGTTAGTGTTGTGGTTAGGCTCATGGCGTGCCAATGAGCGTGGCCTGGTGCGCGCAAGGCAAAGCAGGCTTGGCCTGGCTTGGCCTGGCTTGGCCTGCAGTAGCTTGGCTAGCAAGTTAGTACTTGTAGTGTGTGTGTGTGTGTTTACTTGTAAGCACCTATGTGACTTGTACTCCTATATAAGGACTTGCTAAGTGATGAATAAACAAGAGATTACCATTTGGAACCAACAATTGGTATCAAGAGACCTAAAGATCCAGTTTTGCAAAAACAGAAAAAGTTAGTTAGAACGGTGTAACCGTTTCTTTTCTCTTCTCTTTCTCCTCCAAAGAAAAGCTTCACCAAGCTTTATCAATGACGGATTCTACTACACCATTCCACCAATCTATTCCTAAATTCGAAGGATTCTATGATCATTGGGCTGAACTCATGGAAAATTTGTTGCGATCGAAAGAATTTTGGAGTTTCATTGAGCATGGTGTTACAGTCGCTCCTGCTAATGCAACGCAAGAACAGATTCGTGCTGCAGAAGAAAGCAAGTTGAAAGATTTGAAAGTCAAGAATTATCTGTTTCAATCAATTGATCGCTCAATTCTTGAAACGATTCTTGATCGAAGCACTTCAAAGAGTATTTGGGAATCTATGCGTCAGAAGTATCAAGGTTCAACAAGGGTGAAACGTGCTCAATTGCAATCTTTGAGGCGTGAATTTGAACTTTTATCAATGCAAGAAGATGAATCAGTGGATGATTACTTTCGAAGAACTCTTGCAATTGCTACAAAGATGACGGCGCAAGGTGAAACAATGTCTCAAGCCACTATGGTTGAAAAGATAACAAGATCCATGACTCAGAGGTTTGATTATGTTATCTGTTCAATTGAAGAATCAAGGGACGTCATTACTGCAATGACTATAGATGAATTACAGAGTAGTCTTCTTGTGCACGAAGGAAGAATGAAAAGACACAGAGCTAAAGATGAAGAACAAGCTTTGAAGGTCTCAAATCTTGGTAGGGGCAACAGCCGTTCAAACAATACCAGAGAGAGGACGTGGTTCTAGATGGCGTGGAAGAGGTAGATCCAATCCAACCTCTAAAGAATTTGTTGAATGTTACAAATGTCACAAGCTGGGACACTATCAGAGTGATTGTCCATCATGGGAAGAAAGTGCAAATTATGCATAATTTGATGAACATGAAGAACTGTTGATGATGGCACAAGAAGCAACAGTTCAAACACGTGATCAGGTTTGGTTCTTAGACTCTGGCTGTAGCAATCACATGATAGGTAACAAAGAATGGCTATTTGATTTCGACCCAAATTTTAGAGAAACTGTGAAACTTGGTGATAACTCTATTATGTCTGTAATGGGAAAGGGAAATCTAAAGCTGCATCTAGAAGGAAAGATAAGTGTGATTAGTGATGTGTATTATCTTCCAAACCTTAAGAACAATTTGCTTAGTATTGGCCAGCTACAACAGAAGAATCTTTTTTTTTTTGAAGAAGCTAAATTAGCCTACCCAAATTGGCGCCAGAGAGAATCAAACCTCAGACCTCAGAAGAATCTTACTATAGTGTTTAGCAAGAACACCTGCAAGATATTTCATGAAGAGAAGGGTGATCAGTGCATTTTGGCACATATTTTATGGCTTTGTACTTTGACATATTGGAAGCTTTTCTAGCCTAATATTAACTTTTTACCATGTTTCTAAACTTTGGGTCATAATTGAGCTCTAATGTATTTCTTTGATTAATTTTCGGATTTAATTGCATGTTGATCCTTCTCAGTCCACAGGTGATAACTTGAGCTATGAGTATCGGATTGGGTGTGCGAATATGCGTTGGAAAGATAAGAGAAAGAGCTACAACTTTCATGTTAAGGCCAGAACCCAATTCGGAGCGCAAAGCAGTCAAATATTTACGTTTATGTTCCAGACTTTATGAAAATAATGTAATTTCGGGTCAAACTTATGTTTTTCGACCCGTAGCTTTTTAAGCACAATTTTCTGTAAGTTTAAGAGTGCAACCTAAGAGGGGGGGTGAATTAGGTTATGAGACTTTTTGTTTATTTTTAGAGATGTTATGGTAATTTTATTTTTCTTGAAGGTTTGTGATGAGTATATGAATAAAGTGCAGAAAAATAAAAGTGCAAGGAAAGAGAAAATGAACACAGGAGATTTATAGTGGTTCCCCTAATGGTACGTCCACTCCCTTCACACCCCGTGAAGGATTTCACTATGATCTTTATAAAGTGAAACAAGAGAACAATCCTCTCTTTTTCACTCTCTTGCTTCCAACAATCCTGGACAACAAGGTGATTCCCCTTACAAAGTGAAACAAGAGAACAATCCTCTCTTTTTCACTCTCTTGCTTCCAACAATCCTGGATAGCAAGGTGTTCACACTAATATGAATTTATACAAGAGTTTGGATACAAATTTGAGTATAGAGAATTTTGATACAACAAAATTCCAATAATACAATTCAGAATAATAAACTCTAAGTGCTCAGGAAACTTTTATATGATATGAAAGTTAGCAGGAAAGTTTCAAAGAGTTTTGTAAAAGTTTGTGAAGAGAATTGTTATAAAAAGATAATGAAAGTGATTCATTATTTTTGAGAAAATTCTGATGTATATTTATATAGAAAATGATACCTCTTTGAAAATAAAATTGCAATGATTTGGAAGAGGTATAATAATGAAAAGGTGTGTCATGATTCAGAATTTTCAAATTGAAACAAAGGTAAATCGATTTCCATTGATAGGTAAATCGATTTCCCTTTCCTTTTTAACGTTAAAAGAAGTTTCAAAATTGCACAGGGTAAATCGATTTCCCTTTGTGGTAAATAGATTTACCTGTCAAAAATTCAGCAACAGAGTGTTGGTAAATCAATTTCCCTGTCAAGGCAAATCGATTTACCTGCTTGAAAAAAAGCATTTTAGAAACAACAGACTGTAGGTAAATCGATTTCCCTGTTTAGGTAAATCGATTTACCTGCTTAAAAAACTTGAAAAAATTCTAAGTTAAAACCTTTTTGGATGGGAATCATGCAACATTATTATAGTAACTTTAGAAAGGTTTAGATGAAAGTTTGTGAGCACCTAAAGCTTATAACAATGAATTGCATATTGTACCTAAGATTATTCCCCATAACTTGATCAACATCTTCATGTGATAATTTGAATTTCTTCAACCTTGCGCGCTTGAACATAATCAATCATTATCTTCTTTTCACATATTTGTCTTCATCAAAATAACTTTAATCTAGAAGCTTGTCTTCACATTTTCTCTGAGTACTTAAGCAAAAACACAGCTAGGGTTTCATTTCAATTCTGAATTGACAAAAGAGAAACAGAAACTGCGCTTCTTTTCTATGGAGAAATAAAAACCCTAGGTTGATCTATTGGCATATGGAGCTTCATTCATGAATTCTTGAGGTTCTATTCTTAAATAAATTCAGTTTATGTGTTTATTGTCTTCTCTTATCAATTCATGCTCTTTATTTATTCTTGAAACTCGAAATTCATGATGCTTAATCTCTTTTTCGAGTTATATTCGTGAGACTTTTCGAATTAATTCATCGCTTGTATGACTAGTTCGACTAGGAATTGATATAGGTTTTCGCGCTTAGCAAAAAGGGTTGGTCGAAATCTGTGATGATATGAAACTGTGTTAAGTGACGCTTGTTCACTGTCCATGGTTCATTGAACACATTCTTTGCTTAATCGAATGGATTTCACGTATAAAACTATTTATCGCTTGTATAATTGGTTTTATAACTCAACCAAGGCATGAACATATAAACAATCTCTATGAACCCGTGATAGAATCATAACGATGTTTTCCTAAAACCAATAGATTAATCGTTTTTCTATTAATTGAATTTCTAATACTCTTTCGATCTAAACAAACCCAAAACCCCCCTTCTAATTGTGTTATTCATTGTTATTATTTTTACTAATTATTAAATTAGAGGTCCTTGTGAGACGACCAAGGTTAACTACCTTGTTACTACGTTTTATAATTATAATACTTATTTTTGACCGCGCACGAAAATGATCAAAGGGGTTAATCATTTCAACTCCTATGACAGCCAATAGAATGTATGTCTTACTTGCTCCAGTTATGATGCCTCAATGTCTTGCAATAAGACATGAAAAAATAGAACACATATGGCACTACAGGTATGGCCATCTTAATTCCAAAGGCTTGGTGACTCTTGCAAAGAGAACAATGGTGAAAGGTCTGCCAATGTTGAAAGATTCAGCATAACTATGTCCTGATTGTGTGATAAGCAAGCATCACAGAGATTCCATCCCTAAGACAACATCATGGAGAGCTTCAAACAAGTTAGAATTGATCCACTCTGATATATGTGGACCAATCAATCCCTCTTCTAATGGAGGTTGCAGATACTTCATTACCTTCACATATGGTTTTAGTAGAAAGACATGGACCTATCCCTTGAAAGATAAGTCCAGTGCTTTTGAAGTATTCAGAAGATTCAAAGCACTAGTGGAAAAAGAATCCAATCATCAAATCAAATGTCTTAGAACTGATAGGGGTGGAGAGTTCACTTCAAGCCTATTCAATGATTTCTGCAGTGAACATGGAATCAAAAGACAGCTAACTGCAGCATATACTCCTCAGCAAAATGGAGTTTCAGAAAGGAAGAACAGAACTCTGATGAATATGGTTAGGAGTATGATGTCAGGGATGAATGTGCCAAAGAGATTTTGGCCAGAGGCTGTAATTTGGGCCACACATGTCATCAATAGAAGTCCAACATTGTCTGTGAAAGATAGAACACCATAAGAAGCATGAAGTGAAATGAAGCCTTCAGTAGCTCATTTCAAGGTATTTGGTTGCATAGCATATGCACATGTACCTGATGTTCACAGAAAAAAGTTAGATCCCAAAAGTATCAAATGCATTCACTTAGGAGTTAGTGAAGAATCAAAGGCATACAAGCTCTATGATCCTATTCAAAAAAAGATAATCATAAGCAGAGATGTTGTTTTTGATGAAAAACAAGGATGGAAATGGAATGAAACAAGTGACAAGCAAGAAATACAGATAATAGATGCTAATGGTGAAGATTCAGCACAAGCTGAACAGGTTGCAGAAGATCCAGTCACCACTGAACCAGCAGTTCAAAGTGACAGTGACATGGATACTACAAGTGAAGAAGATGATGACAACACTGAGAATGCTATAGGGCAAAGAGCCAGAAAGCCTCCTGGTTGGATGAGAGATTATGTCACTGGTTCTGAATTACAAGAGGAGGAACAATTGCAAAATCTAGCAGTATTCTGCAATAGTGAAGATCCAACCTGCTTTGAAGAAGCAGTGAAGCTGGCTGTATGGAGAGAAGCAATGGATCAAGAAATTGAATCCATTGAAAGGAATAGAACCTGGGAATTGACAGATCTTCCTCAAGGTATGAAGCAAAATTGGTGTGAAATGGGTTTATAAAACCAAATACAATGAGCAGGGCAAGGTTGAAAAATATAAAGCTAGACTAGTAGCTAAAGGATACACTCAACAGTATGGCATTGATTTTAATGAAATATTTGCTCTTGTTGCTAGATGGGACATAATTAGAACTATTCTTGCATTGGCTGCCTCACATGGTTGGAGTGTATATCAGCTAGATGTGAAAAGTGCTTTCTTACATGGTGATTTGGCTGAAGATGTATATGTTGATCAACCAGCAGGTTACAATAAGCAAGAGGGAAAAGTGTATAAGCTAAAGAAAGCCTTATATGGGCTTAAGCAAGCTCCAAGGGCATGGTACAATAAGATAGATTCTTACTTTGCTCAAGAAAAGTTTCAGAAGTGCCCTCATGAACACACTCTCTTTATAAAGGAAGATGGTAACAAGAATGTATTGATTGTGAGCCTGTATGTGGATGACTTGATTTTTACTGGTAGCAATGAGGTTATGTTTGAAGAATTCAAGACTTCCATGAAAAGTAAATTTTCAATGACAGACTTAGGAAAAATGAGGCTCTTTCTTGGAGTAGAAGTAAAACAGTTTAATGAAGGAATCTTCATCTGCCAACAGAAATATGCAAAAGAGCTTCTTTTGAGATTCAAAATGGATCAATGCAACAAGGTGTGCAGCCCTATGGTGCCTGGGAACAAGCTAACTAGAGATGAAAATGGAAAACTGGTTGATGCCACTAATTACATACAAATGACAGAATGCTTGATGTATGTTTAGTAGGCCTGACTTGACATTTTCTGTATGTTTAGTTGCTAGATACATGGAGAGGCCTACTGAGATTCATTTGGCTGCAATCAAAAGAATTATGAGGTATCTCAAAGGAACAATGGAGCTTGGTATTTGGTACAGAAGAAATGAAAATTTGACATTAGTTGGATGGTCTGATAGTGACTATGCAGGTGATCTGGATGATAGAAAGTCTACATCTGGATACGTTTATATGCTTGGTTCAAGTGCAATTTCATGGTCATCAAAGAAGCAAGACATTGTCACTTTGCCCAATACTGAAGCAGAGTTTGTAGCAGCTGCTTCATGTGCTTGCCAAGGTATCTGGTTAAGAAGAATACTTGAAGAACTTGGTCAATTGCAGGAATGTACTACAATAAAGTGTGATAACAGCTCATCAATTAAGCTTTCAAAGAACCCTGTGATGCATGGAAGATGTAAGCATATTGATGTCAGGTATCATTTCTTGAGGGATTTGACTAGAGAAGGTGTGGTAGAGCTCAGCCACTGCAGCACAATGGAACAAGTTGCTGATATCATGACCAAGCCATTGAAGCTTGAAACCTTTTGTAATCTCAGAGATAAACTAGGTGTATGTGATGTTCATAGCTTAAGATGATTGCTGTATGTTTTTGTGTATAAACTGATCACACATGTTCAGTTTAGGGGAGTGTATGTTAGTGTTGTGGTTAGGCTCATGGCGTGCCAATGAG
Organism: Trifolium pratense; assembly: GCF_020283565.1. Taxonomy (NCBI): domain Eukaryota; kingdom Viridiplantae; phylum Streptophyta; class Magnoliopsida; order Fabales; family Fabaceae; genus Trifolium; species Trifolium pratense. The sequence goes on from NC_060061.1 coordinate 25,105,646, forward strand.
CGTGGCCTGGTGCGCGCAAGGCAAAGCAGGCTTGGCCTGCAGTAGCTTGGCTAGCAAGTTAGTACTTGTAGTGTGTGTGTGTGTGTTTACTTGTAAGCACCTATGTGACTTGTACTCCTATATAAGGACTTGCTAAGTGATGAATAAACAAGAGATTACCATTTGGAACCAACAACTACTCTATTAATTATTTATAATTATTTAATATATTAATGAGTTGTAATTATTTAATTGATTGTGCCTAATCATTAATGTTTAGGTGATGACTCACCTAAGAATTTCTCTTTTGGAATATGCTAAAAGTCAAAATTGGTAATGGAGGTGTTCTGAACAGGGCCAAGAGTTGCTTTAATCTAGATGTATGAATACTTTCATTTGAAGCTTTTTAAAATTTTAGAGATTTTAAAAAAGTGATGAAATATCATTTAGAGTCTGGAATAACTAAGACCATCTCAAATGGTGTAGTACCTATTAGGTACTCATGGTACTTATTAGGTACTACCATTGGAGCACAACACATTTTAGTACCTAATAGGTACCACTTCTAATATAAGAACTCTCTCTCTCTTCTTTTTATGGGACTCACTTTATTTAATATATTCAAAAAAATTTAATTTGGCAATATTATTTTAAATTAAATTTCAAATTTTAATGATGTGGAGTTATTGATGAGACCCATTTTAGAACTTTTTAAGAAATGCTCTATTGGAAGGGTTGAGTACCTATTAGGTACTATTATTAAAAAAATAATAAATTGATGATGTGTCTATGTGGGACCATTTAAGTACTCAAAAATAGAGTGCTCCATTGTGGATGCTCTAATGTGCCAAAATAAATAAAAAAGTCTGAAATAACTTAATTAATGGAACGTTGATTTTGTAGAAAAACAATTTCCGGAAAAATGACATTTATAATTTTATAGAGTCCAAAAATATAAGGGCAAACTAATAAATTTTCGTGCTGTTTCATGTTGATATGAGCTGACCAATGGATTCGCCTCATCAAAACCTTCCAAATGGTTCTATGGTTTATGGCATTCAAACGCAAATTCATTAAGTTATGATTTTAAGTGTCTGAATCTAGTGATTGTTAACTGTTTTTGTTGGAACATGATGTGAAATTGAAGGAAGAAACTTGGTAGAGTATAAACACAAGCTATGAACTAAGTGGAGTGTGAATTTGAAAAAAGCAATTTTAAGTCCCACATTGGAGGGAACACAACCTTAGTAGTGTTTATATATTGAAAAATGCCCTCTCAGTTTTGTAAACGGGTGACCACGCACTCTTTGTCGAATATCACGCGCGCCGCCGCCGGCCGGCTCGGATCGGGTCGGGCTTGGGCTTGGTGATATATTAATTTTTTAAGAAAAAGAAAAAAATTATTTTTTCTTTACATGCGTGAGCTTTTATTTTTCGCACATGTTAATTGTGCGTGAGACCAAGTCATCGATGCTGTGTCAGCGAATATCCGTTGCTCAGTCAAATATTTGTTCCTAAATATCTGGTCACGTTTTGATCAGTTTTTTGAAATTCAACTGATTCCTAAAATTTAGTAAATCAGTTCCCCACTTCCTCAAATTCGGTTTTGCAATTATACGATAAATAGCAGCCTTTTATTTTGTCATTCATCAGTTCATACAAGTCTCTGATAACAATTTTTTCCTTCTCTTTGCTTGCTTTCTTCACGAAAAAAAATTCTTTCTTTCTTTGTTGTTTCATCGAGTGGCTTTGCAGCCATAGAGAATTGATACTCTTGTATCAATTATCGAATTGATTCATCGAATCAATAGAGAAGGGTGTATCTCTGCCCGAATTCTACAGTGCAGTAGCAATTTGGTATTAAAATTGTGAAGGCCGTTTTATCCTGGAGACTTCACGGTTGATAGTCTACTCTGCACAATTTTGAGTAGTACCGTGAAACGTCTTAAAGAAAACGTATTCACCCGCGACTCAGCCGATAATACTTTTACAGTAGTAACATTTTTGAAATTTTTTCAAAATAAAAAACAACAGTTTTAAGTGTCTGAATGTACTGATTGTTTTAAATTAATGTCTATGATAATTGTGTCTAGACTTAAGGTTCGAGTAAACAGCAGGAGTACAAAGGAGACTCGGCCAAAAAAATTGTGAAAAATTTATACATGGAATTTTTGAAGTTTTGGCTAAATTTTGAAATTGAAAAGAATTTCAGAAAGGTCTTGTGGAAAATAAATTTTTGTGAGTTACTTTTGACAACTTTAAAGTGATCAATTTGGAGACTTGACATTTTTTCAAATATATTTTCTGTAAGTTGTTTTTCTTAATTTCAGAGTATTTGGAAACTGAAATTGCTTAAAGAAAAAAATGTTTTATCTTGAGTGTGGTTTTGAAGAATATGTTTTAAAAATTTTATACTAAAAATTATGGAAATTCTTGAGAAAAGGTTCAGTGAAAAGGATATTTTGAAAGATGATTTGACGACGTATACCTTTGTGTTTTGGTCGACTTTAAAGGAAAAGTTTTTTTTTGAAGAAGCCAAAATGGAATATATTAACACAAACAGCCTCCCCAGCACAAGACATACCGAGGTAGACTAAAAAAGTTTACAATAGAGTCGAAGAGATGCAATCACAATCAAATCAGAAAGGTTTTAGTTCGAAGCTAACGTAATACTCGTCGACTTCAACCACCTAAAGGAGAAAAGCTTTATCTTATCCAACAAGAGATGAGGTGTGCCTGTTGAGCCTTTGAACAAACGATGATTTCTCTCTGTCCATATCACCCAAACACAAACTAGCCAAAGAAACTGCAGAAAAGACCGTCGCGCTCGAGATACACCTGCGGAAGCTGTAAACTGGACAAAATGATCACGCAAAGTAATAAAATCTATCGGTGAAATGCCAACCCACGCACGAACTAAGTCCCAAAGAGAGCCAGCAATGCTACAAGATAAAAATAAGTGATGGGCCGACTCAGTCACTCCACAGTCAAATACACAAGAATCGGCGATAAAAGACAAAACACCACGAGTGACCAGGTTGGCTCTCGTGGGCAGCCTATCCCGCAATAAGCGCCACGCAAAAATGGAAACCTTCAACGGAACCTGAGGGTGCCAAATAAGGTTTTCCGCATCATGTAAATCAACTGAAGCCTGATGAGTCAAAATCTGATAACCTCCCGCAACAGTATAACCTGCGTCAGGATCTGGGCTCCACTGTCACCTGTCCAAAGTCTGATCCTGTAAAGAAATGTCAAGAAGTAAAAACTGACACTCCCTCAACAACTCCTCCTCCCACGCCCTCAACCGCCTCCGCCACACCCACGCCTCTCCATCTGCCCCCCACCCTAAAGCAAACATCTCTGCGACTGAGCGCAATTTGGCCTCAGCCAACGCAAAAAGGCGTCCAAACCGCTCCCTCAATGAGATCCCATCCAGCCAAGGATCGGTCCAAAAAAGAGTATCTGAACCATCCCCCACCCTCCTCAAAACATGCTCCCTAAACCACCTACCACCTAACTCACCCTCACCCTCACCCTCTCTAATACGCACAATCTCCCTCCACCACACCGAACCTCGCTGACCTCCCTCGCAAAGTCTACCATCCTCAAACCCATACCGAGCTGCCAAAACTCTAAACCACAGGCCGTCTCTGTCCACCAGCATCCTCCAACACCACTTGCCCAACAACGCTAGGTTGAACTCACGCAACTGTCTAACCCCCAAACCTCCAAACTTCTTACGCGAACAAATGGCTTTCCAACTAACCCAAGAGATTTTCCTAGAATCCTCACACCCCACCCCCCCCCCCCCCCCCCCCCAAAAAAAAAAATTAATTAAAAGAGATTCAATAGAGGAAATGATACTTGAGGGAACTTTGAAGAAAGAAAGAGCATAGACAGGTAAAGAAGTCAAGACAGACTTTAACAGAACCAGACGACCACCAAACGACAAGAAGCGACTTTTCCACCCATACAATCTATTCTTTATGCGAGACAACACTGGTTCCCAAAACACCAAACGCCGCGGATCACCCCCAATCTGAAGACCCAAGTAAAGGAAAGGAATATTTCCCACTTTACAACACAGGACAGACGCAGCTTCGCCTAACCAAGAATCAGGAATATTAACGCCAACAATAAGCTCTTATTAAAATTTACCTTCAACCCCGACATAGTCTCAAACAGCACTAAAACAGCCCGAAGAGCCCGAACATTTGCCCAACTTTAAACCCCCAACAAGATAGTATCATCAGCGAACTGAAGATGTGACACCCTGATCGACTCCTGACCACCAATACTATATCCCGTAAACAAATTGTGCGCTACCATCGCTTCCATAAGCACATTGAGACCCTCAGCCGCCAATAGAAAAAGGAAAGGAGAAAGCGGGTCACCCTGCCGAAGACCTCGACGAAGAATTTTGAGTTTGTTTTTGAAAGTGTTTTAAAGGAAATATCTTTTATGTTAAATTTTGAGGGAAAGGAAAGGTATAATTTTGGTCGTACTCGTCAAAGTTATATGGGAGTCTGACTTACAAAGAATTTAGTAATGAATGTAAGGACCTTGTGAGTTTGACCTTGGAGATTAGAGAAGCCTATAACTGTTATTTATTAAGTTACTCTGTTTGGTTAGGATACTTAGCTCGAAGAATTAGAGCTAATGGTGAAGCGCTTTCGTGAAATTTATGAAGCTTGCCGAGGTAAGGGCACTTTCCCACAATCTAATATATTATTGAATGCATGTGTCATGCTGAAATTGATAAATATCTGATTCATATCATTGGTCAAATATATGAACTTCTTGTGAACATTGTTTGGTTGCTTATGACTGGATTGCATAAGTTGTTGTTGTTGTTGTTGTTGTTGTTATGATTACATATGCCAGATTTATATGTATGTTGTTGCATTAGCATATATATATATATAGGGAATCATATGTATATATATAGGGAATCACATGCTCATGCATTTCATAGTGACGGAGATTAATGCACGGAGTGAGTTGGAAGGAAACCACCTAATCCTTCAGGATTTCATGAGTCATGTACGCTAGACAGAAGCTGCACATTCGAGTAGGAGAATGATCTACGACCCTCCGTGGAGAGGTTAATTCCAGAATCATATACATGTGACAGGCCCGGGGATGGGAGGGAGTCACATACATGTAGCGAGGCTGCATTGTTTAGGCTAATTGTGCATCAATATTCTTGTGTTGTCAAATAAGAACAATCTTATGATGTATGTTCTATATTGAATGTGATGACAAGAACATAAGGTACTTAACTTTAAAGGTACTAGAATAGAAGTACCTCCATGCACATGACTCGTTCTTTGTTACAAAACAACTCATCCATTAAGCTAGCTAGCAGTGATTTATCTCAGTGGAAGAGATGACAGAGAGGCTTTGTGGTTAGCTAAAAGAGTGATAAGGAATCCAAAAATCAACTTGGTTGTGTACCACCTTGCACTTGAGCAATACATGCCAAACATGGAATATATCTACTAGATAATGAGGCACTAGAAGAATTAAAGAAACTACCACAGTATGGCTCGGAAAATGTTTATTACCAAAAACTGATTGTAAACAATGGTCCAGGGACATCTCCTGTTCTTGGCGATATAGCGAATAAACTTGACTTTTTCATTGTTTGGAGAACACATGTCTAAGAGGTTCCACCTTTGTCCTTACTCGGTGTACTCCTCTTTCACTACCGGTGTCAAGCCACCGATAGAACCTTATTTTATTGAATTTGATTGCAAGTTCTTTACAAACGCACAAGTTTCACGATCTCTCCAATCTTCACTTGAACTTTGATCTTGATTCGTCTTTGGCTCAAACACTTGCAATTGAAGCTTGATCTACCTCCAAGATCTTCGATAGTTCTTCTTTGAGAATTGTTGAGACAATTCAAATCCCCTTGAATTTCCTTCAATTCCAAAGCAAAGATCCTTCCTATTCCTTGAACCTTGATGAAAAAGAAAAACTCAATCACTCCTTGATGATTGAGTAGAACCACTCTTCTTTTTGCTTTCTCCTTTGATTCTTGATTGAAACCTTCAATCAAAAGTCAATGTTAATTGATTTCAATCAAAAGTCACCTTAGCATCATGCACTCAAAAGTCAATGTTAATTGATTTCTGTTGGGTGGGTTCACTCCCCAAGTGGGGCCCACGCCAATTATAAGAAAAAGAAATAAAAGGAAAAGAATAAAAGGGGAGGTGTTAAAAAGAATGGGGCTTAATTTGTTATTGGCCCATGGCCTTGTCATGTGAAAGACAAGAAGAATGAAGGGATTCTTTAATCCCTAATATATACATATATATTGAAGAACACACATGTGTGTGTGTGGGTTACATAACAACAACAGTAGCAGCCGTATTGCCTGCGTAAAGAAAATTGTAACGGGACGCAGAGAAAGCTTTGGCAGCAGCACTTTGAGAGAAGAGATTTTTGGTTCTAGGTGATAAAGAGTGTGTAGCAAAGTTTTTGGTTCTAGGTGATAAAGAGTGTGTAGCAAAGTTACTTTGTTTGTGCTACAACTTTAGTAAGTGGTTTCTATCATCTAGCTAGTTTTACTAGTTGTTTAAATCTCTCTCTAGGTTGTGTTAGTTTACCCACTTGTGTGGAAATTAAGTTGTTGTTTGATTCCACCTTTAGGTGACTATTATTGGTGTTCCTAGTATTTACTAGAAGACTATTTGTGTACCCATTATTGATTTATAGTGGAAGATTTATCTGGCTTTGCCCGTGGTTTTTTATTCTCTCACATTGAGAGGATTTTCCACGTAAAATTCTGGTGTCTGATATTTATTTTACCGTCGTTATTATTTTGCTCTGCTATTGGAATTTTCTGGTTGACCATTTAATTGCACAGGTGGTTGGGAGAGTTAATTCCGCATTTTAAAGAGACTATTTAGTCTGGTTTCCCCAACAGAGTGGTATCTAGAGCTTTGGTTGATTTGTTTTGTGCAATTTTTAAAATGGAGAAAAATTCAGAGCCGAATATGATTAAGCTGAACTCTTCCAATTACACACTTTGGAAGACTCTCATGGAAGATTGGTTATATACAAAAGATTTGTATGATCCCATTGAGGGTGAAAGTGCTAGATCGAAGGATACTTCAGATGCTGATTGGAAGAAGATGAATAGAAAGGCAGTTGCTATTATCAGACAGTGGCTTGATTTAAGTGTGTATCCTCATGTTGAAGCTGAAACGAATGCTCATACAATGTGGAATAAATTGAAAGAATTGTATGAACGGAAAAATGTGCAGAATAAAGCATGTTTGATTCGAAAGCTGGTTAACATGAAGTATAAAGACGGTGAGTCAATGGCAGAGCATATGAGTGTGTTTCAGAACACGGTGAATCAGTTGACAGCTACTGATATTAAGCTGGATGATGAGTTGCAGGCTTTATCATTGCTCAGTTCTTTGCCTGACAACTGGGAAGTTCTTGTTGTGACACTGACAAACTCAGCTCCAAGTGGGAAGCTGGTAATGTCAACGGTTAAAGAAAGCATGCTTAATGAAGAGGCTCGAAGAAAAGAGCGTGGTTTGATTGGTTCTCCTACTCAGTCAGAAGCTCTTGTTACAGAGTCACGGGGGAGAAGCCAAAGTAAAAATTTCTATAAGCGTGATAAATCTGAGAGTCGCGACAAGTCAAGAACCAGAAAAGAATTTACCTGTTTTTATTGTAACAGGGAGGGACATATAAAGAAATATTGTAGATTGCTCAAGAGAGATCAACTAAGGGAAAAAGACGATGATAGTGAGAATGAAAGTGATAAAGACACTTCTGCAGTTTCACATGATAGTACTACCGATGTCTACATTATTTGTGATGATGATGATTCCATAAATCTTGTCAGCCATGATTCAACTTGGATTATTGATTCGGGTGCCTCATACCATGTTACTCCTAGGCGCGATTTCTTCTCATCTTATACCATTGGTGACTTTGGTACGGTAAAAATGGGAAATGAGGGAGTTTGTAAAATTGTTGGTATGGGAGATGTTTGGGTTGAAACTAGTATTGGTTGCAAGCTTCAGTTGAAAAATGTTAGACATGTTCCAGATATCCGTCTCAACTTGATTTCGGTCAAAGCCTTAGATATTGAGGGCTATCACACTTACTTTGGTGGTGGTGGAATATGTAAGATCACCAAAGGTTCTTTAGTGGTAGCAAATGAGCAAAGTCCCACGAGTCTTTACAGGATGCCTGTAAAGTTGTGCAAGGAGGAGGTGAACGCAGTTGAAGATGTATCGACTGATTTGTGGCATACACGCCTTGGTCATCTGAGTCAGAAAGGACTCAACATTCTTGTGAAGAAAAATTTTCTTCCGGTAAAAGGTACACCTTTAAAAACTTGCACTCATTGTTTTTCTGGTAAACAACATAGAGTTTCCTTTCGTAGTTCTGGTCCTCATAGGAGGCAGAATATTTTAGATTTAATTCACACTGATGTTTGCATGATGGATAGTAAATCTCTTGGTGGTGCTTTATATTTTGTTACTTTTATTGACGACCACTCTAGAAAAGTGTGGGCTTTTGTTTTGAAATCTAATGACCAGGTACTAGGTGCTTTTAAGCAATTCCATGCAAGTGTTGAAAGAGAAACGGGAAGGAAACTGAAGTGTATTCGAGCAGACAATGGCGGTGAATACAGAGGTCCATTTGAAGAGTATTGCAAAGAGCATGGTATCAAGCTTGAGAAGACAGTTCCAAAGACTCCTCAACACAACGGAGTTGCAGAGAGAATGAATCGTACCATTAATGAAAGGGTTAGGTGTATGCTCTCTCAGGCAAAGTTGTCAAAGGCTTTTTGGGGTGAAGCAATGAAGACTGCAGTGGATTTGATCAACCTTTCTCCTTCTATTCCACTTGATGGTGATGTTCCAAATAGAGTATGGACAGGGAAAGATGTCTCTTATGGTTATTTGAGAGTGTTTGGCTGCAGAGCTTTTGTCCACATTCCAAGAGATGAGAGATCCAAGCTTGACAAGAAATCGAAGCAGTGTTTGTTCATGGGTTATGGTAATGAACAGTTTGGCTACAAATTGTGGGACCCTGTTGATAAGAAAATTATTAGAAGCCGAGATGTGATATTCCTCGAAGACCAGACCATTGAAGATTTTGATAAAGTTGAGAAACATAAATCTGATGCTAGAAGTTACATTGATGTTGTGCCTAAACCTCCTAGTAGAACACTTGTTGATGGGGGAGATGTACAGGTAGATGATGAGAATGTAACTAATGATCACACACATGATCATGATGACCCAGTTGAAGATGAGCCTCCTGAGCCATCGGTTGAACCTCTGTTAAGAAGGTCAAGTAGAGAGCGTCAAGTTTCTCAGAGATATCCTCCACATGACTATGTGACGGTCACTGATAATGGAGAGCCAGAGCACTACCAAGAGGCTATTGCAAATGTTGATAAAGAAAAATGGTTGAAGGCCATGCAAGAAGAGATGAATTCCTTGCATGAGAACCACACATTCGAGTTGGTGAAGTTGCCTAAGGGCAAGAGAGCACTCAAGAACAAATGGGTATACAAGATAAAGTCTGAAAGTGATCAATCTCAGCCAAGATACAAAGCAAGATTGGTTGTGAAAGGATTTAATCAGAGAAAAGGTATTGACTTTGAAGAGATTTTCTCACCTGTGGTGAAGATGACTTCTATTCGAGTTGTGCTTGGTTTAGCGGCAAGTTTGAATCTAGAGGTTGAACAACTTGATGTAAAGACGGCGTTCCTTCATGGTGATTTGGAGGAGGAGCTCTATATGGAGCAACCCGAGGGCTTTGAAGTCAAAGGAAAAGAAGAGCTTGTTTGTAGATTGAAGAAAAGTTTATATGGTCTTAAGCAAGCACCACGACAATGGTACAAGAAATTTGATTCATTCATGGAGAAGCATGGATATGATAAAACTACAGCTGACCATTGTGTGTTTGTCAAGAAATTCTCTGATGGTGACTTTATTATTCTTTTGCTATATGTGGATGACATGTTGATTGTTGGCCATGACACTAAGAAGATTCAAAGTTTGAAGAAAGAGTTAAGCATATCTTTTGCAATGAAAGACTTGGGTCCTGCAAAGCAAATCCTTGGCATGAGAATTTCTCGTGACAGGAAGAATGGTAAGTTATGGTTGTCTCAACACAATTACATTGAGAAGGTGTTAGAGAGGTTTAACATGAGCAAGGCAAAACCTGTGAGTACTCCACTTGCTGGTCATCTCAAATTGAGTTCAGAACAATGTCCTACAAGTGAGAAAGACAAAGAAGATATGAAGAAGATTCCTTATGCATCCGCAGTTGGTAGTTTGATGTATGCTATGGTATGCACAAGGCCCGATATTGCTCATGTGGTTGGTGTTGTTAGCAGGTTTCTCTCTAATCCAGGTAAAGACCATTGGCAAGCAGTGAAGTGGATTCTCAGATACCTTAGAGGCACTTCCAAAGTATGTTTATGCTTTGGAGGTGGTGATCCTGTGTTAGATGGCTACACAGATGCAGATATGGCAGGTGATCTTGATTGTAGAAAATCTACTTCTGGTTATATGATGACTTTTGCAGGGGGAGCGGTGTCTTGGCAGTCAAGGTTACAAAAGTGTGTTGCTTTATCCACTACTGAAGCTGAGTATATTGCAGCTACTGAAGCGGCCAAAGAACTTTTGTGGATGAAGAAATACCTACAAGAATTAGGCATTGAGCAAGAGAAGTTTATGTTGTTTTGTGACAGCCAGAGTGCTATTCATCTCGGAAAGAATCCGACATTTCATTCCAGGTCAAAGCATATTGAGGTGCGGTATCATTGGATACGAGAAGCATTGGAGATGAAATCGTTTTCACTTGAGAAGATCCATACTGACGAGAATGGTTCAGATATGATGACAAAAACGTTGCCTATGATGAAGATGATTTGCTGTAGGAAGAAGGCAGGCATGGTAGAACGATCCCTCCCCACTTGAGTCGTGAGGGGGAGATTTGTTGGGTGGGTTCACTCCCCAAGTGGGGCCCACGCCAATTATAAGAAAAAGAAATAAAAGGAAAAGAATAAAAGGGGAGGTGTTAAAAAGAATGGGGCTTAATTTGTTATTGGCCCATGGCCTTGTCACGTGAAAGACAAGAAGAATGAAGGGATTCTTTAATCCCTAATATATACATATATATTGAAGAACACACATGTGTGTGTGGGTTACATAACAACAACAGTAGCAGCCGTATTGCCTGCGTAAAGAAAATTGTAACGGGACGCAGAGAAAGCTTTGGCAGCAGCACTTTGAGAGAAGAGATTTTTGGTTCTAGGTGATAAAGAGTGTGTAGCAAAGTTACTTTGTTTGTGCTACAACTTTAGTAAGTGGTTTCTATCATCTAGCTAGTTTTACTAGTTGTTTAAATCTCTCTCTAGGTTGTGTTAGTTTACCCACTTGTGTGGAAATTAAGTTGTTGTTTGATTCCACCTTTAGGTGACGATTATTGGTGTTCCTAGTATTTACTAGAAGACTATTTGTGTACCCATTATTGATTTATAGTGGAAGATTTATCTGGCTTTGCCCGTGGTTTTTTATTCTCTCACATTGAGAGGATTTTCCACGTAAAATTCTGGTGTCTGATATTTATTTTACCGTCGTTATTATTTTGCTCTGCTATTGGAATTTTCTGGTTGACCATTTAATTGCACAGGTGGTTGGGAGAGTTAATTCCGCATTTTAAAGAGACTATTTAGTCCGGTTTCCCCAACAATTTCCCTAAACCTATGAACAATCTGTTAAGATAATAAGTTGTTAGACTTTATATTATTGGGCCCGTTAGGCTTATAGTCCACTAGGTTTTGCTATATAATCTCTTGTAACTCTATTTTATTAAGCAAATGCAATTCTAATATTATGTAACCCTAGTTGTCTCCTTTGTTATTCCCCTAGTTTGTATCTTTGATTCTAACTTGGTATCGAGAGCTTGTTTCCATCCTCCTTAGATTGTGTATTGTTATCCGCTGTCGAGTTCCCAATAGTTTGGGAATGTGATTATTCTATTGAGGTTGTGTTGCTGCGTTTTGAGTTCTCTTGGTTAATTTCTAGGTTGGTCAAAATTGGTTTCTATTGATGGTTTCTATTGAATCAATTGAATTTGGTTCGGCGGAGTGGAGATAATTTTCGTCTGCAAGGAATCAACCTTTTATGGCTTATTGGAGATTTATAGGTACCGTCACTAATATCAAATTTGGAATTGGCAGTGCAAGGTACTTTGGTTATTGGAATATCTCTATTAGGCACATGATGTTCTACAGGTTGAAAATGACTTTTTGATGGTGTCATACATTTGTATTTGTCTTCCATTTCCTTTGAATTAGTTGATTTTTGCTTTGATTGTTGAGAAAATTTATTGAGTCGTCATCATCCATAATGTCTAGTGTCCTTTTATGGTACTGTCTATTGGTTCATATGTGTGATTTATGTTGGGTTTGTTTGTTTTCTTAGAGGAAATGACACCGTGTGGGTGTTTGAGTTAGTAAAAAAAACAAAAATTGCTTTGTTGGTTTGTTTGTCTTGATTTGATTTCTTTCAGTTCCACTTGAATTGGTTTCGTTTCCATATGTTTCAATTTGGTTATTTGGTGAGTCAAGTGCTCCCAATTTGGTTGTTTGGTGAGTCAAAGTGCTCACAATTTGATTATTTGGTGAGTTGAGTGCTCACAATTTGATTTCTTTTGATTGATTGTTGGTCTCTCTTGTTTGATTGTTTCTCTTCCCCTTTTTTGATTCTTCTTTGTTTGATTGTTTCTCTCTTATTAACTTCTTTTGTCTGATTACTTCCCTCTATTGGTTCTGTTTGATTGAGCTTATCTCCCTATTGGTTTCTCCTTATTAGTTCTTTTGTTTGATTGCACTTCTCTCTTCTAATTGATTACATTGCACTTCTCTCTGTCAATTCTTCTGTTTGATTGCTTCTCTCTAATTATTTCTTCCGTTTGATTGTTTCTTTCTAATGATTTCGCTTCTCATTGATGATGGTTTTGTCTGGATCCTGTCTTATTGCTTCTCCCTGCTGATTTTCTTATGTCTGATTGCTTCTGATGAATTCCCTTCTCTTCTGTTGGATTGCTCCCCTCTGTCTGTTCTTCTATTTTGGTTGCTTCTCTTTCTATTGACTGATTCTTCTGTTTGGTGATTTAGTTCACTTTGGATTGGAACAATTTGGTTTGGTAAAGTTTGGATTTGTCGGATTGGTTTGGATTTGGTTAGCTTGGACTGAATTGGATGAAATGGATGTTAGCTTGGTTTGATTTGATTCTCCTCTCTATCTCTGCAGGTTCCTCTTTTGGTACTATTTGTGGCTCTTGGTTATGATATTAGTTGATTTAGTTTAATTTTATGGGTTAATTTTGTAACAAGCTTAAAAGCTTAGTAAACTTTAGCTTGAGGGATAATATTAAGATAAAATGTTGAGTTTATATTATTAAGTATGTTTTGTTTGACAAACTCTCGATGCTTTTTGTTGTTGCATCGTGAGTTTGAGGGTAAGTGTTAAGATAATAAGTTGTTAGACTTTATATTATTGGGCCCGTTAGGCTTATAGTCCACTAGGTTTTGCTATATAATCTCTTGTAACTCTATTTTATTAAGCAAATGCAATTCTAATATTATGTAACCCTAGTTGTCTCCTTTGTTATTCCCCTAGTTTGTATCTTTGATTCTAACACAATCTTCAAAAGCTTAGAAAGTTGTTTCTAAGGTTGAGAGATAGTTTTGAGAAAAGAGATTTTTGAGAGTGAAAAATATTTTGTGAATTATGAGAATTGTTTTCTCACAAACTTGGATAAAAAGATTTATAGTGTATGTGATTTATGTGTAAAAAAGGAGAAATTTTGCGATGTGGATAATTGTCTACTGCCATCTCTGCTGCGGAGATCTAACAGTTGAGACACAAAGGAAAATAAATAATAAATAAATAAAAACAGCGGAAAAGGATATCTCCACTATCACCCGAGTCATCCAATCAACTCACTCACCCGAGTTACCGAATCAACTCAACATGATATTTTTTTCCACCGCCGGCAGCTCTCTGCGGCAACGACAAGCCAAAGTTCCGGCCCAAACTCTTGTTAGTTCTTTCGCTTCTTTGTTCCAGCATCGTCTCTTAGCTCTTCTTTTATCTTTTCTGTTTTTGTTGACAAGGCAAATGGTGAAAGGTGCTCGATTTTGGTCCAAGGAAATGATTAATTAATTTTCTGGATGTTGTACTCAAAATTGGTACTTTAGGAACAGAGAAATAATTTATTTATTTATGTTGAAATTTGAGGAATTTATGTGAAACAATATGAGAAAATAATAAGAAACAATAAAATATTATTGATAATGATGTCAATAATCCTAATTACAATATTTACATTAATAAAATAGTATGAATAAACTTAAATCTAAACTAAATCCCTTTATTATAGGGCTAAGAATAAACAAACTAAATCAAGATATTTTCTCAACAAATAATATTATAATATTTTCTATTCTAACACTCCCCCTCAAGCTAAAGCTTACTAAGCTTTAAGCTTGTTACAAAACTAACCCTGAAAATAAATTAAATCCATTGATAGCAAGCCAACGAAGAGCAGCAACCAAAGAAGCAGTAGAGGAGCGGCTGAAGAGATGAATCCATATCAAATTAAGTAAAAATACCCGCGGATTAAAGTATCGCAAACGGGACTGCCCGCGGATTAAAGCATCACAAACGTGTATGCCCGCGGATTAAAGTATCGCAAACGGGACTGCCCGCGGATTAAAGCATCACAAACGTGTATGCCCGCGGATTAAAGTATCACAAACGGGACTGCACGCTGATTAAAGTATCACAAACGGGTATGCCCGCGGATTAAAGTATCACAAACGGGACTGCCCGCGGATTAAGGTATCACAAACGGGTATGCCCGCGGATTAAGGTATCACAAATGGGTATGCCCGCGGATTAAGGGATCACAAACGGGAAATTAGACCACCAAAATAAGACCAATAGAGACTGAAGATCAATCTTGAAGAAAAAAAACGGTGGTTAAATGTAAAGGATTCATGGAAAAGTGGGCTGCATGTGTCAGGGTAACATATGAATAAGGTTAGAATAAAAACATAACGGGTAACATACAAATAAGGTTAGAATAGAAAGGAAATAAACAAGAACCACAAAGGTGGAACAAAATAAATAAAAAGAAATCCCAATGACGGCTAGAGTTTATATGGAAAAAAAAGGTAAATTAAAGAATAACCGAGAGTTATATTTTCTTGGGAGAAGTTGCAGCGGAATTGTGTTTCAAGGTGGATACCATGGCTCTGATACCATGTTGAAATTTGGGGAATTTAGGTGAAAGAATATGAGAAAATAATAAGAAACAATAAAATATTATTGATAATGATGTCAATAACCCTAATTACAATATTTACATTAATAAAATAGTATGAATAAACTTAAATCTAAACTAAATCCCTTTATTATAGGGCTAAGAATAAACAAACCAAATCGAGATATTTTCTCAACAAATAATATTATAATATTTTCTATTCTAACAATTTATTTATTTATTTTTTAGGAAAACAAAGAAGTTGTGTTAAAACCCAGATATTTGTTGAAGTTGATGTTGATTGAGGCTCAAATTAAGAATTTATTTATGGCTTATCTTTTGTTTTGTATTGGGGTTGTAGATTTGGGTTTATAGGTTTGCTTGATGACTGTCATATTGGGGTTATATAGTTCTCAAATTTAATTTAATTTAATTAATTACTTTGTTACTCATTGAATAAATTGGGTTTTCAGTTTCCACTTCACTAAGCCACTAGCCAGGGATGAGAAAAAGATTATGAAAATAGATAGAAAACCAAAAATGAGGATGAAGAGAACACAAACTCTTGTAACGCGTACGTTTTTCTCTATGTAACTTTCTATTTTGTCTTTTAACTGCTGGATTAATCCGACAGCTCAAAACAGTGCAGTAGAGATCGCAGTGGGCAAAACTGCAGTCGAGGGGAAGGAAAATCTTCGATTTTTAACAGTTTTAATCGATTGAGAGACCCTAAAATTGATATTTTACACTTTTTCAAGCACCAATCGATTGGGAAAAACTTATATGATGAACCGATCGATTGACACGTCATAAGAATGATATTTTGAACAAGTGTAAACCATTTTAGACACAAAAAACTTTATGTGGATGATTTGCTTGTAACCTCCTAAGTTTTAAAACATTTCTCTCAACAATTAGGACAACTAATGTCTTCAAGCTCAAGATGATCATTCAAAGGCATAGAGAAATAGAAACACAAAACCGAAAGAAATTTGACAACATTAAAACAAAAAACGGTAAAGTATGAACTACAAACTTCCCCTTTTTTATGTTGTCAATCCTTGAAGTGGATTTATTGTGCCCTCTAGAAAGAAAAAGAAAATCTGAAAATGTTACTTCTACAAAATTTCCACAATAACAATTAATTTTTAAATAATTTTATTATTTTTAATAAATTTTGGAGAAATATCTTGAAAATTAAGTGAATAAACTCTAGGTTTGAATTTGTTTTATTATTCACAAAAAAGGAATGAAATTGTGTTATTAAATTTCACAAAAATGTAAATTTGGACGTAATGCAATTCACACCACTATTTTAGGTATACACCACCTTGTATAACCATAATCGGGCCAAACCCAATATTTGTCATTAACCCATTCCTCCTACACTATTTTTTTCATCATTTTGTAACCCTAACTAATGTTATACTCTCTCAACTAGACCCTTACCCGTGCGATGCACGCGTATGATGCGATTATTTTTATTTTACAATTGCATAAAAATGAAATATTAAATATTATCAAAATAATAATAATAATAAAATAGAGTATCTGAGATTCAAAAGATTTATTTTTTAAGGAGAAGTGGTGTGACATTATAAGTGAGTGGTTAAATGAAGAAATATTATTGGTTTAAGGATTATGGTTTACTTTACATGAGTAACAGAATGACTATCTAAAATTTATATATACATGAGTAATATGATATATCTCCGCACAACATATAAATCTATTTCAAAACACACAAAAGATTGAATGAAAAGAGATGTGACAAAATCTAAGTCACACAATTGACATATAAATAGTGACAGAATTAGAAAAACTCAAATAAAACAAATAAAATTAAAGGGTACATACCTTTTAAAAATATTCCAAAGGGACATATGTGAAGAGCATCAACCTCACAGTTCAGTTCGTTTGAGTAAGAGATGATGACCCAAAGCTTAAAATAAAAAATTATAAAAATAAGTATATCAATAAAAAAAAAATGAATAAATAAAAAAGTAAAGGAAAGTAAAACAACTATTACATAATTCAATTAAAAATAAAGTATATATTATTTAATTTGTATCATAATAGAATATGAATACACATATACAGTAACAATTAACTAAACATATAAATGATGTGCAACACAAAAGTTGAATGTATGATCTGCAACAAACAAAAAATGTCAAATTCTCTTAATTTTATTTGTTATGCAAAAATTTAATTTTTGCAAAAAATAAAATAACTACAACAAATCATGGTTCTAGAAAATAACATAAGTATTTATACCTGATGCACAAAAGATGAAGAGGCAAGATAATGGAAAGAGAAATTGCACATATAAGATATGAAAAAATCTATTCTCACATTCAACCGAAAAAACAAATGGTAATCTTGTTAAGCACATGATTGAGCATCAGAGGATGAAAATATTTGTTTCTAACATTCGTAATGGTTAGTTAGGAAAATAT
The DNA here is from genome assembly GCF_020283565.1 of Trifolium pratense. Lineage (NCBI taxonomy): Eukaryota > Viridiplantae > Streptophyta > Magnoliopsida > Fabales > Fabaceae > Trifolium > Trifolium pratense. Next base: position 25,123,414 of record NC_060061.1, read on the forward strand.
GAATAAGATACAAATTAAAACAATTGTAACCTATATATTAAAATATTGGTAGAAGAGTCCAAAAGATGAAAATTGAATGATGACTTAAGAGATGAAAAATATATTACCGGGAGTTACAAAGTTAATTAGTGTGTATTTTTGTATTCTCCTTATTATAATATAGTAAGCAAAAGTTATTATATTCGCCAAAAAAAGTAAAGGTTAAGTAAAGGCTTGAGTGAATGTATATTAAAAAGCCATAAGTATATAAATGTAGAATATGAAAAGTATAGAGATGACATTAATAATAATAATAATAATAATAATAATAATAATAATAATAATAATAATAATAATAATAATAATAATAATAATAATAATAATATAAGTAGAAATGATGTGGCATTGTAGAATGGTTTAATTGAATTTAAATAGATGATGTGGCTAAATGAAACAATTTGATTGATCTAAGTGGATTAGGGTTAGGAGAACTATTTAGGAATTATATATATAGATTCTCTGTTCTCTCTCTTACTCTTCATACACCGCCGCAAGATTTCCTCTAACACCGACCGTGAGCAAGTCTTCTTTGACAAAAAAAAAAACAAAACCTCGTTTTCTTCATCTCCTCAATTGTCTCTATTCTTCTTTGTTACCGAAACATCATTGTCAAAAGCTCCATTTTCGAACACATCTGAGCTATCCCATAGAGTTTCGAATATGTAATACTCATCATATGTACATTCTGTTAGACTGCTTTATTTCATGACGTGGACATTGTTATCGGTGACCACCGTATCAGGAGTCATCACCACCGCAATATTAATATTGATAATGTCATCAACAAAAATACCATGATGATGATGATGATGATGATGAATGCTTATGTTGCTACTTATCATCGTGATCTCCAAGCAGTCTCATCATCCCGCTCACAAGAGCCACCCAATGTCAGAAGATTAACATTGATATGTTTGGGGGCAGCAACAACAAGAATAGGAAGAACAACAAGAAAAATATTGATGATGGAAGAGTCCACAGCATACAATGCCAAAAACATGGACCGCACACATGTCCAATTTAAAACATGCTACTCAGGACATCACAAAAGTATGCTAATCATGTGAAGACAATTCACTACAAGAAACTAATTTGCAATATTGACTTGTCTTCAGTTTCGTTCTTGTAGTCAATTATCTTCACACATGACTAGCATTTTTTTGTGATGGTGTGAGTACCATGTTGCAAATTGGAATGTTTTTGGCATGGTAGGCTGTGGTTCTTCCATCATCAATATTTTTCTTGTTCTTCTTTTTTCTATTATTGTTATAGCTGCCCCCAAACTCATCAACATTGACCGTCTGAGATGGTGGCTCTTGTGAGTGTGATGATGAGCCTGCATGGATATCAAGATGATAAGAAGTAGCATAAACATTCATCGTCGTCATCATCATCATGTTGTTTTTATCGATGACATTATCAGTATTAATATTCTTATTAATTGATAATGATGTTGATAATAACGATATATGTGGATGACCAACTACTACTTACTCCCTCTGATATATCTAGTTTAGATATAGACTTAGATACATTGGTTTTTCAATAACTAGGAATGAAGTGTTTTATAATGGAGTAGCTTAGATTATATTAGAGACACACACTCTTTCTTCCCTCCCTATATGGCTTCACACATGTTAGTTATTCAACAAAAATGGCTTCCCACATGTTATTAGGAACAAATTATAAACAAATAGTTTTCATTCCACCTCTGTGAGTAGTAACTATGTTTCATAACGAACCATTTTATTAAGAACCATTATTCTAAAAATTAATTAAAAAAATCATAATGAACCACAATTGATAATGTGAATAATTTCTCACTTATAAGTACTATTCTGTAATTCACAAACTTAAAAGATTCTCTTCTCTGCCAACCATGTCCTTTCTTGGAACAGATTCTGCAGAGGGAGGCAGGCAGGCAGGCAGGAGAGAAACTAATCAACAGTTACTGCCTCTCCCTCAGTCCCACCAAACACAGACAGACCATCATCATCATCATCATCAAGTTGAATGAATTCAATCAGTATAAGTCATCAAATCCGACGGCTGCCAAGCAGAAGCAATTAACAGTGAAAGATCCTTCCAACCAAGCTTGAGAGAACCATTCTCTTCCACCAAAGTATACCCTCTCCAAGGAAACATCCCCAACAATAAACTGGCTTGTGCAGCCGGGTTACCCCGAAGTGAAACGGGTCGAAATCCGACCCGTTTCAATTCATCTCCCCATCTCTCAACTTTCACTTCGCCAGTCCTCTTTGGCCCACCAACGGCAATAATGTTCCTTATCTCACACCCCAACAGTTGCTGCTCCACCATATGCCTCTCAACACTGTCCACACCTAATCCACCCCCAAGCGCGTCGAACAACGCGCTGTAATAATGCAAAGCTTCCACAAACCTCGCGAGGAAGCTACCAGCGTGGCTAAGATCCTGTTCAACGGTGGTGATTAGTTTTGGCCGAAGCTGACTCAGCAATCTCAACGTTCCTAAATCACTTCCGGTTATATCGTATAAACAATGATGCATCCAGTGAACAACGATTGCTTCGTTTGGTCTAACACCGAGTTGACTCGGTTCCGTTACGCTTCCGATTTTGCCTTCAATTGGATGAAACTCGAACGGAAGGCCGAGTGAACTCGCGAAATCGGCGAGTCTTCTTCCCGTTGATTCTAGAAGCTCTGAAGAAGATCCGAAACCGGTGATTCTAACAGAACGAATTTTCTTGGATCGTGAAGCGAGGATGTGAAACAATCCTGGCCATTGAAGTCCTTGCATGATATCGAGGTCGATGATGTGGATACGATCCTCACCGTCCACAGCTTGGAAAATTGCTTGATTAGCGGTAAAATGAGAAAATTTCACCAACGGTGAAACTGAGTTGTAGGATTGAAACGCGTTGAAGATTCTTTGCGACTGAGTTAGGGTTACCGATTTAGCAGTTAACGGCGAGTAACTACCGAGACAAGAACTCACCACACGCGCTTGTAACGCCTGTGCAAAATAAGCTCCGACGCGCTCCGGCGAAGTTCCAAACGGTGAGGAAAGCTCGGTAATCTCCGGTAACAAGTCGTTAGCGAAATCGAGGTTATCCATGGCAACGCACTCAGCGCATTGAAGCAAAAGCCCTAGGAGTTTCAAACCTGTTGATTCACCTTCGTTTTCAGGTTCGAAGGCCTGTGCTTCCTCGTGTTCTTCGGCTTCCGCCGCCGTGTGCTCGGCGGAGTAGTTAGGTCTTTTGAAAGATGGTTGTTCCTGAAGGGTGGAATCATCGTCGTCATGTTCACGTTCGGCGCGTTTGGCATTCATATTATTATTATTAGGTTTGGAAGTGAGAGGTGGACGAGGGACCAAGCTTTGAAGCATGATCGTGATGATGAGGGAGAAAATTTTGTTGAAGGAATCGAAAACTTTGGAGGAAACTTTTGAGAGAAAAGTGACAAAAATGAGAGGGAAAGACAAAGAAAGTTTGTACAGAAGAGTATGTCAGAAAAGGAGTGTTGAGTTCAGTGTTTGGTGAGAGAGAAAATTCTGAGGAGGAAAATTATTAATGTGAGATGAGATAAAGAAAAGAGACAGAAAGGGTTATGACTTTGTAGCCCAGAAAAGGTTTGGGTGTTATTCTATCTTATCATCTTTGGGTGCTCCGTTTTGTTTTCGCTATGTCTTTACCTTTGTTTTGCATGTAGAAATTGTGTCATTATTTATTATTATAGGCTCATAATGATAGATATTAGAGGTACAGCTGAAACATGTTAATTCGGTTGATAAAAAGTTGATTTATATCTCGTAAAGTTGTCGGTTATTGTAAATATTGGTGTAAGAATCTCGTTGGTCAGTGATCATGAAATATCTCTGGGTGCTATGTAAATCTTGAGGCTTGCTATCCTGATGAGTACTTAAAATTCAACGCATCTAAACTTTCTTCTATAAAAATCGTTAACATATATTCTACGGAGATATGTTAAAAAACTCAATATAAAAATTATGTTAAAGATTGTACATTCAATATTAAAATTTCATTTGTAATTATCTTAATATGTGCCCTTAAAATCATCATCCAAAAGTAGTATTGTATTAAGGATAGATAATTAATTAAGGAAAATTAGTTTACTAATCACGTCATGTTTGGATGTTTGGGACTTTGGGTGTGCCACAAAAATTTAATTTAGTTCTCATCTAATGTTTTGTCCTGTCCTACGAATAGGACAATCAGACAATGATATGTCTCATGTATTGTTTAATTATTGATCATCTTACCAGGATTAGATTAAAATACTCCCTACCTGACCATGACCCTTTATTTGATTATCATTACTTGCATGAGTAGCTTTTCACCTAAATTGCATTTCTCTTTCACAGCACAATTATTACACTACTATCCTAATCTTTTTGCATAAGGAAATGATGACAAATTCTATGATCAACCACTTTAATAAGCCATCTATACTATACTAATCCGAATTGAAAAGAGAAATATGGCTCCAAAGAGAATCCACGAATTGCACTTTTGTCATTATGGGTATCTACGAATACTTAAACGTTCAATTTAGTAGATATCAGATGAATTTATAGCGAATAATTTATAAGTTATTAGTTTTTAGTTTATAGCGAATAAGTTAACTAATTGAATTTGTACTCCCTCTGAATCTGATTTTATATATAAGCAAAAATTGGTTTTGGGTATCTACGACTAGTTAAACGTTCAATTTAGTAGATATCAGATGAATTTATAGCGAATAGTTTACAAGTTACTAGTTTTTAGTTTGGCTTTAATGCAGTTTTGATCCTCCTATTTTGAAAAACCTGAACTTTTGATCCCCCTATTTTAAAACTCAGCACTTTTGATCCCCCTATTTTAGTTTTTTGTTAGTTTTAGTCCTCCACCTCAATTTGGTCAAACTTTTGCTAATGTGTCATGCTCACTGATGACGTGGCATTGTACATGTGGACAACTTGCTATGATGACGTCAGAAAAATTGGTGACACACAATATTTGACCTATAGAGATGCATGTTTTGCAATGGGATTCCTTAAAGATGATCGTGTTTACATCACTGCAATCAAAAGATTGGGGCTCGGGACACTATCTAAGGAAATTGTTTGTCCACATGTACAATGCCACGTCATTAGTGAGCATGACACATAAGCAAAAGTTTGGCCAAATTGAGGTGGGGGACTAAAACTAACAAAAAACTAAAATAGGGGGATCAAAAGTGCTGAGTTTTAAAATAGGGGATCAAAAGTTCAGGTTTTTCAAAATAGGGGGATCAAAACTGCATTAAAGCCTTTTAGTTTATAGCGAATAAGTTAACTAATTGAATTTGTACTCCTCTGAATCTGATTTTATATATAAGCAAAAATTGTTTTTTTTTCGATTCATTGAAGACTATATACATAATTTTTTCAATAAATCTAAAAAGTTAATTTTTGCTTATATATATGAGATCAGAGGGAGCAATGTTTGGTAAAATTAACGATTAAACTAGCTTATAAATATAAAATGACATAAAAATTTTATTTTGAATTAAATATATTTTTACGTAAGATGACAGCCGGTAAAATTGGAAGAAAAAATGATAAGCTAATAAGCTACTTAAAATAGCGTTTGAAAAGCAAGTTATAAACTCTTTTGAAAAAACGGTTACCAGGTCTTTTTAAGTCAAATGAGCTTATAAGCTATACTCCCTCCAGACACAAATATAAGAAAAAAAAACACTTCAAATTTTGGACACAAATATAAGCAAAAGTTAACTACTTTTAAACTAATTAATACTATTATTCCTAATATACCCTTATTTAATCACTTACACTTATTTTCCTTTTCAAAAGTTTATGTGATTTCCAAGGCATAAATCACTTTTCAGAGGGTAATATAGTAAACTAAACTCGTGTTTTGCATTAAATCAAGAAAATTAACTACACTTAACTAAATTTCTTAAACACCGCGTAAACGATTTTTTTCCTTATATTTGTGTCCGGAGGGAGTAAACTCTATACTAGCTTATGTGTTCCCAAACAGAGCCAAAGAAAAGAAAATGAGAGGTATTGAGAAATGTTGTTAATCTCTTTTATGAGTGATACTTGTAGATGAAGATTAGACTCTCAGAAGTTTTTACAACGGTTGTCGAAAAATGCCGTTATACTAGCCGTTGCAGGCGTGTTGAGAAAACTTTAATTTTATTTTTGGTTCTGGAGACCATCGTTGGTTATCCACAGATAGGGATGAACATCATGGATAAACCAAAATAATCGTTCATCATAACCAATCCATAACCAAATATCATAACCGGATATTAAAACTAAATATCACAACCGGTTTGGTTTTCACATAACCGGTTATATCCATAACCACTTTTATGACCGGTTTTTGGTTTAATAATTGGTTTTTTTTCACAACCGGTTTGAGTAATTTCAATTCCAAAGTTTTTTCCGGAAAAAAAATTCTGATATTTTATTCGGAAAATTTTTTGATCTTTTTTCGAGAAAAAGTTTTTGATTCTTTTCAGAGAAAAAGTTCCCGATTGTTTTTGTGAATCAAGTTTCGATTTCAGTTAAAAAAACAATTATGTGTTCCCAAAAAATTTTCAGAGAACAATTATGAGTTTACTCCGGAGGGAGTAAACTCTATAACTAGCTTATGTGTTCCCAAACAGAGCCAAAGAAAAGAAAATGAGAGGTATTGAGAAATGTTGTTAATCTCTTTTATGAGTGATACTTGTAGATGAAGATTAGACTCTCAGAAGTCTTTACAACGGTTGTGAAAAAATGCCGTTATACTAGCCGTTGCAGGCGTGTTGAGAAAACTTTAATTTTATTTTTGGTTCTGGAGACCATCGTTGGTTATCCACAGATAGGGATGAACATCATGGATAAACCAAAATAATCGTTCATCATAACCAAATATCATAACCGGATATTAAAACTAAATATCACAACCGGTTTGGTTTTCACAAAACCGGTTATATCCATAACCACTTTTATAACCAGTTTTTGGTTTAATAATTGGTTTTTTTTCACAACCGGTTTGAGTAATTTCAATTCCAAAGTTTTTTCCGGAAAAAAAATTCTGATATTTTATTCGGAAAATTTTTTTATCTTTTTTCGAGAAAAAGTTTTCGATTCGTTTCAGAGAAAAAGTTCCCGATTGTTTTTGTGAATCAAGTTTCGATTTCAGTTAAAAAAACAATTCCGGAGTTCTTTTCGGAAAAAAATGTCCGATCTTTATTCGGGAAAAAAATTTGATATTTTATTTGAGAAAAAAGTTCCTGATTTTTTACAGAAAAAAGTTTCGATTTTAGATAAAAAACAATTTCGGAATTTTTTCAGAAAAATCTGATATTTATTCGGAAAAAAGTACCCGATTTCACATTAAAACATTTTCGAGTTTTTACCGGAATAAAAGTTTCCGATCTTTTTCGGTAAAAAAATTTTGATTTTAATTTTCGGAAAAAAAGTTCCCGATTTTTTCGGGGAAAAATGTTTCGATTTCAGATAAAAACAATTTCGGAGTTTTTCCTGGAAAAAAGTTTCCGATCTTTTTTCGAGAAAAAATTCCGATATTTTATTCGGAAAAAAAGTTTCTGATATTTTCGGGAAAAAAGTTTCCAATATTTTTTCGGAAAAAAAATTCCCGATTTTTTCAGGGAAAAATGTTTCGATTTTAAAAAAAAAAAAGTTCTGAAAAAGTTGATTTGAATTTGAACTTTGAGAAATTTGGACATAAAATTTGGTTGTGGTTATCCACCAATTGGTTATGGATATCCGAATAAAAAAAAGAATGGGTTTGGTTATAAAACTTAAACATAATTAACCAGTTTTTAAAATTGGATATGGATTTGGTTATGGTTAATCCATGATAATTGGTTAAAATGAGCCAACCTACCCACAGAGTATTTCTTTGATGACAACATGAGAATAATCTTCACTCGCCCGAAGATCAAATAGAGGTTGAACAATACATTTTTTTACTATGAGAGAATCGATCTTGGGAGCCCCCTCGAGTCACATGGCAGGTTACTCCATTGAACCAAGCAGTGTTGGTTGGGAAGCTTGATTCTGACTATGGATTTTGAGATTTGGGTCGTTCTATGAATTCGCCTTGAGCCTAGTCCAGAACACATAACATCGTTGATTATTATTAAAGATTATTGGCTTAAATGCACTTTTGATCCCCCTATTTTTAAAAAAAATGAAATTTTGGTCCCCCTATTTTTAAAACCAACTTTTTAGTCCCCCAATTTTAACTTTTTTTGAGTTTTGATCCCCCATCCCATTTTAGGGCTAATTTTGTTGATGTGACATTGCCATTAATACATATCAGCGTCCACGTGGACAAATTTAATATCCATGTCATTATTTATTTTTAATTCAATAAAACTTATTTTATAAAATATTTTAATTATTAAAATTATAGTATTTTTTAAAAAGAAATCAATCAAAAAATAATTCAAAAACATCAAAAATCACACCAAACAATCCATAGCCCCATTAAAAATATATAATAATGACATGAATATTAAATTTGTCCACATGAATGTTGCCACATCATTAGTTACAAGGCCACATGAACAAAATTAACTCCAAAATGGGATGGGGGATCAAAACTACAAAAAATGAAAATAGGGGGACTAAAAAACTAGTTTTTAAAATAGGGGGACCAAAACTTCATTTTTTTGAAAATAGGGGGACCAAAAGTGCATTTAAGCCAAGATTATTTAAATTTAGTATTTTGATACGAAAATTTTAGTATAGGCAAGGGAGTAAAGGTATAGCATTTAAATGGGTTAGCTGACTCAATCCAATGGACCACATTACATAAACAAATCATATGGGGTCGAAGGTAGTGGTTTGGGAGGGGGAAGAAGTAATTTGTTTTCCTGTTGGTTGAAACATATATTTTATCTATTATGGATGTGGCAAAATTTGGAAGCGAGGATTGGTTTGATAATAACTTTGTGAGAGTGGTGGGGAGTGATGAAAATACTTTATTTTAGAAGGGTTCTTGGTTGGAGGGGGAGATTATGTGTTAGTTTTGATTTTTTTTTTTTTAATAAGATAAATTAACCCACTCAAATTGGTTTTGACCGTTTATTTAGTCTTAGTATCAACAAAAATATTTCAATGGCGGAGATGCAGAGATTCGGTCGGGGTGTTGGAGGAGATCTACTTCTTTCTTTGTGTTGATGGATATCAAAAAGAGGAAATTTTAAAATCTTTTAGTTCCATTTATTCATGTTCAACAGTTTAGTGGTTTTGCCCTTCGTTGCATGCATCTTTTCTGTTTACATAGAAACAACTTAAATAACACAAAACAGAATTAGATGTCTTCTGGAAAAACATTGGGTTCTAGCGTTCGAACCATGTAACTCGTCCGTTCGAATTCTAGAGTTTGGACCAACGAAATGCATGGATATATGATGTATGGTCTAAAACGCACCGATAATTTGTGTGGTCTAAAACACAACGACATTTTATGTTGACTACAATACACAAAAATGTGTACAAATAGATGTGTTTGGTCCATTTTCATTCATAGCACAAAAAATGGACTCTTACCCAGACAAAATGAACTCTCACCTAGCTGCAATCTACTACAACATGGGAAAACCTAATTTGTTAACAATAAATGTCGATGTTACATTGTATGATCCGAAGCATCAACTGGACTAACTTAATGATCATCTCAACTACGGAGATGCAACAAGGGTGGTCGGTGTTGAGTATCTCATACGGGCATGTTAGGTTCGACAACATGAAATTTCGAAACAACGATGATGTGAGAATCATGTTCTCTATCTTCCCTCAGTATAGTACCAAGGGACTTATCGAGTTAGACGTGACCATGTCCAGATTTATTCAAGCTTGATTCGTCCGGGAACTTTTGATGAAATCGCGATCTACATGGTTGAACCCGAGGGAGATGAAGTAATTAATTTAGCTCTTTCGGTCTTGTTTGTGTTTAATTGATGTTTTTATTTGTGTTTATGCTGTTGATCTTGATTTTGATGTACAATGTTGTTGTTATTGATAAGTTCATCTATTCTGCTTCAGTTTCTATAACAAACAAATTTGAACCCTATAAAATACGAATATGGTTCGAACTCTAGGATTGGAACCATGTTTATTTCCTCATAAATTGCATTATTTTCACATTCGAATGCTAAAACAGGAGCAAGGCATTTATGGAAATTCAAGAAGTGCACAATGGTGTAGGACGCGAAAAAAAATTTCACCTAAGGCTAAAATAATAGGGCAATTTGGTTCATCCATCATACCAAACCTATTTTTACAACTCTAGGATAGACGAACGATAGATAAATTAACACATTTAAAACATAGAGGTGCATAGAAATGACCACCAACGAAAATCTTATGCTGATAATGAAGTTCATCCTATATAAGTCAACTTCTAACCAACCAATACATAAAAGTCATGACTTTTACAATAGATATATAAAAGTCAAATTTGTACATTTTACAAAGAAATGAAATGTAATTTTGCTTTTTCTTCTACTATCTTTTATGGGCAAAGACATTACTTAGTGGTATATGAAGCTATTTTGGTCCTACCTAATTTTCTGTTTGGATAGGATAGCTATTGGCTATATATCATGTTGTGTTTATTGTATATGGCCTACACATAATATAAGTCAAAATCTGTGTTTTTCTTTACCTTGTATACAATACAAGTATAGTGGCCTAACTCACTTATGTTTAACACTTTAACCTTTGTTTTTGGAATATCATCATTCGAATATTCACGTGACAAACATTCCAATTGACGGCAAAATCAACTCACATACCCATCCAAAGAAGAACCATTGTTTTCTAAGCCAGCCTGGCTCGCGCCAAATAAATTGCGCCAACCTTTATGTTAGTATGTTGCTTTCAATTTGCATAAAACATTTGTCCTAAAAATGTCAATTTTAATTTTCAAGATAATTTATGTTTCCTTTCTTATTAATTATTATTTTTTGTATGGAGAAAATTCGATTGAGAGAGGAGAACTCACATTGTGTGCCCTACATGTTTCCTGACGTCGACGGAGATTAGTCATCGCTAATGGTGGTAGAAACTTCGTACCAATAACCCAAAAAAATTATTATTTTTATTTTGTATTTATAATAATAAAAATATATCAATAACCAACAAAGATAATTTAGTAGAATCATTATTCACTTTCATATGTACATATATTTTTTAACTTGTATAAGATGATGAAATGCAACATCTTCATTATGAATTAGAGATAATTTTTTTATAATATCGAATTTTAACACAAATTTCACCGCTGATCTTCACGAGTTTAATTTCCATTCAATGTTGGTGTAAGCCTTTTTTAAATTTTAGCACATCATGATAGTGTAAAAAATAGTCACTTTTCACTTTTATTTTGTCAAAAAAAAAAAAAGTACTTTTCACTTTTATCAGGATTTGAACGTGGAACTTTTAACACTTCAACTCCTTTAACTATTAGTTCAAACCAGTTGAACCACTTACCTCTCTATTGTAAATCGAAGCTTGGTGGTACCATATGTTTCCAAATATAAGATTAAAACGTCTAACTACTTCTACTGCTTCTAGCCATTATTCTCTTTGGTCAGTTGTGAAGCCTATTTTGATTGGTCACATAACACATAGACACTTCATGATCGAGAATGCTTGGCGGGTGGAGCCTGCGTGCGACAAGTTTGTTCATCAGTACGTTGACAGAATCACGAAACATTTTAAAGACCGGGTTCTAATTTTTAAAATGGGGCACTTAATAAAAAATAAAGTAAATTTTCTTCGTTAGGGGATCTGTTAACACCCTTAATTGTTTATTCTCTGTTCGGAGGGTTCTCGATACTTATTAAACAAGATGTGAGAGCAAAGGAGAAATTTATGGAACTAAGATTAAAGATTTATAGAAATATTCCGATTATTTCTCATCTTTCTATTGTAAATGACTGTTTCTTATTTTTCAAAGTACTGAATAATGAAGCTCTAACAAAGGAAAATTTTCTATCTGCTTATGATGATGAAGTGTTAGTTCAAGTCATCATTTTCCAAAAATCTAAAATCTATTAGAGTTGTATTGTTGACCAAAATATTAAGCATTCTATTGTTGGTATTCTAGATGTTCAACAAGTGTTAGGAATCAGGAAATATCATATTGGGTAGATGAAGAAAAGAAAGACAAACAAATCAATTATGGAGTAGTAACTAGTAAGTGTCTTTCTCAAACATGAAGATAGCTTCTTATCAAATTTATTTTTCAGTTTATCTCATTATATATCATGAATAAGGGTGTTTGTGGTGCAACCGGCTTTAATGTAAAAAAAATCATCCAATCCAAAATAAAGTCCCACGTGTGATTTAGTTTGGATGTCACTTAAATAAAAAAATTATCTTGTGGGTTTAATTTGGGTTTGGTTTTGAATATTCAAAATAAATTTCTAATATTTCCAATAATACTAATACTATAGCACGATAAAATAATAAATTTGACGTCAAAAATAACATAAAATATACTAAAATATAACATTACAGAATGACAGTTTATGTTTCTAATTACTTTTTTTTCTCCTAATTACGTACTTATGAAGTAGAAATAATATAGACTAAATGAAATTAATAACTATTTAAAAAAAATTAGAAACCACAAAAATAATATATAAATACAATATATCATACTAATAAAAGAATAAATTTGCTTCGAGTAAAAAAGAAAAAAAGAATAAATTTGCTCAAAAAAATAAAATAAAAGAATAAATAAGTATCCATTCAAAATCTAATCCGAGCAATTTTTACAAAAGAACATCCAAAGATTCAGTTTTATACAATTTTCAAAATTTTTATTCGATTTGAATTTGAATTTCCCTAATCATGAGTATCTTTTTGTCCCTTCCTCACTTAGTGATGAGATTGAGAAAATGATGCATCCCTTTTGATGGGATCATAACGAGAAGAAGTATATATACATAGGCTTTCTTGGGATGCACAAGAGTGATGGTGGTTTAGGGTTTAAAAGTGTTGGTGCTTTTAATTTTGCATTGCTCGGTAAAAGGGTTTGGAAGCTTTTGATAGATTCGGGAAGCTTGGTCACAAAGTTATTTGAAGCTAAATATTAATCTAGAAGCGGCTTTCTTGAATCAAACATTGGTCACAACTTAAATTATGTTTGACAAAGTATTTGGGGTGCAAAATTTGACGAGTGAAAATTTTGAATCAACTAACTTTGGATCAAACCGAGCTCTTTGCATGAATGATGTGGAATCTTTAAAAGCAACGAAACAACAAAATTTGGAACAAAATTGAACTTCGCTCCTTTGTTTGTGATCGCGGGATGGCTTTGAAAACAAGTTGGAAGCATGCTCAAGATGTGCATCACACACAAGTTGATCGGTCAATTCAACAAACACACGCACATTGGATTAAGCCTCGACTGCCTCGTATAGGTAGATATAAGTGTAATGTTGATGCCTCCTTCTCTAAAAGCAAAAATAAGGTGTGAAATTGGCATTTGTATCCGTGATTGGTTGACTAATTTGGGTTGTAATTCAAGGCTTCTTTAGTGGTAGGCGGAATCAAAGTATATTGTCGAACAAGTCGGTGTAACAAAAGGTGGAATACCGCAAAGAGAAAGTGTACCTATTAAAAAAGATGTTTTTGTAATTGCTGCATGTTTTCTTAAACCACCCATAAAAACCATATTTTGACTTTTATCCGGAGAATATCCAACAATAGTTTCTATTTGAATATGAAAAATATAATACAAAAAATCTCCAAAAGGCCTCATCTCTAGAAGCTCGGCTCGCGAGGCGTCCCTCTCGCAGTAGGGTTCGGGGCTAACTTCTTATATGTCTCTCTCTATGCATGTCTTTCACACGAAGCACCAATATGCACACCCTTTAAACAATAAAGCATCGCATTGGAGTCCAAATGTGAAGCTCAACCAAACAATAACCCCTCTCTTTTGCCAACTTCAAACCTTAATTATGTTATGACTTATGATTACGACATGTAGTGGTCTTCATCTAATTGATTTAAATATGGGCAATGTTAACTTGTGCACCTATGACACATGATAAGGAGTAATAAATGATGGTTGGTTCCACATTTTTTTTTTAACAAAGGAAAAATTAACTTCAATCAATTAAATATAAAAAAGTTATCAATCGTTAGTTGGTTCAGTGGTGATTGACGCTGAACTTGGTAGGGAGGACCATAGTTCGATCCCCAACAATTGCGAGGGGGCTGGAACCACTTGATGCCGAAACTAACCCCCGAACCAGATTAAACTGGTGGTGAAACTTTTATTTTTTATTTTGCCAAAATTACCCTCACCCTATAACACGACATAATCAATTTGTTTCTCTCCTAACCCGACCCTTTATATAATATTTAAATCATTTATTTTTTTGACGCAATTTAAATCATTTATTAAGCAAATCCTTAATTTGTCCTTCATATAATCCTTAGTTTGTAACATGAACATGTGTAGGTTTTAACTTCTTTTGAATATTTTTATTTAAGCATATACAATTTTTTTAAAAAAATATGATCCACACACAGTAAGGAGTAGATAGGGAATAATAATATTCTTTACACTTTACACCATAGTTCACCAGTTTAGGAAACTGTTCTATAGCTGCCCCAAATACTCATTCCAGATATCAATTGAGAAGAAAAATGGACTCCAAAACAAAACCATCCGCATCCAAATTGTAAAAAAAAAATCCAAACTAAAAACAAAACATTATTCAACTCCCATTTTTTCTGCACACAGGCAAGGGATAGACACAAAAATAAGTTCCCTAACCAACTCAAGACTGAAGTTTGAAACCATGCTTAGAAAGCTTTCAATCTTATAGAAAACCATGAAGAATAAAAAGAAAATCGAAAAGATATATTGGCATTACTAATAACGCTTCCCAAGAATTATGCCGAAGATAATGGATACAATTGCTACTCCAAGGATGAACTTGAAATTTATGACAGGCGAATCCGGGGCAGTTTGAATAGGAGTCTCGGATGAAGATGATGATGCTTGAGCGGCTGTTGTTTCTGACTTTTTCTTGCTCTTCCTTTTAGATGGCGATGAGATGCTAAAGTCTCTGGATTTAACTTCTAACCCGTCTTTCTTATCAACATTCTCCTCACCCTGGAACATCATTAGAAAATCAAAACATGAAATTTTGCTAACAGATTATAACACAACTTCAGTTCAATGATTCCTACGCTAACAAATGTAAATTAGTTTTACAAAAACTTCTGAGCATTACTTACATATGTGATGAGATTGTAAAATATGATTATGCAGTAATCCTAGACCATAATGTTGGAATTTTTCAATTAATGAAGCTTTTTGTTAGGCATGTTTGGGAACTTATGGGAGGATTAATTACCTTGACTGAAATTTTCTCACCACCCTGTTGCAATTTCTGCTCAAAATCTATTACTTGTTTCTGCAGAAGAGAGATTTCCTTTTTCTTAGTTTCAAGTTCCTCCAGAGAATTCTTCAAGGCTGCCTCTAGTTCCACCTTCTGAGATTCTGCTCCTTTCTGCTTTTTTATATTCAAAGAAAACAAAATCAGTATAACACAAATCACTAATATAAGTTATATTTATCTCAATCTCAGCATACAAGAACACCATTGGTAATGAGAAGATTAAGTTCAAATATTAATTGATTTTAGAGTTCGTGCGCACACCTGGTTAGCTACAGTCGCCTGCGCAAGTTGCAACTCTTTCTCAAGTTCTACCACTTTTCCATTCAGCACATTTATTTCATTGACCTTTTGTTCATAATCTTCAAATTTTGAACTCAAATCAATTTCTCTTTGAGAAGCAGCAGCCTGAACACTTCCAACCTGTGAAACATCAGGTTAATCAGCAAAGCTATTTCAACTTACAATTTAGATTTGAAAGATACTTTTGCTTCTCAATTTGCACTTTTTTTACAAGATATATGCACTTTAATACTTTATCTTTACCTCTTCATGTAGTCTAGATTCAGCTTTCGTGAGTTGCGCTTCAATTTCCTGCAGCCGGCTTTGCAATGCAGATTTCTCAGTAATCTCAGTTTTGAGAGTTTCGACCTCAGATTTCAAAGAGTCTTCATTTTTCTGATGATCCTTCAACTTCTCTTCAAGGTCAAGTATCATAGACTCAAGTTGCTTCTTTAAATTCTGATTAGTCCCATCAAGCAAGTTCTTCTCATCAATTAACGAAGATATCTGCTAGTTGATAACATTTCATTGAGATCAATTCTCTACTAACCATGGTTTATACAAAATTACCATTTCATAAAATTGTATTACGTAAATAGCAATAGGCAAAGAAAAGAAAAGTAAAGGAATATCAGTGTTTTTAGTTCGTATTTTGTGTACCTGAGACTTCAATGTCTGCAGTTCTTCACTATGCATTGTCACTAAATCTTCAGCAGCATTTTTGGATGTGAGTATCTCTTTAACTGTTTCCTCCTTCTCGACAACTGCTGCAGAGAGCTTTGACTGTAAATCACTTAATTTTGATTCATAGACGGCTATTTCCTGAACAAGTTTCAGTTTCTCCTCATTTATCTGTCCTTCTAAGGTACTCAGCTTCTCATTCAATTCTTTGGTTTCTGTTTCCTTCTCATTATGCTTCTGCAATGCTTCTTGCAATTGTGATTCGACTTCAAGGATGCGAGCTTCATTGGAAGATTGAATTTCCGCGGATTTTGATTGTACATCATTCAATTCAGCTAGTAAGTTCTTATGAGAAACAAGTTCTTGAGCAGTGACATCCTTCTCCAATAGAGCACTGTTCAATGACTCCTGAAGTTCATCAATCTTGGTTTTCAGTTGAATGTTTGTTCCAACCAGTAATTCATTCTCAGAAAATGACTGTGAAGTCTTGTTCTCAGCTTCAATAATTTGCCTTTTCAAATCTTCATTTTCGGTTTGCAAAGCAGTGACTTTGCTCAAAGTCTCTTCAAATTCATTCTTCAAAGATATAGACTGTTCCCCGGCTCCTGCAATAGTTTCCTCCAAAATTTTGATTTTCTCAAGAAGAGACTGAACCTCAGAATCTTTACTGTTGAATTTCTCTATAGCTTCTTTGAGCTTCTGTTCGGAATCTCTCGTCAGAGATTCATGTAAAGATTCAAGTTCTAAGTTTCTTGCAGCAGTATGCTCCAAGTCTCTTCCTCTCACAGCATGATTTTCTTCACTAGCTTTAAGTTTTTCAATTATCTCACTCTCTCTCAGTTCTGCAGCCTTGAGATCATTTTCAGTGCTTTGCAGCTTAGCTTGTGTAAGATTTAAATCATCCCTCACAATTTCCAATAGGTTTTCTGCCTCAGCAAGCTTCTCACTCAAGCTGTTTAGACCATCTTCTAACTTTTTCTTTTCATCTGTCAAAGCATTTAAAGAATCTTTTACCTCTATTTCCTTTTTATTCGCCGCTTGCAATGTACTTTCAAGGCTTGAGGTTCGCTCTCGAAACACTTCGAGTTCTGATGTCAGATAAGACACATTGTCGAGATGTTTATTGGAATTTTCTTCTGAATCACTACATCTCTTTTCTAATGTGCTTATTTGTTGTTCAAGCTCCTGAATTCTGTATTTCTCTGTTTCAAGTAGCAACTCCAAGTCACTCACTTTCTTTTCAGCACTTTCCGATTTGGAATGAGAGCTCTGAATCAAATCTTCCAGTTCTCGGCTGCGCTCAGTGTACATGGTGGCTCGATCTTCATGCTCAGAACATTTTTCGTTGACTGTCTTCAGCTTCTCCTCCAATTCTGAATTCAGGTTGGATGATTGAATTAAGTCTGATTCAAGTTGACTTATCTTATCCATGTGCTCTTGCAGTAAGCTATTAATAAGATTCTTCTCTTCAGCAGCATCTTTCAATTTCGCGTCGAGATGTGCAATTTTCTCAGAGAATTCAGTCACATCTCTCTCAGCATCATTGGCTTTCAATTGTGCTAAATTTAATTGTTGCTCAAGCTCCACATTCTTCTGCTCTGCCGCTATGAACCGTGTCTCCAGCTCTCTTAGCTGCAATTTTGCTTCTTCTGCAGCTGCATTTGTAGCTTCAATATGTCCCTCAAGCTCAAGACTCCTTTGACTAGCAGTAGCTGCAACAGCTCCAGATTCATGATGAAGATCTTCCAAAGACTTCACCTTCTGCTCAAGCTCTGAATTGTTCGAAAGCGCCTGAGATAAAAGAGAATCTGTTTTATTAAAATTTTCGTCCGAAAGCTTTAGTTTCTTCTCTAAATCAGTGCTCAACTCCTTGAAGTGTTTCGCATTAACGGTTAGATCTTCAACAGTTCCCTCAAGTATTTCTTTCTCTGCTTTAAGCTTAGTCAGCTCCTCTTGTACAGCAACAAACTGTGCTTCTTGACTCTTCAATGCAACTTCTACTGATTCTTTCAACTTTTCCTCCTCCTTCAGTTTCAGCCTCGCACTTTCCAACTCAGAAACTTTTTCCTGTAGCTCTTCTTTTGTAGTTGCAAATAGATTTTGAAGTGCTGACATCTCTTCTTTTAGCTGAGTTTCTGAAGTCTTTTTCAGGTTTAATTCCCCAGTCAACTCGTCTACTAGCGAGTCTCTTGAAGACAGTCTTTGCTCAACTTCCAACAGCTGTGTTTTGGAGAGTGTCAACTCCTCTTGGATGGTAGAGAGTTCTGCAGCAGTTGTTTTAAGTGCTTCTTCTACCTTTTCATTTTCAGCAATCTTATCATTAACTCCCTTCAATTCTTCCTTCAATTTAAGAAGCTCTGCCTGCTTAACTTCTTGACTTTTCAGTGCCTCTTCAAGAGTGCTGAGCTGCAGATTGTATTTATTCTCAGCTTCAATAATCTGCTCCTGCAATTTCTCGTGACTTAGTTCAAGCTCTTCGTTTTTCTTTCCACTTTCTTCAAGTTTATCTTTTGTGTTTGAGATCTCTCCCTTCAGCTGAGAATTTTCATGTTCAGAGGTCTTTAAAGATTCTGCTTGTGTTTTCAGTTCAACCTCAAGTTCCCGAACCTTCTCTTGTGCTTCAAGAAACTCTCTGCTCGGAGGTTCTGAGCTTCTTTCTGTTTTGTGGGACGTATCATCCAACACATTCTCTTCCCTCTCGACTTTAATGAATTCTCCATCAGAGGCATTATCTTCCTCGTCTTTCTTTCCTTCAGCTATTTCCTTAGGCAGCAAGTCTCCATTTGTTTCCTGCAAGAAATCACAAAACAATGATACATATCAGTTTGCACTAAACATTATTTAACCAATATGACTTTTGCTTAATGACTGGATGTAAACATTTGAACCATAGTAAATATGATGTCCTATCCCAAAAAGTGAAATTGAAGTTCCAAGTAATACTACTAGGTTTATTATACTCTTTCAAGTGATCAGCAATTGTCAAAAATAGCTTATAACTTCTATGTTTCATTGTCTCTAATAATCTCAATACGATCACATAGTTAAAGTATATAAATGAGTATACGAAGAAAAACCAGAACATTGACATCTTCATTTGTTTGATTAGTGAGTTTATGGATACTGAAGGAATTTTAAGAAGAAAGTCTTGGGTTCAGTCACCGAAACCTAATGCAATCATTAATTTACTAACATTTGTCTATAAAAAATAGTATACATAATTACTAATTTAGTACCATTTGTTTATAAAAAAGTATTGTATATAGTAAGCAACCACCTAAATAATGAAAGCAAAGAAAATGATACCTTAATGTTAACATCTTTATGATCCGCCTCTTCAACAACCTTTGTCACTGAAACTTCTGAAATGGCTTTTGTATCTTCTTCCATGTTTGCTTCCAATTGACTGTTTTAGAAGAAAAGAAGAAAAATGATTAATGGAGATGTAGTTGGTTAGGATAGACTTGGCAGTCATTGTGGTCTTTGTAGAGATACGTCTCTGACAATCCTTCTAGTGTTACATAATACTAGTATATTATAAATGTCACACTAACAAGTACCCTAATAGCACTCTTTAGCATTTTTCATATTATAAAAGTAAGTCAAAATTGAAGGTATTAAGATTTTCTCCTGTAACAAAAACACACAGTTTCACACTGTTTTCGATCTCGGCTGTCAATCTGAGATTGGGCGATTTAAATTAAAAACTGCGTCTTTTCAGTAACAATGATCTCGCCGTTGATTTATGATCGAACGGAGAATATCAATTACTGCGTGTTACGGTGTGCAAATAATAACAGCAGGGAATCTTTTTCCAAATCAAAGTATCTCAAAATTAAAATATAAATCATTTCATTTTACAAAATTGAAGTAACTCGAAATCACCTATAGCAGAAGTTTACTCAAACACACACTAATTAACTGTGCCTCAAAAGAGTTAGGTCCACAAATATTAATTTTAACTATTCAAAATTGAAGTAACTCAAAATCAACTATAGAAGTTTACTCAAACACACTAATTAACTGTACCTCAAAAGAGTTAGTTGGGTCCACAAATATTAATTTTAACTATTACTAGACATTGTAGCACAACCCTGAAGAGAAACAGAATACCAGTAGTACATAGCAAATGGACCAAAAACTGTTTGTTTATTGCATAAAATCTTCCAAGATCCTTTTAATTACTACAAACATTTTTGGTTACAATAATTACTACATACATGTAATGATGTAAGTTGGACACTGGACTTGGCTCATGTGGATAGGAATATGATAGCATTTTGACAGAAGAATATTTTTATTATTTCTATAATATGACAAAGATAAATAATTTGTTATAAAATATACACCGTCAAATAATGAATTGCAATAATTACAAATCAAATGACATAGATCTTGTCGACAACTTGTGAAAATATTCCAGTATAAAACATTAGTGAAAAGATTATACTAATAATAATAGCAAATATTGACATCCATTTAGTGTCTAATATCAGGAGAAAAATAGATATAGCTACCAACCAAACCCTGTTGCACCGACTACTTAAAACGTGCACCAGAATAAGGTTGACATGAAATAAATACAAATATGACAACAAATGGCATGCATAACTGAGAATTTAAATGAAAAATTCGACATAAGAAAAATAAAAAAGTTGTACCACTATAAATTACTATTAGAAACATGTATGGAAAATGTTACCTTTTATAAATAACACTGACAAAAATATTAATTAATATTCATAAAAAAAAAGTATTTATTAATCAATAATTCTTACAAAATACTCCTATTTTCTATTAGATGTAGTTCACTACAATATACAGACATACACATACACATACTGTATTGTGCTTGTGTGGTGATGACAAAGATGTCACATGGTAGAAGCACGCATGCAGGTCCCACAGTGCTGTTTTACAGCTTGATCTCACACATAAGACATTTCTATGACCACCCCCAAATCCAATGGCCAATACCATAGCTCCTGTTCTTTTCCTTCATGGCTTTGTTTGGGGTACCTATCTTTCCTTTTTCCTATTTTTCTCCTAAAATTAATTCTAGCTTTTTTGACCCAAAGAAGAAAAGAAAAAATCCACCGTTTATTTAATGGGTCATGTTAACATGTGCACCAAGGGCACATGTTAAGCTACCTAAAAAGGAAATATAGCATTTAATGATACAAAATATTTAATGTTTAAAGAGTTGAATTCACAAACTTAACATTTAATGTTTACCACATTTATCTCCTTAACATGTGCCTTTGGTGCACATGTTAACATTCTCCTTATTTAATTTTCCATTCTAATTCTAATCTGGGACGTTGGTTAAGACTTAGACATCATGGGACCCAAAGATCAACATTCATCAAAGAATAAAAATGAATAAACTCGGAATTTGCAAGAATCAACTTTAATTCTTGTGTTTGTGGGTATGAGTGGGTCCACTTTTCATGGTAAGCACGAAGCTACTACTACACCTCTACCAAACTTTTTTGCCTTTTACGGTTTTACCCATTCAGAAATTTCGTTTTTGTAAATCAAATAATCATATTAAGAAAAGTTTTCTTATAGTGGGATATTAAGAAAAGTTAAAACGCGTTAATTTCATACTTTTCATTAGTTATTGGTAAATCATCTGCGCTCTTCACGTTGTTTAGTTTCTTATTTCCTTCTTCTGCAAAATTGTGTATTAAAAAATGGAAATTTACAGATTTTAGTCGACAAAAAAAAAAAATGAACTCCAGTATAAATTAAAAAAAAAAATTGACAAAAGTATAAATTAAATTATGACATATATCTTTTTAATTTTTATTATTTTTAAGAAAATTTCAATTAAAATGGGATCCTCGTTCCTCTCGTTTTGTTCAAAAAAGACAAGTAAAAAGTGAAGGATAGATTCGTGTTTTACAAAAAAATGTAGGGGTAGTTATGAACTTTATGAATAAAAAATTGCCAGCAACATTGATGCTGCCATGATGGCAGAGCTAAGATTCCACAGAAAACACTGTGACAGTGAGAAAACTTTTCTTTCCTTTCAGTATTAAAACTAATTTTCTGACCACTGCCATTTTCCTAAGTTGTTAAGAAATATTAAACTAAATAAGAGAATCATGTACTCTGATTCTCTAATCATGTAGGGATACTCCCTATCCATGGTTTTTTTACCCAAAAGTAAACACATAGTTTTTTTTTTTTTTTATAATGAGCTGGCGATCAAACCCCATAACCTCTAGCATACTCCTCATCACTGGACCAAAGCTGGTGGCTTGTAATTGTATACACATAGTTTTTGGAAACCAAAAAATATATACACTCTTAATTAATTCAATAAAAACCACCAAACGCCTAAAAGCCAAAAGTCAAAAAATCAATTAAATGAAAAGCTCCTAAATTAATTTTATAGAAACGGCTGAGAATACTAGTACTTTTTCACAGAAATGGATCTGATGTAGATGATCAAAAACCATATCATCATTGATCAAAGTATGAACAAATAAAAATCGAATATGACATGATCGCATAATTGATCAACTCCAATAAGAAAATAATATGATCAAGGAAAAAATAACCATTGATCAAGATGACTCTATCATCTATACTATGCACCACAACAGAAAGTAACAAAAACTAGAATCATGAATCATAAATATACAGAGTATCACATAACAGATTCTGAATTCTGATCCATCCGAATAACAATCAATAGTCTCAAAAGATCAAAGATACCAGAAATATTATACGATGCAAAGAATCAAAGCACAGTATCAACTATCAAGTAGATTAATAGAATTAAGCAAATAAAAAATTCAGTGGTAACTGAAAATAGATCAAAGGTTTGAATAAGCCGATTATTTAGTTAATCACGATAAATAAAAAAGGAAAAGAGAGAAAATTCTTGCCTGAGAAAAATTGAATTGCTTTGGATTTTGCTTGAAGAAAACGTTTGAGTGAGAGAGAAAATGAAATTGAGAAAATGAGAGATTGGGGAAAATAATAGTGAAGGTGGAATTTGAAGATGAAGAAATAAAGAGAAAGGGTAGTATATAAGTTGAGAATTCTGTTCTATTTTTTGGTCAAAAAAGTTGAGAAAGTTTTTTTTTTAAATAAAAGAAAGTTGAAAGAAAGAGGAAATTAGAATTGAGATGATGTCTGTGGGTGGGCCCAGTAACAACCAATCCGGCAATAAACGGGCCGGAACGCCGATGATTTACCACCGCTTTTTCATATCAAAAAAATAAAAAATAAAAAATAACTCTCAATTCTCAATCGGATTTTACTTAAATTATAAGAAACAATTATAAATAAAAAATTAAAACACAAGTTATTATGATTTTTTTTAAGAAGGTAAATATATATATATATATATATATATATATATATATATATATATATATATATATATATATATATATATATTAAAAAACTCAAGTTTTGTTAAGACGAGTTAAGAGAATAGCGACTATCAAAGGAACTTTAGAAATATTAATTAAGGCGGCATCGAAATCTATTATAGTCTCATAATTTTAATAATATATACAATCAAAAGAAAGAAAAAAAATATAAGGGAAATAAAAACTTTGGGGACATAAAACTTAACTCAGTAAAGTGTAGGTCAAGTCTAACAGATTATCACCAAACACGAGCATAGTGGACGTCTGCAAGCACCGACCATAGTTTGAAAAATGACGAATGAACCGATCATCAACACGGACCGATTCACATTTCAATAGCCCCTTACAATGAATCACAACAAGTATTTAAGACTCTTTTGAGTCAAACAGTCTTGTTGTGTCAACCTGAGAAAGTGACAAAGATATCAGAGTCATTCTGAAATCCATCAGAAAGATTGATACATATAATTCGACGACAGTGGAGGCAAAGAACCTGCAGATCTCAACAAGCCTGGAAACATGATAATCATAATGAGTTTGATTTTGGAGGGTCACAAAATTAAGAGTATGACTCAATTCTAAAATAGTACTCCCTTCGGTCACTATTATAAACAAAAAAAATATTTTTTAGGTTCATTAAAAAACTGATGTATTTGGTCTATATTATAGTCCGGATACATAAATTTTGCAATGAACCTAAAATGTAATATTTTTATAATAGTGACCAGAAGGAGTATTAGTTTTGAGTAGGGTTGGGAATAGGCCAGGCGGCCTACAGGGGCCTTCGGCCTGGCCTGTATAAGCCTGGTCTGGCCTGGCCTGGTTATTAAAAATGTCAGGCTTAGACTTTGAAAACGGCCTGTTTACATAAATATGTCAGGCTTAGGCTTCTAAAAAGGCCTACGAAGCCTGATAGGGCGGCCTGTTTATAATAATAATTATTTATATCTTATAAAAAAAAATATTATTTATATAAATATTATTAGCTTTTAATTATTGCGACTTTCCGTAATCGTATTTGTTATTTTATTAGTTTTTAATTATTGTGTTAATCATATTATTAGCTTTTTCTTAATGTTGTAGAAATTATAAAAATTTAAATGTGAACTTTTTAAGGCCTGTTTAGCCTATTTAAAAAAAACTATATAGAGAAGTTTTAATGTAACACATGTTTTTAAACAGGCTACAAGGTCAGGCCAGGCAAAAAAAAAAACATTTGATAGGCCACAGGCCAGACTCAGGCCTGAAAAAAAAATCGTAGGCCAGGCTCAGGCCTGGCCTGGCCTGGCCTGTTCCCAACCCTAGTTTTGAGTCAACTTCTTATGAATTAAATCAATTATTTAATAATTATCGATAAATTTATTGTTTACGTAAATTAAGTATAATAATTTATGCATATATAATAATATTAATCGGATGATAGACTTAAAATAAAATAATTGTTGTTACATTGAAAAGATAGAATTACATTTATATTTCAACTATTTTTTTTAGGTAGCCTAGTGGCTAGAAATTTTACCCTTAAAATGTATAAGTGAGTTTTTCGAGGTTAAAACTCCGGCATCTACATATAAAATACAATGTGCCCTTGTTCAAAAAAAATAAAATACAATGTGCCTACAAACTGAACTAAGCTCACATGAACAACTATTTTTCTTTTAAAATATGATATTTATGTCCATAAGCCAAAATTCAATTGACAAATATTGCTAGATTAAAAATATTCACTTAAAAACTCGTAGTATATGTGAATTTCAGTGGAATTTAACATTTCGTCTACATAAAAAAAATGATGTTTATGAGCTCATGAAGTATCTACATAATAACTCAAAGAGTAAAATATATTTTTACTCTCTTTACATATCTTAAATTTCGTTTTTAGTTCCTATAAAAAATTTAAGTAAGGTTTGATCCTTCAAAATATTTGACGTTACAACTATTAATCTCTGCTTTTAAGAAATTCATGTACATTTTTGAATGAGTTTTTTTTTTTTTTATTTATGTACATGATATTATAAGAATCTCTCCCACAAAAATTTAGAATTTTTTTAACAACAGATGAATTAAATATGAATTTTTCAGCGTAAAGAATTTTAAAATTCATATTTAATTCATCCCTCCTTAAAAAAAAACTTTTTGTAAGAGATTTTTTTATAATGTACCACAAAATATGAGTCAGAAAAAAAATTCATATTATAGACATTAGTTTATTTAAAAGTAGAATAAAAAGTTGTGACAAAAAATATTCGAGACTAAAGTTTGTTGAAATTTATTTAATCATAACTCAAATAATAATCATTTATACAATTTAAGATATTGTTTTTATTTTTACATCTTTAATACGTATCTTTAATGTTTTGTTTGGATGATGAGAGAAAGTTAAAGGAAAAAAAATAAGAGGAAAGATTGTTAAAGGAAATAAAGTAAAAGGAAAGTGAGATGATTTTTTAGTGGTTTGGTATTAGTGAAAGTGAATGGAAAGTGGAAGAAAAGAAAGATGTATATTTATTAAATTACATAAATATCCTTATGTAAAAAATATCAAAATATAAAATAAAACACCACATTCATGTTGCACGACACCCAATACATGGGCAGTTTAGCCATTTTTGCACAAAATAGTGCTTTCCGTCCAATATTGAGATTGAGAGGAAAGGTTTTTAAAAGTAGGACCCGCTGATTTCAATCTTTCCTCCCTCTTTTTAAGAACAACCAAACGATGGATACACAAATTCCAACGAACTTTCCACTATATTACAATCTTTCCTTCCAGTTTCTGTTGAACCAAACAATGCGTAAGAGACATGTTAAGTTAAAAACAAAATGAATTTAAACGTTGTTAGGAAACATTAAATTTTGAGGTAAAAAAAGGTAAAAACATTATCAAGCCCCCAAGTAGAAAAACATAGTATGTTAGGAAAAACCAGTGATAAACACTAAGACTCTGTTTGGTACCACGGAAAGAAAGTTGAAGGAAAAAAAATTACGAAAACCAATGCATGAACTTAAATAAAATTTTAGTTCAAGTTCATGCATTGATTTGCGTAATTTTCTTTCTTCTCACTTTCTTTCCGTTGTACCAAACGGACCATAAATCCATCCGGGTGCATGTGGAAACAGTTTAACTCCTACAACTTAATAAATTATGGTTCGGATTCTATTTAAAAGTGCATCGTTAGGAAATATTTTGAATATAATAAAGTGAATGATGTACAAGGAAAAAAATTATAAGATAGTATAAATCAATTGACAATATTAATATTGTTAGATTAGACATTTTTACTTGACTTCAAATCTGAAATTTCATTTTATATATATGCGAGAAAACGAATAAATATATTTTAAGTGTTACAAAGACCAAAAGCATCTTGAATAATAGTTCAACTGTAGGAAAATGTAGAAAACTTGAATGTAGACGATAACTTGGATTTACTGAATTCTTTTTCAGTTCAAAGACCAAAAACACCTTGCATTCATACATGATAAATGTAGGAATTGCTGGTGAGTTCAACTGCCGCGAACCAAAATCATACTCGTCCGACCTAAAATATAAGTAAAAATGAGTCAAAAAACTTGATCTAATTGGTTAAATATTTGAATCAAATATATTCATTTTTGTTAACCTACTTTTACTTAAATTTTGAGACGGATGAAGTACACGATAAAGAAGATTTAGTAAAAGTACTCTTAATCTATCTTTTATTCAGAATTAATCTCAGTTTTTGGTTTAAAAAATGTTAATTTTAATTTAAGGGTCATGTGTCCTCGGGACACTTGTTAAGGAAACCAAAAAAAAGGAATTTTTGAATAGAAAATGACATTTTTTTAACTTTTGAGGAGTTTGACTGCACAAGTTTCAATACCAATTATTATTTTTGTTTTCTTAACAAATGTCCCGAAACACTGTTTAACATTTTTCTTAATTTAATTTCCTAGTAAGCATTTTCTTGTCCCACTGAAAATAAGATAGAAAAGTAGTAATGGCTTTTATTGGCACAAAGTGGCAGCCACAGTCAACCGACCAAACCGCCCTCTTATTTTGTGTAAACATGAATGACGACTAGTCCTGTCTTTTCCTGGAACCAATCAAATACCACACGTAAGATCATGTCATGCCTGTTGCTATAAGCTACCCAGTGCCCACCCCCCTATTCCTTAATCAAATTTTTAGGGCGGTTTTGTGGAAAAAAATTAGAAGGAAAGAAAATGATTGAAACTTATGGATGAATTTGGACTAACTCTATTCCAATTTCATCCATTGATTTTTTTAATTCTCTTTTCTTTTACTCTCTTTTCATAAAACCAAACACACCCTTAACATTTGGCCCTTAACATTTGGAGTACTCCTATGTCTTGAACTACTTAAAAAATACTCGCTCCAATCTCAATTATACAAAAAAAATTCACTTTCTAGATATGTTTAAAGTTTCATGTATTTAGACAATAGTATAGACTAGATATATTAAAATTTTGATGTAAAAGTATCTAAAAAGTGAATCTTTTTTTATAATTAGGACCGAAAGAAGTAGTAAATATACATTACTCCCTCCGTCTAAAAAAATTGTCTTTTAAGGTTGTTTCACACATATTAAGAAATGTAATAATATTGTTAAAAGAAATAATATTTTTACTAAATTACCCCTATTAGTTATAGCCTTATAGGTTTGTTTCCTTGTGAATAATGCATAGTATAGTAATTATTAGGGGGTACAATTGAAAAATATTACATTAAAAAATGAGAATAACAATTATTTTGAGACAAAATTTTATTTCTAAAGTGACAATTATTTTGAAACGGATGAAGTATTTTTTAAAAAGTTGAATTTGCAAGTTATAAGAAAAATATTTATATATTTATTTTCTGTATCCTTATACATGTTAACATTTTTTTTAACACTTAACAAATAATGAAGTTTTCAATAAATGTGTTTGATAATTTAATTATTTTTAAAGAAAATGGTTCTGTGGCACTACTTAATGATCCAAATCTCAAATATAAGTAAAATTTTGATTTTAGGTTTATTGAATTATTATATATTTGGCCTAAAATGTATATCAAATAAATAAATAATTCAATGAACATAGAAAAAGAATCTTTGCTTATATTTGAGAAATTGAGATCTTAGTACTACCTATTTTAGAATTTGAGTATTCCTTCTTAGCGGCGGTAAAGTGGACAATCTGCTATGATTAAAGCCGTCTACAAGCGAGGCAGGGTAGGGTGGACCAATTTAGGTGTCCGTAGTCAATATTTAAGCACGTCCCATTTATTGACGGGTTGGTGGGTTAGCGGGCCGGCCGGTCAAACAATTATTTTATTTTTAATTTGCCCGTGAGATATTTATTACATGATTTACATTTTTTTTAAACAAAAAATAACTATAAAGATTAACAAATTTAAATACTAATGATTAAGAATTTAATATGAAATCAAATTGCTTTTCGTAACCTATAACTAGTTAACTTGATTTCAATTTATCACATCTCATTCCAATATCAACGTTATTCTTCAACATAAAGTTGACACACTTACAGGCCGCCTCCCTCTGTGTCGGCCACCATGTTTTCTGAAGCTCCCCTTGTGGTTGAAGAATTGACATTGTTCTCAAGTGTATTAAATTGTTCCCTAAAGGAACATCATGTGGTAGAGATGGTTTGCGGATCCAACACTTATTAGACGCTATCACTCTAGTGGTTAATTTGTGGCTAGGAGGAAGATGCCCAAGAAGTTTGTCAGAGTTTGTAACTTCCGCGCCTTTGACACCGTTATTAAAGCTTGATGGTGGGACACACATATTGTAGTAGGTACTATTTAGAGGCGTATGATATCCAAGGTTGCTATGAAAGGGGTCGATAATGATGTGGCTAAATATCTCAATGTGTTTCAGTTTGAGGTCGGGATATCATGTGGTGTAGATGCCATTTTGCATAGTGTCAACAAGGTGCTGAGCCAGCGACATGAAGATGGTTCTTTGTCTATGCTCACGGTAGATTTCTTGAATGCTATCAATATGGTAGAAAAGTCGACGCTACTGCGTGAAATGAGAGTGAGATGTCCATCTTTTTCTTTGTGGGTTGGTTTCTTATGATCAGGCAACAAAGTTGTACCTTGGGGACGAACATATCATGTCACCCACTGGAGTGCAACATGGAGATCCGTTGGTGCCACTCATTTTCGCTCTTATGTTATTCCCTCTTATTCATAAGATCATAGAAAATTGCAAGCTTCTTATCCATGCTTGGTATCTTAATGATGAGACTGTTGTAAGACATTTAGGGGAGATGACTAAAGCATTTGATATCAATGAGTGCTCTAAAAAAAATTCCGTTAAAGGGAGCACCAAAACAAGTAGAGATTGTTTGCCTCAGATATGTCAATGACAACCATTTCATGTAGATACATTTGAATCCAAACATCCCATTACCTCATACTAGTCTGATAGGGGAAAAATACTGTCTGCAAAATGCATTAAGTTTGTTGAACAGATGTATTCATCGAATGACTACGTATAACGATCTTAGTCGTGCTCAAGGTGGTGGGATAATTGGAAATTCTGTAACACCTCAACAAGAAAAGAATGTTATAGACCTTGAGAAAGATGACGATGTTGTGAAGGTTGAAGATGGTAGTATTGTGGATAACAAAGTAGATCTTGCATAGGATTAGTTAAATTGTATGTCATTAGACTAATCACTTTTTGATATTTTGACGTGAAATGGTTAAAGTCTAAAATGTATATGACTAATCATATTATTATATTTAAAATGATATTTTGATATAATTTATGTGTGTGTCTATATATATATATGATTATTGTCTATTTTCGTTTAATGTTCTTATTCATTGATGATGCTGTTTCTCTGCATTTTGGGTTTTGGTATTGTTCGCATCTTAACTTGTGAATCTGTCTACGGGGTTTCACAACTTCACAAGTTAACTTGTGAACCTTACAACCAAGATTGTCTACATTTATGCAATTGAAGCATCAATGTTCCTTCACTAAAGTTCAGACAATTTAGATTTAAGTTTGGTATTTTGAATTATAAAATAAAGGTAAAATTATATTTTCATTCCTTTAACTTTATTTTAAGTAACAATTTAGTCCTTTATATTTTTTTATAACATTTCAGTCCCTTTTTTTTATGTTTGGATATGAATTTCAATCATCAGATTTTTAGTTTTCATTCTTTGTTTGCTTTCAATCATAAATTTATCTTATGCCGTAAAAGAATATAATAGTTTTTTTTTTTACAAAAGAATATAATAGATTTGAAGCTTGAAAATCATATACAAATATGAATAAATGACCAAAAAGAACAAAAATGACGTAAAAAATAAAATAAAGGACTAAATTGTTACCTGAAATAAAGTTAAAGGACTAAAGATGTAATTTTGGTGCTTTAGTTATCAGGATCCTACGGGGGATCTGAATTCGGTAGAAGCATATCTTATCTAATATCTATACCTCTCCGTGTATCACATATTCACATACAAAAACACAAAAAAAGACAGGAAAAAAAAGGAAGGAGAAAAAAAGAAAGAAAGTGAAATACAGAGAGAGATATCAGATATGGATGCAATGCAAATAGCTCTACCAGTTTTGGGCATTGTTGCTGCTGCAGCTGTAACCTTCTATGCAGTGAGTTTCAATGAGATTAGAGAGGTAATTAAGCAACATCATCAATTATGTATATAACTATATGCATGCTCTCTTTATCAATCTTATTATTATGTAATAAAATTGAATTATGACAGAAATCACTTCAAGATTGGGATGAATCTGAATCAGAAAATGGAGGTTACAGACGATTATCCAGCTCGTCTCGAGAGAGGCGAGCTAGAAGACAAGCTAAGAAAAATAACAAAACCAATTAATTACTACTATCATCTTTCAATTAATGTTCAGTTGCTTTTCATTTTATTTTTATGTTTAGTTAATGAATTATACTACTCTTTATTTTTGCTGTCACATTGCTACAAAGTGTAAAGGCTTAGACTCATTCAATGAATGGAGTAGCATTGTCCCATCCAAGTTGAACTGGCAGGACTAATCCAGAATTTATAAAGCTAAGTGAAAGTTGTGATTATTAAGTAGAAAATTAACTGTTAAAAGTATATATTTTTCTTTATTGAACTGTTAAAAGTATATTTGTGGTGTGTGAAAAGTAATGGATATGGTTGGTTTCCCATTTTTCTCTTTCAAAAGTAACTCAAATTCTTCAGTTTTAGAGTAAACGCTCTCTTCCCCATCTATAATTTTCTTCTCATTTTAAACAACTAGAATAGAAAGTAAACACACCAAGGATAAATACCCTTTTATAAATCACAATGATGTTATAATATCAAACAATTCATAATACAGATTCACGAAAGGTTCAGCAGATACTTCCATTTCATTAAACTAAGTCATCAGGCTCACATTAATGGATGGTTATTGACCTCCACTAAAAAGACGAATCATTTGAAAAATTCCGAATTTAATTTTTGAATTTTTTTATCATGCTTTACTTATCTTGCGACCAAAAGAAAATGATACTTCCATTTCATTATAAATTTGTCACATTCAATTTATGTCATAAATTTGGGCAAAGGTATAGATGAGCCTGCAAATGCGCTCTTTTTTTTTTTTTGACACGCCAAATCCTAGCTTCTCATTTTCAACATTTGAGAGGCTCTAGACGCGCGGCTGCGGTAGCCCACCGCGCAACCAAACATGCTATTAGTCACATGTTCCTCGTGCTTTTCGGCTAGCTATTATAGTTTCTCTAGATCAATAATGCTAACCTCACATTTCAACAATTTTCATCACCTCATTACAGTTTGGCCTATTAAGATTGCTACACACCTCAGATGTGTAGCAAGCATTATTGAATTGTCTACATAACCGTACTGGAATGTGAGTATATAGATTCTGGAATTAAATTTTTGGAATTGCGCCTCTGCCTTGTATACTTTATCAGGTATCCGAATTATGCGCACAGATTATACACATTAATATTTACAATAACAAAAAGGTTGGAACAAAGTTCTATTAAGAGTAATTTGCCTGATAAGTTATTACAAGGGAACAGAAATTATTATTTCGTCATCATCGGCCTCAACTACTTGTGCTGAGACTTGAGCTCTTGGACTCTCTTTTCCGTATCTCTTAAAGCTTTGCCATAAATGCTGATTAACTGGGAAAAAAAGAATACAAACCTCACTTATAATAAAGTCTCAATTATAGTAAATGGCACAAATTGTCTACTAAATCACAATAAAAATGAGGGAGATAAAAAATTGTCCTAAAATATATGCACAATGTAATATTTATGTTACTTAGACAGAAAATATGTAACAAGTACACGTTGGAGTTCTGACTCTTGAAAAAATCACAGCAAAATTCAATAGAACCTTGAGCTATCATATTAATCAGTCAATCAATTTGGGCAGTTGCAATCAATTCAGTTTGAGAATAGAGTTTCCCTTGATGGGAATGTGCAGAAGCAGAACTACATGTATGTTTGATGTGTGTGTGTGCGCGCGGGGGGCGCAATATAGATAAGAGTACTTATGGATGCATGTATGCGCTCAACAATGAGGTCTCTAGGGACCCTGGGAATATTGAACATAAAAGTTGTTTCTTCGCGTCATATTCAATAATTTTTTTTTTTGCGATACTTTTTTCTAGTCCAGATGTCAAAAATTAAATAAAACATGAATTTCTGTTCTTGCGAACAGAAATTTGTCTGTTAAGTTACCTACCTCATCAACTTCTTCAGGTGACATAATAAATGGTGGAGACATCATGATACCATCTCCAGCTACCCGAACTAGCATCCCATGTTTCTCACATTGTTTTCCGAAATAAGCACCTATTCCTGTAACGTACATCAAGTGTCAGAACAAACTGGTAAATAAGACAACAACCACATAAAAACAGCATGCTTATTCAATGTTTAAACCAGTGAACCGATTTACTACAATAAATAAGAGTAAAGCGGCAAATATGAGCCATTATAAACCTAAAAAGAAATTTATCTATCGTTTTTTATAGACTCTAAACTTGAAAGGAGGCAGCCCACTTAATGTTTATGTGTCACTCGGATTGTAAGTGATTATCAAAGGATAGCCATATATTAGATAGTATGCTGCTTAAACTACACATAATATCACCAAACAGAATAAAAGCCATGTTGTATAAATTAATCGGGCACAGGAATGGTGAAAAATAAGTCTTGAACTTGCCCCATTCAGGAGGAAATGGATCATTAGGTGATTTGTTGTCTGTGAACTCAGTCCCAAGGATCAAGCCAGTTCCCCGTATCTGCAAATGGAGAAGTGTCACATTTTTCTTGCATTTATATCAACCACAAACTTAAAATTAACCAGCAAATAATATATACCTCTCCAATGATGGGACTATCAGAAAAAGCCTTTATGCCATCTTGGAACTTTGGAGCTATCTTGTTCACGACGTCAACAATATTTCTTTCCCTGTGAAAATAAGGAATTATCACATTCCATAGCCAAACAATGAAATAATAAGCATCATATTAGTTTTAAAATGGTAGAAAAAAAGGAACACACTTGTAGATTTTGAGTGTTTCAAGTGCAACAGCACAGGGTACAGGTGATCCAGAATAAGTGAACCCATGAGAAAAGGAACCTAACATAAACAAACATGTGTCAAAAATACTAAACCTAAAGATGAGGTGTTGAATGGATGAAAATGAACCATTATACCAAGTTTGCTGCTTTGCGAATGTATTACTTCTGAAATTTCTGGGCTCACAAGGACAGCTCCAATTGGCATGTATGCAGAAGAAAGTGCCTAGAAGTCAAACAGAACATGAAGAACATAGTGCAAACTTCTAAAATTATGAAAAGGTAAATCTGTAATTAGAGATGTTAATATTACCTTTGCCAAGGAAACAAGGTCTGGCTTAATGTTATATTTGTCACAACCAAACATGGCCCCAAGCCTCCCAAAGGCGCAGATGACCTTGAAAAAGAAGCCATAAAGAAACATATAAGACAACAATCAGAATGGGAAACTCCAAACAGAATATTTTATATAATAGAATTTGAAGAGTTAAGGAAGTACCTCATCCGCAATAAAAAGGATATCATACTTCTTGACGACAGCTTGGATCTACATAGAATTAAATGTTACAAAGAAATTTTTAAAAGTGTAAAATGGTATCAGTTCCATCCCATTCCATATATTCATCCTACTTTATTCAATGGCTTAACTATATATTTGGTCCCTTACGTTTATTTTAGGTTTCAATTTGGTCCCTTACGTTTAAAAAGTATCAATTTGGTCCCTTACGTTTATTTTAGGTTTCAAGTTGGTCCTTTCCGTCAATTTTGTCACATGTGGCAGTCAATTTGCATACGTGGACTGACACGTGACACTTGGACACGCTGACACGTGTACTGTTCAAACGGTGTTAGTGACAAAACTAACGGAAAAGACTAACTTGAAACTTAAAATAAACGTAAGGGACCAAATTGATACTTTTTAAACGTAAGGGACCAAATTGAAACCTAAAATAAACGTAAGGGACCAAATGTGTAGTTAAGCCTTATTCAATTTATTCCACTTGTTAAGTTTTTTCAGAGTTTAGACAAAAAAAATCATAAAGAGAAAACTACGGCCAACAATGAATTATTAGATAGGCAGTACTGAGATGTTACACGAAAATACACCTATTTATTTATACAAAGTAATACTTACAAAAACAGCGAGTCAAATATTAGAGTTACTAGTTCAAGCAGAAGTCCAATATTACTAGACTGTAAATGCATTACAAATAATTCCTTCTAGTGATTTTTCTTCTCTTTGGGACCAAGAATACAAATGAAAATGCATTACTGTAAATTACTTAAAAGAAAATTTTAGGGCCTATTGGGTTTGAGAAATAAGAAAACATTTTGCTTTTCATAATAATTTTGTTTACACCATTTCATATAGAAATGGTTGAAAATTTCATATAGAAATCCTTGAAAACAGAAAATAAGGTGAACTCAAGTCTGAAGCATTGATGATGAGAAATTACCTTGTCAAAATAAGTTGCTGGTGGAAGTATTACACCTCCAGCCCCCATCACTGGTTCTGCAATAAATGCAGCAATCTGTAACAAAAAAGAATGTACAGGTCAGTGATAACGCGACGTTCCGGTAGAAGGAAACACTTTGCATGCATATTAATATATTATTACCGTCTCTGGTCCCTCTTTCAGAATTAGCTCCTCCAAATTCTTGGCCAATCTGGTCGAAAATTCTTCCTCTGTCTCACCTGAGATGTCATAAACATGCATAATATTTATACCTTAAGATAGATATCTAACATATCAAAAAACATGTCCATCTAAATAATAACCTGGAAGATGATACCGCCAGTAGTGTGGACAATCAGTATGCAAAACAAAAGGAGCTGGCAGATCAAACTTTTGATGCAAAGCTGTAAGACTGAAATACACATTGTCGAGATAATTGAATAAAGATTTTTTTATAACTTAAAACCGTTCTACATAAGCACAAGTTTACTGGAAAAAATGGTTGTTCATGGTACCCCGAAAGACTGGCTGCTATCAATGTTGAACCATGATACCTGACAAAATACAGAAATACGCAAGTTATTATGCATACTTTTCAGGTATATTAGATACAACAGACTTGATTGAGTTGTCATGCGTACGATTTAGTCCGAGCTATGAATTTCTTCTTATTTGGTTTTCCAAGGGCATTGAAATAATACCATACAATTTTGACCTGTGAGAAAATATATATATGAAGGTGAAATATAACTAAAATTTATTCTACATAAACACTGTACTTCAATATATGTTAACACGACATCTACTCAAACCCTTACATGGGTTATATTTATTTTTAAATAACCACATTTGGTTGAGAATATATTTCATTTTGTCTTTCTGCATTTAAGGTGCTTGAACTTGACAGCTCCTACTCCTAGATTTACCCTGCCAATGGTACCTGTTGTATCCAGTATATGTTTTCGAGTTTCTAGGTTTGATGCTAAACTTTAATTTTGCAGAGAAAGTAAACACATTTGATTTGAAATATCAATCCTAAAGTTGAATTAAATTTTATAGGAGAAAACATGAGACACTAACAAATAAGAGGATAATTAATCTTAACACACCTGAGTGTCGTTGGCTTCTGACCCACTATTAACAAAAAAAGCTTTAGCCATTTTTCTGGCTGTAAAAAATTCTAGGAGCTCCTTGGCTAGATCCTGTATGTGGAAATATATATTAATAAAATATCGAAATGGAAATCAAATTATTCATTTGTTTTCTACAATCTACTTTATCGTTAATTCAATTAATTTATTTTCTACATAATGAGGAAGCATCTTTCATATTAATAAGCTTTTTTCCACCATATTACATGCATCTTCAAGAAGCTTTGGTTCAAATATAAATTCCAACAAGTAATTGATAAAATTGCAAGTATCAGCTTTTTATTGAACAAACACATTATTCAATCAATTACCTTCATAGTCTCATATAATAAAATGGCACTATAAAGTTTATTTCAATTATTTTTTTATACTGCATTATCGCATTTCTAAATATTCAAAACTTTTACTAGAAACTAAAAGCTTCTTTATTACTCTGACAAACCATATGAACTCCTAGTAACAACTATAGAGAAGCTTCAATACTTTTGAGCTGGAAAATTTTCAAGGGTCTCATTGCAACTCAACGCTTCTTTCTTGTATCTCTCTTTAGCACTTCAATAGTATGTTATAGTAAATCATGTCTAAAAAGAAGCCATTTAAATTTAAATCCTTTATAATAATTTGCCAAAGTTTAGTTTGTCAAAGTTTAAATCCATATGATGTATGGTCCATTCATTGGTACTATATTATAATATTACTTGGTTTTCAGGCTTGAACAAACAAGCCTGTACTCCTTATTGGGGATTCTACAAGTCATTATACATGCATGCATGAACTACCTAAGGCTAGATTGTGCATCTTCTTCCGATTGGTTTTACCCAGACATTTCCTCCAATGAATTCATTTTTAACTCTATCTTGCCTTGTGGCCAATGTAGTGGATCTCTTGTATAATAGGGAAGAGCAATAGAAAGAAATAATATAGAAGTAAATTATAAATAAGAAAAATAAGCAAGCATAAAATAATGTTGAGTAAGTTGTAAGAGATTGATATGAATACCAATGAAGGTTTTGTGGTTCGATTCCAAAAGGAATGGTAAAATGGCAACTTCTTCAATTGTGCAGTGGCAGCATCAACAAGGCGCTGCTCGCTTCCCCCTGTAAAATAAAATTTGCTTTCAAGAAAACCCCTTCCATTCACAAAAATTATCTATATCAACAAAAAGCATGTTGACATTTGCAATAACATTCTTATGCTAATATACTGTGTTGAAACACAGAATATTTTTTATGTTGACACGGGCATTCTGCAAAAATAGCCGCACAACTCTACCATTCATTCTTGTTACCAAGAAAAAAAGAAAAACAAATTTCCATAATAAATAGAGCCTAGAAGGGAGGAAGACGGATCCTTGAAAAAGCTAAAGTATCAAAGCTCAGCAAGATGGATTGAGAACATATGAACCAAAGGAATATGACATTAAGAAATGATAAAAAGGGAAATCTGAGATATCAAAGCTCAGGAAGAGATAAATAAATAAATAAGCAGAAATAAAAATCATATATACCTAAAGCGGTGCACCATAGACCAGCAAGTGCGTCAAGATATTTCTTCCCATTAATGTCATATACATAGCTTCCCTGGATTAATTAATCAGGTAAATGTGACACAAAAACACTAGTTATCTTTTGAATAAAAACAAAGTGAAGCTTGATTTAGTAACATATACTACATTACAGTAATACTATAAAAATCAAAGACACATAGCATGGAAGTACACCTCAGACTTTTCAATAACCAAAGGATTCACATCGGTAGTATGCCACCCAGGTGTGAAAGGGGCAAGCATATCATGGCCCTTGAACCTGAAATAATCAAAATATTTCAGCAGATTTACACCTGGTAATCATATGAAACTTAAACTTGGATTAATTTTTCATTGTTTTTGTTTTAAAAAATAACTAAATAAATAAACTTCTTGCATGGACTCTCCACCAGAATTTTTTTTCCTTGACCTATGGTTATGAACAGCTGCTACAAAACTCAAAACAGGGATCTAAAGGA
This sequence comes from Trifolium pratense, assembly GCF_020283565.1. Classification (NCBI taxonomy): domain Eukaryota; kingdom Viridiplantae; phylum Streptophyta; class Magnoliopsida; order Fabales; family Fabaceae; genus Trifolium; species Trifolium pratense. Next base: position 25,162,441 of record NC_060061.1, read on the forward strand.
AGAGAAAGGAATCAGATTATGTATCCATCTATATTCATGAATGAATCTGAATTATGAACACTAGTCTATAGGGGCGATTGTCCAAATCATTCAATTCTCCATTGGATAATAAAAGGGTATTTACACCTCCGCTTTAATACAATTAGCCTGTTGGAAATCTCAACATAAGCAGAGAGACATCATACTTTATCATAGAAAACAGTGGTTCTCGTATCAAGTTTAAAGGTGCCAAATTAGATAAGTTCAAGATAGTGCTATATTCAGTTCTCAAAACTGCACACATGCAAAAGTGGTAAACAGTTAGCTCAGAAGAACCATATACCCTTGGTCAGTTTTCACATCTGAAGTTGAATTATCCGTAGCCAAAGAAGATTCTGAACTACTTGACCTAGACCATAAGGGAGCCTGAATAATACTTCCCCGAAAACTTCTGGGAACTGCTGCACATACTAAAGCTGAAGCTGTCTGTAAATAGAAATTAAACCAAAAACATAGTAAGAAGAAGAAAAAAAAACAAGTAAAAGACAGGGCTGCTAATGGACCATGACCATCCATCAATACCGAATCAGATCAATAAAGTTCTGGACAAGACAACATATTCAACACCTTAACTAAGGCTCTGTTTCATAAAAAAACGGATAATTTATAAGCTAGCTCATAGCGGATGAGCTTATAGTAGATAGCTGATAAGCTAAGCTTATAGGGATAGTTGATAAGCTACCTGATTGAATTTGAAGTGTTTGATAAAATTAGCAGTTGAACTAACATATAAATATGAAATAACATAAAACAAAGGTGTTTAATTTATGTAAAATTAAGAGAAAAATTATAAACTTTAAGCTATAAGCTAATTGAATTAACGAATCAAAATAAGCTATAAGCTAGTAAAAATGAGTTATAAGCTCGTAGGAAAATAACCGTTACCACCAAACAGATCTTTTTTAATCATATAAGCTAAAAAATGCGTCATGCCAAACAGACCCCAACTTGCTTTTTGTTAAGGCTTTAGAAAAGAAAGGAACAATGAAATAGAAGAAATCTAAAAGCATCTTCTTTGTTTTTTCATCACATTGAATCAATCATCATATCTCTCCATTTCTTAAGATTGGCAAAATGTGATCAACATTGATTGACCTAAGTAAGATATTCTAGAAATTCAAAGGATAAAGGATTAATTAGTAGATTTCCATTTCCATAAGCTTGAATATTGTTGAATTTCATAAAACTCATGTTCTCTCTAATTGTAAAGGTAAATTTTTTTTTTCACCACCGGTATCAGGCGCACTGGACGGCCTAATTTGGTTCGGGGTGACATCAAGTGGTTTCAACTCACTCCCGATCGTAGTTGTGGTGGATCGAACCCTTGCCTTTCCTACCAAGTTCAGTGTCAATCACCACTGAACCAGCTAACGATTAGCACATAAATTAGTTTTAGTTGCAATCACATATCCAAAAAGGTAATTAAACGTGAATAATAAGCAATTGAGAGTTGAATTAAACAAGATCAGAATGCTTTGATCAAACATCAATCAAATCCATAAGTTCAATTCCATTTCGCAGATTATAACATAAATACATATAAGAAACAGATTTAACAGAGAAAATTGAAGAAATGAGAAGAACAAATACACATGCCTTGTTTCTGAGAGTGGATCGGATGAGGCTATTCATGGTTTGTGGGAAGACTGAAGAGCGAAGAAAAAGAGAAATGCTGGAGAGTGAAGAAATGTTGAGAGTATATAGTACTAACTAGTAGTAGTTAAACTCTGTCGTAATCATAAGCCACTAGCGTGAGCGTGATGGAAGGGATGGGACCCGCCGAACCGTAAGGAATATGTTTGTCTATGTGGATTTGGACTGTGTTGATTCACTACTTACTACTTTGGACTCTTTTTGATTGATACATCCATTCATTCATTTCTCATTTTAATAATTGTGTGTCATCTCATTAATCAATTATTGGTAGGTTGATTATGTTGGATTCATCTCGATGAGTATTTTCAAAATATGATATTTTTATAATTATAACAATTAGAAATATTAATCATTAAAATTATACATTAACATGCATGACGTAGTCAACGAGTTCACTCATTATAGGACGGAGGGAGTAGTAAATTAAAAAATGGGTAATAATAAGACTCGATTAAATAATCATTCAACCTTTACTTAACTCGGGTGGGCGGACCACTTGTCCAAGTGTTGAATGCATTAAGGTGGTTTATACATCGTATAAAATAATCAAAGATGCAGGTTTATTCTCACTGTAGATAAGTTTATTTTTTTTTTTTTAATTTAAAATTGCAATAAAAAGATAGGGACAATGAGGGGAAAAAAGATTACGATGACAAAATTACACTGCAACTAGAATTTTCGACCCGTGCACACACATGTATGATTAAAAGGTATATGAAAAATTGGACTAATATTAACCATAAATTTGGATAAATTTTCATACAACGAAAATTATGATATATTACGAAATACTCCATCCGTTCCAAAATATAAGCAAAAGTTAGTTAACAAAAGTGAATGTATGTAGTCCAAATTTTTAACCAAATACATCAAGTTTTTTTGACTCACTTTTGCTTATATTTTGGGACGGATGGAGTACTTCCTTATAAACTACAATAGAAATTTTATTTGCATCTTCACCGTATTTGTCGATAATTAGAATCTTTAATCATTCTCTTGAAGTAACTCTTGAAGATGCAACATACAACTGACCATGTGAAAACATTAGCGACGATAGATATATATATTAACATGTTTAACAGATTGTCTTTACTCTTTATTTTAAATTTTGATTAAATATTAAAAGTTCACATTGTGATCTTAAATTGAATTATCATTTTTTTGGCATAAAAAAATAGTGGCAACGAAGAAAAAAAAATGAGACATGTTTTGTAAAAAAAAAATTTTAAAAAAATTGAGTAAATATTTTTTTGTAATCGGACATGTAAATTATATACACATTTCGTCATATCCCAAACTTTTTTTATAATTGGTTTACGATTAGTTTATGAAAAAAGTTGAGTAACATTAAACGATAGTTCAACAATAATTTTGGATAAATATTCATACAAAGAAAATTATGTTATATTATGAAAGACTTCCTTATAGACCACATTTGAAGTCTTAGTCGTATCTTCACCGTCGTCATCGATGATCAATATTTTTAATCCTTTTCTAGAAGTAACTCTTGAAATTGCAACATACAACTGACCATGTGAAAACACTGGCGACAGAAGATATATCCCAACATGCTTTAAAGATTGTCCTTGACTCTTATTAATAGTCATCGCAAAAGAAATCATTATAGGAAATTGTCTCCGTTGAAATTTAAAAGGAATTCTCACGTCAGATGGTGTGTCAGAGAAAATCTAGGTATGAATACCTGATCACCAATATTACTTCCTAAAATAAATTTTCCTTCAAGAGCACGTTTTCACAATCTCGTAATAATAAGTCTTGTTCCATTGCATAATCCTAATTTTTTATTCAAATTCCTTAATAGCATAACTGGAACTCCAACTTTAAGTCTCAATTTGTGATTTGGAAGTCCCGACGTAGAAATCATGTTCAAAAATTCGGGAGTATGAACATCATCCATTGTTTGACCGTCTACATTTTGTGTGAGTGGAGTATCATAACTCAAATATGTTTTTTCTTCACTAGGAATTAAATCTAACATATAATCATTTATTGTGTCGACTATTGAATTTTTAGGAGCTAGTATAGTTCTATTTTGGAAATACGTTATATCGTTCATGTTTTGTAAAAGTTGGGGATAAGTGCTTTCAACGATAGAAGCAAGAGGATCACCTGAATTTGGAATCAATAAATCTGATGGAATGTCAAGTTCTAAATCATTGTCGTTGTCATCTCCAATTTCTCCATCGCCAACACCCAAAACCCTTTCAGAAAACAATCTTCTTTGTTCAACGTCTGCACTCGAAGCACCACCGAGAAGCCTCATGTTTTTACTCAATGTTAAAACTTCACAAAAATTCCAAAGAACCGAAGAATTAATAGTAGCATGAACAACTTTTGGCCTTGTACCTTTGGGTATTACTGGTAGAATTTGTCTAAAATATCTGCCAAAAACAACAACTTTTCCACAGAAGGGAATGTGTTTATTTTTTTTATCAACAGACTTGAGAATAAAAGTTCGATCAACAGCTTCGAAACAGTGTTTGTGCATCATTGGTGCTTTATCCCATATAATGAGCTTTGCTTTTTGTATTAATAGCGCCAAAGGGCTTTTAGGAACTATGGTACATGTTGAAAACTCGTCAACATTTAGAGGAATACAAAACCTTGAATGTGTTGTTCTACCGCCAGGTATAAGCAATGCAGCGATCCCACTTGAGACAACTGTTAAAACTATCTCACCTTTTGAGCGTAATGCGGCTGACATGGCCCTCCAGATAAATGTCTTCCCTGTACCGCCACAACCATAAAGAAAAAACACACCAGGTTTGTTTTCGTTAACTCTTGTCATTATTGTGTCATATACTTTACGTTGCTCTGAAGTCATAGTTGACATCAATCTAACATGTTCCTCAGCTAATGATCGTTTGTTATAATTCAATTCGTCGTGTATTAAACTATTTTGTATATCAGGAACTAATGATGTGTCTGCTCTAGGCATTGGAGGATAATCTTTTAAACTCTTCCCACAACTACGAAACATCATCTCAATATCTGCTAGTGCATATTGTATCAATTGATCATCGGTTAATATTAAATCTGCAATGTTAAAATCAAAATAATGAATGTGATTAGTGACATGACTATGGTTGTGTTTGGTTGTATTGCAAAAATAATTGATTTAGCAGAATTGAGTTTGATAGATTTGATTTTGGTTAAAAGTGAGTTAAACAAAATTGATTTATGTTTGGATACATTAACATAAAAATAAAGGGTATTTATAAAAAATATCAATTCTTTTTCCATTATTTTTTTTTTGACAAAATTCTTTTTCCAATTTTAAAAAACTACAAATTTAATAAACTGCATAATAAATAATTGGCTTTAATGCACTTTTGATCCCCCTATTTTAAAAGCCAACTTTTTGATCCCCGATTTTGAAAAATCTAAACTTTTGATTCCCCTATTTTAAAAGCCAACTTTTTGATCCCCTATTTTGAATAACTCAAAGTTTTGATCCCCCAGTTTTAGATTTTTTGAATTGTAGTCCTCAAACTCAATTTGGTCAAATTTTTGCTGATGTGTCAAACTTATTATTGACGTGGCAGTACCATGATGACAAACTGTTTCTATGTCTTTAATTTTTTTACATCAAATATTTTAAAAGTATTAAACAATGAATTAATTAATTAATAATAATTTAAAAAATCAATAAAATTAACCTCTATACATATATATAATAAAAAAAATCAGTAAATTACCCAAAAAAAGTTAACGATTGAGAACAAAGTCAATGAACGATTGAGAGGGAGCGAACAAAGCCAATGTAAAAGGTTTATTTTATGGTTTTATAATTATCATTAATTATTTTAATACTTTTAAAATATTTGATTTTTAAAAAATATTAATGACATGAAAATGTTTTATCAACATGAAAATTGTCACGTCATTAATGAGCTTGACACATCAGCAAAAGTCTTACCAAATTACGCTCATAAATATGAATATCGTCCCCGCAATTTAATTTTCTTTCATTTACAATACATGACTACCGACCCTTACAAACTTGTGTATTTTCAAACACATGTAATGTAAGGTTAAATGAAGGAATATTAGGCGCATAAATAAAATAAGTAAATAAAAAATAAGAAGAAAGAAAATAAGAGAGAAATTTTGATGTTGAATTGGTGGGGTGCGCCAGACAATTGCAGTAGTGCAACACAAAAGCGACACATGAGAGTCCCAACAGCAAGCTATTTTAGTGGACTCTCCCCTTCAAGAAATAAATTTAATATCGCGTGGACCATTGGCCCACATATCAGATATTAAACTGATAAGAACAAATACTACCCTTGATCTTAGCCAAAAGGCCGAGAAAGGTATGAGTTGAAATACATCCTTGCTGCGGGTTTTATATTTGACATGGGCTCTGTTGCTCTTTTGACTATGCGATGTGGGACTCTTATGCTATAACTTCTAGTCTACTAGTGTTCTGTTAGCTACACTTTTATGTAACAGTATTTAAAAATATTCACAACAAAAGTTGTTTGGATAATCAGCTTGATGGCTTATAGTGTTTCTATACTAATGCTCGTCTTCTAGTCAGTATGCATGACAAATATCTTAATTATAGTGAAAGCATGTTTTTTTAAATGCTACCTACCAAGTGTTCTCATTTTTTGTTCCATTGCTAGTTCAGTTCAAGTGAAATCATTTTCAATTACAGCTTATGAATTTTTTTAACAAATCAAAGTGGAAATCTTTTTATTTAATATTGTCATTATGCAATGAATAACAACTTCATCGGTAAACAGTAATTACTATAAGTTTTTCATGAGCTGGCTTCTAAATCTTGGTAAATTTGCAGTTTGGTTTGAGTGGTCTTTCTTCCATAAATTTCGAGTGGTTGAGATATGATCCAAATTAAAATGTTAAACCTTTGTAGTGCTGTTTTTAGGACTGCATTTGGGCCAACTGCAGATTATGGAAGGACAACGCACATAATTCGCCAAAGAACTGGACTGTTACTCATGAGAATGCAGAAGTAATATGATTAGTTTATTCATTTTGTATGCATTTTTGCCATGTTTCCCTCAAGAACTTGTCTAGTCACTTTTTTATTAAATTATTTCATGGATTCGTGAAATATAGTTTCCAATTTTTCACGGGAAAGATAGTCGTGAGTTAACTAAAAAAGAGACCATAAGAGTGAGAGAAATTCAAAAAAGGTTTCATCATGATTTCAAAACGTAATTCTTACATATTTCAAATCCTATGTTTTTTATAAGATATTTCATCTCCCATGATAACATTTTTTTTTGTCAAAACGTTATAACATGTCAAAAGTGATTGTTAAAAAAATACATGTCAAAAGTAGTTGGGGAGAACCAACATTTAAGAAACCATGTTCCAATTTAATACTACACCATCTTGGATACATTAAGTCCCACATCGGCTAGAATATGGCACAATTAAGTGTTTATAAAGGCTTGATATGCTAGTAAGTTCGCCGAGCTGAGTAGCGACAGCTTGTGACCCGAGTGGGGGCAACAAGGTGATGGAACATGGCTTAGGCTTAACAGGTTGGACTGGTTTGTGCACCATGCTGGCCTGCCCGCTCCAAGTTGAGAGTTGAGCCACAGGACTTGAGCAAAGGCACGAGTCTTGTGGGTCTTAGACAGGAGGGTACAGCGTGAGGCTGGTTTCACAGAGCAGCGAACACCTCCTACTCCTAACAGTGGAGGGATTACAGGCCGCTGCATCTCCGGCCCACAACACCTGGTGAGCCTAGCCCCTTGAACCATCATTTTTTGTGGGTTCCTTTTGGGGTGCCATTTAGGGAAGATGAGCCTCCGCAATAAACTTTATTTATAATTAAAAGTAATATCTTATTGACTATAATATCTTATACTCTCTTTGCGGAGAAATTCTATGTCATATATGAGTATTGAAATTAGTATTTTTTTTGGTAATGAGTTGAAACTTTCATGTAAAATCATTTAAGCTCATAAATATGAAAATCGTCCCCGCAATTTATTTTTTTTCATTTACTAGACATGACTACCGACCCTTACAAACTTGTGTATTTTCAAACACATGTAAGGTTAAATGAAGGAATATTAGGCGCATAAATAAAATAAGAGAAAATTTTTGATGTTGAATTGGTGGGGTGCGCCAGGAAATTGCAGTAGTGCAACACAAAAGCGACACATGAGAGTCCCAATAGCAAGCTATTTTAGTGGACTCTCCCCCTCAAGAAATAAATTTAATATCGCGTGGACCATTGACCCACATATCAGATATTAAACTGATAAGAACAGATACTACACTTGATCTTAGCCAAAAGGCCGAGAAAGGTATGAGTTGAAATATATCCTTGCTGCGGGATTTATATTTGACATGGGCTGTGTTGCTCTTTTGACTATGCGATGTGGGACTCTTATGCTATAACTTCTTCTACTAGTGTTCTGTTAGCTACACTTTTATGTAACAGTATTTAAAAATATTCACAACAAAAGTTGTTTTGATAATCAGCTTGATGGCTTATAGTGTTTCTATGGTGCACAAACCAGTCCAACCTGTTAAGCCTAAGCCATGTTCCATCACCTTGTTGCCCCCACTCGGGTCACAAGCTGTCGCTACTCAGCTCGGCGAACTTACTAGCATGTCAAGCCTTTATAAATGTAACGACCCAAAATTTAGTATTCGTTATTTAATTATTTTATTACGCGAGGGCGTGATTTATAATTAAATTATTAAGCGGCGAATAATCATTTAGCGAGAACGTAAGTTAATGAGCGAGAAGTTATGTTGTTTGGGCCTTTGGGCGTGGAATAGGCATTGGGCCTAAGCCAAGTGGGCTTTGATCCATGAGAATAGAGAGAGAACTATAAGTAGCCAAGTCAACCATGAATAGTCTCATAAGTTGCAATCCATGAGAAGTTGAAGAGCTTAGCTAGGGCAAGGAGCTCATGAGGGAGAGGGAGAGCTCGTGGGAGAGAAAGAGAAGAGCAAGCTTGTGGATTCGTCGAGCTAAGGTACGAGAGTTAGATTACATATTCGTGAGTGATTCGGAAGAGGGGAGGATGTCGATTCCTCCATTCCCAAACTCTTTCCACTCTATTTTCTTGTGGGTTTTGTGGGTGATTTTCTTAATGGAAAATGGATTCTTTTGATCCTAACATGTGTAGTGAACTCATGGTAGATGAGGTAAACAACTTTGGGGAGTTGAAAATGGGAATATGTAGATGTTTGATCAATGATTTGCATGTTTATGCAACTTTGCTTATTTTGCAAGAAATTGGCATGATTTTGATTATTTGAGGTATTTGGATGTTTGGAAGGGATGATTAATGTTCCTTGATACCATATATGTTTGGAATGGCTGTTTATATGAATTTATAACATGTTTGGATGAATTTTTGAGTTGATTCAATGTTAAACCGCCTTAGAAAACTCAAGAACAGATATTTCTGGTGTAGTTCGCTACGGATTCGCTACGGATTCGCTCAGCGAATAAGTTCGCTACGGATTCGCTACGGATTCGCTTAGCGAATAAGTTCGCTACGGGTTCGCTATCTGTTCGCCATGTACCTGCAACCCTCTGATGTAGTTCGCTACCTGTTCGCTACAGCGAACGTGTTCGCTACGGGTTCGCTACGTGTTCGCTACGTGTTCGCTACGGGTTCGCTACGGATTCGCTCAGCGAACAGCACTGTGACAGCAACTTTTTGATAATTGTTTTAAGTACAATTAGGCACTTGTACATGGTTTAAGGGTATCCTTACATGTTTGTTGATACATGTTGATGTTGTTAATGCTTATTGTTAATCGTTATATGATTCGCACGCGTATGCAATGACTTGTAGTTCAAGTGACTATGTTTATGTTTTAGCATTAATTTGCAATGTTAAGGAAATGATGTGTGTTTTATGACATAAGTGTAAATGAAACTTATGTGTATAAAAATGGTTATGCAGATAATTATCATGTGAATAATTATGATTTGAGTGATAGGATATTGTGTTATCCTAATGTGTTAGATGTTGGAATTGTGTTTCCGCATCAGTGAATGAATAGCTTCGAGCTAGATAGCGTCATGTATTTGATGTGTTTAAAAGTAATCATGCATTCATGAATAATTGTGTTATGGGAATCATGTGAATTCCAATAATTGATGAAAATAGATTATGTTTATGAAAAGTGGCCGAAGATGGGATTATGTTATCCGAGATCTGGAGCCCATATCCAAACATGATATAAAACTGTGAGACTCCTCTTTATGAGTGAGATGGTTGATGATAACCGAGATCCGACATGATTTAAAACTGTATTGATGATGATCCTGCATGATCTAAAACTGACACCATCCAGCAACGATGTAAAACTGATGTAGAGTCCGTGCATGACTATAATCTGAACAGTCCGTGCATGACTATAATCTGAACAGTCCGTGCATGACTATAATCTGAACAGTCCGTCATGACTGAAATCTGAACAACGTGGAAATGGTACCACATGCATTAGTCGTGTCTAGGGATGACATGACATTGGATAATTGGCATTAGATGCATTAGGGTAAATGCACATGTATTTGATAATTGTTATGTGACATTATCTGATCGGATTGTAATGTGTTTTCCGTATGTGTTAAGCTTTGGTATTTACTAATTGTTTAATACTGTGATTGTTGCCATGTCTTGGTATATGAGTAGAGTCCGTCATGACTATAAAATGAACAAATGTAGAGTCCGTCATGACTATAAAATGAACAAGTGTAGAGTCCGTCATGACTATAAAATGTACACTTTGGTAGTGTCCGAGAAGACGTGAAACTATATGATTGGTGTGTTTGTAAATGAATGATTAATTGGTAGTCGTATTTGACGATGTATGTGCGTGAGTTAGAAATGTATGATAGCGTGTGAAGTGTGTAGTATACTACTCACACTTATATTTATGTTTATGTTTTCTAACTCTCTGCTTTGTGTTAATTGCTGGACCTTTGGGGGTCCAGGTTGACAGGTAATGTGTTAGCCTCGTCCGAGTGCAATGGTGAAGCTCTGCTCTGATTGAGACACGGGAAAAAGGGGTTTTTATATGTATACGCATGTAGTCCTCTTAGTATACTCTGTTGGTCTTAAGCTTTCATTTGAAAAGTATCCGTTTTGTATAACTAATAACGCATCGTTCGATGCGAGGTTTTGTTTTTAGTTCATTCGAATATTTTACTAGATAAATGTATTAGTATTATCTTTGAATGAAGTTTGTGATATTCAAACCAGCGCTTTATAAATCAGATTTTTAATTTTTCCGCTGCGTATTTTCGAAAAAGATTTTATAAAGGCAGAGTTAATTAAATAACGGGTTTGGGTGTTACAAAGTGGTATCAGAGCAGTTGTCTTCGGACTGTGAGGTTGTGTGTCAATCAGAGCCGGTCTGTGCAGTCAGATCGAGTGAGCGTGTGTGCCAGTTGTGTCTGTCTTTTCTTGTTGTGTGTACTTGATGCGATTGATACTTATCATTGTTATAAGTTATCAAGTCAAGTAGTGGTTGAGTATTTTTATGCTTAAGTTTTAAAAATTTGTGTGGTTTGAACTTTTGGTTTGTAGATGCTTATTGCTAACAGTTGATGATCCAGCATGATGTAAAACTGCATGTGATGAAGATTTTGTTGAAAATATAAGATTATTTTCTTTTGAGTAAGTGAAAATGAATTTTTCACTAGAGTGAGAAAGGAGTAGGATGTAAGTAGATCCTAATGTGTGTTGTTATATGTTTGTTTATAACATGTGGTAGATTGATTACTAGTACTTAGTGTGGTTCTTTAATTGAACTATGTGAATGTATTCTCATGATGGGAACTTGTTTGAGAACATGCTATGTTTTATACATGTTTGAGTAGATGTTGTAAGTATGCGGACAAACGAAATGTAATGCATGTACTTGACTCGATGTCTTGTGTACATGGATGTTTCATTGTCTTACATATAGTTTAGTTATAAATATATGTATAGACATGTGGTAGTAATTATGTATGCTAGTTGTTACGTAGGTTGTTACGTTAGCATAGACGGGAATAGTGTGTTTATGTATTTTGCAGTGGTGTGTATGTCAAGAGGACTGCACCGGGGTTTTGAGTAGATGCTTAGATATCTTACCTTATGTTTACCCTTTGCATACGACATGCATGTGAATGCTGTCGGTATTAGATTTCTCTTGAGAGGAATATATTTGGAATCGATAGGACGGTTAGGTGCTTACACCGGATGTTCTAGTGGAAGTGTAAAGGTGGGTTTGAGATAAGTGGGGGAGAAGATTTTGTCTCTCCAAGATGTTTCGAACGCGAGAAGTAAGGACGAATAGAGATGTTCTTGAAGTGGATTGTTTAAAATTGAGTAGCATTGTTCGAAGTGGAGTTCTTATTTGGAGAATACTTTGGAGGAAGTATCAGATGATCATTTCGGAGTGAGTCGGAATGAAGTTGTTTAGCCGTAGGGAGAATGTGGCCATTGGGGGACGATGGAGCAGATTGAAATGTTAAGTGAAAACCGTTGCTGGGAAACGGGAAGACGTGTGCGTCAAGGGTAAGAAAACCTAGTGATGATCATACGACGAGTATGCGAATGGTGGGTACCTTGAGGGTTAAGTTAAGTGGGAGATTGATGTCAAGGATGGAAGGTGTGGTTAGGGAACCAAAAACCCGATTACAATAAGTGGGACTGGTGGTGTTTCTAGCGGAACTCGTAGCAAGAATGTTCCATTGTTTGGTTGTCTTTCACTTGATGGTTCATCCTCAAAGAGGAGGAAGAGTGATAAAGATGGAAGCTTTGTTGATGAAAAGTTTTCAGAGGAATCTGATGAGAGTTGTGTTGGAATCAACAAGACGGAGATCATGGTTGTTTGGAAATCAACTTTTGATAGTAGCTGAGATTTAAATACAGAATTACTAGGTGATCAAGAAGAGCCTAGGAAGGATTTGTAAAGGTTGAGTATGTTTGAACCGAGTGGTCATTTCTTGGAAGGATTTGAGAAGCTAAGTGCGAAGTGTTACCTTTGGATGTTTAGGGATAAGAAAGTTAGCCTTTGGAAACGTGTCGAGCACGAGTATTAGAGAGACGTAAGAAAGTGACTTATGTCAAGTAAGAATTTGCGGAAAGGACTATCTCACACATAAGTGATTGTTGTGTTTGGAAAATGTGTATTAAGAATTTGGAAGCAATGCTCAAAGTAAGTGTCAAATGATGTTTTGTAGCAATTGGAAAAAGTTAACTATGAAATGGAAAAGTCGGTGGAGATTAGAGATGTCGGACACATCGTATCTATGGGAATAGTATAGTAATACCATGTGGGAAGGAAATAAATGATTATGGATATTTTCGTCGTGAACGGTGGGATGATAGTGAGTCGACGAGTGACTTAAGGTAATATTTTGGATAAGAATATTTCGACAGGAAATGATATCGGGAAGGTCATGTTAAGGAAGTCAGAAATTGGATAAGAGATTATTTGGAAAATAAAACAGTTATGTTGAATGTTCGACGCAATGATTTGGGGAATTGCAAGGAAAAAGAATTTGACGGTTGGATAGTATATTTTTGGCATGTGTTAAGAAATTTGAGAAGTTAGACAGCAGATGAGCGTAGGAGTTGTGCTACCGAATGAATGGTTGGAGTGAGATTCGACGCAGTTGAGAACTTATGGAATTTGGAAAGTTGTGAAGTATGCAACGGAAGGGTCTTTCGGAGTATTTCGAGTGGAGTGGTTTTGTTTTGGAGTAGTGCTGCGAGTACCGTAAGAGGTTAAGTTAAAGTTTTAAGTAGTTTGATGAGAATGGTTTATGCCATCATCACGATTGTTGACTATCTATCGACAAATCAAGGGATTAGCTGTCCTTGATCTATTGTTGATGAGTAGACGAAATTGTGTCGATTGGGATTGACTGATTTTGTCAAACTTGGTTTGGTTTGGAGTTTGTATGTTTTGTTGGTACGAATCCGGAAGAAGTGTGAATTTGAATCGGAGTTTGTGTAAGAGACCGTATCGGTTAAGGTATTATGACTAGAAAACCCGTTGGTTAGAATGCAAGTTGGGAATTAGCAAGTCGGATGAGGGAGTTTATCCGGAGTTGTGTTTTAGTCGGGTAATTTTCGAGGGCGAAAATCTTTTAAGGGGGGTAGAGTTGTAACGACCCAAAATTTAGTATTCGTTATTTAATTATTTTATTACGCGAGGGCGTGATTTATAATTAAATTATTAAGCGGCGAATAATCATTTAGCGAGAACGTAAGTTAATGAGCGAGAAGTTATGTTGTTTGGGCCTTTGGGCGTGGAATAGGCATTGGGCCTAAGCCAAGTGGGCTTTGATCCATGAGAATAGAGAGAGAACTATAAGTAGCCAAGTCAATCATGAATAGTCTCATAAGTTGCAATCCATGAGAAGTTGAAGAGCTTAGCTAGGGCAAGGAGCTCATGAGGGAGAGGGAGAGCTCGTGGGAGAGAAAGAGAAGAGCAAGCTTGTGGATTCGTCGAGCTAAGGTACGAGAGTTAGATTACATATTCGTGAGTGATTCGGAAGAGGGGAGGATGTCGATTCCTCCATTCCCAAACTCTTTCCACTCTATTTTCTTGTGGGTTTTGTGGGTGATTTTCTTAATGGAAAATGGATTCTTTTGATCCTAACATGTGTAGTGAACTCATGGTAGATGAGGTAAACAACTTTGGGGAGTTGAAAATGGGAATATGTAGATGTTTGATCAATGATTTGCATGTTTATGCAACTTTGCTTATTTTGCAAGAAATTGGCATGATTTTGATTATTTGAGGTATTTGGATGTTTGGAAGGGATGATTAATGTTCCTTGATACCATATATGTTTGGAATGGCTGTTTATATGAATTTATAACATGTTTGGATGAATTTTTGAGTTGATTCAATGTTAAACCGCCTTAGAAAACTCAAGAACAGATATTTCTGGTGTAGTTCGCTACGGATTCGCTACGGATTCGCTCAGCGAATAAGTTCGCTACGGATTCGCTACGGATTCGCTTAGCGAATAAGTTCGCTACGGGTTCGCTATCTGTTCGCCATGTACCTGCAACCCTCTGATGTAGTTCGCTACCTGTTCGCTACAGCGAACGTGTTCGATACGGGTTCGCTACGTGTTCGCTACGTGTTCGCTACGGGTTCGCTACGGATTCGCTCAGCGAACAGCACTGTGACAGCAACTTTTTGATAATTGTTTTAAGTACAATTAGGCACTTGTACATGGTTTAAGGGTATCCTTACATGTTTGTTGATACATGTTGATGTTGTTAATGCTTATTGTTAATCGTTATATGATTCGCACGCGTATGCAATGACTTGTAGTTCAAGTGACTATGTTTATGTTTTAGCATTAATTTGCAATGTTAAGGAAATGATGTGTGTTTTATGACATAAGTGTAAATGAAACTTATGTGTATAAAAATGGTTATGCAGATAATTATCATGTGAATAATTATGATTTGAGTGATAGGATATTGTGTTATCCTAATGTGTTAGATGTTGGAATTGTGTTTCCGCATCAGTGAATGAATAGCTTCGAGCTAGATAGCGTCATGTATTTGATGTGTTTAAAAGTAATCATGCATTCATGAATAATTGTGTTATGGGAATCATGTGAATTCCAATAATTGATGAAAATAGATTATGTTTATGAAAAGTGGCCGAAGATGGGATTATGTTATCCGAGATCTGGAGCCCATATCCAAACATGATATAAAACTGTGAGACTCCTTGATGACAAATCGTCACACTCTCTAATCCATGCCTATTTTAGCAACATTAGATGCATTTTAGTAGGTTTTTAGCAATAAATATGAGAGAAATCTAACCATTAGCTTGATTACTTGTTTTGCAAGAAAACAGGAAAAACTGCAGGATTTGAATGATTTTCACTACGCTGGGGGCGTAGCCCATCACGCGCCGCGTGGTGGAGCTCACAGAGAGCCAAGATTTTCACTCTGATCACGCGCGGCGTGATAACTGACCACGCGCGGCGTGAACCTTTGTGCAGGAACTGGATTGCTCTCTGCCTTGCCTACGCGCGGCGTAGCTTCGATCACGCGCGGCGTGAAGTCTTGATTGAAGAAGAAGATTGCCTCTGACTTGATCACGCGCCGCGTGACTCTGTTATCACGCGCGGCATAGTGATGGATTTGCAACCACGCGCGGCGTGGTAGATCTGACGCGCGGCGTGGTTGCCTTCTGTATATATATTTTCTGCATATTTCTGTTTTGGGGTTGGAAAATTCTGCGAAATTGGACTACATTCTGATCTTGGAACTTGAAGATCGTGATTCACACTCCAGCGGAGAGCTCCAAGCGCATCAGATCATGGATTCACAAGCCGTGGCGATGAAGCGAGGAAGCGTACGAAGAACGATGAGGAGCTAAACTCCCTCGGAGGTAGAATCTAGGTAGTTTAGGATGTAGTCATCTGAATGTAACCTGCAAATGTGTAAGATCATACTCTCTTTATAGTATTCATTCAATTCAAGTCTGTTTCTAATGCTTTACGATCCTTCATTAGTGTTGTAATGATTTTGAGTTAAGTCACGTGCGAGAGTATTGATTTAATGTCTGAACTGAATTGAATTGAGCGCTCGAGTGTCTCCGGTCGAGAGATTGAGGCATAGAGTGTAGCAAACGATTGACGTGCGTTAATATCATTCGTTGTAGGTAGCTTCCGCCCGAGAGATCGGGGGAGTATCGACAACGAATAGAGTGGATTTTGACAAGAGATTGCGATTCACTATTTTGTCGATCTAGTTGTGAATACTTGAGTAGTTCTTATACATTGTAGGTTGCATGCGGTTAGCTATAGCCTAGATGATTCCGATGATTCTACCTCACTTTTCCATATTATCAAGCACATTTTCTAGCAATTCATTACTCAACATACCCCCAATTCATGTGTATTTTTTGTATAATGTCTATGAACACCGTTCGACTAGTTTGATCACACAATCCCTGTGGATCGATATTTTATTACTACGTGATTTTCGTACACTTGCGAAATTTATCATCAAGTTTTTGGCGCCGCTGCCGGGGATTGTGATTGATTCAACTAGGCAATAGTGTTCATATTTTCTGTGTTTCTTTATTATTTTCTGTTTTATATTTTTCTCCCGGAGCGTTCTACTTGTGTGTTTCATTGTGCATGCGGAGAACAGGTCCTCAAGAGTTGCACTTTGATCCAGAGATTGAAAAGACAGCTCGCGCAATTCGAAAGGCAACAAGGGAAGCTCAAGCTTCAAGGGGAACAGCTTTGCTAAGTGATACACCGGACTGTCAAGGAAGGACTGCAGCAACAATGGAGGAAGAACAGGTTCCACCGGTTCCTCAACCGCCAAGGCGTACCCTTGGTGATTATGGGAGGAGAGACAATGACGCGTTGGCAAACCAAGGCTTTCAGCCGGCGAATCCTGTCTCATTCGACATCAAGAACACGGTCCTTTCCGCCTTAAAAGAGAATCCGTATTCAGGTTCGGAAGCTCAATGCCCGAATTTACACTTGTCTCACTTCTATGAAGCATGCGACTATACCGATCCACCGGGGGTGAGCGAATCGGACAAAAGACTTAGGTTATTCAAGCATTCTCTCACCGGCCGTGCTAAAGATTGGTTAGACACGATACCCGCCGGAACTATTGAGACTTGGAGACAGCTGGAGCGGAAGTTCTTAGATCGTTACTTTCCTATTCATAAGTTCCTAGAAAGAAGGGCTGAAATTAGCAACTTCGAACAAGCGGATGGTGAAACGTTGTATGATGCTTGGGAGAGGTTCAAAGTCTGTCTTAAAAGGTGTCCGAATCACGGTTTCGATGGCCACAATCAGATGCAAATGTTTACCCAAGGTTTGAGGGCTCAAACGCGAATGATACTTGATGCATCAGCCGGTGGTTCGTTGAAGAACCGTGACGAAACCGAAGCAAGAGAATTGGTGGAAAGCATGGCTCAAAACGAGTATAGAGCTACTAATGATAGAGGAGCCAAAAAGAAAGGCGGAGTGTTGGAATTGGATACTCAAACAGCACTATTGGCGCAGCAAAAGCTCATGACTAGCCAAATGGAAGCAATGATGAAGTTGCTGTCCAATCCGCAAGTCCAAACTTCTCCAATAGGTAAAATTGACAATGTGCGCTGTGATTTTTGTTTGCAGGATCACCCAAATGGCGGATGCTTCCCGGAGGGTTCAGAGGAGGCTCGCTACTTGGCCAATTTTCGGAAGCCGTACAACAACAACAACAACGGGTCCGGATGGGGGAACGGTATGCAAAGTCAAGGTGCACCGCAACAGCAGCAAAGGCCTCCATCAAGGATGGAAGAGACTCTAAATCAGTTCATGCTCATGACCCAAAGCAACTTTGAAGCGATGAAATCGAGTCAAGCAACCTCTAACAAGAATCATGAAGCTTCTATAAAGAATCTTGAGGTGCAAATGGGGCAGCTGTCAAGGCAGTTTTCTATGTTGCAAAACCAAGGAGGTTTCGGTGGAAACACTCATGATAATCCGAAAAACGAAACTTGTAATGGAATCACTTTGAGGAGTAGAGAGATACCGGAAAGGCCAGCTGTAGAGAAGCCCTTGAAAAAGAAGGTCAACGAGGGAGAAGTTGAAAATAAGCAAGAAGTTGTAGTTGAAAATGAGAGACGTGAGGGAGGAGTAGAAAATGAAAATCTGTCTAAGGAAGTGGAGATTAGTGAGGATGAAGTAGAAGAAGTTGAAAAACAGAGGGAGATAAAAGAGAAAGAGAGTAAGAAGGTTGAGAAAGGTAAAGGGATTGATGAATCGCCGTATGCTAGGATGCCTTTTCCTAGGAGAAAGAAAGTGAAGAATCTTGAGCGGGAGAAGGAGTTCAAGAAGTTCATGAAAGTGTTGAACAAGCTTGAGATGGCTATACCTTTAGTTGAGGCTTTGGAGCAAATGCCGAGTTATGCAAAGTTTTTGAAGGAGCTGCTCACAAAGAAAAGAAAACCGTTAGATGACGAAATGGTAAGTATGACGGAAGAGTGCAGCGCCCTCATCCAAAGGAAGCTACCTCAGAAAAAGAAAGATCCGGGGAGCTTTACAATTCCTTGTTCTATTGGAAATCTCACTATTGAAAAAGCCTTGTGTGATTTGGGTGCTAGCATTAATCTGATGCCGTTATCAATGATGAAGAAGATACCGGGAGCGGTAGCAAAGCCGACAAAGATGAGTCTCTCTTTGGCGGATAGATCGATTGTGCATCCGGAAGGTATTCTACATGATGTGTTGGTTAAGGTAGCTGGGTTTGTGTTTCCCGCAGACTTTGTGGTCTTAGACATAGAAGAAACTAGGGAGTGGGAACCTTTGCTACTTGGTAGACCATTTTTAGCAACTAGCCGTGCCCTAATCGATGTGGAGATGGGGGAACTCATGCTAAGGACTGATGATCAGCAGGTTACATTTAATGTCTTTGATAAGATGGAGTGTGGTGATGGAGACCCACAATGTTTTAAAATCCAGGTTTATGATCATATTGTTAACCATGCTCTTAAGTTACCTTGGAATGCACACTACTTGCCACATGGTGGCACTTCTTTCCTTAACCCCTAGGGGTATGGAACGTCAAGCATCGGGACGTTAAACAAGCGCTGGTTGGGAGGCAACCCAACGGTTTCTAATGATTAATTGTTTTGTTTTGCAAGATGCAGGTAGGTACGCAGCTTTCAGCAGCAAACAGAGCAGAAACAGAGCACTGTGAAGTGAACTACGCTGGGGGCGTGGTGACGTCACGCGCGGCGTCGTATAAGTGAAGGAAAGAGGTGCCTCTGGAATATCGATCACGCGCGGCGTGAAGGCTTCCTACGCGCGGCGTAATGATGGAAGTGGATAAGTGAGCCCTCTGTCTTGTGATCACGCGCGGCGTGGCATCCATCACGCGCCGCGTGATCAAGGCAGAGAGGAAAGTGGTTTTTGCTAAAGCAATCACGCGCCGCGTGAGGAGAGCTACGCGCGGCGTGATCAACTTGACTGTTTGAATATGGTCAACATGACCGTTGGATTTTTGGGACCAGAGAGAAATTTTGAAATGGACCACGCGCGGCGTGGAGTAAGTCACGCGCGGCGTGCTCAGGTGATTCTGTTCTGATTATTTAAACTCTCAAGTTCTAGCTAAAGACTCACCATTCATCAAGGTTCAGATTCATCTGCTTGGTTTTAGGCTTCAGATCTATCAAATTCACTTACGTCCTTAAGTGCGATGTGAAGCCTAAAATCAGTGCAAGTGAATCCAGTAACTTTCATTTCATTCACTCAATCTCATGAGGGTTCTTTCAGGTATTAAGGTATACAGTCTGGTGTTTGGTTTTAGGCTTCAGATCCACCCATCTATCTCGGTATTGCATAAGGGCTTCTGCTGCTGCTGCTACTGTTCTACTACTCTATCTCTATCTTTACTTTTTGTCTTTTATTTGCGTGGTTTGTAATAATATTTGATGTTGCTTGGATATTGGCTGGATATTTTAATTGTGTACTCTAAATTTGAATCTTCTTTTGTTTAATTGTGGAATGATTTTTACCTTTAGAGTTTGTTTCAATATTTTGGCATGTTCCTTCTAGTTACTTGAGTATCAATTACTTGATTTTCTCCGTGTGTGATATGTGAAACTTGCAGTGCAATAGCTTGTTGCACTCATGTGATCAAGAGGCAAAGGAAGGGAACGCACACTTTTTGACCGGTTCTTTGATTCGACCCAACCGTGAGGTATTGAGCCAAACACTCATTGTTCTTCTATGTGTGATATCCACTCATGTATTGTCTCTCGATTTTGCTTGTCGTCTTTTTATTTGATTGGTACTTTTGTAGCACACACGAGGCATGTTTCTTGGTACCTTTGAGCCTTTCTATCCACCCGTACTTATAATTATCCTTTGCTTAACCAATTTGAGCTGGAAAAAGAAAATGTTATTTTTGCAAAACCTTGAGAAATTTTTGTTGAAAAAAGGAATGACTTTCTTGGAGGTTAGGCACCTAATTAGTGGTTGATGCGCATTGCTCACTACTAAGTTTGGGGTTGCTCTTTGGAATTAGCAACAAATAAAGTTTGGGGTGAGGGTACTAGAGAACTTACAAAAAGTTTTGATTTGAAAAATTGAGAAAAATTTCACATTTTGCAAGGCAAAGAAAAAAAAAAAAAAAGGAGATGTATGTGAAAGAAAAATAGAAAAGAAGTACAAAAAGAAGTGATAGCCTTGAGTTCTAAGAATAGCAAAACTTTGTTTGATGATTGAAAAAGTTCTCTAGTCCACTTTAGTTCAAAGGAAAAAGGGGTTTTGGTTTATGGAAATGTTCTTTGACTTATAGGGGGATCTAACTCCAAGTTTTTCTACTACTTATCCAAAAATGTCACCATCCACCCTAGCCAAGCCACGTTATAACCCTAAAAGTCCTCTAATGTGTGTGCACAAAGTGAACCGAATGAATTCTTAGACTACTTGCAAAATTATTGTTGACTTGCATTGATGTGTTGATTTGAGTGAATTACCAAAAAAACTGAAGAGTGCATGTGAGTAGTGTGATGAAATCATAGAGCCTTGGTCGAAAAGTGTGAACTACTTGAAAATGTCTTGCGGTAACGATTGTGCAATTGAGCATTGTTTGCAGGTGGATCATTGATCATCAGGTGAGTCTCACGTATGTATGATTCGAGTGATTTTAAGGAAAATGCCAAGGTCTTGACACGAAAGCTTGAGGTAAAAGTTGTTTCCTTGAGGACAAGGAAAGGTTTAAGTTTGGGGTTGTGATGACAAATCGTCACACTCTCTAATCCATGCCTATTTTAGCAACATTAGATGCATTTTAGTAGGTTTTTAGCAATAAATATGAGAGAAATCTAACCATTAGCTTGATTACTTGTTTTGCAAGAAAACAGGAAAAACTGCAGGATTTGAATGATTTTCACTACGCTGGGGGCGTAGCCCATCACGCGCCGCGTGGTGGAGCTCACAGAGAGCCAAGATTTTCACTCTGATCACGCGCGGCGTGATAACTGACCACGCGCGGCGTGAACCTTTGTGCAGGAACTGGATTGCTCTCTGCCTTGCCTACGCGCGGCGTAGCTTCGATCACGCGCGGCGTGAAGTCTTGATTGAAGAAGAAGATTGCCTCTGACTTGATCACGCGCCGCGTGACTCTGTTATCACGCGCGGCATAGTGATGGATTTGCAACCACGCGCGGCGTGGTAGATCTGACGCGCGGCGTGGTTGCCTTCTGTATATATATTTTCTGCATATTTCTGTTTTGGGGTTGGAAAATTCTGCGAAATTGGACTACATTCTGATCTTGGAACTTGAAGATCGTGATTCACACTCCAGCGGAGAGCTCCAAGCGCATCAGATCATGGATTCACAAGCCGTGGCGATGAAGCGAGGAAGCGTACGAAGAACGATGAGGAGCTAAACTCCCTCGGAGGTAGAATCTAGGTAGTTTAGGATGTAGTCATCTGAATGTAACCTGCAAATGTGTAAGATCATACTCTCTTTATAGTATTCATTCAATTCAAGTCTGTTTCTAATGCTTTACGATCCTTCATTAGTGTTGTAATGATTTTGAGTTAAGTCACGTGCGAGAGTATTGATTTAATGTCTGAACTGAATTGAATTGAGCGCTCGAGTGTCTCCGGTCGAGAGATTGAGGCATAGAGTGTAGCAAACGATTGACGTGCGTTAATATCATTCGTTGTAGGTAGCTTCCGCCCGAGAGATCGGGGGAGTATCGACAACGAATAGAGTGGATTTTGACAAGAGATTGCGATTCACTATTTTGTCGATCTAGTTGTGAATACTTGAGTAGTTCTTATACATTGTAGGTTGCATGCGGTTAGCTATAGCCTAGATGATTCCGATGATTCTACCTCACTTTTCCATATTATCAAGCACATTTTCTAGCAATTCATTACTCAACATACCCCCAATTCATGTGTATTTTTTGTATAATGTCTATGAACACCGTTCGACTAGTTTGATCACACAATCCCTGTGGATCGATATTTTATTACTACGTGATTTTCGTACACTTGCGAAATTTATCATCACTCCTCTTTATGAGTGAGATGGTTGATGATAACCGAGATCCGACATGATTTAAAACTGTATTGATGATGATCCTGCATGATCTAAAACTGACACCATCCAGCAACGATGTAAAACTGATGTAGAGTCCGTGCATGACTATAATCTGAACAGTCCGTGCATGACTATAATCTGAACAGTCCGTGCATGACTATAATCTGAACAGTCCGTCATGACTGAAATCTGAACAACGTGGAAATGGTACCACATGCATTAGTCGTGTCTAGGGATGACATGACATTGGATAATTGGCATTAGATGCATTAGGGTAAATGCACATGTATTTGATAATTGTTATGTGACATTATCTGATCGGATTGTAATGTGTTTTCCGTATGTGTTAAGCTTTGGTATTTACTAATTGTTTAATACTGTGATTGTTGCCATGTCTTGGTATATGAGTAGAGTCCGTCATGACTATAAAATGAACAAATGTAGAGTCCGTCATGACTATAAAATGAACAAGTGTAGAGTCCGTCATGACTATAAAATGTACACTTTGGTAGTGTCCGAGAAGACGTGAAACTATATGATTGGTGTGTTTGTAAATGAATGATTAATTGGTAGTCGTATTTGACGATGTATGTGCGTGAGTTAGAAATGTATGATAGCGTGTGAAGTGTGTAGTATACTACTCACACTTATATTTATGTTTATGTTTTCTAACTCTCTGCTTTGTGTTAATTGCTGGACCTTTGGGGGTCCAGGTTGACAGGTAATGTGTTAGCCTCGTCCGAGTGCAATGGTGAAGCTCTGCTCTGATTGAGACACGGGAAAAAGGGGTTTTTATATGTATACGCATGTAGTCCTCTTAGTATACTCTGTTGGTCTTAAGCTTTCATTTGAAAAGTATCCGTTTTGTATAACTAATAACGCATCGTTCGATGCGAGGTTTTGTTTTTAGTTCATTCGAATATTTTACTAGATAAATGTATTAGTATTATCTTTGAATGAAGTTTGTGATATTCAAACCAGCGCTTTATAAATCAGATTTTTAATTTTTCCGCTGCGTATTTTCGAAAAAGATTTTATAAAGGCAGAGTTAATTAAATAACGGGTTTGGGTGTTACAATAAACACTTACTTGTGCCATATTCTAGCCGATGTGGGACTTAATGTATCCAAGATGGTGTAGTATTAAATTGGAACATGGTTTCTTAAATGTTGGTTCTCCCCAACTACTTTTGACATGTATTTTTTTAACAATCACTTTTGACATGTTATAACGTTTTAACAAAAAAAAATGTTATCATGGAAGATGAAATATCTTTTTAAAAAAAAAGGATTTGAAATATGTAAGAATTACAGTTTTAAATCATAATGAAACCTTTTTTGAATTTCTCTCACTCTTATGGTCTCTTTTTTAGTTAACTCACGGCTATCTTTCCCGTGAAAAATTGGAAACTATATTTCACGAATCCATGAAATAATTTAATAAAAAAGTGACTAGACAAGTTCTTGAGGGAAACATGGCAAAAATGCATACAAAATGAATAAACTAATCATATTACTTCTGCATTCTCATGAGTAACAGTCCAGTTCTTTGGCGAATTATGTGCGTTGTCCTTCCATAATCTGTAGTTGGCCCAAATGCAGTCCTAAAAACAGCACTACAAAGGTTTAACATTTTAATTTGGATCATATCTCAACCACTCAAACATTTATGGAAGAAGGACCACTCAAACCAAACTGCAAATTTACCAAGATTTAGAAGCCAGCTCATGAAAAACTTATAGTAATTACTGTTTACCGATGAAGTTGTTATTCATTGCATAATGACAATATTAAATAAAAAAATTTCCACTTTGATTTGTTAAAAAAATTCATAAGCTGTAACTGAAAATGATTTCACTTGAACTGAACTAGCAATGAAACAAAAAATGAGAAAACTTGGTAGGTAGGATTTAAAAAAACATGCTTTCACTCTAATTAACATATTTGTCAAGCATACTGAGTAGAAGACGAGCACTAGCATAGAAACACTATAAGCCATCAAGCTGATTATCAAAACAACTTTTGTTGTGAATATTTTTAAATACTGTTACATAAAAGTGTAGCTAAAAGAACACTAGTAGACAAAAAGTTATTGCATAAGAGTCCCACATCGCATAGTCAAAAGAGCAACAGAGCCCATGTCAAATATAAAACCCGCAGCAAGGATGTATTTCAACTCATACCTTTCTCGGCCTTTTGGCTAAGATCAAGTGTAGTATCTGTTCTTATCAGTTTAATATCTGATATGTGGGCCAATGGTCCACGCGATATTAAATTTATTTATTGAGGGGGAGGGTCCACTAAACTAGCTTGCTATTGGGACTCTCATGTGTCGCTTTTGTGTTGCACTACTGCAATTGCCTGGCGCACCCCACCAATTCAACATCAAAAATTTTCTCTTATTTTATTTATGCGCCTAATATTCCTTCATTTAACCTTACATGTGTTTGAAAATACACAAGTTTGTAAGGGTCGGTAGCCATGTCTAGTAAATGAAAGAAAATTAAATTGCAGGGGACGATTTTCATATTTATGAGCGTAAATGATTTTACATGAAAGGTTCAACTCATTACCAAAAAAAATACTCATATATGACATAGAATTTCTCCGCAAAGAGAGTATAAGATATTATAGTGAATAAGATATTACTTTTAATTATAAATAAAGTTTATTGCGGAGGCTTATCTTCCCTAAATGGCACCCCAATAGGAACCCACAAAAAATGATGGTTCAAGGGGCTAGGCTCACCAGGTGTTGTGGGCTGGAGTTGCAGCGGCCTGTAATCCCTCCACTATTAGGAGAAGGAGGTGTTCGCTGCTCTGTGAAACCAGCCTCACGCTGTACCCTCCTTTCTAAGACCCACAAGACTCGTGCCTTCGCTCAAGTCTCATGGCTCAACTCTCAACTTGGAGCGGGCAGGCCAGCATGGTGCACAAACCAGTCCAACCTGTTAAGCCTAAGCCATGTTCCATCACCTTGTTGCCCCCACTCGGGTCACAAGTTGTCGCTACTCAGCTCGGCGAACTTACTAGCATGTCAAGCCTTTATAAACACTTACTTGTGCCATATTCTAGCCGATGTGGGACTTAATGATTCCAAGATGGTGTAGTATTAAATTGGAACATGGTTTCTTAAATGTTGGTTCTCCCCAACTACTTTTGACATGTATTTTTTTAACAATCACTTTTGACATGTTATAACGTTTTAACAAAAAAAAATGTTATCATGGGTGATGAAATATCTTATAAAAAAAATAGGATTTGAAATATGTAAGAATTACGGTTTTAAATAATGAAACCTTTTTTGAATTTCTCTCACTCTTATGGTCTCTTTTTTAGTTAACTCACGGCTATCTTTCCCGTGAAAAATTGGAAACTATATTTCACGAATCCATGAAATAATTTAATAAAAAAGTGACTAGACAAGTTCTTGAGGGAAACATGGCAAAAATTCATACAAAATGAATAAACTAATCATATTACTTCTGCATTCTCATGAGTAACAGTCCAGTTCTTTGGCGAATTATGTGCGTTATCCTTCCATAATCTGTAGTTGGCCCAAATGCAGTCCTAAAAACAGCACTACAAAGGTTTAACATTTTAATTTGGATCATATCTCAACCACTCAAACATTTATGGAAGAAGGACCACTCAAACCAAACTGCAAATTTACCAAGATTTAGAAGCCAGCTCATGAAAAACTTATAGTAATTACTGTTTACCGATGAAGTTGTTATTCATTGCATAATGACAATATTAAATAAAAAGATTTCCACTTTGATTTGTTAAAAAAATTCATAAGCTGTAACTGAAAATGATTTCACTTGAACTGAACTAGCAATGGAACAAAAAATGAGAACACTTGGTAGGTAGCATTTAAAAAAACATGCTTTCACTATAATTAACATATTTGTCAAGCATACTGAGTAGAAGACGAGCACTAGTATAGAAACACTATAAGCCATCAAGCTGATTATCAAAACAACTTTTGTTGTGAATATTTTTAAATACTGTTAAATAAAAGTGTAGCTAAAAGAACACTAGTAGACAAGAAGTTATTGCATAAGAGTCCCACATCGCATAGT
This sequence comes from Trifolium pratense, assembly GCF_020283565.1. Lineage (NCBI taxonomy): Eukaryota > Viridiplantae > Streptophyta > Magnoliopsida > Fabales > Fabaceae > Trifolium > Trifolium pratense. Next base: position 25,189,311 of record NC_060061.1, read on the forward strand.
CAAAAGAGCAACAGAGCCCATGTTAAATATAAAACCCGCAGCAAGGATGTATTTCAACTCATACCTTTCTCGGCCTTTTGGCTAAGATCAAGTGTAGTATCTGTTCTTATCAATTTAATATCTAATATGTGGGCCAATGGTCCACGCGATATTAAATTTATTTCTTGAGGGGGAGGGTCCACTAAACTAGCTTGCTATTGGGACTTTCATGTGTCGCTTTTGTGTTGCACTACTGCAATTGCCTGGCGCACCCCACCAATTCAACATCAAAAATTTTCTCTTATTTTATTTATGCGCCTAATATTCCTTCATTTAACCTTACATGTGTTTGAAAATACACAAGTTTGTAAGGGTCGGTAGCCATGTCTAGTAAATGAAAGAAAATTAAATTGCGGGGACGATTTTCATATTTATGAGCGTAAATGATTTTACATGAAAGGTTCAACTCATTACCAAAAAAAATACTCATATATGACATAGAATTTCTCAGCAAAGAGAGTATAAGATATTATAGTGAATAAGATATTACTTTTAATTATAAATAAAGTTTATTGCGGAGGCTCATCTTCACTAAATGGCACCCCAATAGGAACCCACAAAAAATGATGGTTCAAGGGGCTAGGCTCACCAGGTGTTGTGGGCTGGAGTTGCAGCGGCCTGTAATCCCTCCACTGTTAGGAGAAGGAGGTGTTCGCTGCTCTGTGAAACCAGCCTCACGCTGTACCCTCCTTTCTAAGACCCACAAGACTCGTGCCTTCGCTCAAGTCTCATGGCTCAACTCTCAACTTGGAGCGGGCAGGCCAGCATGGTGCACAAACCAGTCCAACCTGTTAAGCCTAAGCCATGTTCCATCACCTTGTTGCCCCCACTCGGGTCACAAGTTGTCGCTACTCAGCTTCGCGAACTTACTAGCATGTCAAGCCTTTATAAACACTTACTTGTGCCATATTCTAGCCGATGTGGGACTTAATGTATCCAAGATGGTGTAGTATTAAATTGGAACATGGTTTCTTAAATGTTGGTTCTCCCCAACTACTTTTGACATGTATTTTTTTAACAATCACTTTTGACATGTTATAACGTTTTAACAAAAAAAAATGTTATCATGGGTGATGAAATATCCTATAAAAAAAATAGGATTTGAAATATGTAAGAATTACGGTTTTAAATCATAATGAAACCTTTTTTGAATTTCTCTCACTCTTATGGTCTCTTTTTTAGTTAACTCACGGCTATCTTTCCCGTGAAAAATTGGAAACTATATTTCACGAATCCATGAAATAATTTAATAAAAAAGTGACTAGACAAGTTCTTGAGGGAAACATGGCAAAAATGCATACAAAATGAATAAACTAATCATATTACTTCTGTATTCTCATGAGTAACAATCCAGTTCTTTGGCAAATTATGTGCGTTGTCCTTCCATAATCTGTAGTTGGCCCAAATGCAGTCCTAAAAACAGCACTACAAAGGTTTAACATTTTAATTTGGATCATATCTCAACCACTCAAACATTTATGGAAGAAGGACCACTCAAACCAAACTGCAAATTTACCAAGATTTAGAAGCCAGCTCATGAAAAACTTATAGTAATTACTGTTTACCGATGAAGTTGTTATTCATTGCATAATGACAATATTAAATAAAAAAATTTCCACTTTGATTTGTTAAAAAAATTCATAAGCTGTAACTGAAAATGATTTCACTTGAACTGAACTAGCAATGGAACAAAACTTGGTAGGTAGCATTTAAAAAAACATGCTTTCACTATAATTAACATATTTGTCAAGCATACTGAGTAGAAGACGAGCACTAGTATAGAAACACTATAAGCCATCAAGCTGATTATCAAAACAACTTTTGTTGTGAATATTTTTAAATACTGTTACATAAAAGTGTAGCTAAAAGAACACTAGTAGACAAGAAGTTATTGCATAAGAGTCCCACATCGCATAGTCAAAAGAGCAACAGAGCCCATGTCAAATATAAAACCCGTAGCAAGGATGTATTTCAACTCATACCTTTCTCGGCCTTTTGGCTAAGATCAAGTGTAGTATCTGTTCTTATCAGTTTAATATCTGATATGTGGGCCAATGGTCCACGCGATATTAAATTTATTTCTTGAGGGGGAGGGTCCACTAAACTAGCTTGCTATTGGGACTCTCATGTGTCGCTTTTGTGTTGCACTACTGCAATTGCCTGGCGCACCCCACCAATTCAACATCAAAAAATTTCTCTTATTTTATTTATGCGCCTAATATTCCTTCATTTAACCTTACATGTGTTTGAAAATACACAAGTTTGTAAGGGTCGGTAGTCATGTCTAGTAAATGAAAGAAAATTAAATTGCGGGGACGATTTTCATATTTATGAGCGTAAATGATTTTACATGAAAGGTTCAACTCATTACCAAAAATAAATACTCATTTCAATACTCATATATGACATAGAATTTCTCCGCAAAGAGAGTATAAGATATTATAGTCAATAAGATATTACTTTTAATTATAAATAAAGTTTATTGCGGAGGCTCATCTTCCCTAAATGGCACCCCAGTAGGAACCCACAAAAAATGATGGTTCAAGGGGCTAGGCTCACCAGGTGTTGTGGGCTGGAGGTGCAGCGGCCTGTAATCCCTCCACTGTTAGGAGTAGGAGGTGTTCGCTGCTCTGTGAAACCAGCCTCACGCTGTACCCTCCTTTCTAAGACCCACAAGACTCGTGCCTTCGCTCAAGTCCCATGGCTCAACTCTCAACTTGGGGCGGGCAGGCCAGCATGGTGCACAAACCAGTCCAACCTGTTAAGCCTAAGCCATGTTCCATCACCTTGTTGCCCCCACTCGGGTCACAAGCTGTCGCTACTCATCTCGGCGAACTTACTAGCATGTCAAGCCTTTATAAACACTTACTTGTGCCATATTCCAGCCAATGTGGGACTTAATGTATCCAAGATGGTGTAGTATTAAATTGGAACATGGTTTCTTAAATGTTGGTTCTCCCCAACTACTTTTGACATGTATTTTTTTAACAATCACTTTTGACATGTTATAACGTTTTAACAAAAAAAAATGTTATCATGGGAGATGATGAAATATCTTATAAAAAAAATAGGATTTGAAATATGTAAGAATTACGGTTTTAAATCATAATGAAACCTTTTTTGAATTTCTCTCACTCTTATGGTCTCTTTTTTAGTTAACTCACGACTATCTTTCCCGTGAAAAATTGGAAACTATATTTAACGAATCCATGAAATAATTTAATAAAAAAGTGACTAGACAAGTTCTTGAGGGAAACATGGCAAAAATGCATACAAAATGAATAAACTAATCATATTACTTCTGTATTCTCATGAGTAACAATCCAGTTCTTTGGCAAATTATGTGCGTTGTCCTTCCATAATCTGTAGTTGGCCCAAATGCAGTCCTAAAAACAGCACTACACAGGTTTAACATTTTAATTTGGATCATATCTCAACCACTCAAACATTTATGGAAGAAGGACCACTCAAACCAAACTGCAAATTTACCAAGATTTAGAAGCCAGCTCATGAAAAACTTATAGTAATTACTGTTTACCGATGAAGTTGTTATTCATTGCATAATGACAATATTAAATAAAAAGATTTCCACTTTGATTTGTTAAAAAAATTCATAAGCTGTAACTGAAAATGATTTCACTTGAACTGAACTAGCAATGGAACAAAACTTGGTAGGTAGCATTTAAAAAAACATGCTTTCACTATAATTAACATATTTGTCAAGCATACTGAGTAGAAGACGAGCACTAGTATAGAAACACTATAAGCCATCAAGCTGATTATCAAAACAACTTTTGTTGTGAATATTTTTAAATACTGTTACATAAAAGTGTAGCTAAAAGAACACTAGTAGACAAGAAGTTATTGCATAAGAGTCCCACATCGCATAGTCAAAAGAGCAACAGAGCCCATGTCAAATATAAAACCCGTAGCAAGGATGTATTTCAACTCATACCTTTCTCGGCCTTTTGGCTAAGATCAAGTGTAGTATCTGTTCTTATCAGTTTAATATCTGATATGTGGGCCAATGGTCCACGCGATATTAAATTTATTTCTTGAGGGGGAGGGTCCACTAAACTAGCTTGCTATTGGGACTCTCATGTGTCGCTTTTGTGTTGCACTACTGCAATTGCCTGGCGCACCCCACCAATTCAACATCAAAAAATTTCTCTTATTTTATTTATGCGCCTAATATTCCTTCATTTAACCTTACATGTGTTTGAAAATACACAAGTTTGTAAGGGTCGGTAGTCATGTCTAGTAAATGAAAGAAAATTAAATTGCGGGGACGATTTTCATATTTATGAGCGTAAATGATTTTACATGAAAGGTTCAACTCATTACCAAAAATAAATACTCATTTCAATACTCATATATGACATAGAATTTCTCCGCAAAGAGAGTATAAGATATTATAGTCAATAAGATATTACTTTTAATTATAAATAAAGTTTATTGCGGAGGCTCATCTTCCCTAAATGGCACCCCAGTAGGAACCCACAAAAAATGATGGTTCAAGGGGCTAGGCTCACCAGGTGTTGTGGGCTGGAGGTGCAGCGGCCTGTAATCCCTCCACTGTTAGGAGTAGGAGGTGTTCGCTGCTCTGTGAAACCAGCCTCACGCTGTACCCTCCTTTCTAAGACCCACAAGACTCGTGCCTTCGCTCAAGTCCCATGGCTCAACTCTCAACTTGGGGCGGGCAGGCCAGCATGGTGCACAAACCAGTCCAACCTGTTAAGCCTAAGCCATGTTCCATCACCTTGTTGCCCCCACTCGGGTCACAAGCTGTCGCTACTCATCTCGGCGAACTTACTAGCATGTCAAGCCTTTATAAACACTTACTTGTGCCATATTCCAGCCAATGTGGGACTTAATGTATCCAAGATGGTGTAGTATTAAATTGGAACATGGTTTCTTAAATGTTGGTTCTCCCCAACTACTTTTGACATGTATTTTTTTAACAATCACTTTTGACATGTTATAACGTTTTAACAAAAAAAAATGTTATCATGGGAGATGATGAAATATCTTATAAAAAAAATAGGATTTGAAATATGTAAGAATTACGGTTTTAAATCATAATGAAACCTTTTTTTGAATTTCTCTCACTCTTATGGTCTCTTTTTTAGTTAACTCACGGCTATCTTTCCCGTGAAAAATTGGAAACTATATTTAACGAATCCATGAAATAATTTAATAAAAAAGTGACTAGACAAGTTCTTGAGGGAAACATGGCAAAAATGCATACAAAATGAATAAACTAATCATATTACTTCTGTATTCTCATGAGTAACAATCCAGTTCTTTGGCAAATTATGTGCGTTGTCCTTCCATAATCTGTAGTTGGCCCAAATGCAGTCCTAAAAACAGCACTACACAGGTTTAACATTTTAATTTGGATCATATCTCAACCACTCAAACATTTATGGAAGAAGGACCACTCAAACCAAACTGCAAATTTACCAAGATTTAGAAGCCAGCTCATGAAAAACTTATAGTAATTACTGTTTACCGATGAAGTTGTTATTCATTGCATAATGACAATATTAAATAAAAAGATTTCCACTTTGATTTGTTAAAAAAATTCATAAGCTGTAACTGAAAATGATTTCACTTGAACTGAACTAGCAATGGAACAAAACTTGGTAGGTAGCATTTAAAAAAACATGCTTTCACTATAATTAACATATTTGTCAAGCATACTGAGTAGAAGACGAGCACTAGTATAGAAACACTATAAGCCATCAAGCTGATTATCAAAACAACTTTTGTTGTGAATATTTTTAAATACTGTTACATAAAAGTGTAGCTAAAAGAACACTAGTAGACAAGAAGTTATTGCATAAGAGTCCCACATCGCATAGTCAAAAGAGCAACAGAGCCCATGTCAAATATAAAACCCGTAGCAAGGATGTATTTCAACTCATACCTTTCTCGGCCTTTTGGCTAAGATCAAGTGTAGTATCTGTTCTTATCAGTTTAATATCTGATATGTGGGCCAATGGTCCACGCGATATTAAATTTATTTCTTGAGGGGGAGGGTCCACTAAACTAGCTTGCTATTGGGACTCTCATGTGTCGCTTTTGTGTTGCACTACTGCAATTGCCTGGCGCACCCCACCAATTCAACATCAAAAAATTTCTCTTATTTTATTTATGCGCCTAATATTCCTTCATTTAACCTTACATGTGTTTGAAAATACACAAGTTTGTAAGGGTCGGTAGTCATGTCTAGTAAATGAAAGAAAATTAAATTGCGGGGACGATTTTCATATTTATGAGCGTAAATGATTTTACATGAAAGGTTCAACTCATTACCAAAAATAAATACTCATTTCAATACTCATATATGACATAGAATTTCTCCGCAAAGAGAGTATAAGATATTATAGTCAATAAGATATTACTTTTAATTATAAATAAAGTTTATTGCGGAGGCTCATCTTCCCTAAATGGCACCCCAGTAGGAACCCACAAAAAATGATGGTTCAAGGGGCTAGGCTCACCAGGTGTTGTGGGCTGGAGGTGCAGCGGCCTGTAATCCCTCCACTGTTAGGAGTAGGAGGTGTTCGCTGCTCTGTGAAACCAGCCTCACGCTGTACCCTCCTTTCTAAGACCCACAAGACTCGTGCCTTCGCTCAAGTCCCATGGCTCAACTCTCAACTTGGGGCGGGCAGGCCAGCATGGTGCACAAACCAGTCCAACCTGTTAAGCCTAAGCCATGTTCCATCACCTTGTTGCCCCCACTCGGGTCACAAGCTGTCGCTACTCATCTCGGCGAACTTACTAGCATGTCAAGCCTTTATAAACACTTACTTGTGCCATATTCCAGCCAATGTGGGACTTAATGTATCCAAGATGGTGTAGTATTAAATTGGAACATGGTTTCTTAAATGTTGGTTCTCCCCAACTACTTTTGACATGTATTTTTTTAACAATCACTTTTGACATGTTATAACGTTTTAACAAAAAAAAATGTTATCATGGGAGATGATGAAATATCTTATAAAAAAAATAGGATTTGAAATATGTAAGAATTACGGTTTTAAATCATAATGAAACCTTTTTTGAATTTCTCTCACTCTTATGGTCTCTTTTTTAGTTAACTCACGACTATCTTTCCCGTGAAAAATTGGAAACTATATTTAACGAATCCATGAAATAATTTAATAAAAAAGTGACTAGACAAGTTCTTGAGGGAAACATGGCAAAAATGCATACAAAATGAATAAACTAATCATATTACTTCTGTATTCTCATGAGTAACAATCCAGTTCTTTGGCAAATTATGTGCGTTGTCCTTCCATAATCTGTAGTTGGCCCAAATGCAGTCCTAAAAACAGCACTACACAGGTTTAACATTTTAATTTGGATCATATCTCAACCACTCAAACATTTATGGAAGAAGGACCACTCAAACCAAACTGCAAATTTACCAAGATTTAGAAGCCAGCTCATGAAAAACTTATAGTAATTACTGTTTACCGATGAAGTTGTTATTCATTGCATAATGACAATATTAAATAAAAAGATTTCCACTTTGATTTGTTAAAAAAATTCATAAGCTGTAACTGAAAATGATTTCACTTGAACTGAACTAGCAATGGAACAAAACTTGGTAGGTAGCATTTAAAAAAACATGCTTTCACTATAATTAACATATTTGTCAAGCATACTGAGTAGAAGACGAGCACTAGTATAGAAACACTATAAGCCATCAAGCTGATTATCAAAACAACTTTTGTTGTGAATATTTTTAAATACTGTTACATAAAAGTGTAGCTAAAAGAACACTAGTAGACAAGAAGTTATTGCATAAGAGTCCCACATCGCATAGTCAAAAGAGCAACAGAGCCCATGTCAAATATAAAACCCGCAGCAAGGATGTATTTCAACTCATACCTTTCTCGGCCTTTTGGCTAAGATCAAGTGTAGTATCTGTTCTTATCAGTTTAATATCTGATATGTGGGCCAATGGTCCATGCGATATTAAATTTATTTCTTGAGGGGGAGGGTCCACTAAACTAGCTTGCTATTGGGACTCTCATGTGTCGCTTTTGTGTTGCACTACTGCAATTGCCTGGCGCACCCCACCAATTCAACATCAAAAAATTTCTCTTATTTTATTTATGCGCCTAATATTCCTTCATTTAACCTTACATGTGTTTGAAAATACACAAGTTTGTAAGGGTCGGTAGTCATGTCTAGTAAATGAAAGAAAATTAAATTGCGGGGACGATTTTCATATTTATGAGCGTAAATGATTTTACATGAAAGGTTCAACTCATTACCAAAAATAAATACTCATTTCAATACTCATATATGACATAGAATTTCTCCGCAAAGAGAGTATAAGATATTATAGTCAATAAGATATTACTTTTAATTATAAATAAAGTTTATTGCGGAGGCTCATCTTCCCTAAATGGCACCCCAGTAGGAACCCACAAAAAATGATGGTTCAAGGGGCTAGGCTCACCAGGTGTTGTGGGCTGGAGGTGCAGCGGCCTGTAATCCCTCCACTGTTAGGAGTAGGAGGTGTTCGCTGCTCTGTGAAACCAGCCTCACGCTGTACCCTCCTTTCTAAGACCCACAAGACTCGTGCCTTCGCTCAAGTCCCATGGCTCAACTCTCAACTTGGGGCGGGCAGGCCAGCATGGTGCACAAACCAGTCCAACCTGTTAAGCCTAAGCCATGTTCCATCACCTTGTTGCCCCCACTCGGGTCACAAGCTGTCGCTACTCATCTCGGCGAACTTACTAGCATGTCAAGCCTTTATAAACACTTACTTGTGCCATATTCCAGCCAATGTGGGACTTAATGTATCCAAGATGGTGTAGTATTAAATTGGAACATGGTTTCTTAAATGTTGGTTCTCCCCAACTACTTTTGACATGTATTTTTTTAACAATCACTTTTGACATGTTATAACGTTTTAACAAAAAAAAATGTTATCATGGGAGATGATGAAATATCTTATAAAAAAAATAGGATTTGAAATATGTAAGAATTACGGTTTTAAATCATAATGAAACCTTTTTTGAATTTCTCTCACTCTTATGGTCTCTTTTTTAGTTAACTCACGACTATCTTTCCCGTGAAAAATTGGAAACTATATTTAACGAATCCATGAAATAATTTAATAAAAAAGTGACTAGACAAGTTCTTGAGGGAAACATGGCAAAAATGCATACAAAATGAATAAACTAATCATATTACTTCTGTATTCTCATGAGTAACAATCCAGTTCTTTGGCAAATTATGTGCGTTGTCCTTCCATAATCTGTAGTTGGCCCAAATGCAGTCCTAAAAACAGCACTACACAGGTTTAACATTTTAATTTGGATCATATCTCAACCACTCAAACATTTATGGAAGAAGGACCACTCAAACCAAACTGCAAATTTACCAAGATTTAGAAGCCAGCTCATGAAAAACTTATAGTAATTACTGTTTACCGATGACGTTGTTATTCATTGCATAATGACAATATTAAATAAAAATATTTCCACTTTGATTTGTTAAAAAAATTCATAAGCTGTAATTGAAAATGATTTCACTTGAATTGAACTAGCAATGGAACAAAAAATGAGAACACTTGGTAGGTAGCATTTAAAAAAACATGCTTTCACTATAATTAAGATATTTGTCAAGCATACTTGTTGGAACAAAATTGATTTAAAAATGTTTGCCCCTAAATCTATTAAGGTTTTGATGATAACAAAGTATTAATAAACAATTGGAAGGACTAAAAATTAATTTAAGTGTGCAGGACTTAGATCCAATTAAGCTCTGATTAATGATCAGAAGATAAGGACTTCAGAAGTTTGTAAGCGATCAGAAGATTGTGAGACTCAGAAGTTGTACTCTTCAGACGATGAAGTCTTCAGAACTACTTAAGGGTCTTTAGAACTTCTTAAGGTCTTAGCTTCATAAAACTCTGATGATCTTCTTGAAGTTTGTAAAGATTCTCTTTTGCAAGTCAACTCTTCTACCAATGAAGAAAAGGACCTTTCAAGCCTGATCAGAACAGCTAATCTCTTTCTGTCTGTTCTCTTTTGAGAACGTGGGTCATCAGTTGTGTTAGCTGAATAAGGAAAGTCTTCTCTGCAGTAGTCAAAGTACCTGAAACTCTTACTTAGTTTTGGATACAACCAAACTGCATCAAGACAGGCTGCTTGAAGACAAAAGATTATCTACTTCAACGGTCATCTTTGCAACGACTCTTTTCTAGTTGTATATATACTAAAGGAATCAGTTGTAATTATAAAAATCAAGGATTATTAACACGCACGAACAAACTCTGAATTCCTCATACAAAGCTCTGAACCTCTGAACTGTGTTGTTGCACTTTTAGTTCAAATATTTAGTATTTGTTCTTCTAGGTTCTGACTAAGAGCTGTTGTATACTTTCCATTACTTTATTATATCTAGTACTTGAGGTAACTTAAGCTTGTGTGCTTGAGCAGTGTTGAGAAGTCTCTTGCTTGTGTGCTTGAGCAGTTGTAATCTTGTGTGATTATAGTGAAATCCCTTGGAAGTGCAAGGGGACTGGACTACTCTCGTTTTGTGAGAGGAACCAGTATAAATTGCTTGTGTGATCTCTCTCTCTCTTAACTTGTTTTATTGTGTTATTTATCCGCTGCTGTTGTAGTTAAGTTAAGAACTTGAAAAAGTTTTAAACTTGACTAAAACACAATTCAACCCCCCCTTCTTGTGTTTTCACACCTTCAATTGGTATCTAGAGCTCTGGTCTGTTACTTTCACTTAACAGTGAGACAGTAAAGATCTTGTGAGAACACTATGTCTGGAGGAGACGATAGTAGCACTAGAACAACCGGTGAAGCCGGTGATGCCAGTGGTGCTGGTGGTGGTCCTAGAAATGCTTTTGGTTTTGACTACTTAAGTAATGAATCACATGAACATAGTGGCAATAGGAAAGCTCCTATATTCAATGGTGATGCATCATTATTTGAGTGGTGGAAGGAAAGACTGTATAGCAATATTACTGCTATTGATCATGAGTTGTGGGATTTGGTTGAGCTGGGAGTAACTTTTGAAAACTTAAATGAACATGGAAGATTGTCCATTGAGCATAGAAAGTTACTCACACCAGCTAACTTAAAAACCTACACTAAGCATCATAGAGTAAAGGACATTGTTGTTGGTGCTATTAGACATGAAGATTATGTCAGAATAGAGAACAAGTCTACTGCTAAATCTATCTTTGATTCTATGTGTGCTACCTATGATGGTAATGAAAAGGTTCAAGAGGCTAAGGCTAGTCTCTTGATAAGGCAATATGAACTATTCACTATGCAACAAGATGAAAACATTGAGACTATGTTTACAAGGTTTCAAATCCTTGTATCTGGTCTTAAAGCTCTTAAGAGAAGTTATTCCACCTATGACCATGTTCAGAAGATTCTGAGGAGTCTTCCTATTGCTTGGAGACCTAAGGTCACTGCAATAGAAGAAGCTCAAAATCTCAAGACTCTGAGTCTTGAGGCTCTGATAAGCAATCTCAGAAGCCATGAGATGGTTCTGAATGCTGATTCAGAAGCTAAGAAGAAGTCCAAGTCTGTGGCTTTACAGTCAACTAGGACTCCTTCTAAAGCTCTTAAGACTCAGCTTCTTGACATTGAAGAGGAATCTTCTGCAGATGGTCAAGAGGAGGAAATGGGTGAAGATGAGTTTGCTTTATTCACCAAGTTTCAGCAATGGAACAGATTTAACAAAAGAAACTTCAGAGGTAACAGCTCCAGAAATTTTGTCAGCAAAAAGGATGATCAGAAGAACTGCTTCAACTGTAAGAAGCCAGGACACTTTATTGCTGACTGTCCAGAAATGTCTGCCAAAGACAAAAACAAAAGATACAGCTCAAAGAAGCAACAATTCAAGAGCAAATTGAAAAAGAGTTTGATGGCTACTTTTGAAGAGCTATCATCTGAGGAAGAAGTTGAGGAAGAAGAAGAGGCAAATCTAGCCCTAATGGCTTCAACTGACTCAGATGCAGACTCAGAGGATGAATCAGAATCAGATTCAGAAGTAACAGATGAGGTATTTTCTGACTGTTCTAAATCTCAACTTATAACTACACTTAACAAGGTCATTGAGAAACATCTCAGAGTGTTAAGTAAACAAAAAGTTTTACAAGAAAAGCTTAACACTCTGACTGAACAAGCAGAACATTTTCAAGGTCTGTATCAAGAAACTCTGAATAGAGTAAATGACTTTGAAAAGGGTTGTGCTGTTTGTCACAAACCTATTGATGAGCAGGAAATAGCTCTTCAACAGTTTGTGCATCTCAACCTTGGGAAGAGCAAAGCTGCTAATAGAATTTATAATGTTTTGAGACATAGAGGAGAAGGACTTGGCTATGAATATGGTAGAACATATTCAAAGCTAAAGACCTTTGCCAAAAAGGTTGGAAAATCTTGGGTTTATTATGTTGTTCCACCAAGTAAAGAGGGAAAGAATCCTGGTATTGTTGAAAATGACAATGATGATCTGAGTGATTTAGAAGCTGACAGCTCAGAGGAACCAAGTGCCTCAGGATCTAGAAAGAAAAGTTCAGAAGATAGAAGTTGTTCAGAACCTGAGAACATTAGTTCAGATGTTCTGAAAGCTTCAACATTTGAGACTTCAAATTCTGGATCCAAAGGAACTTCAGTACCTGAAGCTAGTCAATCTAAAAGATCAGAAGTTTTTAAAAGAAAAAATTCAAACTCCAAATCTCAGATGAAGTACAGGACTCAGATTATTTATGATTCTAGAGTCAGTAGATATAATCAATCAGAACATGGGATTGGTGATAAATACAAACCCTGGAATCATAAACAATCCAAATCCTGGAATAATAACAGATTTCAAACAAAGAAAAGGTTTCAAAAAGGTTATTATTCCAAACCAAGATCTTTCTCTAACACTAGACAACATAGTAAGCAATTGTGGACTAACAAGCGTGGACCCAGAAGATGGGTACCAAAAGCTGAAATAATGTATCATTCAGATTTACCAACTAGGAAAGGATATGTCCTACCTAGAGTATGGAAACAAGTCCTATGCAAAGGAAGAAGGGCTTATGTCCTAGACAAATGGCTGACAAGTTCTCAAGTTAACAATCAGAACTTGAAAAATGAAGAGGAAGAATACTGGGATGACTTTATCATTAACTGTGATGAAGAGTTCTACCGCAATGATTAAAGTTGTTTCTCATACAGCCTGCCACTCAAAGAAGTATCATGAATCACTCATGGTATCTGGATAGTGGATGTTCAAGGCATATGACTGGTGACAAACAACTATTTTCTAAGCTGACTATGAAAGAAGGAGGATCTGTTGGCTTTGGAGGTAATCAAAAAGGAAAGATAATAGGTACAGGTACAGTAGGTAATTCTTCCCTATCTATTAATGATGTTTGGTTAGTAGATGGACTCAAACATAACTTATTGAGCATAAGTCAATTTTGCGACAATGGTTATGTAGTTGTCTTTAATAAGGAATCATGTACTGTGTCTAAACAATCTGATAACTCCATTATATTCAAAGGTCTGAGAAAGAACAATGTTTATAAAATTAATCTTTCTGATTTGAATGAACAAAAAGTGATGTGTCTTTTGACCTTGAGTGAAGAAAAATGGATCTGGCATAAGAGGTTAGGCCATGCTAACTGGAGGTTAATCTCTAAGCTTAGCAAGCTTGACCTTGTCAGAGGTTTACCAAAAATCAAATATCACTCAAACACACTTTGTGGTTCTTGTCAAAAAGGAAAAATTACAAAATCTTCTTTTAAACCTAACAACATTGTTTCTACCTCAAGACCATTGGAACTTCTTCACATTGATCTTTTTGGGCCAGTTCACACTGCCTCTATCAATGGAAAGAAGTATGGATTAGTGATTGTCAATGACTACAGTAGATGGACTTGGGTAAAATTCCTAAGAACAAAAGATGAAGCTTATGATGAGTTTAGCATCTTCTGCAAACAGATTCAAAATGAAAAAGGCTACACTATTTTAAAAGTTAGAAGTGATCATGGTGGAGAATTTGAAAATGAACCTTTTGAAAACTTTTGTGAAAAATATGGCATCTTGCATGAATTTTCTTCTCCTAGAACTCCTCAACAAAATGGGGTTGTAGAAAGGAAGAATAGAACTCTGCAAGAAATGGCCAGAACCATGATGCATGAAACTAATGTAGCAAAATTTTTATGGGCAGAAGCTGTAAACACAGCATGTTATGTTCAAAATAGAATCTATATCAGATCTAAATTGAACAAAACTGCTTATGAACTGTTCAAAGGAAGAAAGCCTGACATTTCTTATTTTCATCAGTTTGGATGTACTTGTTACATCTTAAACAACAAAGTCCATCTAAAGAAATTTGATGCTAGAGGTTATAAGGGTATCTTTATAGGATATTCTGAACGCTCAAAAGCATACAGACTGTATATTTCTGAAACACACACTGTGGAAGAAACTATGCATGTCAAATTTGATGACAAAGAGCCTGACCAAGTGTCAGAGCTTGTGGAAGGTTTGTCTAGATTTCAGGTATCAGAGGATCAGTATTCAGATATTCCAAACTACTCAGAACATCCATTCTCTGAAGAACCTCTGAACATAACAGTTCCTACAGACTCTGAACAACAAAGAACTGAAGCAACTTCTGAACCTGCTGATGATGAGTCTGAAGATGATGAGCCCCCAAGAAATACTTTTAAATACAAATCATCACATCCAGAGGAACTGATCTTAGGCAACAAAGATAGTCCAATGAAGACAAGATCTCAACTGAGAAATGAGGAATCTTTAGTTGGTCTTATCTCAATGATGGAACCTTCAAAGATTGATGAAGCTCTAAAAGATGATGCTTGGATTGTAGCAATGCAAGAAGAGCTGAATCAATTTCAAAGGAATGATGTATGGACTCTAGTGCCCAAACCTTCACACAAGAACATTATTGGAACAAAATGGGTATTCAGAAACAAGCTGAATGAGCAAGGTGAAGTGGTAAGAAACAAGGCTAGATTGGTCGCACAAGGTTATAGTCAGCAAGAGGGGATTGACTATACTGAAACCTTTGCACCAGTTGCTAGACTTGAAGCAATCAGGTTACTTCTATCTTATAATGTTAATCATGGAATAACTTTGTATCAGATGGATGTTAAGAGTGCCTTCTTAAATGGTTTTATTTCTGAAGAAGTGTATGTTAAGCAACCTCCTGGTTTTGAAGATGTCTCAAACCCAGAACATGTTTTCAAATTGAAAAAATCACTGTATGGTCTTAAACAAGCTCCAAGAGCTTGGTATGATAGACTCAGTAATTTCCTTCTTGAAAAGGGTTTTGAGAAAGGGAAGGTTGACTGCACACTCTTTAGAAAAACAACCAAAGAAGACATTTTAATCATTCAAATTTATGTTGATGATATTATATTTGGTTCAACTAATGCTTCCTTGTGCAAGAATTTTTCTAAGATAATGCAGGATGAATTTGAAATGAGCATGATGGGAGAATTGAAATTCTTTCTGGGAATTCAAATCAATCAGAAGAAGGAAGGAACTTATGTTCATCAATCAAAATATACCAAGGAACTTCTGAAGAAATTCAACCTAGATGACTGCAAGATAATGAACACTCCTATGCATTCAACTACCAACATGAGCAAGTCAGAAGATGAAGGAAAAGTAGATCAAAAGGTCTACAGAGGTATGATTGGTTCCTTACTCTATCTGACAGCCTCTAGGCCAGATATTTTATTCAGTGTTTGCTTATGTGCAAGATTCCAATCAGATCCTAGAGAATCTCATCTTACTGCTGTAAAGAGAATCTTTAGGTATCTGAAAGGAACAACTAATCTTGGACTTCTCTATAAGAAATCCAATGATTATGTGCTAAATGGATTCTGTGATGCTGACTATGCTGGAGATAAAATTGAAAGAAAATCCACAAGTGGCAATTGTCAATTTGTTGGTGAAAACCTTATCTCTTGGGCTAGTAAGAGACAAACTACTATAGCTTTGTCTACAGCAGAAGTAGAATACATTTCAGCAGCTAAGTGTTGCACACAACTACTCTGGCTAAAATATCAGTTAGAAGATTATCAGGTAAGCAGTCACAATATTCCTTTATATTGTGATAATACTGCAGCCATTCATTTATCTAAAAATCCTATCCTACACTCTAGAGCCAAACATATTGAAATCAAACACCATTTTATCAGAGATTATGTTCAGAGAGGCATTATAGATATTAAGTTTGTTGATACTGAAAATCAATGGGCTGACATATTTACTAAAGCCTTACCTGTTGAAAGATTTGATTTTATAAAGAAACATCTGAACATGTTTTCAATCTCTGAATGAAAAATTTTTTTTGGCAATTAAAGTGTAAGAGGTTATGTATATCAGAACTTATGATTCAGAACATCTGAAACACAAGCTCTGAAGTACTTAACTCTGATAGAGAATTTTAAATATCTCAGAGGCTCTGAACTATTTAAGTGGGAAACGTTTAGTATTCGCTGCTGAACAGTTGTCCATTAAAATAGCAGTTACCGAGTAAATTTCTGCACGTGGTCTACGTGTGTCAGGTAGTGGGTGGTTAATGATGATTTTTGGTATTCAACTTTCTGTCAATTAGCGTAACTTCCCAAATTTGCTATTTTCGTGTTAACTGTGTGCATTTAAATAAAACTTACACAATACACTTGCACACTTCTCACTTTCACAACCTACACTTTCTTTTCTCTCTAAACCTTCAACAAAATTTTCTTTCTCTCTCATTAGTTCCTACCCTTACCTAAACTCCATCATGGCCGGTTCTTCGTCTTCTTCAACAACAAAGATTCCTCCGTTCATGTTTAGAAATCTTCAAATCGTTGGGAACGAAATGGAGTTTCCAGAATCTGAGCTCATCTTTCTTTCTGAGAAGATGATAGACTTTGATAGTTTGAAGGCAAATGGGTTCGATGTGAAACAGTACTTCTCCACTCAAGGTTGGGATAAGTACTTCAACATGCTTAATGGTCCTATTTACCCAGATCTCTTGAAGAAATTCTGGATGAAAGCTAAGGTTTTTGATAAGGCTGAAGCTAAGCAGGAAGAACTTGCTGCTATTGAAAGAAATCCTAGTTTAAAAGGTAAATCTAGGAAAGAAATGGGCTTACTGGAATTCACTGGAAAACAGATTAGGTCAAATATCTGTGGTATGAATCTGGCTTTCTCTCCTATTCATTTCAACGCTTTGCTTGGCTTGGATAACTCTGGGATAGAGTTAGATGTTTTTGAGAAGGACACAAGGTACAAAGATGATCTTCTGGCTCTGATATGTACAGATCTGAAACTGAAGGGTAAAGTCAAGGGTTTGACTGATGTCTGCAGAGTGCTATTCAAGATCATACTAGCTGCTATCAGTCCAAGAGTTGGTGGTACTGATACAATCTCCTGGACTCATCGTCACTTGATCTTCTTCCTTCTGAAAGGAATGAAAGTGAATCTAGGAGAATATTTCTTTGAGAGGATCTGTGAAGCAATCTTCTCAAGCAAATCTCAGAGGAAAACAGCCATAGCTTATCCAAGATTACTCTCAGACCTTCTTTATCAAGGTCATGTTGTTCAGAATCTGAAGAAATTCCATCCAGAACTTGTGGAAAAGAAGTTCACTCCTGAGATTCTGAATGCAAGTTTTCTAACCAAGATGCGCATCATCTCATCAAAGTTGGTTCAACCTTCACAAGAATTTACAGCCAGTCTTGAAGATCGTCTGTATGTAGATGGTTATCCAGTAATCTCTGAAATGGATGCTGAGCACATCATCCAAGATTATCTGGAAGTTCTTAGAAAAGAAGGGTATACTGTTGATAGGAGTATGGTCCCTCCAGCTCCTGTAAACATGTATAATCCTAAGAGGAAACCTAAGAGGAAAGCTGAACAAGAAAAACCAGATCTTCTGGCTCAGAAGAAGGTTAAGGTAGAAGAAGCTATTGCTGAGCAAAGAACAAAAAGGAAACATGAAGATTTGTCTGGAAAAGCTGCTGCAACTTCATCAAAGAAGCCTATTGTTGTTGATGATGAATAAGAAAGTGAAGATAGTGACTCTTCTGAATCTCAGTCTGATTCAGAAACTGAGTCTGATGAAGAAACTCTGAGTACTAGGATGCATCAGAAACAAGTTCCTGATCCCAAAGGTAAGTCTCCTAAGTACATCTTTAATGAAGCTGAAATTGGAATAGGGTTTACCAAACCACTTAGAACTATTCTTCCCAACATTTCACCTTCTGATAACCCTCTTTCTGAACTAGAAAAACACCTGAGCCCTGACCCCCTCAATAATCAGCCTCTTACTCATGAAACCCACAAATCTTCCTCACCTCCAAAACCAAAATCACCTCTACCTCAACCTCAACCACAAAAACAATCACCTGACATTCCACCATCTGAACCTCAACCAGATATTCCAACTGCTGAACAACCCTCTGAACCAACCCCTGAACACAAATCTCCTGAACCATCACCTGAACACATTTATCCTGAATCAACATCTGACATCTCTTCCTCTGAATCAACTCCTGAACCCAATCCTAATCCACGCATTCATACTTGTGCCCCTAACCCTTCAGAAGCAGAAGTTGTTATCATTGACAACCCTGCTAATGACCCAACAAAACTCTCTACCATTCCCAATATCTCACCCTCATCCTCTGACCCTTTTGGTAACCTCTCCAATCAGCTGTATGATGATTTACTTAGGTTATCCCATATTCAGGACAAGTTTTTGGTGTGTCCCTCTGATGTGGATATGGAGGTGTCACTAATCAAGGCTAGAATCTGCAAAGCTCTGGATGCAATGGGTGATGAGATCAAGACTGTGATTGGACAACGGGATTTGGATATGGTACATCTACTGAAGGACAGCTTAACAAGAGCTAGTTTGAAACGACTAACTGGGTTTAACCATGAAGAGCATGAGCGTGCTAAGCTTGCTGCTATTGCTGCTACTGCAAGGCATATGTCTGCTTTTAAGGAATGCTGGGTGGATTCCAAGCTTTTCAAGAGCCTTGAGGATCAAAGGATTGAGAATGAACGTCTAGCTGAAGCTGCTGCAAGACTTGCTGAAGAAATCCCTGAGATGAACCAAGAGGATGCTCCAGATGCTGATATTCTGATGATTGATTATCCAGAGGAAGGTGAACCCTCCTCTGATAAAGGCAAGGCACCTTTGGTTGCAGATCAAGCACCTGTGGTTGTAGATCAGCTGCAGATTTTTCAAGAAGCTCTGAGGGAACAACAAGAAGGTTTGGAAAGGCAAAGGGCAGCTCACCTCAATCTGGAATCCAAAGTGGATGGCCTAGTTTCCAACGTGGGGTCTCTGAATGACAAATTTGACCAGCTCTTAGCCTTTCTCAAGAAACCTTAGGATTCTTTGCACTTTATGTCTTTCATGATATTTATCTTCTGAACCTGATATTCATATTTTCTTTACTTTATTTTTATATTGTCTGAACAATTTTTATTTTGGATTTTAACTTAGTTATGTGGTTTGTTATTTTTATGTGCTAATTTTCTTTGATAAACAAGAACATAAGAACACAAGATGAATTTAAAAGAAAACTTTATTAATGATCTAACAATGTTGAGTACATTGGTAAAAAGAAAAAGACAACCTAATCCTAGTCAGATGGATAATACTCAGAAGAAATCTCAGATTTCTCCTCAGCATCCTCTGATGAAATTTCTATGGGATCTGGGTTCTGCTCTTCTTCTTCTTCTTCTTCTTCTTCTTGTTCTTCTTCTGGAACATAGCCAGCCAAGAACTCAACATAGTCAGCATCATCTTCATTTTCTTCAGCTTCAGAATCTGATGAGATGATTATAATCTCAGCATCTTGTGGTTTCTTGTCGTCTTCTTTATCTTTCTCATCTTTTTCGCGTTTTTCTTCTTCCTTCTTTCTCCGAAACTCTGCAATACGTGAACTAAACCTTCTCATTCTTTCTTGATCTTTCTTGATATACTCGTTCACCTTTTATAAACCTTTTAGCGCGTTGTTTTTTGTTTTTGAAATAAATTCACCTTTGTAACAACCACTCTTCTTCTTTCACTGTCTTGGTTATCTAAATTTTTTTTACTTTTTGATAATGACAAAAGGGGGAGTAGTTACGCATTAATTGATAAGTGATAAGTTTCAAAGCTGAAACCACGCTCACGCTTTTATCTTTTAAGTTGTTTTACGTATTTCAATGTGGAGACTAAGTTAGTTGAAACTGAAATAAATTTCATAAGTAAGGATAAGTTAAGAGTGCAATTTTAACTTAGCCTTATGAGACTTAGGGGGAGAGCTTGCAAACCTCTCACTCTGAAGAAAGATATGAAATTTATTTTATTCCAAATTATCTTAATCTTATACTAAATTAAAATATCATGGATAAAACTTAAAGCTTAGGCTTTAAGGAGTATCAATCTTAGGGGGAGCTTGCAAACCTCACAAACCTAAGAGAAACATGATAAGTTAATTTAACAACAATTGTCAATTAATACTTATGTTTGTCATCATCAAAAAGGGGGAGATTGTTGGAACAAAATTGATTTAAAAATGTTTGCCCCTAAATCTATTAAGGTTTTGATGATAACAAAGTATTAATAAACAATTGGAAGGACTAAAAATTTAATTTAAGTGTGCAGGACTTAGATCCAATTAAGCTCTGATTAATGATCAGAAGATAAGGACTTCAGAAGTTTGTAAGCGATCAGAAGATTGTGAGACTCAGAAGTTGTACTCTTCAGACGATGAAGTCTTCAGAACTACTTAAGGGTCTTCAGAACTTCTTAAGGTCTTAGCTTCATCAAACTCTGATGATCTTCTTGAAGTTTGTAAAGATTCTCTTTTGCAAGTCAACTCTTCTACCAATGAAGAAAAGGACCTTTCAAGCCTGATCAGAACAGCTAATCTCTTTCTGTCTGTTCTCTTTTGAGAACGTGGGTCATCAGTTGTGTTAGCTGAATAAGGAAAGTCTTCTCTGCAGTAGTCAAAGTACCTGAAACTCTTACTTAGTTTTGGATACAACCAAACTGCATCAAGACAGGCTGCTTGAAAACAAAAGATTATCTACTTCAACGGTCATCTTTGCAACGACTCTTTTCTAGTTGTATATATACTAAAGGAATCAGTTGTAATTATAAAAATCAAGGATTATTAACACGCACGAACAAACTCTGAATTCCTCATACAAAGCTCTGAACCTCTGAACTGTGTTGTTGCACTTTTAGTTCAAATATTTAGTATTTGTTCTTCTAGGTTCTGACTAAGAGCTGTTGTATACTTTCCATTACTTTATTATATCTAGTACTTGAGGTAACTTAAGCTTGTGTGCTTAAGTGTGAAGTCTTAAGCTTGTGTGCTTGAGCAGTGTTGAGAAGTCTCTTGCTTGTGTGCTTGAGCAGTTGTAATCTTGTGTGATTATAGTGAAATCCCTTGGAAGTGCAAGGGGACTGGACTACTCTCGTTTTGTGAGAGGAACCAGTATAAATTGCTTGTGTGATCTCTCTCTCTCTCTCTTAACTTGTTTTATTGTGTTATTTATCCGCTGCTGTTGTAGTTAAGTTAAGAACTTGAAAAAGTTTTAAACTTGACTAAAACACAATTCAACCCCCCCCCCCCCCCCCCCCCCTTCTTGTGTTTTCACACCTTCAATACTGACTAGAAGACGAGCACTAGTATAGAAACACTATAAGCCATCAAGCTGATTATCAAAACAACTTTTGTTGTGAATATTTTTAAATACTGTTACATAAAAGTGTAGCTAACAGAACACTAGTACACAAGAAGTTATAGCATAAGAGTCCCACATCGCATAGTCGAAAGAACAACAGAGCCCATGTCAAATATAAAACCCACAGCAAGGATGTATTTCAACTCATACCTTTCTCGGCCTTTTGGCTAAGATCAAGTGTAGTATCTGTAACGACCCAAATTTATTATTCACTATTTAAGTGTTTAATTATTTGGTGACGTGGTTTTTGAGTAAGATAGTAACTTTAAGTTATTTATCGAGAGTTTTAGTTAACGCGCGAGTTAGTGAGAGTTAACGCGAGTTGGGCCAAGTTAGTGGGTTTGAGGCCCAATGGGCCTTGTCTCATGAGGGGGTGCGCTATATGAAGCCCATTGAGAGAGAAAGAGTTCATTTTTCATGTTCTTGTGAAAGAAGAGAGAAGGGAGAGCAAGAGGAGAGCTAGGGCAAGAGCTTGGAGGAGAGATTCGAGGAGCAATCTTCGTGAGTTCGTCGATCTAAGGTAAGAGAGTAGATTTCATATTCGTGGGTGACTCGAGGAAGGGGAGAATGTCGATTTCTCCTCACCCGAACTTCCTCCACCCCATTTTCGTTTTAGATTAGAACGGATTTTCTTGATGAAAATCGTTCCTAAGGTTCTTGATATGTTTAACATGCTTGTAACATGATTAATGAACGGAAATAATGGTTAAAACGAGTTTTCTAATGGATTAAACTCAAGAACTTTGTGTTCTTGAGAGTTTTGATGAAAAAGTGTCAATCTTTACTTTTTCGATGTTTCTGAGGTAGATCTGAGAAATGGACCGTCCTTTTGTGTTTATCTATGTTTGTTATGTGTGAATACAAACTAATTTGGGATTTATAACATGAAAACTGGGATTTTGGGTGATTTTGAGTGGAAAATCATTTTCTGAAACTCAAGAACAGATGTTCTTCTGGTGTGGTTCGCTACCTGCTCGCTACAGCGAACACGCTCGCTAACAGCTCGCCAGTTGAGGTGTTGGCTCTGTTTCCGTTCGCTACCTGCTCGCTATAGCGAACATGTTCGCCAGTTGCTCGCTACCTGCTCGCTAATTGGATTTTGGCTCTGTGTCTGTTCGCTAACTGCTCGCTATAGCGAACAACTCTGTGACAGGATTATTTTGCTGATGTTTTGTTAGTGGAATTATGCACTTATAACATGTAATTGAGGTATCCTAACATGCAATTAGGTGTTTATAACCATGATTAATTGTATTGTGATGATAGTTGTTGATTATGTCTGTGGAATATAATTGTTGTTGATTGTGTTGATGATGTTTGTTAAAATGTCAAAGAAGTATATTAAGGTATAGTGTTATCTTAATAAAGAAGTAATGTTGGATAGTGTTCCACATTAGTAAATGAAGAGCTTAATGCTATTGATTGTGAGTGAATTCATGAAATACATACATGCATTCATGAATATATGTGATATTGGATATTCCAATAAAGAAGGATATCGGATTATATTTATCCGATAAAGAAGGATATTAGAGGTGAGATACTCTAATAAAGAAGATGGTACCACATGCATTAGAGGTGTCTAGAGGACATAGCATGAATGTGAAGCATTAGATTGCATTAGGGATTATGTGTGCATTTTATGATAAATAATGTTTGACACGTACTTGGTAAATGTTGATTGTTAATCCGTATGTGAGGAGCAGAGTCCGTCATGACTATAAAATGAACAACGCAGGGTCCGTCATGACCATAATCTGAACAATGTATTTGTGGTGTTAGATTACATTAGGAACTTTATGTATATCCCTATTTGTAATTGAGTTATGTGATAATTGTTGATGTTTTGGTATTGTCCGAGACGACGTGAAACTATATGTTTGGTGTATTTTGTGGATGATTGATTATGTGATAAATGAAGTATATGCATGATATATGAATATGCATGAATGATGGTGATGTATATGTATAATGTATGATTATGCATGTTTTATGAAGAAGTGTTTAAGTACCCTTTACTTACACTTGTATATTTTGAGTATGTTATCTAACTCTCTTTTATGTGTTATGTGCTGGACCGTTGGGGGTCTAGATTTTACAGGATTTTGTGGTATTCGATGTCGAGTCGTCGGTGAAGCTCCGCTCTGATTGTGACACGGGAAAGGGTTTTATATTGTATATAAAGTCTATTGTCTAGGTTGTTTTGTATAATCAATAAATACATTATTTGATTCAAAGATTTGTATAAACACTATTTTTACTAATTAACTACATTAGTATTATTTTGGTAGAGGAGTGTAATACTCGAACCGATATTCAATAAATTAAATGTGATTTCCGTTGCGTATTTTGAAAAAGATTTTTACTAAGGTAGAAATATATAAATAATGGGTTTGGGTGTTACAATTGGTATCAGAGCCCCGTTGTCTTCGGACTGTGTGGGTTATGTGTCGATCAGAGCAGGTCTGTGCAGTCAGACCAAGTGAGTATTGTGTGTCAGTCGTGTTTGTCTAACAATTTTGTTGTGTTTGTTTTGTGAAATCATTCATGTTGTTCGTTTAGGGACTATGAGTGATGTGAATTGGATTAGATTATCCATTCTTCTTGTGAGTAGATGTGTGAGTATTATACTTCTATGTTTATAATAGTTGTATATGCTTAGTGTTTAACCTTTGTGTAGTTTAAACTTGGTTGGTTGACGCTTATTTGCTAATTGTTGACGATCCAGCATGATATAAAACTGCATGTGACGATCCGGCATGATATAAAACTGCATGTGGTAATGATTTGAAATAATTTTAAAAACTAATATTATTTCTTGAAGATGTTGGTGAAAATATAGAGTTATTTTCTTTTAGGTGAGTGAAAATTAATTTTCAAAATGGTGAGAAGAGTAGGATATTAATGTGTCCTGGTATGTGTTTGTTATATGTTTGTTTATAACATGTGCTAGATGATTACTAGGCATTTGAATTGCTATGCGTTTTATGAGTAAAAACATGAAGATCTCATAATCCTATGTTGTAATTGTGATGCATGATTCTAATTGTGCTTTCAAGTCTATAATGATGTTATATGCTTGATGTTTTGGATTTTGTGGATTAGTGAGTCGAGAAAACGAGAGTTTAGTGAGCGTAATTTCAAAACCGTAGCAGAGCACCCAGATTTTTGGATGTGCTCGCTAGGCGAAGAATGAACCTCGCTGAGTCTCGCTAAGTCTTGCTAAGTCCTGTGAATGTTTTTGACTTGTCTCGCTGGGAGCTCGCTAGCTTTTGCTAAGAGAGGGAGCCAGACAAGAAATTTATTTTGTTGATGTCTTGTTCTGAGTTGATTGAATGTGAGTATGAATTATTGCTATGCAATGTTCATTTTTCTTGTGTTGTTTTGATTTCCTAACTTTGAGAAGTGATGGAAGTATAGGTTACTTGAATGCTTGCATGAATTTGTGTTAGTGTTTAGGTATCGTGGGTTAGGTTTTGTCCCTTGTATGCGACATGCGTGTAAACGATGTCGATACTAGTTTCTTCTTAGGAAGAATATGTTTAGAGACGATAGAACAGTTAGGTGTGAGCACCAGAAGTTCTAGTGGAAGAGTAGGAGTGGGTTTGAGATAAGTGGGGGAGAAGGTTATATCCCTCCGAGATGTTTCGAACGTGAGAAGATGAGATGAGTAGAGATGTTCTTGAAGCGGAATATTCAGGAATTGGCGACGTTGTTCGAAGTGGAATGAATGGGAACAACAAGTTGTGAGAAACTACTAGAAGGGAAGTTGTCAGACCAAGTGTTTCGCCGTGGGGCGTTAGTGAGATTGGTTAAGTCAGATGAAGAGTATTCAGAATGGTTGGAGATTGTGTCTTGCACTAAAAGTTTGAAGGCATCATTTTTGTGGGCCAAGGTTGAAGTACCTGTTTGATCGGAAGGAGTCGAATATGAGGAAGAGGAAGTGATTATGATTCTTGAGAGGTGATGATATTGAAGTAAGTTGTCATCAAAGTGGATAGGATGTTGTAGCAGATGTTTGAGTAAGAAGCTTTACGTGAGTCGTGCATATGGTAGTAGGTTGAATTGGTTGAACAATTTGGAGTTCTAAGTCTAGTGTGTGAAGTAATTTTCATAAGAGATGTGAAGATTAGTGAACCGTTGGTGTTAATTAATCGAGGAAATTAAAGGAAGTAGGTTTTAAAATAGATGAGAATGGAATTGAGAAATATCATAATAGGATTGGTATGCTTGTTGAATCGTTGGAAGGAAGGATTGTATGAATGATCGAGTTTATTCGAAGATGGAAGTAGGATAACGATTCAAAGGATTTTGTGAGAGGCTTGTCGAAGAGTGATTGGATTTGGATAATGACAGGGCAATTTGTGTCGAAGTTGAATGAGATCCTAGAAGTGGAGATGAAGCTAAATGAGAGGTATCATTTTTGAATGATGAAGAATAAGAAAGTTAGCCGTTGGAGAACGTGTTGAGAATGAGTAGTATGAGGTCATGTTGGAAGTGACTTGTGTTAGGTGAGAATTTGCGAAAAGGATTATCGCACATGTGAGTAGATGTCGTGTTTTAGCACATATAGTAAGGAGTTGAAGGCGATGTCTAAGGTAAGTGTCGGAGAGCATTTAGTAGTGCCCACAAGATAAGAGTGAGTAAGTATTTGCTAAGGAATTTGGATTCATGGAATGGAAGAGTCGGTAGAGACTAGTTTTGTTAGATGCATCGTGGATGTTGATGTAGTATGGTCACAATCGGTGACAATGAAGTAAAAGATTTTAAATTGTTTCATCATGGATGATGGGACGGTAGTGATTTGGTGAATAAGAATTCGATGAGTGAATAAACGGAGAAGAGTGTGCTTGTTGCAATGCAAGATGATGGGGAACATGGATAGGTGGAGCGTGAGCGAACTGAAGATGTCGTTTGGAATCAACGAGATAGAAGTTATGATTGTTTGGAGAACCAATTTTAGGCGGTAGCCTAATTTTGAAGTAGCAAATTGCTAAGGGATTAAGGAGAAGTGGTATTGGAAAATGTTTGCGTTAAGGAATGCAAATATTGGTTGAGAGATTACTTGGGAACAGAGTAGTCGTATTGGATTCGACTCAATGTGAGAAAGGAATTTGACGGTTAGAGACGGTAGTTTTTAGCATTTGTCAATGAAGTTTGAGAATGTTGGTCATCAAGTGATCGTTGGAATTGAATTATCGAGTGATAAGTTGGAATAAGATTCGAATATGAATAAGTGGTGTAGCACAGTTATGTGATTCATGAGGGAATCGGAGAATTATGGAGTTGTGGAAGTATTCCACGGAAGTATCTTTCGGAGAGTTCGATTGGTTGTACCTATTTTGGGGGTAACGTTGTGAGGTCGTAGAGTGTGAGTCTATGGATGTTTCGTGCGAAGTTGACGTTTTAGCGGTTTGATAAGAATGGTTTGTGCCGATATCATGATTGTTGAATATTTATCGACAAATTGAGGAACTGGCCGTCCTTGATCTCTTGTTGATAAATGGACAAAAATTGTGTTGGATGGGATAAACTAATTTTGTCAAACTTAGTAATGTGTAGTGTTTTGAACGTTTCGTTGGAGGGTCGGATACAGGAGTTATCCGGAGTTGTTTAGACGCGTAATTTTCGAGGGCGAAAATCTTTTTAAGTAGGGGAGAGTTGTAACGACCCAAATTTATTATTCACTATTTAAGTGTTTAATTATTTGGTGACGTGGTTTTTGAGTAAGATAGTAACTTTAAGTTATTTATCGAGAGTTTTAGTTAACGCGCGAGTTAGTGAGAGTTAACGCGAGTTGGGCCAAGTTAGTGGGTTTGAGGCCCAATGGGCCTTGTCTCATGAGGGGGTGCGCTATATGAAGCCCATTGAGAGAGAAAGAGTTCATTTTTCATGTTCTTGTGAAAGAAGAGAGAAGGGAGAGCAAGAGGAGAGCTAGGGCAAGAGCTTGGAGGAGAGATTCGAGGAGCAATCTTCGTGAGTTCGTCGATCTAAGGTAAGAGAGTAGATTTCATATTCGTGGGTGACTCGAGGAAGGGGAGAATGTCGATTTCTCCTCACCCGAACTTCCTCCACCCCATTTTCGTTTTAGATTAGAACGGATTTTCTTGATGAAAATCGTTCCTAAGGTTCTTGATATGTTTAACATGCTTGTAACATGATTAATGAACGGAAATAATGGTTAAAACGAGTTTTCTAATGGATTAAACTCAAGAACTTTGTGTTCTTGAGAGTTTTGATGAAAAAGTGTCAATCTTTACTTTTTCGATGTTTCTGAGGTAGATCTGAGAAATGGACCGTCCTT
The DNA here is from genome assembly GCF_020283565.1 of Trifolium pratense. Taxonomy (NCBI): domain Eukaryota; kingdom Viridiplantae; phylum Streptophyta; class Magnoliopsida; order Fabales; family Fabaceae; genus Trifolium; species Trifolium pratense. The sequence continues at coordinate 25,217,424 of NC_060061.1, forward strand.
TTGTGTTTATCTATGTTTGTTATGTGTGAATACAAACTAATTTGGGATTTATAACATGAAAACTGGGATTTTGGGTGATTTTGAGTGGAAAATCATTTTCTGAAACTCAAGAACAGATGTTCTTCTGGTGTGGTTCGCTACCTGCTCGCTACAGCGAACACGCTCGCTAACAGCTCGCCAGTTGAGGTGTTGGCTCTGTTTCCGTTCGCTACCTGCTCGCTATAGCGAACATGTTCGCCAGTTGCTCGCTACCTGCTCGCTAATTGGATTTTGGCTCTGTGTCTGTTCGCTAACTGCTCGCTATAGCGAACAGCTCTGTGACAGGATTATTTTGCTGATGTTTTGTTAGTGGAATTATGCACTTATAACATGTAATTGAGGTATCCTAACATGCAATTAGGTGTTTATAACCATGATTAATTGTATTGTGATGATAGTTGTTGATTATGTCTGTGGAATATAATTGTTGTTGATTGTGTTGATGATGTTTGTTAAAATGTCAAAGAAGTATATTAAGGTATAGTGTTATCTTAATAAAGAAGTAATGTTGGATAGTGTTCCACATTAGTAAATGAAGAGCTTACTGCTATTGATTGTGAGTGAATTCATGAAATACATACATGCATTCATGAATATATGTGATATTGGATATTCCAATAAAGAAGGATATCGGATTATATTTATCCGATAAAGAAGGATATTAGAGGTGAGATACTCTAATAAAGAAGATGGTACCACATGCATTAGAGGTGTCTAGAGGACATAGCATGAATGTGAAGCATTAGATTGCATTAGGGATTATGTGTGCATTTTATGATAAATAATGTTTGACACGTACTTGGTAAATGTTGATTGTTAATCCGTATGTGAGGAGCAGAGTCCGTCATGACTATAAAATGAACAACGCAGGGTCCGTCATGACCATAATCTGAACAATGTATTTGTGGTGTTAGATTACATTAGGAACTTTATGTATATCCCTATTTGTAATTGAGTTATGTGATAATTGTTGATGTTTTGGTATTGTCCGAGACGACGTGAAACTATATGTTTGGTGTATTTTGTGGATGATTGATTATGTGATAAATGAAGTATATGCATGATATATGAATATGCATGAATGATGGTGATGTATATGTATAATGTATGATTATGCATGTTTTATGAAGAAGTGTTTAAGTACCCTTTACTTACACTTGTATATTTTGAGTATGTTATCTAACTCTCTTTTATGTGTTATGTGCTGGACCGTTGGGGGTCTAGATTTTACAGGATTTTGTGGTATTCGATGTCGAGTCGTCGGTGAAGCTCCGCTCTGATTGTGACACGGGAAAGGGTTTTATATTGTATATAAAGTCTATTGTCTAGGTTGTTTTGTATAATCAATAAATACATTATTTGATTCAAAGATTTGTATAAACACTATTTTTACTAATTAACTACATTAGTATTATTTTGGTAGAGGAGTGTAATACTCGAACCGATATTCAATAAATTAAATGTGATTTCCGTTGCGTATTTTGAAAAAGATTTTTACTAAGGTAGAAATATATAAATAATGGGTTTGGGTGTTACAATTGGTATCAGAGCCCCGTTGTCTTCGGACTGTGTGGGTTATGTGTCGATCAGAGCAGGTCTGTGCAGTCAGACCAAGTGAGTATTGTGTGTCAGTCGTGTTTGTCTAACAATTTTGTTGTGTTTGTTTTGTGAAATCATTCATGTTGTTCGTTTAGGGACTATGAGTGATGTGAATTGGATTAGATTATCCATTCTTCTTGTGAGTAGATGTGTGAGTATTATACTTCTATGTTTATAATAGTTGTATATGCTTAGTGTTTAACCTTTGTGTAGTTTAAACTTGGTTGGTTGACGCTTATTTGCTAATTGTTGACGATCCATCATGATATAAAACTGCATGTGACGATCCGACATGATATAAAACTGCATGTGGTAATGATTTGAAATAATTTTAAAAACTAATATTATTTCTTGAAGATGTTGGTGAAAATATAGAGTTATTTTCTTTTAGGTGAGTGAAAATTAATTTTCAAAATGGTGAGAAGAGTAGGATATTAATGTGTCCTGGTATGTGTTTGTTATATGTTTGTTTATAACATGTGCTAGATGATTACTAGGCATTTGAATTGCTATGCGTTTTATGAGTAAAAACATGAAGATCTCATAATCCTATGTTGTAATTGTGATGCATGATTCTAATTGTGCTTTCAAGTCTATAATGATGTTATATGCTTGATGTTTTGGATTTTGTGGATTAGTGAGTCGAGAAAACGAGAGTTTAGTGAGCGTAATTTCAAAACCGTAGCAGAGCACCCAGATTTTTGGATGTGCTCGCTAGGCGAAGAATGAACCTCGCTGAGTCTCGCTAAGTCTTGCTAAGTCCTGTGAATGTTTTTGACTTGTCTCGCTGGGAGCTCGCTAGCTTTTGCTAAGAGAGGGAGCCAGACAAGAAATTTATTTTGTTGATGTCTTGTTCTGAGTTGATTGAATGTGAGTATGAATTATTGCTATGCAATGTTCATTTTTCTTGTGTTGTTTTGATTTCCTAACTTTGAGAAGTGATGGAAGTATAGGTTACTTGAATGCTTGCATGAATTTGTGTTAGTGTTTAGGTATCGTGGGTTAGGTTTTGTCCCTTGTATGCGACATGCGTGTAAACGATGTCGATACTAGTTTCTTCTTAGGAAGAATATGTTTAGAGACGATAGAACAGTTAGGTGTGAGCACCAGAAGTTCTAGTGGAAGAGTAGGAGTGGGTTTGAGATAAGTGGGGGAGAAGGTTATATCCCTCCGAGATGTTTCGAACGTGAGAAGATGAGATGAGTAGAGATGTTCTTGAAGCGGAATATTCAGGAATTGGCGACGTTGTTCGAAGTGGAATGAATGGGAACAACAAGTTGTGAGAAACTACTAGAAGGGAAGTTGTCAGACCAAGTGTTTCGCCGTGGGGCGTTAGTGAGATTGGTTAAGTCAGATGAAGAGTATTCAGAATGGTTGGAGATTGTGTCTTGCACTAAAAGTTTGAAGGCATCATTTTTGTGGGCCAAGGTTGAAGTACCTGTTTGATCGGAAGGAGTCGAATATGAGGAAGAGGAAGTGATTATGATTCTTGAGAGGTGATGATATTGAAGTAAGTTGTCATCAAAGTGGATAGGATGTTGTAGCAGATGTTTGAGTAAGAAGCTTTACGTGAGTCGTGCATATGGTAGTAGGTTGAATTGGTTGAACAATTTGGAGTTCTAAGTCTAGTGTGTGAAGTAATTTTCATAAGAGATGTGAAGATTAGTGAACCGTTGGTGTTAATTAATCGAGGAAATTAAAGGAAGTAGGTTTTAAAATAGATGAGAATGGAATTGAGAAATATCATAATAGGATTGGTATGCTTGTTGAATCGTTGGAAGGAAGGATTGTATGAATGATCGAGTTTATTCGAAGATGGAAGTAGGATAACGATTCAAAGGATTTTGTGAGAGGCTTGTCGAAGAGTGATTGGATTTGGATAATGACAGGGCAATTTGTGTCGAAGTTGAATGAGATCCTAGAAGTGGAGATGAAGCTAAATGAGAGGTATCATTTTTGAATGATGAAGAATAAGAAAGTTAGCCGTTGGAGAACGTGTTGAGAATGAGTAGTATGAGGTCATGTTGGAAGTGACTTGTGTTAGGTGAGAATTTGCGAAAAGGATTATCGCACATGTGAGTAGATGTCGTGTTTTAGCACATATAGTAAGGAGTTGAAGGCGATGTCTAAGGTAAGTGTCGGAGAGCATTTAGTAGTGCCCACAAGATAAGAGTGAGTAAGTATTTGCTAAGGAATTTGGATTCATGGAATGGAAGAGTCGGTAGAGACTAGTTTTGTTAGATGCATCGTGGATGTTGATGTAGTATGGTCACAATCGGTGACAATGAAGTAAAAGATTTTAAATTGTTTCATCATGGATGATGGGACGGTAGTGATTTGGTGAATAAGAATTCGATGAGTGAATAAACGGAGAAGAGTGTGCTTGTTGCAATGCAAGATGATGGGGAACATGGATAGGTGGAGCGTGAGCGAACTGAAGATGTCGTTTGGAATCAACGAGATAGAAGTTATGATTGTTTGGAGAACCAATTTTAGGCGGTAGCCTAATTTTGAAGTAGCAAATTGCTAAGGGATTAAGGAGAAGTGGTATTGGAAAATGTTTGCGTTAAGGAATGCAAATATTGGTTGAGAGATTACTTGGGAACAGAGTAGTCGTATTGGATTCGACTCAATGTGAGAAAGGAATTTGACGGTTAGAGACGGTAGTTTTTAGCATTTGTCAATGAAGTTTGAGAATGTTGGTCATCAAGTGATCGTTGGAATTGAATTATCGAGTGATAAGTTGGAATAAGATTCGAATATGAATAAGTGGTGTAGCACAGTTATGTGATTCATGAGGGAATCGGAGAATTATGGAGTTGTGGAAGTATTCCACAGAAGTATCTTTCGGAGAGTTCGATTGGTTGTACCTATTTTGGGGGTAACGTTGTGAGGTCGTAGAGTGTGAGTCTATGGATGTTTCGTGCGAAGTTGACGTTTTAGCGGTTTGATAAGAATGGTTTGTGCCGATATCATGATTGTTGAATATTTATCGACAAATTGAGGAACTGGCCGTCCTTGATCTCTTGTTGATAAATGGACAAAAATTGTGTTGGATGGGATAAACTAATTTTGTCAAACTTAGTAATGTGTAGTGTTTTGAACGTTTCGTTGGAGGGTCGGATACAGGAGTTATCCGGAGTTGTTTAGACGCGTAATTTTCGAGGGCGAAAATCTTTTTAAGTAGGGGAGAGTTGTAACGACCCAAATTTATTATTCACTATTTAAGTGTTTAATTATTTGGTGACGTGGTTTTTGAGTAAGATAGTAACTTTAAGTTATTTATCGAGAGTTTTAGTTAACGCGCGAGTTAGTGAGAGTTAACGCGAGTTGGGCCAAGTTAGTGGGTTTGAGGCCCAATGGGCCTTGTCTCATGAGGGGGTGCGCTATATGAAGCCCATTGAGAGAGAAAGAGTTCATTTTTCATGTTCTTGTGAAAGAAGAGAGAAGGGAGAGCAAGAGGAGAGCTAGGGCAAGAGCTTGGAGGAGAGATTCGAGGAGCAATCTTCGTGAGTTCGTCGATCTAAGGTAAGAGAGTAGATTTCATATTCGTGGGTGACTCGAGGAAGGGGAGAATGTCGATTTCTCCTCACCCGAACTTCCTCCACCCCATTTTCGTTTTAGATTAGAACGGATTTTCTTGATGAAAATCGTTCCTAAGGTTCTTGATATGTTTAACATGCTTGTAACATGATTAATGAACGGAAATAATGGTTAAAACGAGTTTTCTAATGGATTAAACTCAAGAACTTTGTGTTCTTGAGAGTTTTGATGAAAAAGTGTCAATCTTTACTTTTTCGATGTTTCTGAGGTAGATCTGAGAAATGGACCGTCCTTTTGTGTTTATCTATGTTTGTTATGTGTGAATACAAACTAATTTGGGATTTATAACATGAAAACTGGGATTTTGGGTGATTTTGAGTGGAAAATCATTTTCTGAAACTCAAGAACAGATGTTCTTCTGGTGTGGTTCGCTACCTGCTCGCTACAGCGAACACGCTCGCTAACAGCTCGCCAGTTGAGGTGTTGGCTCTGTTTCCGTTCGCTACCTGCTCGCTATAGCGAACATGTTCGCCAGTTGCTCGCTACCTGCTCGCTAATTGGATTTTGGCTCTGTGTCTGTTCGCTAACTGCTCGCTATAGCGAACAACTCTGTGACAGGATTATTTTGCTGATGTTTTGTTAGTGGAATTATGCACTTATAACATGTAATTGAGGTATCCTAACATGCAATTAGGTGTTTATAACCATGATTAATTGTATTGTGATGATAGTTGTTGATTATGTCTGTGGAATATAATTGTTGTTGATTGTGTTGATGATGTTTGTTAAAATGTCAAAGAAGTATATTAAGGTATAGTGTTATCTTAATAAAGAAGTAATGTTGGATAGTGTTCCACATTAGTAAATGAAGAGCTTAATGCTATTGATTGTGAGTGAATTCATGAAATACATACATGCATTCATGAATATATGTGATATTGGATATTCCAATAAAGAAGGATATCGGATTATATTTATCCGATAAAGAAGGATATTAGAGGTGAGATACTCTAATAAAGAAGATGGTACCACATGCATTAGAGGTGTCTAGAGGACATAGCATGAATGTGAAGCATTAGATTGCATTAGGGATTATGTGTGCATTTTATGATAAATAATGTTTGACACGTACTTGGTAAATGTTGATTGTTAATCCGTATGTGAGGAGCAGAGTCCGTCATGACTATAAAATGAACAACGCAGGGTCCGTCATGACCATAATCTGAACAATGTATTTGTGGTGTTAGATTACATTAGGAACTTTATGTATATCCCTATTTGTAATTGAGTTATGTGATAATTGTTGATGTTTTGGTATTGTCCGAGACGACGTGAAACTATATGTTTGGTGTATTTTGTGGATGATTGATTATGTGATAAATGAAGTATATGCATGATATATGAATATGCATGAATGATGGTGATGTATATGTATAATGTATGATTATGCATGTTTTATGAAGAAGTGTTTAAGTACCCTTTACTTACACTTGTATATTTTGAGTATGTTATCTAACTCTCTTTTATGTGTTATGTGCTGGACCGTTGGGGGTCTAGATTTTACAGGATTTTGTGGTATTCGATGTCGAGTCGTCGGTGAAGCTCCGCTCTGATTGTGACACGGGAAAGGGTTTTATATTGTATATAAAGTCTATTGTCTAGGTTGTTTTGTATAATCAATAAATACATTATTTGATTCAAAGATTTGTATAAACACTATTTTTACTAATTAACTACATTAGTATTATTTTGGTAGAGGAGTGTAATACTCGAACCGATATTCAATAAATTAAATGTGATTTCCGTTGCGTATTTTGAAAAAGATTTTTACTAAGGTAGAAATATATAAATAATGGGTTTGGGTGTTACAATTGGTATCAGAGCCCCGTTGTCTTCGGACTGTGTGGGTTATGTGTCGATCAGAGCAGGTCTGTGCAGTCAGACCAAGTGAGTATTGTGTGTCAGTCGTGTTTGTCTAACAATTTTGTTGTGTTTGTTTTGTGAAATCATTCATGTTGTTCGTTTAGGGACTATGAGTGATGTGAATTGGATTAGATTATCCATTCTTCTTGTGAGTAGATGTGTGAGTATTATACTTCTATGTTTATAATAGTTGTATATGCTTAGTGTTTAACCTTTGTGTAGTTTAAACTTGGTTGGTTGACGCTTATTTGCTAATTGTTGACGATCCATCATGATATAAAACTGCATGTGACGATCCGGCATGATATAAAACTGCATGTGGTAATGATTTGAAATAATTTTAAAAACTAATATTATTTCTTGAAGATGTTGGTGAAAATATAGAGTTATTTTCTTTTAGGTGAGTGAAAATTAATTTTCAAAATGGTGAGAAGAGTAGGATATTAATGTGTCCTGGTATGTGTTTGTTATATGTTTGTTTATAACATGTGCTAGATGATTACTAGGCATTTGAATTGCTATGCGTTTTATGAGTAAAAACATGAAGATCTCATAATCCTATGTTGTAATTGTGATGCATGATTCTAATTGTGCTTTCAAGTCTATAATGATGTTATATGCTTGATGTTTTGGATTTTGTGGATTAGTGAGTCGAGAAAACGAGAGTTTAGTGAGCGTAATTTCAAAACCGTAGCAGAGCACCCAGATTTTTGGATGTGCTCGCTAGGCGAAGAATGAACCTCGCTGAGTCTCGCTAAGTCTTGCTAAGTCCTGTGAATGTTTTTGACTTGTCTCGCTGGGAGCTCGCTAGCTTTTGCTAAGAGAGGGAGCCAGACAAGAAATTTATTTTGTTGATGTCTTGTTCTGAGTTGATTGAATGTGAGTATGAATTATTGCTATGCAATGTTCATTTTTCTTGTGTTGTTTTGATTTCCTAACTTTGAGAAGTGATGGAAGTATAGGTTACTTGAATGCTTGCATGAATTTGTGTTAGTGTTTAGGTATCGTGGGTTAGGTTTTGTCCCTTGTATGCGACATGCGTGTAAACGATGTCGATACTAGTTTCTTCTTAGGAAGAATATGTTTAGAGACGATAGAACAGTTAGGTGTGAGCACCAGAAGTTCTAGTGGAAGAGTAGGAGTGGGTTTGAGATAAGTGGGGGAGAAGGTTATATCCCTCCGAGATGTTTCGAACGTGAGAAGATGAGATGAGTAGAGATGTTCTTGAAGCGGAATATTCAGGAATTGGCGACGTTGTTCGAAGTGGAATGAATGGGAACAACAAGTTGTGAGAAACTACTAGAAGGGAAGTTGTCAGACCAAGTGTTTCGCCGTGGGGCGTTAGTGAGATTGGTTAAGTCAGATGAAGAGTATTCAGAATGGTTGGAGATTGTGTCTTGCACTAAAAGTTTGAAGGCATCATTTTTGTGGGCCAAGGTTGAAGTACCTGTTTGATCGGAAGGAGTCGAATATGAGGAAGAGGAAGTGATTATGATTCTTGAGAGGTGATGATATTGAAGTAAGTTGTCATCAAAGTGGATAGGATGTTGTAGCAGATGTTTGAGTAAGAAGCTTTACGTGAGTCGTGCATATGGTAGTAGGTTGAATTGGTTGAACAATTTGGAGTTCTAAGTCTAGTGTGTGAAGTAATTTTCATAAGAGATGTGAAGATTAGTGAACCGTTGGTGTTAATTAATCGAGGAAATTAAAGGAAGTAGGTTTTAAAATAGATGAGAATGGAATTGAGAAATATCATAATAGGATTGGTATGCTTGTTGAATCGTTGGAAGGAAGGATTGTATGAATGATCGAGTTTATTCGAAGATGGAAGTAGGATAACGATTCAAAGGATTTTGTGAGAGGCTTGTCGAAGAGTGATTGGATTTGGATAATGACAGGGCAATTTGTGTCGAAGTTGAATGAGATCCTAGAAGTGGAGATGAAGCTAAATGAGAGGTATCATTTTTGAATGATGAAGAATAAGAAAGTTAGCCGTTGGAGAACGTGTTGAGAATGAGTAGTATGAGGTCATGTTGGAAGTGACTTGTGTTAGGTGAGAATTTGCGAAAAGGATTATCGCACATGTGAGTAGATGTCGTGTTTTAGCACATATAGTAAGGAGTTGAAGGCGATGTCTAAGGTAAGTGTCGGAGAGCATTTAGTAGTGCCCACAAGATAAGAGTGAGTAAGTATTTGCTAAGGAATTTGGATTCATGGAATGGAAGAGTCGGTAGAGACTAGTTTTGTTAGATGCATCGTGGATGTTGATGTAGTATGGTCACAATCGGTGACAATGAAGTAAAAGATTTTAAATTGTTTCATCATGGATGATGGGACGGTAGTGATTTGGTGAATAAGAATTCGATGAGTGAATAAACGGAGAAGAGTGTGCTTGTTGCAATGCAAGATGATGGGGAACATGGATAGGTGGAGCGTGAGCGAACTGAAGATGTCGTTTGGAATCAACGAGATAGAAGTTATGATTGTTTGGAGAACCAATTTTAGGCGGTAGCCTAATTTTGAAGTAGCAAATTGCTAAGGGATTAAGGAGAAGTGGTATTGGAAAATGTTTGCGTTAAGGAATGCAAATATTGGTTGAGAGATTACTTGGGAACAGAGTAGTCGTATTGGATTCGACTCAATGTGAGAAAGGAATTTGACGGTTAGAGACGGTAGTTTTTAGCATTTGTCAATGAAGTTTGAGAATGTTGGTCATCAAGTGATCGTTGGAATTGAATTATCGAGTGATAAGTTGGAATAAGATTCGAATATGAATAAGTGGTGTAGCACAGTTATGTGATTCATGAGGGAATCGGAGAATTATGGAGTTGTGGAAGTATTCCACGGAAGTATCTTTCGGAGAGTTCGATTGGTTGTACCTATTTTGGGGGTAACGTTGTGAGGTCGTAGAGTGTGAGTCTATGGATGTTTCGTGCGAAGTTGACGTTTTAGCGGTTTGATAAGAATGGTTTGTGCCGATATCATGATTGTTGAATATTTATCGACAAATTGAGGAACTGGCCGTCCTTGATCTCTTGTTGATAAATGGACAAAAATTGTGTTGGATGGGATAAACTAATTTTGTCAAACTTAGTAATGTGTAGTGTTTTGAACGTTTCGTTGGAGGGTCGGATACAGGAGTTATCCGGAGTTGTTTAGACGCGTAATTTTCGAGGGCGAAAATCTTTTTAAGTAGGGGAGAGTTGTAACGACCCAAATTTATTATTCACTATTTAAGTGTTTAATTATTTGGTGACGTGGTTTTTGAGTAAGATAGTAACTTTAAGTTATTTATCGAGAGTTTTAGTTAACGCGCGAGTTAGTGAGAGTTAACGCGAGTTGGGCCAAGTTAGTGGGTTTGAGGCCCAATGGGCCTTGTCTCATGAGGGGGTGCGCTATATGAAGCCCATTGAGAGAGAAAGAGTTCATTTTTCATGTTCTTGTGAAAGAAGAGAGAAGGGAGAGCAAGAGGAGAGCTAGGGCAAGAGCTTGGAGGAGAGATTCGAGGAGCAATCTTCGTGAGTTCGTCGATCTAAGGTAAGAGAGTAGATTTCATATTCGTGGGTGACTCGAGGAAGGGGAGAATGTCGATTTCTCCTCACCCGAACTTCCTCCACCCCATTTTCGTTTTAGATTAGAACGGATTTTCTTGATGAAAATCGTTCCTAAGGTTCTTGATATGTTTAACATGCTTGTAACATGATTAATGAACGGAAATAATGGTTAAAACGAGTTTTCTAATGGATTAAACTCAAGAACTTTGTGTTCTTGAGAGTTTTGATGAAAAAGTGTCAATCTTTACTTTTTCGATGTTTCTGAGGTAGATCTGAGAAATGGACCGTCCTTTTGTGTTTATCTATGTTTGTTATGTGTGAATACAAACTAATTTGGGATTTATAACATGAAAACTGGGATTTTGGGTGATTTTGAGTGGAAAATCATTTTCTGAAACTCAAGAACAGATGTTCTTCTGGTGTGGTTCGCTACCTGCTCGCTACAGCGAACACGCTCGCTAACAGCTCGCCAGTTGAGGTGTTGGCTCTGTTTCCGTTCGCTACCTGCTCGCTATAGCGAACATGTTCGCCAGTTGCTCGCTACCTGCTCGCTAATTGGATTTTGGCTCTGTGTCTGTTCGCTAACTGCTCGCTATAGCGAACAGCTCTGTGACAGGATTATTTTGCTGATGTTTTGTTAGTGGAATTATGCACTTATAACATGTAATTGAGGTATCCTAACATGCAATTAGGTGTTTATAACCATGATTAATTGTATTGTGATGATAGTTGTTGATTATGTCTGTGGAATATAATTGTTGTTGATTGTGTTGATGATGTTTGTTAAAATGTCAAAGAAGTATATTAAGGTATAGTGTTATCTTAATAAAGAAGTAATGTTGGATAGTGTTCCACATTAGTAAATGAAGAGCTTAATGCTATTGATTGTGAGTGAATTCATGAAATACATACATGCATTCATGAATATATGTGATATTGGATATTCCAATAAAGAAGGATATCGGATTATATTTATCCGATAAAGAAGGATATTAGAGGTGAGATACTCTAATAAAGAAGATGGTACCACATGCATTAGAGGTGTCTAGAGGACATAGCATGAATGTGAAGCATTAGATTGCATTAGGGATTATGTGTGCATTTTATGATAAATAATGTTTGACACGTACTTGGTAAATGTTGATTGTTAATCCGTATGTGAGGAGCAGAGTCCGTCATGACTATAAAATGAACAACGCAGGGTCCGTCATGACCATAATCTGAACAATGTATTTGTGGTGTTAGATTACATTAGGAACTTTATGTATATCCCTATTTGTAATTGAGTTATGTGATAATTGTTGATGTTTTGGTATTGTCCGAGACGACGTGAAACTATATGTTTGGTGTATTTTGTGGATGATTGATTATGTGATAAATGAAGTATATGCATGATATATGAATATGCATGAATGATGGTGATGTATATGTATAATGTATGATTATGCATGTTTTATGAAGAAGTGTTTAAGTACCCTTTACTTACACTTGTATATTTTGAGTATGTTATCTAACTCTCTTTTATGTGTTATGTGCTGGACCGTTGGGGGTCTAGATTTTACAGGATTTTGTGGTATTCGATGTCGAGTCGTCGGTGAAGCTCCGCTCTGATTGTGACACGGGAAAGGGTTTTATATTGTATATAAAGTCTATTGTCTAGGTTGTTTTGTATAATCAATAAATACATTATTTGATTCAAAGATTTGTATAAACACTATTTTTACTAATTAACTACATTAGTATTATTTTGGTAGAGGAGTGTAATACTCGAACCGATATTCAATAAATTAAATGTGATTTCCGTTGCGTATTTTGAAAAAGATTTTTACTAAGGTAGAAATATATAAATAATGGGTTTGGGTGTTACAATTGGTATCAGAGCCCCGTTGTCTTCGGACTGTGTGGGTTATGTGTCGATCAGAGCAGGTCTGTGCAGTCAGACCAAGTGAGTATTGTGTGTCAGTCGTGTTTGTCTAACAATTTTGTTGTGTTTGTTTTGTGAAATCATTCATGTTGTTCGTTTAGGGACTATGAGTGATGTGAATTGGATTAGATTATCCATTCTTCTTGTGAGTAGATGTGTGAGTATTATACTTCTATGTTTATAATAGTTGTATATGCTTAGTGTTTAACCTTTGTGTAGTTTAAACTTGGTTGGTTGACGCTTATTTGCTAATTGTTGACGATCCATCATGATATAAAACTGCATGTGACGATCCGGCATGATATAAAACTGCATGTGGTAATGATTTGAAATAATTTTAAAAACTAATATTATTTCTTGAAGATGTTGGTGAAAATATAGAGTTATTTTCTTTTAGGTGAGTGAAAATTAATTTTCAAAATGGTGAGAAGAGTAGGATATTAATGTGTCCTGGTATGTGTTTGTTATATGTTTGTTTATAACATGTGCTAGATGATTACTAGGCATTTGAATTGCTATGCGTTTTATGAGTAAAAACATGAAGATCTCATAATCCTATGTTGTAATTGTGATGCATGATTCTAATTGTGCTTTCAAGTCTATAATGATGTTATATGCTTGATGTTTTGGATTTTGTGGATTAGTGAGTCGAGAAAACGAGAGTTTAGTGAGCGTAATTTCAAAACCGTAGCAGAGCACCCAGATTTTTGGATGTGCTCGCTAGGCGAAGAATGAACCTCGCTGAGTCTCGCTAAGTCTTGCTAAGTCCTGTGAATGTTTTTGACTTGTCTCGCTGGGAGCTCGCTAGCTTTTGCTAAGAGAGGGAGCCAGACAAGAAATTTATTTTGTTGATGTCTTGTTCTGAGTTGATTGAATGTGAGTATGAATTATTGCTATGCAATGTTCATTTTTCTTGTGTTGTTTTGATTTCCTAACTTTGAGAAGTGATGGAAGTATAGGTTACTTGAATGCTTGCATGAATTTGTGTTAGTGTTTAGGTATCGTGGGTTAGGTTTTGTCCCTTGTATGCGACATGCGTGTAAACGATGTCGATACTAGTTTCTTCTTAGGAAGAATATGTTTAGAGACGATAGAACAGTTAGGTGTGAGCACCAGAAGTTCTAGTGGAAGAGTAGGAGTGGGTTTGAGATAAGTGGGGGAGAAGGTTATATCCCTCCGAGATGTTTCGAACGTGAGAAGATGAGATGAGTAGAGATGTTCTTGAAGCGGAATATTCAGGAATTGGCGACGTTGTTCGAAGTGGAATGAATGGGAACAACAAGTTGTGAGAAACTACTAGAAGGGAAGTTGTCAGACCAAGTGTTTCGCCGTGGGGCGTTAGTGAGATTGGTTAAGTCAGATGAAGAGTATTCAGAATGGTTGGAGATTGTGTCTTGCACTAAAAGTTTGAAGGCATCATTTTTGTGGGCCAAGGTTGAAGTACCTGTTTGATCGGAAGGAGTCGAATATGAGGAAGAGGAAGTGATTATGATTCTTGAGAGGTGATGATATTGAAGTAAGTTGTCATCAAAGTGGATAGGATGTTGTAGCAGATGTTTGAGTAAGAAGCTTTACGTGAGTCGTGCATATGGTAGTAGGTTGAATTGGTTGAACAATTTGGAGTTCTAAGTCTAGTGTGTGAAGTAATTTTCATAAGAGATGTGAAGATTAGTGAACCGTTGGTGTTAATTAATCGAGGAAATTAAAGGAAGTAGGTTTTAAAATAGATGAGAATGGAATTGAGAAATATCATAATAGGATTGGTATGCTTGTTGAATCGTTGGAAGGAAGGATTGTATGAATGATCGAGTTTATTCGAAGATGGAAGTAGGATAACGATTCAAAGGATTTTGTGAGAGGCTTGTCGAAGAGTGATTGGATTTGGATAATGACAGGGCAATTTGTGTCGAAGTTGAATGAGATCCTAGAAGTGGAGATGAAGCTAAATGAGAGGTATCATTTTTGAATGATGAAGAATAAGAAAGTTAGCCGTTGGAGAACGTGTTGAGAATGAGTAGTATGAGGTCATGTTGGAAGTGACTTGTGTTAGGTGAGAATTTGCGAAAAGGATTATCGCACATGTGAGTAGATGTCGTGTTTTAGCACATATAGTAAGGAGTTGAAGGCGATGTCTAAGGTAAGTGTCGGAGAGCATTTAGTAGTGCCCACAAGATAAGAGTGAGTAAGTATTTGCTAAGGAATTTGGATTCATGGAATGGAAGAGTCGGTAGAGACTAGTTTTGTTAGATGCATCGTGGATGTTGATGTAGTATGGTCACAATCGGTGACAATGAAGTAAAAGATTTTAAATTGTTTCATCATGGATGATGGGACGGTAGTGATTTGGTGAATAAGAATTCGATGAGTGAATAAACGGAGAAGAGTGTGCTTGTTGCAATGCAAGATGATGGGGAACATGGATAGGTGGAGCGTGAGCGAACTGAAGATGTCGTTTGGAATCAACGAGATAGAAGTTATGATTGTTTGGAGAACCAATTTTAGGCGGTAGCCTAATTTTGAAGTAGCAAATTGCTAAGGGATTAAGGAGAAGTGGTATTGGAAAATGTTTGCGTTAAGGAATGCAAATATTGGTTGAGAGATTACTTGGGAACAGAGTAGTCGTATTGGATTCGACTCAATGTGAGAAAGGAATTTGACGGTTAGAGACGGTAGTTTTTAGCATTTGTCAATGAAGTTTGAGAATGTTGGTCATCAAGTGATCGTTGGAATTGAATTATCGAGTGATAAGTTGGAATAAGATTCGAATATGAATAAGTGGTGTAGCACAGTTATGTGATTCATGAGGGAATCGGAGAATTATGGAGTTGTGGAAGTATTCCACAGAAGTATCTTTCGGAGAGTTCGATTGGTTGTACCTATTTTGGGGGTAACGTTGTGAGGTCGTAGAGTGTGAGTCTATGGATGTTTCGTGCGAAGTTGACGTTTTAGCGGTTTGATAAGAATGGTTTGTGCCGATATCATGATTGTTGAATATTTATCGACAAATTGAGGAACTGGCCGTCCTTGATCTCTTGTTGATAAATGGACAAAAATTGTGTTGGATGGGATAAACTAATTTTGTCAAACTTAGTAATGTGTAGTGTTTTGAACGTTTCGTTGGAGGGTCGGATACAGGAGTTATCCGGAGTTGTTTAGACGCGTAATTTTCGAGGGCGAAAATCTTTTTAAGTAGGGGAGAGTTGTAACGACCCAAATTTATTATTCACTATTTAAGTGTTTAATTATTTGGTGACGTGGTTTTTGAGTAAGATAGTAACTTTAAGTTATTTATCGAGAGTTTTAGTTAACGCGCGAGTTAGTGAGAGTTAACGCGAGTTGGGCCAAGTTAGTGGGTTTGAGGCCCAATGGGCCTTGTCTCATGAGGGGGTGCGCTATATGAAGCCCATTGAGAGAGAAAGAGTTCATTTTTCATGTTCTTGTGAAAGAAGAGAGAAGGGAGAGCAAGAGGAGAGCTAGGGCAAGAGCTTGGAGGAGAGATTCGAGGAGCAATCTTCGTGAGTTCGTCGATCTAAGGTAAGAGAGTAGATTTCATATTCGTGGGTGACTCGAGGAAGGGGAGAATGTCGATTTCTCCTCACCCGAACTTCCTCCACCCCATTTTCGTTTTAGATTAGAACGGATTTTCTTGATGAAAATCGTTCCTAAGGTTCTTGATATGTTTAACATGCTTGTAACATGATTAATGAACGGAAATAATGGTTAAAACGAGTTTTCTAATGGATTAAACTCAAGAACTTTGTGTTCTTGAGAGTTTTGATGAAAAAGTGTCAATCTTTACTTTTTCGATGTTTCTGAGGTAGATCTGAGAAATGGACCGTCCTTTTGTGTTTATCTATGTTTGTTATGTGTGAATACAAACTAATTTGGGATTTATAACATGAAAACTGGGATTTTGGGTGATTTTGAGTGGAAAATCATTTTCTGAAACTCAAGAACAGATGTTCTTCTGGTGTGGTTCGCTACCTGCTCGCTACAGCGAACACGCTCGCTAACAGCTCGCCAGTTGAGGTGTTGGCTCTGTTTCCGTTCGCTACCTGCTCGCTATAGCGAACATGTTCGCCAGTTGCTCGCTACCTGCTCGCTAATTGGATTTTGGCTCTGTGTCTGTTCGCTAACTGCTCGCTATAGCGAACAGCTCTGTGACAGGATTATTTTGCTGATGTTTTGTTAGTGGAATTATGCACTTATAACATGTAATTGAGGTATCCTAACATGCAATTAGGTGTTTATAACCATGATTAATTGTATTGTGATGATAGTTGTTGATTATGTCTGTGGAATATAATTGTTGTTGATTGTGTTGATGATGTTTGTTAAAATGTCAAAGAAGTATATTAAGGTATAGTGTTATCTTAATAAAGAAGTAATGTTGGATAGTGTTCCACATTAGTAAATGAAGAGCTTAATGCTATTGATTGTGAGTGAATTCATGAAATACATACATGCATTCATGAATATATGTGATATTGGATATTCCAATAAAGAAGGATATCGGATTATATTTATCCGATAAAGAAGGATATTAGAGGTGAGATACTCTAATAAAGAAGATGGTACCACATGCATTAGAGGTGTCTAGAGGACATAGCATGAATGTGAAGCATTAGATTGCATTAGGGATTATGTGTGCATTTTATGATAAATAATGTTTGACACGTACTTGGTAAATGTTGATTGTTAATCCGTATGTGAGGAGCAGAGTCCGTCATGACTATAAAATGAACAACGCAGGGTCCGTCATGACCATAATCTGAACAATGTATTTGTGGTGTTAGATTACATTAGGAACTTTATGTATATCCCTATTTGTAATTGAGTTATGTGATAATTGTTGATGTTTTGGTATTGTCCGAGACGACGTGAAACTATATGTTTGGTGTATTTTGTGGATGATTGATTATGTGATAAATGAAGTATATGCATGATATATGAATATGCATGAATGATGGTGATGTATATGTATAATGTATGATTATGCATGTTTTATGAAGAAGTGTTTAAGTACCCTTTACTTACACTTGTATATTTTGAGTATGTTATCTAACTCTCTTTTATGTGTTATGTGCTGGACCGTTGGGGGTCTAGATTTTACAGGATTTTGTGGTATTCGATGTCGAGTCGTCGGTGAAGCTCCGCTCTGATTGTGACACGGGAAAGGGTTTTATATTGTATATAAAGTCTATTGTCTAGGTTGTTTTGTATAATCAATAAATACATTATTTGATTCAAAGATTTGTATAAACACTATTTTTACTAATTAACTACATTAGTATTATTTTGGTAGAGGAGTGTAATACTCGAACCGATATTCAATAAATTAAATGTGATTTCCGTTGCGTATTTTGAAAAAGATTTTTACTAAGGTAGAAATATATAAATAATGGGTTTGGGTGTTACAGTATCTGTTCTTATCAGTTTAATATCTGATATGTGGGCCAATGGTCCACGCGATATTAAATTTATATCTTGAGGGGGAGGTTCCACTAAACTAGCTTGCTATTGGGACTCTCATGTGTCGCTTTTGTGTTGCACTACTGCAATTGCCTGGCGCACCCCACCAATTCAACATCAAAAATTTTCTCTTATTTTATTTATGCGCCTAATATTCCTTCATTTAACCTTACATGTGTTTGAAAATACACAAGTTTGTAAGGGTCGGTAGTCATGTCTAGTAAATGAAAGAAAATTAAATTGCGGGGACGATTTTCATATTTATGAGCGTAAATGATTTTACATGAAAGGTTCAACTCATTACCAAAAATAAATACTCATTTCAATACTCATATATGACATAGAATTTCTCCGCAAAGAGAGTATAAGATATTATAGTCAATAAGATATTACTTTTAATTATAAATAAAGTTTATTGCGGAGGCTCATCTTCCCTAAATGGCACCCCAGTAGGAACCCACAAAAAATGATGGTTCAAGGGGCTAGGCTCACCAGGTGTTGTGGGCTGGAGGTGCAGCGACCTGTAATCCCTCCACTGTTAGGAGTAGGAGGTGTTCGCTGCTCTGTGAAACCAGCCTCACGCTGTACCCTCCTTTCTAAGACCCACAAGACTCGTGCCTTCGCTCAAGTCCCATGGCTCAACTCTCAACTTGGAGCGGGCAGGCCAGCATGGTGCACAAACCAGTCCAACCTGTTAAGCCTAAGCCATGTTCCATCACCTTGTTGCCCCCACTCGGGTCACAAGCTGTCGCTACTCAGCTCGGCGAACTTACTAGCATGTCAAGCCTTTATAAACACTTACTTGTGCCATATTCTAGCCGATGTGGGACTTTGTAACGACCCATTTTTCGTATTCGTATATTTTATTAAATGTATTTTATTTATTAATTGGCTTTTATTATTTTAGTGAGCGACGAATAATTATTTAGCCGAACGTAAGTTATTAGACGCGAGAACCATTGTTTTGGGCTTATGGGCGTGAGAGGCAATGGGCCTAAGCCAATTGGGCTTGGTTCATGACCATGGAAAGTAGTATAAGTAACAAGTCAAACACATGAATAGTTTCACAATTCATTTTCTTTGAACTTTGAGTGAGTAAGAGCAAGAGCAAAACCATAGAACAAGGGCTAGGGTTTGATCAAGAGAGAAAGCTTGAGCAAGAGAAGGCTTGGATCATCATCTTTGCTTAAGGTAAGAGATTAGAATTCATGATTCTTGAGTGACAAGGAGGGGGGAGATTGTCTATGTCTCCGTTCCCGAACTCTCCCACTCAATTTCTTTTAGACTTTTGATAAGCTTTTGTATGTGAGTGTGATGTTCTTCATCATCACTTTGTATGTGTTAATCACTAGCTTGATTTCATGATAAATATGTATGTGTTTGGATCATGTTGAAAAAGTTTATGAAAGTTACTTAAAACCCAAGAAATTGGCATGATTTTGATTATTTGAGGTGTTTGGATGTTTAGAAGGGATGATTAATGTTCCTTGATACCATATATGTTTGGAATGGCTGTTTATAAGAATTTATAACATGTTTGGATGAATTTTTGAGTTGATTTGAGGTTAAACCGCCTTAGATAACTCAAGAACAGATATTTCTGGTGTAGTTCGCTACGGGTTCGCTACGGCTTCGCTTAGCGAATAAGTTCGCTACCTGTTCGCTACGGCTTCGCTTAGCGAATAAGTTCGCTACCTGTTCGCCATGTACCTGTAACCCTCTGATGTAGTTCGCTACGGGTTCGCTACGGGTTCGCTACGGGTTCGCTACGGGTTCGCTACGGGTTCGCTACGGATTCGCTTAGCGAACAGCACTGTGACAGCAACTTTTTGATAATTGTTTTAAATGCAATTAGGCACTTGTAACATGGTTTAAGGGTATCCTTACATGATTGTTGATACATGTTGATACTGTTAATGCTTATTGTTAATCGTTATATGATTGATAAACGGGTATGCAATAAGTTGTAGCTTAAGTGAGCAATGTTATGTTTTGGCATTAATTTGCAATGTTAAGTGAATGTGTTAGGATTGTGTTCCCGCATTCATAAAAGAGTAGCTTCGAGCTAGAGAATATCATATGGTTGATATGTGTATACATGCATGCATTCATGATTGTATGTGAACATTGGAAACTTGGGTTCCAATAACGAAAATGGATTATGTGTCCATAATGAAGCCGAGGATCGGATTAGATGAATCCATGAGTCCGGAGTTGCTATCCAACAGGATATAAAACTGTGTTGGCTTATCCAAGGGAGATAAGATGGTTCGGTAAGTTCCGACATATCCAGCATGATATAAAACTGTTCTTGGTCCACCGTTGGTGAGACATCTTGGTACCACATGCATTTAGTTATGTCTAGGGATGGCATGACAGTGAATTAATTGGCATTAGATACCTTAGGGTAAATGCGCATATATTTGATAAATGGTATGTGACATTATTTGGTTGAAATTGTGTTGAACCTTATTAATTGATAATCGTTTAGTGCGATGCTTTGGCGTGAGTTAGAATATGTATGATGTAGTTCGAAAGTGCAAGACCTTTCTTATGCTCGTATGATATGCGATTATGTTTTTCTAACTCTCTGCTTTGTGTTATTTGCTGGACCTTTGGGGGTTCAGATATTCAGGCTGAGGACTGTGCCGACGTTTAGACTGCTGTTGTAGCGTGGTGTGGAAATACCTTTTGGTGAGGAGACTTAGCATAGATTACTCCTCTTAGTACTAGCTTTTGACTAGAGTTTGTAAATAGTAAATGCTCTGGTAATGTAACATCGAGTCGGGGTTTACGCTTGGATTTCATCGTATATCGGTGTTACCTTTTTGATATGCTAGTTCTTGTATAAGTGACATCCTTAGGGATGAATATGGCTTATGTATATATATATATGTATATATATATGCCTGCTTGGTTTGTTATGATTCCGCTGTTGCTTTTCATGTTAAACTTCATGACGCTCTGTGTGTATGCTTGTGTTTTAATTACCGCGTGGCACTCTGCCTTTACACTTGTTGAAAAGTTTTTAAAATTACGTTTTTAAGGGTAGTATGGGTTAGGGTGTTACAATAGTGGTATCAGAGCAGGTCGGTTCGTGTGAACCAACTAGGACTTTTCTTTTCCCCGTATGAGCATGTGTAGGGAACACTGTTAGTACTTTCTAACGTCTAGTTGTGATTCGTTCAGGAATCATGGCTGCTGCGAGAACGAATGCTCAGATTGCGGAGGCTTTGGCCGCACTCACCAACATAGTGGTTAGAGATCATCAACCTGGAAGAGAGGTAGAGATGAGGTTGGAAAGGTTCATGAAGCAGAAACCGCCAACATTTACCGGAGGTTACAACCCGGATGGAGCTCACAAGTGGCTGGAGGAACTTGAAATAATTTTTGAAGCAATGGATTGTTCCGAGGAAGGGAAGACAACCCTTGGAACATATGTGTTGCGTGAGGAAGCGAATGTGTGGTGGAAGAACGCCAAGTTGAGGCTAGGACCCGGTGGTATGGCTATACCATGGGCAATGTTTAAAAGAGAATTTTTGGTTAAGTATTTTCCTGTGGATGTGAAGAACAAGAAAGTGGTGGAATTCATGGAACTGAAACAGGGGAATATGACGGTAGCTGATTATGCCGTCAAGTTTGAGACTTTGTGTGCGTTTAGTCCGCACTACAACACTTTGGAAGCGGAGGACGACAAGTGCGTGAAGTTTGAAAGTGGTCTACGTCCAGACATTAAACATATGATTGGATTTTCACAGATAAGGGATTTTGCGACCCTTGTGAACAAGAGTAGGATTTGTGATGAAGATGGTAGGGCAAAGGTGAACTGCTACAAAGCTGTGAATGACCAAAAAGGGAAAGGACAAGAGCGCGGAAAACCTTATGACAACCGCGGTAAGGGGAATACAAGTGGTGGTAAGAAGCCGGTGAATGGGAATTGTTACAACTGTGGAGAAAGGGGTCATATGTCATATGATTGCCCGAAGAAGGGAGATAGGTGTAAGAATTGTGGAAAGCTGGGCCACAAGACCGAAGTGTGTAGGACAAAGGTGGTGTGTTTCAACTGTGGTGAGGAAGGTCACAAGAGTCCGACTTGTAAGAAGCCCAAGAAGGTGATGGGCAAGGTGTTTGCTTTGAGTGGAGAGGATGCTAGCCTTGAGGACAATCTCATTAGAGGTACGTGTTTCATCTATGACACTCCTTTAATTGCGATTATAGATACGGGAGCGACGCATTCTTTTATTTCTTTGGATTGTGCGAAGCGTCTTAGTATTCCTTTAACGGATATGATGGGTAGGATGGAAATAGAAACTCCTGCTAATGGTTCAGTGATTACCCGACAAGTATGTCGTAATTGCCCCGTAACCATTTTTGATAAGCACTTTGGTATGGATTTAGTGTGTATTCCACTTAGTAGTATGGATGTAATTTTTGGTATGAATTGGTTAATCTTCAACCGAATTCATATCAACTGTCGTGAGAAGGCCGTTGTTTTTCCGAAGCCGGAGGAGAACTTGCATTTGATGAGCGGGAAGGAAGTATCGGAAGCATTGAAAGAACATGCCGAGATGTTCATGATGTTTGCATCATTGAAACTCGAAGGAGGAGTTAAGACAGAAGAGTTACCGATCGTTTGTGAATTCCCAGATGTGTTTCCGGATGATATATCTGACGTGCCTCCAAAGCGAGAGGTAGAGTTTTCTATCGACCTAGTACCTGGAACTAGTCCGATATCGATGGCGCCGTATCGAATGTCAGCGTCTGAGTTGAATGAATTGAAGAAGCAACTTGAAGAGCTGCTTGAGAAGAGGTTTGTTCGACCGAGTGTTTCGCCATGGGGAGCGCCGGTGTTGCTTGTGAAGAAGAAAGATGGAAGCATGAGATTATGTATAGACTATCGTCAGTTGAACAAAGTGACGATCAAGAATAAATATCCACTTCCGAGGATAGATGATTTGATGGATCAACTAGTTGGAGCTTGCGTGTTTAGTAAGATCGATTTGAGATCTGGATACCATCAGATTAGAGTGAAGACGGAAGACATACCTAAGACTGCATTTAGGACGAGGTATGGGCACTACGAGTATTCAGTTATGCCGTTTGGTGTGACCAATGCACCTGGAGTTTTCATGGAGTATATGAACCGAATTTTCCATTCATTTTTGGATAGATTCGTGGTGGTGTTCATCGACGACATTTTGATTTACTCAAAATCCGAGGAAGAGCACGAAGAGCACTTGAGGATTGTTTTGCAAGTCTTGAAGGAGAAGAAGTTGTATGCCAAGTTGTCGAAGTGTGAATTTTGGATGAAAGAGGTGAGTTTCCTAGGGCATATAATTTCAAGTGGAGGAATCGCGGTAGATCCTGCGAAGGTTGACGCTGTGTCACAGTGGGGAACGCCGGAATCTGTTTCAGAGATTAGAAGTTTCCTTGGTTTAGCCGGTTATTATAGAAGATTCATCGAAGGTTTTTCGAAGTTGGCTTTGCCGTTAACCAAGTTGACGAGGAAAGATCAAGCGTTTGTTTGGGATGGTAATTGTGAGAAGAGTTTCCAAGAGCTCAAGAGAAGATTGACTACTGCACCCGTGTTGATTTTACCCGATGCCAAAGAGTCGTTCGTCGTGTATTGCGATGCTTCGAAGTTAGGACTTGGTGGAGTGCTTATGCAAGGGGGTAATGTGGTAGCATATGCTTCAAGGCAACTGAAGGTTCACGAGAGGAACTATCCAACGCATGATTTGGAGTTAGCCGCAGTGGTGTTTGCTTTGAAAGTGTGGAGACACTACTTGTATGGATCGAGGTTTGAAGTGTTTAGTGATCACAAGAGTCTGAGATACTTATTCGACCAGAAGGAGTTGAATATGAGGCAACGAAGATGGCTCGAATTCTTAAAGGACTACGATTTTGAATTGAGTTATCACCCCGGAAAAGCCAATGTGGTGGCCGATGCATTAAGTAGGAAAACTTTGCATATGTCATCATTGATGGTTGTAACACCCAAACCCATTATTTATATATTTCTACCTTAGTAAAATCATTTTCAAAATACGCAACGGAAAATCACATTTAATTTATTGAATGTCGGTTCGAGTATTACACTCCTCTATCAGAATAATACTAATGTAATTAATTAGTAAAAGTAGTGTTTATACAAATCTTTGAATCAAATAATGTATTTATTGATTATACAAAACAACCTAGACAATAGACTTTATATACAATATAAAACCCTTTCCCGTGTCACAATCAGAGCAGAGCTTCACCGACGACTCGACATCGAATACCACAAAATCCTGTAAAATCTGGACCCCCAACGGTCCAGCACATAACACATAAAAGAGAGTTAGATAACATACTCAAAATATAAGTGTAAGTAAATGGTACTTAAACACTTCTTCATAAAAACATGCATAATCATACATTATACATATACATCACCATCATTCATGCATATTCATATATCATGCATATACTTCATTTATCACCTAATCAATCATCCACAAAATACACCAAACATATAGTTTCACGTCGTCTCGGACAATACCAAAACATCAACAATTATCACATAACTCAATTACAAATAGGAATATACATAAAGTTCCTAATGTAATCTAACACCACAAATACATTGTTCAGATTATGGTCATGACGGACCCTGCGTTGTTCATTTTATAGTCATGACGGACTCTGCTCCTCTCATACGGATTAACAATCAACATTTACCAAGTATGTGTCAAACATCATTTATTATAAAATGCACACATAATCCCTAATGCAATCTAATGCTTCACATTCATGTTATGTCCTCTAGACACCTCTAATGCATGTGGTACCATCGTCTTTATCAGAGTATTTCACCTCCGATATCCGTCTTTATCAAACAAATATAGTTCGATATCCTTCTTTATTGGACAAGCCAATATCCCTAAATATTCATGATGCATGCACTCAAACTCATGAATATATTCATCAACAATTTTGGCATATAGCCCGTCAACAATAACGTGGAACACTATCCAACGTCCGTCTTTATTAAGATAATCAATACCTTAATATCCGTCTTTATTAGAATAACATAATTCTAATATCCTTCTTTATTAAGTTGATTAACACCTTAATATACTTCATTTATACTTCATACATGATTAACAATCAATTAACGATTAGCAATGAGCATTATAAGCGTCAACAAGTGCATAAGAACACAGTTAATCCATGTTATAAACAATCAATAGCATTTAAAACCATTAAACAACAGTTCAGGTAATACCCCTGCT
The DNA here is from genome assembly GCF_020283565.1 of Trifolium pratense. Lineage (NCBI taxonomy): Eukaryota > Viridiplantae > Streptophyta > Magnoliopsida > Fabales > Fabaceae > Trifolium > Trifolium pratense. The sequence continues at coordinate 25,242,755 of NC_060061.1, forward strand.
AACACAGAGTACTCATACTATACCAGAGGACCCCTACTACAAATAACAGTTCAGGTAATACCCCTACTAACACATAAAACCCCTACTATCATGCAAGAACCCCTGCTAGCACATAGAACCCCTACTAGCACGTAGAACCCCTACTATCATGCAAGAACCCCTACTATCATGCAGATGACTCCTGCTAACACAGAGGAAAGAAATCTACTCAAAAAATCCAAGTTTGATGTTCTAAATCCCAAATAAGTTTGTTTTCAAGTGTAACAAACATGTGTAAACACAAAAGGACGGTTCATTTCATAGATCTACATCATAAACATCGAAAAAGTAAGAATTGAACACTTTTACTCAAAACACTCAAGAACACAAAGTTCTTGAGTTTAATCATCCATAAACTTCGTTTTTATCCAATAAATTCGTTCATACATCATGATAAAAGCATGTTAAACATGTTATGAACCTTAGAATCGATTTCCATTAAGAAAATCCATTCAAACTAAAACGAAAATGGGGTGGAGGAAGTTCGGGTGAGGAGAAATCGACATTCTCCCCTTCCTCGAGTCACCCACGAATATGAAATCTACTCTCTTACCTGGATTCGATGAAAACTCGAAGATTTGCTCTTGAATCCCTTCCTTTCTCTGAGCCCTAGCTCCTTGAGCTCTCCCTTCTCTCTAAGCTTCACAAGAACAAGAGAAAAATGATATTTCTCTCTCTACCCATGACTATATGGGCGCCCCCCACTAGTCCACAAGGCCCAATGGGCCTCAAGCCCAATAGCTTGGCCCAACTCGCGTTAACTCTCACTAACTCGCGCGTTAACTAAAACTCTCGATAAATAACATAAAGTTACTATCTTACTTAAAAACCACATCACCAAATAATTAAACACTTAAATAGTGAATAATAAATTTGGGTCGTTACAACTCTCCCCTACTTAAAAGATTTTCGCCCTCGAAAATTACGCAACTAAAACAACTCCGGATAACTCCTGTATCCGACCCTCCAACGAAACGTTCAAAACACTACACATTACTAAGTTTGACAAAATTAGTTTAACTCATCCAACACAATTTTTGTCCATTTATCAACAAGAGATCAAGGACGGCCAGTTCCTCAATTTGTCGATAAATATTCAACAATCATGATATCGGCACAAACCATTCTTATCAAACCGCTAAAACGTCAACTTCGCACGAAACATCCATAGACTCACATTCTACGACCTCACAACGTTACCCCCAAAATAGGTACAACCAATCGAACTCTCCGAAAGATACTTCCGTGGAATACTTCCACAACTCCATAATTCTCTGATTCCCTCATGAATCACTTAACTGTGCTACACCACTTATTCATATTCGAATCTTATTCCAACTTATCACTTGATAAATCAATTCCAACAATCACTTGATGACCAACATTCTCAATCTTCCTCGACACATCCTAGAAATTATCGTTTCTAACCGTCAAATTCATTTTCTCACATAACCCTAGTCATTGAGTCAAATCCCAATACGACTACTCCGTTCCCGAGTAATCTCTCATCCAACCTTTGCATTCCTTAACGCAAACATTCCCAATACCACTTCTCCTTAATCCCTTAGCAATTTTCTATTTCAAAATTATACCACCGCCTAAAATTGGTTCTCCAACAATCATCACTTCTATCTCATTGGTTCCAAAACGACATCTTCAATTCGCCCACAAATCATCTTGCATTGCAACAAGCATACTATTCTCTGTTTATTCACCCATCGGTTTCTTATTCACCTCCGACCTCTACCAATCATCATCTCTCTATGGATAGCTATCTTTAAACTCCTCCTTAGTACATTCGATACCAAAATCAAACTCTTGAATTAAGTCCACAAAGCTCCAAATACTCGTCATACGATCTAATCCCATCCATTAAATTTTAATCAACCTTTGTCTTAGTATTCTTACTAATGACTCCTTGTCTACTCTCAATATGACATTTATAGAAAATTTCCAAAAATTCTCGTCCAAAATACATCTTAAGTTATGCACCAAGTCACTACCGTTCCTTCATCCATGATGAAACAATTTAAAATCCTTTACTTCATTGTCACCGATTACGACCATACTACATCAACATCCACGATGCATCTAACAAAACTAGTCTCTACCGACTCTTCCATTCCACAAATCCAAATTCCTTAGCAAATACTTACTCACTCTTATCTTGTGGGCACTACCAAATGCTCTCTGACACTTACCTTAGGCATCACCTTCAACTCCTTACTATATGTGCTCAAACACAACATCTACTCACATGTGCGGTAATCCTTTTCGCAAACTCTCACCTAACACAAGTCACTTCCAACATGACCTCCTATACTCATTCTTCTCACGTCCCTCAACGGCTAACTTCCTTATTCTTCATCATTCAAAAATGATACCTCTCATTTAGCTTCGTCTCAACCTCTAAGACTCTACGTTCTCGTTCAACATGTGACACAATTTGTCCGGTCATTATCCAAATCCAATCACTCTTTCTTCGACAAGCCTCTCACAAAATCTTTCGAATTGTTATCCTACTTCCATCTTCGAATAAACTCAACTACTCATACAATCCTCACTTCCAACGATTCAACAAACATACCAATCCTATTATGATATTTCTCAATTCCATTCTCATCTCATTTGAGAATTCACTTCTTTTTCCTTGATTAATTAACACTAACGGTTCACTAATTTTAATATCTATTTCTCAAGCTTCTCAAACCTCTTCTAGAAATCACCTCACACACTAGGCTTAGAACCCCGAATTGTTCAACCAATTCAACCTACTACCAAATGCACGACTCACATAAAACTTCTTACTCAGGAATCCGGTACAACATCCGATCCACTTGGATGACAACTTACTTCAAAATCATCACCTCCTCAAGAATCTTAATCACTCCCTCTCCTTCATATTCGACTCATTTCGATCAAACAGGTACTTTAACTTTGGTCCACAAAACACGCCTCCATACTTTTAGTGCAACACACGATTTCCAATCATTCCGAATACTCTTCATCTCACTTAACCAATCTCACTAACGCCTCACGGCGAAACACTTAGTCTGACAACTTCACTTCTAGTAGTTTCTCACAACTTGTTGCTCCCATTCATTCCACTTCGAACAACGTCACCACTTCCTGAATATTCCGCTTCAAGAACATCTCTACTCATCTCATCTTCTCACGTTCGAAACATCTCGGAGGGACATAACCTTCTCCCCCACTTATCTCAAACCCACCTACACTCTTCCACTATAACTTCTGGTGCTCACACCTAACGGTTCTATCGTCTCTAAACATATTCTTCCTAAGAAGAAACTAGTATCGACATCGTTTACACGCATGTCGCATACAAGGGACAAAACCTAACCCACGATACCTAAACACTCACACAAAATCATGCAAGCATTCAAGTAACCTATACTTCCCTCACTTCTCAAAGTTAGGAAATCAAAACAACACAAGAAAAATGAACATTGCATAGCAATAATTCATACTCACATTCAATCAACTTAGGACAAGACATCAACAAAATAAATTTCTTGTCTGGCTCCCTCGCTTAGCAAAAGCTAGCGAGCTCCCGGCGAGACAAGTCAAAAACATTCACAGGATTTAGCAAGACTTAGCGAGACTCAGCGAGGTCCATTCTTCGCCTAGCGAGCACATCCAAAAATCTGGGTGCTCTGCTACGGTTTTGAACTTACGCTCACTAAACTCTCGTTTTCTCGACTCACTAATCCACAAAATCCAAAACATCAAGCATATAACATCATTATATACTTGAAAGTACAAATTAGAATCATGCATCACAATTACAACATAGGATTATGAGATCTTCATGTTTTTACTCATAAAACGCATAGCAATTCAAATGCCTAGTAATCATCTAGCACATGTTATAAACAAACATATAACAAACACATACCAGGACACATTAATATCCTACTCTTCTCACCATTTTGAAAATTAATTTTCACTTACCCAAAAGAAAATAACTATATATTTTCACCAAAATCTTCAAGAAATAATATTAGTTTTTAAAATTATTTCAAATCGTTACCACATGCAGTTTTATATCATGCCAGATCGTCACATGCAGTTTTACATCATGCCGGATCATCACATGCAGTTTTATATCATGCCGGATCGTCAACAATTAGCAAACAAGCATCAATCAACCAAGTTTAAACTACACAAAAAGGTTAAACTCTACGCATATACAACTATTATAAACATAGAAGTATAACACTCACACAACTACTCACAAAAAGAATGGATAATCTAATCCAATTCACATCACTCATAGTTCCTAAACGAACAACATGAATGATTTCACAAAACAAGCACAACAAAATTGTTAGACAAACACGACTGACACACAATACTCACTTGGTCTGACTGCACAGACCTGCTCTGATCGACACATAACCCACACAGTCCGAAGACAACGGGGCTCTGATACCAATTGTAACACCCAAACCCATTATTTATATATTTCTACCTTAGTAAAATCTTTTTCAAAATACGCAACGGAAAATCACATTTAATTTATTGAATGTCGGTTCGAGTATTACACTCCTCTATCAGAATAATACTAATGTAATTAATTAGTAAAAGTAGTGTTTATACAAATCTTTGAATCAAATAATGTATTTATTGATTATACAAAACAACCTAGACAATAGACTTTATATACAATATAAAACCCTTTCCCGTGTCACAATCAGAGCAGAGCTTCACCGACGACTCGACATCGAATACCACAAAATCCTGTAAAATCTGGACCCCCAACGGTCCAGCACATAACACATAAAAGAGAGTTAGATAACATACTCAAAATATAAGTGTAAGTAAATGGTACTTAAACACTTCTTCATAAAAACATGCATAATCATACATTATACATATACATCACCATCATTCATGCATATTCATATATCATGCATATACTTCATTTATCACCTAATCAATCATCCACAAAATACACCAAACATATAGTTTCACGTCGTCTCGGACAATACCAAAACATCAACAATTATCACATAACTCAATTACAAATAGGAATATACATAAAGTTCCTAATGTAATCTAACACCACAAATACATTGTTCAGATTATGGTCATGACGGACCCTGCGTTGTTCATTTTATAGTCATGACGGACTCTGCTCCTCTCATACGGATTAACAATCAACATTTACCAAGTATGTGTCAAACATCATTTATTATAAAATGCACACATAATCCCTAATGCAATCTAATGCTTCACATTCATGTTATGTCCTCTAGACACCTCTAATGCATGTGGTACCATCGTCTTTATCAGAGTATTTCACCTCCGATATCCGTCTTTATCAAACAAATATAGTTCGATATCCTTCTTTATTGGACAAGCCAATATCCCTAAATATTCATGATGCATGCACTCAAACTCATGAATATATTCATCAACAATTTTGGCATATAGCCCGTCAACAATAACGTGGAACACTATCCAACGTCCGTCTTTATTAAGATAATCAATACCTTAATATCCGTCTTTATTAGAATAACATAATTCTAATATCCTTCTTTATTAAGTTGATTAACACCTTAATATACTTCATTTATACTTCATACATGATTAACAATCAATTAACGATTAGCAATGAGCATTATAAGCGTCAACAAGTGCATAAGAACACAGTTAATCCATGTTATAAACAATCAATAGCATTTAAAACCATTAAACAACAGTTCAGGTAATACCCCTGCTAACACAGAGTACTCATACTATACCAGAGGACCCCTACTACAAATAACAGTTCAGGTAATACCCCTACTAACACATAAAACCCCTACTATCATGCAAGAACCCCTGCTAGCACATAGAACCCCTACTAGCACGTAGAACCCCTACTATCATGCAAGAACCCCTACTATCATGCAGATGACTCCTGCTAACACAGAGGAAAGAAATCTACTCAAAAAATCCAAGTTTGATGTTCTAAATCCCAAATAAGTTTGTTTTCAAGTGTAACAAACATGTGTAAACACAAAAGGACGGTTCATTTCATAGATCTACATCATAAACATCGAAAAAGTAAGAATTGAACACTTTTACTCAAAACACTCAAGAACACAAAGTTCTTGAGTTTAATCATCCATAAACTTCGTTTTTATCCAATAAATTCGTTCATACATCATGATAAAAGCATGTTAAACATGTTATGAACCTTAGAATCGATTTCCATTAAGAAAATCCATTCAAACTAAAACGAAAATGGGGTGGAGGAAGTTCGGGTGAGGAGAAATCGACATTCTCCCCTTCCTCGAGTCACCCACGAATATGAAATCTACTCTCTTACCTGGATTCGATGAAAACTCGAAGATTTGCTCTTGAATCCCTTCCTTTCTCTGAGCCCTAGCTCCTTGAGCTCTCCCTTCTCTCTAAGCTTCACAAGAACAAGAGAAAAATGATATTTCTCTCTCTACCCATGACTATATGGGCGCCCCCCACTAGTCCACAAGGCCCAATGGGCCTCAAGCCCAATAGCTTGGCCCAACTCGCGTTAACTCTCACTAACTCGCGCGTTAACTAAAACTCTCGATAAATAACATAAAGTTACTATCTTACTTAAAAACCACATCACCAAATAATTAAACACTTAAATAGTGAATAATAAATTTGGGTCGTTACAATGGTGAGAGAGTTGGAGTTGATTGAAGAATTCCGAGACTTGAGTCTTGTGTGTGAGGTTACTTCTTCAAGTGTGAAGCTTGGAATGTTAAGATTGACGAATCCTTTTCTCGAAGATATTAAAGAACGTCAGAAATCGGATAAGAGATTGATGGAGAAGATGGTACTCATTAATGAAGGCAAGGAGACCAATATCAGGATTGACGAAAGTGGAGTCATGAGATTTCACGGAAGAGTTTGTGTACCGGATGTACCCGAATTAAAGAGAATGATCATGGAAGAAGGTCACAGAAGTGGTTTGAGTATTCATCCTGGAGTAACCAAGATGTATCAGGATTTGAGGAAGTTGTTTTGGTGGCCGGGAATGAAGAGGCAAATTTCTGAATTTGTTTATTCATGCTTAACTTGTCAGAAATCGAAGATCAAACATCAGAAGCCGTTTGGTTTGTTGCAACCAATGTTTATACCCGAATGGAAATGGGATAGCATTGCGATGGATTTTGTGGGAGGTTTACCGAAGACCAAGAAAAGTAACGAGGTGATTTGGGTAGTGGTAGATCGTCTGACGAAGTGTGCTCACTTCATTGCTATCAGGAAAGGTACTTTGGTGCCTAAGTTGGCCGAGATTTATGTGGAGCAGATTGTGAAGCTACATGGTATTCCAACAAGTATTATTTCGGATAGAGATCCGAGATTTACTTCTAGATTTTGGGAAAGCTTGCAAGAAGCTTTAGGAACGAAGTTGAGGTTGAGTTCAGCGTATCACCCTCAGACAGATGGTCAGTCGGAGAGGACGATACAATCCTTAGAGGATTTGTTGAGGGCTTGTGTTTTGGAGCAAAACGTGAATTGGGATTCTTGTTTGCCGTTGGTAGAGTTTACATACAACAACAGTTACCATTCTAGTATCGGAATGGCACCGTTTGAGGCTTTGTATGGGAGAAGGTGTAGGACACCTCTGTGTTGGTATGAAACTGGAGAAGGTGCAATTCTTGGACCAGAGATTGTACAAGAGACAACAGAGAAGATTCGGATGATTCGTGAGAAGATGAAAGCGTCTCAGAGTCGACAGAAGAGTTATCATGATAAGAGGAGGAAGGACATTGAATTCCAAGAAGGGGATCATGTATTCCTACGAGTTACATCGACTACTGGAGTAGGACGTGCGTTGAAGTCAAGGAAGTTGACATCGAGGTTTATTGGACCGTTTGAGATTTTGAAGCGAGTTGGGAAAGTTGCGTATAGGATTGCATTACCGCCATCATTGGCGAATTTGCACGATGTTTTCCATGTATCACAGTTGCGCAAGTATGTGTCTGATCCGACACACGTGATTGAATCGGACGATGTTCAAGTGAGGGATGACTTGACCATCGAGACTGTGCCTTTGAGAATCGAAGGGAGAGAAGTGAAGAGGTTGAGAAACAAAGAGATTGCATCCGTGAAAGTCGTGTGGGGAGGACCGGCTGGTGAGAATGCAACGTGGGAGTTGGAAAGCAAGATGAGAGATTCGTATCCCGATCTGTTTCTAGGTAATTTCGAGGGCGAAATTCTTTTAAGGGGGGTAGGATTGTAACGACCCATTTTTCGTATTCGTATATTTTATTAAATGTATTTTATTTATTAATTGGCTTTTATTATTTTAGTGAGCGACGAATAATTATTTAGCCGAACGTAAGTTATTAGACGCGAGAACCATTGTTTTGGGCTTATGGGCGTGAGAGGCAATGGGCCTAAGCCAATTGGGCTTGGTTCATGACCATGGAAAGTAGTATAAGTAACAAGTCAAACACATGAATAGTTTCACAATTCATTTTCTTTGAACTTTGAGTGAGTAAGAGCAAGAGCAAAACCATAGAACAAGGGCTAGGGTTTGATCAAGAGAGAAAGCTTGAGCAAGAGAAGGCTTGGATCATCATCTTTGCTTAAGGTAAGAGATTAGAATTCATGATTCTTGAGTGACAAGGAGGGGGGAGATTGTCTATGTCTCCGTTCCCGAACTCTCCCACTCAATTTCTTTTAGACTTTTGATAAGCTTTTGTATGTGAGTGTGATGTTCTTCATCATCACTTTGTATGTGTTAATCACTAGCTTGATTTCATGATAAATATGTATGTGTTTGGATCATGTTGAAAAAGTTTATGAAAGTTACTTAAAACCCAAGAAATTGGCATGATTTTGATTATTTGAGGTGTTTGGATGTTTAGAAGGGATGATTAATGTTCCTTGATACCATATATGTTTGGAATGGCTGTTTATAAGAATTTATAACATGTTTGGATGAATTTTTGAGTTGATTTGAGGTTAAACCGCCTTAGATAACTCAAGAACAGATATTTCTGGTGTAGTTCGCTACGGGTTCGCTACGGCTTCGCTTAGCGAATAAGTTCGCTACCTGTTCGCTACGGCTTCGCTTAGCGAATAAGTTCGCTACCTGTTCGCCATGTACCTGTAACCCTCTGATGTAGTTCGCTACGGGTTCGCTACGGGTTCGCTACGGGTTCGCTACGGATTCGCTTAGCGAACAGCACTGTGACAGCAACTTTTTGATAATTGTTTTAAATGCAATTAGGCACTTGTAACATGGTTTAAGGGTATCCTTACATGATTGTTGATACATGTTGATACTGTTAATGCTTATTGTTAATCGTTATATGATTGATAAACGGGTATGCAATAAGTTGTAGCTTAAGTGAGCAATGTTGTGTTTTGGCATTAATTTGCAATGTTAAGTGAATGTGTTAGGATTGTGTTCCCGCATTCATAAAAGAGTAGCTTCGAGCTAGAGAATATCATATGGTTGATATGTGTATACATGCATGCATTCATGATTGTATGTGAACATTGGAAACTTGGGTTCCAATAACGAAAATGGATTATGTGTCCATAATGAAGCCGAGGATCGGATTAGATGAATCCATGAGTCCGGAGTTGCTATCCAACAGGATATAAAACTGTGTTGGCTTATCCAAGGGAGATAAGATGGTTCGGTAAGTTCCGACATATCCAGCATGATATAAAACTGTTCTTGGTCCACCGTTGGTGAGACATCTTGGTACCACATGCATTTAGTTATGTCTAGGGATGGCATGACAGTGAATTAATTGGCATTAGATACCTTAGGGTAAATGCGCATATATTTGATAAATGGTATGTGACATTATTTGGTTGAAATTGTGTTGAACCTTATTAATTGATAATCGTTTAGTGCGATGCTTTGGCGTGAGTTAGAATATGTATGATGTAGTTCGAAAGTGCAAGACCTTTCTTATGCTCGTATGATATGCGATTATGTTTTTCTAACTCTCTGCTTTGTGTTATTTGCTGGACCTTTGGGGGTTCAGATATTCAGGCTGAGGACTGTGCCGACGTTTAGACTGCTGTTGTAGCGTGGTGTGGAAATACCTTTTGGTGAGGAGACTTAGCATAGATTACTCCTCTTAGTACTAGCTTTTGACTAGAGTTTGTAAATAGTAAATGCTCTGGTAATGTAACATCGAGTCGGGGTTTACGCTTGGATTTCATCGTATATCGGTGTTACCTTTTTGATATGCTAGTTCTTGTATAAGTGACATCCTTAGGGATGAATATGGCTTATGTATATATATATATATATATATGTATATATATATATGCCTACTTGGTTTGTTATGATTCCGCTGTTGCTTTTCATGTTAAACTTCATGACGCTCTGTGTGTATGCTTGTGTTTTAATTACCGCGTGGCACTCTGCCTTTACACTTGTTGAAAAGTTTTTAAAATTACGTTTTTAAGGGTAGTATGGGTTAGGGTGTTACAGACTTAATGTATCCAAGATGGTGTAGTATTAAATTGGAACATGGTTTCTTAAATGTTGGTTCTCCCCAACTACTTTTGACATGTATTTTTTTAACAATCACTTTTGACATGTTATAACGTTTTAACAAAAAAAAATGTTATCATGGGAGATGAAATATCTTATAAAAAAAATAGGATTTGAAATATGTAAGAATTACGGTTTTAAATCATAATGAAACCTTTTTTGAATTTCTCTCACTCTTATGGTCTCTTTCTTAGTTAACTCACGACTATCTTTCCCGTGAAAAATTGGAAACTATATTTCACGAATCCATGAAATAATTTAATAAAAAAGTGACTAGACAAGTTCTTGAGGGAAACATGGCAAAAATGCATACAAAATGAATAAACTAATCATATTACTTTTGTATTCTCATGAGTAACAATCCAGTTCTTTGGCAAATTATGTGCGTTGTCCTTCCATAATCTGTAGTTGGCCCAAATGCAGTCCTAAAAACAGCACTACAAAGGTTTAACATTTTAATTTGGATCATATCTCAACCACTCAAACATTTATGGAAGAAGGACCACTCAAACCAAACTGCAAATTTACCAAGATTTAGAAGTCAGCTCATGAAAAACTTATAGTAATTACTGTTTATCGATGAAGTTGTTATTCATTGCATAATGACAATATTAAATAAAAAGATTTCCACTTTGATTTGTTAAAAAAATTCATAAGCTGTAACTGAAAATGATTTCACTTGAACTGAACTAGCAATGGAACAAAAAATGAGAACACTTGGTAGGTAGCATTTAAAAAAACATGCTTTCACTATAATTAAGATATTTGTCAAGCATACTGACTAGAAGACGAGCACTAGTATAGAAACACTATAAGCCATCAAGCTGATTATCAAAACAACTTTTGTTGTGAATATTTTTAAATACTGTTACATAAAAGTGTAGCTAACAGAACACTAGTACACAAGAAGTTATAGCATAAGAGTCCCACATCGCATAGTCGAAAGAACAACAGAGCCCATGTCAAATATAAAACCCACAGCAAGGATGTATTTCAACTCATACCTTTCTCGGCCTTTTGGCTAAGATCAAGTGTAGTATCTGTTCTTATCAGTTTAATATCTAATATGTGGGCCAATGGTCCACGCGATATTAAATTTATATCTTGAGGGGGAGGTTCCACTAAACTAGCTTGCTATTGGGACTCTCATGTGTCGCTTCTGTGTTGCACTATTGCAATTGCCTGGCGCACCCCACCAATTCAACATCAAAAATTTTCTCTTATTTTATTTATGCGCCTAATATTCCTTCATTTAACCTTACATGTGTTTGAAAATACACAAGTTTGTAAGGGTCGGTAGTCATGTCTAGTAAATGAAAGAAAATTAAATTGCGGGGACGATTTTCATATTTATGAGCGTAAATGATTTTACATGAAAGGTTCAACTCATTACCAAAAATAAATACTCATTTCAATACTCATATATGACATAGAATTTCTCCGCAAAGAGAGTATAAGATATTATAGTCAATAAGATATTACTTTTAATTATAAATAAAGTTTATTGCGGAGGCTTATCTTCCCTAAATGGCACCCCAGTAGGAACCCACAAAAAATGATGGTTCAAGGGGCTAGGCTCACCAGGTGTTGTGGGCTGGAGGTGCAGCGGCCTGTAATCCCTCCACTGTTAGGAGTAGGAGGTGTTCGCTGCTCTGTGAAACCAGCCTCACGCTGTACCCTCCTTTCTAAGACCCACAAGACTCGTGCCTTCGCTCAAGTCCCATGGCTCAACTCTCAACTTGGAGCGGGCAGGCCAGCATGGTGCACAAACCAGTCCAACCTGTTAAGCCTAAGCCATGTTCCATCACCTTGTTGCCCCCACTCGGGTCACAAGCTGTCGCTACTCAGCTCGGCGAACTTACTAGCATGTCAAGCCTTTATAAACACTTACTTGTGCCATATTCTAGCCGATGTGGGACTTAATGTATCCAAGATGGTGTAGTATTAAATTGGAACATGGTTTCTTAAATGTTGGTTCTCCCCAACTACTTTTGACATGTATTTTTTTAACAATCACTTTTGACATGTTATAACGTTTTAACAAAAAAAAAATGTTATCATGGGAGATGAAATATCTTATAAAAAAAATAGGATTTGAAATATGTAAGAATTACGGTTTTAAATCATAATGAAACCTTTTTTGAATTTCTCTCACTCTTATGGTCTCTTTTTTAGTTAACTCACGACTATCTTTCCCGTGAAAAATTGGAAACTATATTTCACGAATCCATGAAATAATTTAATAAAAAAGTGACTAGACAAGTTCTTGAGGGAAACATGGCAAAAATGCATACAAAATGAATAAACTAATCATATTACTTTTGTATTCTCATGAGTAACAATCCAGTTCTTTGGCAAATTATGTGCGTTGTCCTTCCATAATCTGTAGTTGGCCCAAATGCAGTCCTAAAAACAGCACTACAAAGGTTTAACATTTTAATTTGGATCATATCTCAACCACTCAAACATTTATGGAAGAAGGACCACTCAAACCAAACTGCAAATTTACCAAGATTTAGAAGCCAGCTCATGAAAAACTTATAGTAATTACTGTTTACCGATGAAGTTGTTATTCATTGCATAATGACAATATTAAATAAAAAGATTTCCACTTTGATTTGTTAAAAAAATTCATAAGCTGTAACTGAAAATGATTTCACTTGAACTGAACTAGCAATGGAACAAAAAATGAGAACACTTGGTAGGTAGCATTTAAAAAAACATGCTTTCACTATAATTAAGATATTTGTCAAGCATACTGACTAGAAGACGAGCACTAGTATAGAAACACTATAAGCCATCAAGCTGATTATCAAAACAACTTTTGTTGTGAATATTTTTAAATACTGTTACATAAAAGTGTAGCTAACAGAACACTAGTACACAAGAAGTTATAGCATAAGAGTCCCACATCGCATAGTCGAAAGAACAACAGAGCCCATGTCAAATATAAAACCCACAACAAGGATGTATTTCAACTCATACCTTTCTCGGCCTTTTGGCTAAGATCAAGTGTAGTATCTGTTCTTATCAGTTTAATATCTAATATGTGGGCCAATGGTCCACGCGATATTAAATATATATCTTGAGGGGGAGGTTCCACTAAACTAGCTTGCTATTGGGACTCTCATGTGTCGCTTCTGTGTTGCACTATTGCAATTGCCTGGCGCACTCCACCAATTCAACATCAAAAATTTTCTCTTATTTTATTTATGCGCCTAATATTCCTTCATTTAACCTTACATGTGTTTGAAAATACACAAGTTTGTAAGGGTCGGTAGTCATGTCTAGTAAATGAAAGAAAATTAAATTGCGGGGACGATTTTCATATTTATGAGCGTAAATGATTTTACATGAAAGGTTCAACTCATTACCAAAAATAAATACTCATTTCAATACTCATATATGACATAGAATTTCTCCGCAAAGAGAGTATAAGATATTATAGTCAATAAGATATTACTTTTAATTATAAATAAAGTTTATTGCGGGGGCTTATCTTCCCTAAATGGCACCCCCAGTAGGAACCCACAAAAAATGATGGTTCAAGGGGCTAGGCTCACCAGGTGTTGTGGGCTGGAGGTGCAGCGGCCTGTAATCCCTCCACTGTTAGGAGTAGGAGGTGTTCGCTGCTCTGTGAAACCAGCCTCACGCTGTACCCTCCTTTCTAAGACCCACAAGACTCGTGCCTTCGCTCAAGTCCCATGGCTCAACTCTCAACTTGGAGCGGGCAGGCCAGCATGGTGCACAAACCAGTCCAACCTGTTAAGCCTAAGCCATGTTCCATCACCTTGTTGCCCCCACTCGGGTCACAAGCTGTCGCTACTCAGCTCGGCGAACTTACTAGCATGTCAAGCCTTTATAAACACTTACTTGTGTCATATTCTAGCCGATGTGGGACTTAATGTATCCAAGATGGTGTAGTATTAAATTGGAACATGGTTTCTTAAATGTTGGTTCTCCCCAACTACTTTTGACATGTATTTTTTTAACAATCACTTTTGACATGTTATAACGTTTTAACAAAAAAAAAAGTTATCATGGGAGATGAAATATCTTATAAAAAAAATAGGATTTGAAATATGTAAGAATTACGGTTTTAAATCATAATGAAACCTTTTTTGAATTTCTCTCACTCTTATGGTCTCTTTTTTAGTTAACTCACGACTATCTTTCCCGTGAAAAATTGGAAACTATATTTCACGAATCCATGAAATAATTTAATAAAAAAGTGACTTGACAAGTTCTTGAGGGAAACATGGCAAAAATGCATACAAAATGAATAAACTAATCATATTACTTTTGTATTCTCATGAGTAACAATCCAGTTCTTTGGCAAATTATGTGCGTTGTCCTTCCATAATATGTAGTTGGCCCAAATGTAGTCCTAAAATCAGCACTACAAAGGTTTAACATTTTAATTTGGATCATATCTCAACCACTCAAACATTTATGGAAGAAGGACCACTCAAACCAAACTGCAAATTTACCAAGATTTAGAAGCCAGCTCATGAAAAACTTATAGTAATTACTGTTTACCGATGAAGTTGTTATTCATTGCATAATGACAATATTAAATAAAAAGATTTCCACTTTGATTTGTTAAAAAAATTCATAAGCTGTAACTGAAAATGATTTCACTTGAACTGAACTAGCAATGGAACAAAAAATGAGAACACTTGGTAGGTAGCATTTAAAAAAACATGCTTTCACTATAATTAAGATATTTGTCAAGCATACTGACTAGAAGACGAGCACTAGTATAGAAACACTATAAGCCATCAAGCTGATTATCAAAACAACTTTTGTTGTGAATATTTTTAAATACTGTTACATAAAAGTGTAGCTAACAGAACACTAGTACACAAGAAGTTATAGCATAAGAGTCCCACATCGCATAGTCGAAAGAACAACAGAGCCCATGTCAAATATAAAACCCACAGCAAGGATGTATTTCAACTCATACCTTTCTCGGCCTTTTGGCTAAGATCAAGTGTAGTATCTGTTCTTATCAGTTTAATATCTAATATGTGGGCCAATGGTCCACGCGATATTAAATATATATCTTGAGGGGGAGGTTCCACTAAACTAGCTTGCTATTGGGACTCTCATGTGTCGCTTCTGTGTTGCACTATTGCAATTGCCTGGCGCACTCCACCAATTCAACATCAAAAATTTTCTCTTATTTTATTTATGCGCCTAATATTCCTTCATTTAACCTTACATGTGTTTGAAAATACACAAGTTTGTAAGGGTCGGTAGTCATGTCTAGTAAATGAAAGAAAATTAAATTGCGGGGACGATTTTCATATTTATGAGCGTAAATGATTTTACATGAAAGGTTCAACTCATTACCAAAAATAAATACTCATTTCAATACTCATATATGACATAGAATTTCTCCGCAAAGAGAGTATAAGATATTATAGTCAATAAGATATTACTTTTAATTATAAATAAAGTTTATTGCGGAGGCTTATCTTCCCTAAATGGCACCCCAGTAGGAACCCACAAAAAATGATGGTTCAAGGGGCTAGGCTCACCAGGTGTTGTGGGCTGGAGGTGCAGCGGCCTGTAATCCCTCCACTGTTAGGAGTAGGAGGTGTTCGCTGCTCTGTGAAACCAGCCTCACGCTGTACCCTCCTTTCTAAGACCCACAAGACTCGTGCCTTCGCTCAAGTCCCATGGCTCAACTCTCAACTTGGAGCGGGCAGGCCAGCATGGTGCACAAACCAGTCCAACCTGTTAAGCCTAAGCCATGTTCCATCACCTTGTTGCCCCCACTCGGGTCACAAGCTGTCGCTACTCAGCTCGGCGAACTTACTAGCATGTCAAGCCTTTATAAACACTTACTTGTGCCATATTCTAGCCGATGTGGGACTTAATGTATCCAAGATGGTGTAGTATTAAATTGGAACATGGTTTCTTAAATGTTGGTTCTCCCCAACTACTTTTGACATGTATTTTTTTAACAATCACTTTTGACATGTTATAACGTTTTAACAAAAAAAAAATGTTATCATGGGAGATGAAATATCTTATAAAAAAAATAGGATTTGAAATATGTAAGAATTACGGTTTTAAATCATAATGAAACCTTTTTTGAATTTCTCTCACTCTTATGGTCTCTTTTTTAGTTAACTCACGACTATCTTTCCCGTGAAAAATTGGAAACTATATTTCACGAATCCATGAAATAATTTAATAAAAAAGTGACTAGACAAGTTCTTGAGGGAAACATGGCAAAAATGCATACAAAATGAATAAACTAATCATATTACTTTTGTATTCTCATGAGTAACAATCCAGTTCTTTGGCAAATTATGTGCGTTGTCCTTCCATAATCTGTAGTTGGCCCAAATGCAGTCCTAAAAACAGCACTACAAAGGTTTAACATTTTAATTTGGATCATATCTCAACCACTCAAACATTTATGGAAGAAGGACCACTCAAACCAAACTGCAAATTTACCAAGATTTAGAAGTCAGCTCATGAAAAACTTATAGTAATTACTGTTTACCGATGAAGTTGTTATTCATTGCATAATGACAATATTAAATAAAAAGATTTCCACTTTGATTTGTTAAAAAAATTCATAAGCTGTAACTGAAAATGATTTCACTTGAACTGAACTAGCAATGGAACAAAAAATGAGAACACTTGGTAGGTAGCATTTAAAAAAACATGCTTTCACTATAATTAAGATATTTGTCAAGCATACTGACTAGAAGACGAGCACTAGTATAGAAACACTATAAGCCATCAAGCTGATTATCAAAACAACTTTTGTTGTGAATATTTTTAAATACTGTTACATAAAAGTGTAGCTAACAGAACACTAGTACACAAGAAGTTATAGCATAAGAGTCCCACATCGCATAGTCGAAAGAACAACAGAGCCCATGTCAAATATAAAACCCACAACAAGGATGTATTTCAACTCATACCTTTCTCGGCCTTTTGGCTAAGATCAAGTGTAGTATCTGTTCTTATCAGTTTAATATCTAATATGTGGGCCAATGGTCCACGCGATATTAAATATATATCTTGAGGGGGAGGTTCCACTAAACTAGCTTGCTATTGGGACTCTCATGTGTCGCTTCTGTGTTGCACTATTGCAATTGCCTGGCGCACTCCACCAATTCAACATCAAAAATTTTCTCTTATTTTATTTATGCGCCTAATATTCCTTCATTTAACCTTACATGTGTTTGAAAATACACAAGTTTGTAAGGGTCGGTAGTCATGTCTAGTAAATGAAAGAAAATTAAATTGCGGGGACGATTTTCATATTTATGAGCGTAAATGATTTTACATGAAAGGTTCAACTCATTACCAAAAATAAATACTCATTTCAATACTCATATATGACATAGAATTTCTCCGCAAAGAGAGTATAAGATATTATAGTCAATAAGATATTACTTTTAATTATAAATAAAGTTTATTGCGGGGGCTTATCTTCCCTAAATGGCACCCCCAGTAGGAACCCACAAAAAATGATGGTTCAAGGGGCTAGGCTCACCAGGTGTTGTGGGCTGGAGGTGCAGCGGCCTGTAATCCCTCCACTGTTAGGAGTAGGAGGTGTTCGCTGCTCTGTGAAACCAGCCTCACGCTGTACCCTCCTTTCTAAGACCCACAAGACTCGTGCCTTCGCTCAAGTCCCATGGCTCAACTCTCAACTTGGAGCGGGCAGGCCAGCATGGTGCACAAACCAGTCCAACATGTTAAGCCTAAGCCATGTTCCATCACCTTGTTGCCCCCACTCGGGTCACAAGCTGTCGCTACTCAGCTCGGCGAACTTACTAGCATGTCAAGCCTTTATAAACACTTACTTGTGTCATATTCTAGCCGATGTGGGACTTAATGTATCCAAGATGGTGTAGTATTAAATTGGAACATGGTTTCTTAAATGTTGGTTCTCCCCAACTACTTTTGACATGTATTTTTTTAACAATCACTTTTGACATGTTATAACGTTTTAACAAAAAAAAAGTTATCATGGGAGATGAAATATCTTATAAAAAAAATAGGATTTGAAATATGTAAGAATTACGGTTTTAAATCATAATGAAACCTTTTTTGAATTTCTCTCACTCTTATGGTCTCTTTTTTAGTTAACTCACGACTATCTTTCCCGTGAAAAATTGGAAACTATATTTCACGAATCCATGAAATAATTTAATAAAAAAGTGACTAGACAAGTTCTTGAGGGAAACATGGCAAAAATGCATACAAAATGAATAAACTAATCATATTACTTTTGTATTCTCATGAGTAACAATCCAGTTCTTTGGCAAATTATGTGCGTTGTCCTTCCATAATATGTAGTTGGCCCAAATGTAGTCCTAAAATCAGCACTACAAAGGTTTAACATTTTAATTTGGATCATATCTCAACCACTCAAACATTTATGGAAGAAGGACCACTCAAACCAAACTGCAAATTTACCAAGATTTAGAAGCCAGCTCATGAAAAACTTATAGTAATTACTGTTTACCGATGAAGTTGTTATTCATTGCATAATGACAATATTAAATAAAAAGATTTCCACTTTGATTTGTTAAAAAAATTCATAAGCTGTAACTGAAAATGATTTCACTTGAACTGAACTAGCAATGGAACAAAAAATGAGAACACTTGGTAGGTAGCATTTAAAAAAACATGCTTTCACTATAATTAAGATATTTGTCAAGCATACTGACTAGAAGACGAGCACTAGTATAGAAACACTATAAGCCATCAAGCTGATTATCAAAACAACTTTTGTTGTGAATATTTTTAAATACTGTTACATAAAAGTGTAGCTAACAGAACACTAGTACACAAGAAGTTATAGCATAAGAGTCCCACATCGCATAGTCGAAAGAACAACAGAGCCCATGTCAAATATAAAACCCACAGCAAGGATGTATTTCAACTCATACCTTTCTCGGCCTTTTGGCTAAGATCAAGTGTAGTATCTGTTCTTATCAGTTTAATATCTAATATGTGGGCCAATGGTCCACGCGATATTAAATATATATCTTGAGGGGGAGGTTCCACTAAACTAGCTTGCTATTGGGACTCTCATGTGTCGCTTCTGTGTTGCACTATTGCAATTGCCTGGCGCACTCCACCAATTCAACATCAAAAATTTTCTCTTATTTTATTTATGCGCCTAATATTCCTTCATTTAACCTTACATGTGTTTGAAAATACACAAGTTTGTAAGGGTCGGTAGTCATGTCTAGTAAATGAAAGAAAATTAAATTGCGGGGACGATTTTCATATTTATGAGCGTAAATGATTTTACATGAAAGGTTCAACTCATTACCAAAAATAAATACTCATTTCAATACTCATATATGACATAGAATTTCTCCGCAAAGAGAGTATAAGATATTATAGTCAATAAGATATTACTTTTAATTATAAATAAAGTTTATTGCGGGGGCTTATCTTCCCTAAATGGCACCCCCAGTAGGAACCCACAAAAAATGATGGTTCAAGGGGCTAGGCTCACCAGGTGTTGTGGGCTGGAGGTGCAGCGGCCTGTAATCCCTCCACTGTTAGGAGTAGGAGGTGTTCGCTGCTCTGTGAAACCAGCCTCACGCTGTACCCTCCTTTCTAAGACCCACAAGACTCGTGCCTTCGCTCAAGTCCCATGGCTCAACTCTCAACTTGGAGCGGGCAGGCCAGCATGGTGCACAAACCAGTCCAACCTGTTAAGCCTAAGCCATGTTCCATCACCTTGTTGCCCCCACTCGGGTCACAAGCTGTCGCTACTCAGCTCGGCGAACTTACTAGCATGTCAAGCCTTTATAAACACTTACTTGTGTCATATTCTAGCCGATGTGGGACTTAATGTATCCAAGATGGTGTAGTATTAAATTGGAACATGGTTTCTTAAATGTTGGTTCTCCCCAACTACTTTTGACATGTATTTTTTTAACAATCACTTTTGACATGTTATAACGTTTTAACAAAAAAAAAAGTTATCATGGGAGATGAAATATCTTATAAAAAAAATAGGATTTGAAATATGTAAGAATTACGGTTTTAAATCATAATGAAACCTTTTTTGAATTTCTCTCACTCTTATGGTCTCTTTTTTAGTTAACTCACGACTATCTTTCCCGTGAAAAATTGGAAACTATATTTCACGAATCCATGAAATAATTTAATAAAAAAGTGACTTGACAAGTTCTTGAGGGAAACATGGCAAAAATGCATACAAAATGAATAAACTAATCATATTACTTTTGTATTCTCATGAGTAACAATCCAGTTCTTTGGCAAATTATGTGCGTTGTCCTTCCATAATATGTAGTTGGCCCAAATGTAGTCCTAAAATCAGCACTACAAAGGTTTAACATTTTAATTTGGATCATATCTCAACCACTCAAACATTTATGGAAGAAGGACCACTCAAACCAAACTGCAAATTTACCAAGATTTAGAAGCCAGCTCATGAAAAACTTATAGTAATTACTGTTTACCGATGAAGTTGTTATTCATTGCATAATGACAATATTAAATAAAAAGATTTCCACTTTGATTTGTTAAAAAAATTCATAAGCTGTAACTGAAAATGATTTCACTTGAACTGAACTAGCAATGGAACAAAAAATGAGAACACTTGGTAGGTAGCATTTAAAAAAACATGCTTTCACTATAATTAAGATATTTGTCAAGCATACTGACTAGAAGACGAGCACTAGTATAGAAACACTATAAGCCATCAAGCTGATTATCAAAACAACTTTTGTTGTGAATATTTTTAAATACTGTTACATAAAAGTGTAGCTAACAGAACACTAGTACACAAGAAGTTATAGCATAAGAGTCCCACATCGCATAGTCGAAAGAACAACAGAGCCCATGTCAAATATAAAACCCACAGCAAGGATGTATTTCAACTCATACCTTTCTCGGCCTTTTGGCTAAGATCAAGTGTAGTATCTGTTCTTATCAGTTTAATATCTAATATGTGGGCCAATGGTCCACGCGATATTAAATATATATCTTGAGGGGGAGGTTCCACTAAACTAGCTTGCTATTGGGACTCTCATGTGTCGCTTCTGTGTTGCACTATTGCAATTGCCTGGCGCACTCCACCAATTCAACATCAAAAATTTTCTCTTATTTTATTTATGCGCCTAATATTCCTTCATTTAACCTTACATGTGTTTGAAAATACACAAGTTTGTAAGGGTCGGTAGTCATGTCTAGTAAATGAAAGAAAATTAAATTGCGGGGACGATTTTCATATTTATGAGCGTAAATGATTTTACATGAAAGGTTCAACTCATTACCAAAAATAAATACTCATTTCAATACTCATATATGACATAGAATTTCTCCGCAAAGAGAGTATAAGATATTATAGTCAATAAGATATTACTTTTAATTATAAATAAAGTTTATTGCGGGGGCTTATCTTCCCTAAATGGCACCCCCAGTAGGAACCCACAAAAAATGATGGTTCAAGGGGCTAGGCTCACCAGGTGTTGTGGGCTGGAGGTGCAGCGGCCTGTAATCCCTCCACTGTTAGGAGTAGGAGGTGTTCGCTGCTCTGTGAAACCAGCCTCACGCTGTACCCTCCTTTCTAAGACCCACAAGACTCGTGCCTTCGCTCAAGTCCCATGGCTCAACTCTCAACTTGGAGCGGGCAGGCCAGCATGGTGCACAAACCAGTCCAACCTGTTAAGCCTAAGCCATGTTCCATCACCTTGTTGCCCCCACTCGGGTCACAAGCTGTCGCTACTCAGCTCGGCGAACTTACTAGCATGTCAAGCCTTTATAAACACTTACTTGTGTCATATTCTAGCCGATGTGGGACTTAATGTATCCAAGATGGTGTAGTATTAAATTGGAACATGGTTTCTTAAATGTTGGTTCTCCCCAACTACTTTTGACATGTATTTTTTTAACAATCACTTTTGACATGTTATAACGTTTTAACAAAAAAAAAAGTTATCATGGGAGATGAAATATCTTATAAAAAAAATAGGATTTGAAATATGTAAGAATTACGGTTTTAAATCATAATGAAACCTTTTTTGAATTTCTCTCACTCTTATGGTCTCTTTTTTAGTTAACTCACGACTATCTTTCCCGTGAAAAATTGGAAACTATATTTCACGAATCCATGAAATAATTTAATAAAAAAGTGACTAGACAAGTTCTTGAGGGAAACATGGCAAAAATGCATACAAAATGAATAAACTAATCATATTACTTTTGTATTCTCATGAGTAACAATCCAGTTCTTTGGCAAATTATGTGCGTTGTCCTTCCATAATATGTAGTTGGCCCAAATGTAGTCCTAAAATCAGCACTACAAAGGTTTAACATTTTAATTTGGATCATATCTCAACCACTCAAACATTTATGGAAGAAGGACCACTCAAACCAAACTGCAAATTTACCAAGATTTAGAAGCCAGCTCATGAAAAACTTATAGTAATTACTGTTTACCGATGAAGTTGTTATTCATTGCATAATGACAATATTAAATAAAAAGATTTCCACTTTGATTTGTTAAAAAAATTCATAAGCTGTAACTGAAAATGATTTCACTTGAACTGAACTAGCAATGGAACAAAAAATGAGAACACTTGGTAGGTAGCATTTAAAAAAACATGCTTTCACTATAATTAAGATATTTGTCAAGCATACTGACTAGAAGACGAGCACTAGTATAGAAACACTATAAGCCATCAAGCTGATTATCAAAACAACTTTTGTTGTGAATATTTTTAAATACTGTTACATAAAAGTGTAGCTAACAGAACACTAGTACACAAGAAGTTATAGCATAAGAGTCCCACATCGCATAGTCGAAAGAACAACAGAGCCCATGTCAAATATAAAACCCACAGCAAGGATGTATTTCAACTCATACCTTTCTCGGCCTTTTGGCTAAGATCAAGTGTAGTATCTGTTCTTATCAGTTTAATATCTAATATGTGGGCCAATGGTCCACGCGATATTAAATATATATCTTGAGGGGGAGGTTCCACTAAACTAGCTTGCTATTGGGACTCTCATGTGTCGCTTCTGTGTTGCACTATTGCAATTGCCTGGCGCACCCCACCAATTCAACATAAAAATTTTTCTCTTATTTTATTTATGCGCCTAATATTCCTTCATTTAACCTTACATGTGTTTGAAAATACACAAGTTTGTAAGGGTCGGTAGTCATGTCTAGTAAATGAAAGAAAATTAAATTGCGGGGACGATTTTCATATTTATGAGCGTAAATGATTTTACATGAAAGGTTCAACTCATTACCAAAAATAAATACTCATTTCAATACTCATATATGACATAGAATTTCTCCGCAATGAGAGTATAAGATATTATAGTCAATAAGATATTACTTTTAATTATAAATAAAGTTTATTGCGGGGGCTTATCTTCCCAAAATGGCACCCCCAGTAGGAACCCACAAAAAATGATGGTTCAAGGGGCTAGGCTCACCAGGTGTTGTGGGCTGGAGGTGCAGCGGCCTGTAATCCCTCCACTCTTAGGAGTAGGAGGTGTTCGCTGCTCTGTGAAACCAGCCTCACGCTGTACCCTCCTTTCTAAGACCCACAAGACTCGTGCCTTCGCTCAAGTCCCATGGCTCAACTCTCAACTTGGAGCGGGCAGGCCAGCATGGTGCACAAACCAGTCCAACCTGTTAAGCCTAAGCCATGTTCCATCACCTTGTTGCCCCCACTCGGGTCACAAGCTGTCGCTACTCAGCTCGGCGAACTTACTAGCATGTCAAGCCTTTATAAACACTTACTTGTGCCATATTCTAGCCGATGTGGGACTTAATGTATCCAAGATGGTGTAGTATTAAATTGGAACATGGTTTCTTAAATGTTGGTTCTCCCCAACTACTTTTGACATGTATTTTTTTAACAATCACTTTTGACATGTTATAACGTTTTAACAAAAAAAAAAAGTTATCATGGGAGATGAAATATCTTATAAAAAAAATAGGATTTGAAATATGTAAGAAGTACGGTTTTAAATCATAATGAAACCTTTTTTGAATTTCTCTCACTCTTATGGTCTCTTTTTTAGTTAACTCACGACTATCTTTCCCGTGAAAAATTGGAAACTATATTTCACGAATCCATGAAATAATTTAATAAAAAAGTGACTAGACAAGTTCTTGAGGGAAACATGGCAAAAATGCATACAAAATGAATAAACTAATCATATTACTTTTGTATTCTCATGAGTAACAATCCAGTTCTTTGGCAAATTATGTGCGTTGTCCTTCCATAATCTGTAGTTGGCCCAAATGCAGTCCTAAAAACAGCACTACAAAGGTTTAACATTTTAATTTGGATCATATCTCAACCACTCAAACATTTATGGAAGAAGGACCACTCAAACCAAACTGCAAATTTACCAAGATTTAGAAGCCAGCTCATGAAAAACTTATAGTAATTACTGTTTACCGATGAAGTTGTTATTCATTGCATAAATACAATATTAAATAAAAAGATTTCCACTTTGATTTGTTAAAAAAATTCATAAGCTGTAACTGAAAATGATTTCACTTGAACTGAACTAGCAATGGAACAAAAAATGAGAACACTTGGTAGGTAGCATTTAAAAAAACATGCTTTCACTATAATTAAGATATTTGTCAAGCATACTGACTAGAAGACGAGCACTAGTATAGAAACACTATAAGCCATCAAGCTGATTATCAAAACAACTTTTGTTGTGAATATTTTTAAATACTGTTACATAAAAGTGTAGCTAACAGAACACTAGTACACAAGAAGTTATAGCATAAGAGTCCCACATCGCATAGTCGAAAGAACAACAGAGCCCATGTCAAATATAAAACCCACGGCAAGGATGTATTTCAACTCATACCTTTCTCGGCCTTTTGGCTAAGATCAAGTGTAGTATCTGTTCTTATCAGTTTAATATCTAATATGTGGGCCAATGGTCCACGCGATATAAAATTTATATCTTGAGGGGGAGGTTCCACTAAAGTAGCTTGCTATTGGGACTCTCATGTGTCGCTTCTGTGTTGCACTATTGCAATTGCCTGGCGCACCCCACCAATTCAACATCAAAAATTTTCTCTTATTTTATTTATGCGCCTAATATTCCTTCATTTAACCTTACATGTGTTTGAAAATACACAAGTTTGTAAGGGTCGGTAGTCATGTCTAGTAAATGAAAGAAAATTAAATTGCGGGGACGATTTTCATATTTATGAGCGTAAATGATTTTACATGAAAGGTTCAACTCATTACCAAAAATAAATACTCATTTCAATACTCATATATGACATAGAATTTCTCCGCAAAGAGAGTATAAGATATTATAGTCAATAAGATATTACTTTTAATTATAAATAAAGTTTATTGCGGGGGCTTATCTTCCCTAAATGGCACCCCCAGTAGGAACCCACAAAAAATGATGGTTCAAGGGGCTAGGCTCACCAGGTGTTGTGGGCTGGAGGTGCAGCGGCCTGTAATCCCTCCACTGTTAGGAGTAGGAGGTGTTCGCTGCTCTGTGAAACCAGCCTCACGCTGTACCCTCCTTTCTAAGACCCACAAGACTCGTGTAACACCCAAACCCGTTATTTAATTAACTCTGCCTTTATAAAATCTTTTTCGAAAATACGCAGCGGAAAAATTGAAAATATGATTATAAAGCGCTGGTTTGAATATCACAAACTTCATTCAAAGATAATACTAATACATTTATCTAGTAAAATATTCGAATGAACTAAAAACAAAACCTCGCATCGAACGATGCGTTATTAGTTATACAAAACGGATACTTTTCAAATGAAAGCTTAAGACCAACAGAGTATACTAAGAGGACTACATGCATATACATATAAAAACCCCTTTTTCCCGTGTCTCAATCAGAGCAGAGCTTCACCATTGCACTCGGACGAGGCTAACACATAACCTGTCAACCTGGACCCCCAAAGGTCCAGCAATTAACACAAAGCAGAGAGTTAGAAAACATAAACATAAATATAAGTGTGAGTAGTATACTACACACTTCACACGCTATCATACATTTCTAACTCACGCACATACATCGTCAAATACGACTACCAATTAATCATTCATTTACAAACACACCAATCATATAGTTTCACGTCTTCTCGGACACTACCAAAGTGTTCATTTTATAGTCATGACGGCCTCTACACTTGTTCATTTTATAGTCATGACGGACTCTACACTTGTTCATTTTATAGTCATGACGGACTCTACACTTGTTCCAAGTCATGGCAAACAATCACCGTATTAAACAATTAGTAAATACCAAAGCTTAACACATACGGAAAACACATTACAATCCAATCAGATAATGTCACATAACAATTATCAAATACATGTGCATTTACCCTAATGCATCTAATGCCAATTATCCAATGTCATGTCATCCCTAGACACGACTAATGCATGTGGTACCAATTTTACATTGTTCAGATTTCAGTCATGACGGACTGTTCAGTTTTCAGTCATGTACGGACTGTTCAGATTATAGTCATGTACGGACTGTTCAGATTATAGTCATGTACGGACTCTACATCAGCAGTTTTACATCATGCAGGATAAGCGTCTCACCAATGGTGGACCAAACCAGTTTTACATCATGTTGGATGCTGCTATTCACCCCATTTAAGATGAACCCAGTTTTACATCTTGTTGGATGCTGCTATTCACCCCATTTAAGATGAACCCAGTTTTACATCTTGTTGGATGCGTCGGAACTTACCGAACCACCTTATCTCCCTTGGATAAGCTCAATAACAGTTTTATATCATGTAGGATATGGTTATCATCAACCATCTCTCCCATAAAGAGGAGTCACACAGTTTTATATCGTGTTTGGATATGGGCTCCAGATCTCGGATAACATAATCCCATCTTCGGCCACTTTTCATAAACATAGTCCATTTTCATCAATTATTGGAATTCACATGATTCCCATAACACAATTATTCATGAATGCATGATTACTTTTAAACACATCAAATACATGACGCTATCTAGCTCGAAGCTATTCATTCACTGATGCGGAAACACAATTCCAACATCTAACACACTAGGATAACACAATATCCTATCACTCCAATCATAATTATTCACATGATAATTATCTGCATAACCATTTTTATACACACAAGGTTTCATTTACACTTATGTCATAAAACATACATCATTCTCTTATCATTGCAAATTAATGATAAAACATCACATTGCTCACTTTAAGCTACAACTTATTGCATACACGTTTATCAATCATATAACGATCAACAATAAGCATTAATAGTATCAACATGTATCAACAATCATGTAAGGATACCCTTAAACCATGTTACAAGTGCCTAGTTACACTTATAAACATCAACAACAATTGCTGTCACAGAGGCCTTCGCTAAGCGAGGGCTTAGCGAGACATGGCGAACCTCACCAGGGGATCACCTGCTCATAGCGAGCTTCGGCGAGCTTCAGCGAACCTGTTCGCTACAGCGAACTCCTGGTCGCTTAGCGAACTATACCAGAAAAATATCTGTTCTTGAGTTTCAATAAGGCGGTTTAACCTCAAATCAACTCAAAAATCCATCTAGACATGTTATAAATTCTTATAAACAGCTAATTCAAGCATATATGGTATCAAGGAACATTAATCATCCCTTCCAAACATCCAAATACATCAAACAATCAAAATCATGTCAATTTCTTGCAAAATAAGCAAGTTTAACAAAACATGCAAATCATTGATCAAACATCTACATATACCCACTTTCAACTCCCCAAAGTTGTTTACCTCATCTACCATGAGTTCACTACACATGTTAGGATCAAAAGGATCCATTTTCCATTAAGAAAATCACCCACGAAACCCACAAGAAAATAGAGTGGAAAGAGTTTGGGAATGGAGGAATCGACATCCTCCCCTCTTTCGAATCACTCACGAATATGTAATCTAACTCTCGTACCTTAGCTCGACGAATCCACAAGCTTGCTCTTCTCTTTCTCTCCCACGAGCTCTACCTCTCCCTCATGAGCTCCTTGCCCTAGCTAAGCTCTCAATCTTCCTTTCTCATGAAACATAATTATGAGACTATTCATGGTTGACTTGCTACTTATAGCTCTCTCTATTCTCATGGATCAAAGCCCACTTGGCTTAGGCCCAATGCCTATTCCACGCCCAAAGGCCCAAACAACATAACTTCTCGCTCATTAACTTACGTTTGCGCTAAATGATTATTCGCCGCTTAATAATTTAATTATAAATCACGCCCTCGCGTAATAAAATAATTAAATAACGAATACTAAATTTTGGGTCGTTACAACTCGTGCCTTCGCTCAAGTCCCATGGCTCAACTCTCAACTTGGAGCGGGCAGACCAGCATGGTGCACAAACCAGTCCAACCTGTTAAGCCTAAGCCATGTTCCATCACCTTGTTGCCCCCACTCGGGTCACAAGCTGTCGCTACTCAGCTCGGCGAACTTACTAGCATGTCAAGCCTTTATAAACACTTACTTGTGCCATATTCTAGCCGATGTGGGACTTAATGTATCCAAGATGGTGTAGTATTAAATTGGAACATGGTTTCTTAAATGTTGGTTCTCCCCAACTACTTTTGACATGTATTTTTTTAACAATCACTTTTGACATGTTATAACGTTTTAACAAAAAAAAAAAGTTATCATGGGAGATGAAATATCTTATAAAAAAAATAGGATTTGAAATATGTAAGAAGTACGGTTTTAAATCATAATGAAACCTTTTTTGAATTTCTCTCACTCTTATGGTCTCTTTTTTAGTTAACTCACGACTATCTTTCCCGTGAAAAATTGGAAACTATATTTCACGAATCCATGAAATAATTTAATAAAAAAGTGACTAGACAAGTTCTTGAGGGAAACATGGCAAAAATGCATACAAAATGAAT
Source organism: Trifolium pratense (assembly GCF_020283565.1). Classification (NCBI taxonomy): domain Eukaryota; kingdom Viridiplantae; phylum Streptophyta; class Magnoliopsida; order Fabales; family Fabaceae; genus Trifolium; species Trifolium pratense. The sequence goes on from NC_060061.1 coordinate 25,272,262, forward strand.
AAACTAATCATATTACTTTTGTATTCTCATGAGTAACAATCCAGTTCTTTGGCAAATTATGTGCGTTGTCCTTCCATAATCTGTAGTTGGCCCAAATGCAGTCCTAAAAACAGCACTACAAAGGTTTAACATTTTAATTTGGATCATATCTCAACCACTCAAACATTTATGGAAGAAGGACCACTCAAACCAAACTGCAAATTTACCAAGATTTAGAAGCCAGCTCATGAAAAACTTATAGTAATTACTGTTTACCGATGAAGTTGTTATTCATTGCATAAATACAATATTAAATAAAAAGATTTCCACTTTGATTTGTTAAAAAAATTCATAAGCTGTAACTGAAAATGATTTCACTTGAACTGAACTAGCAATGGAACAAAAAATGAGAACACTTGGTAGGTAGCATTTAAAAAAACATGCTTTCACTATAATTAAGATATTTGTCAAGCATACTGACTAGAAGACGAGCACTAGTATAGAAACACTATAAGCCATCAAGCTGATTATCAAAACAACTTTTGTTGTGAATATTTTTAAATACTGTTACATAAAAGTGTAGCTAACAGAACACTAGTACACAAGAAGTTATAGCATAAGAGTCCCACATCGCATAGTCGAAAGAACAACAGAGCCCATGTCAAATATAAAACCCACGGCAAGGATGTATTTCAACTCATACCTTTCTCGGCCTTTTGGCTAAGATCAAGTGTAGTATCTGTTCTTATCAGTTTAATATCTAATATGTGGGCCAATGGTCCACGCGATATAAAATTTATATCTTGAGGGGGAGGTTCCACTAAAGTAGCTTGCTATTGGGACTCTCATGTGTCGCTTCTGTGTTGCACTATTGCAATTGCCTGGCGCACCCCACCAATTCAACATCAAAAATTTTCTCTTATTTTATTTATGCGCCTAATATTCCTTCATTTAACCTTACATGTGTTTGAAAATACACAAGTTTGTAAGGGTCGGTAGTCATGTCTAGTAAATGAAAGAAAATTAAATTGCGGGGACGATTTTCATATTTATGAGCGTAAATGATTTTACATGAAAGGTTCAACTCATTACCAAAAATAAATACTCATTTCAATACTCATATATGACATAGAATTTCTCCGCAAAGAGAGTATAAGATATTATAGTCAATAAGATATTACTTTTAATTATAAATAAAGTTTATTGCGGGGGCTTATCTTCCCTAAATGGCACCCCCAGTAGGAACCCACAAAAAATGATGGTTCAAGGGGCTAGGCTCACCAGGTGTTGTGGGCTGGAGGTGCAGCGGCCTGTAATCCCTCCACTGTTAGGAGTAGGAGGTGTTCGCTGCTCTGTGAAACCAGCCTCACGCTGTACCCTCCTTTCTAAGACCCACAAGACTCGTGTAACACCCAAACCCGTTATTTAATTAACTCTGCCTTTATAAAATCTTTTTCGAAAATACGCAGCGGAAAAATTGAAAATATGATTATAAAGCGCTGGTTTGAATATCACAAACTTCATTCAAAGATAATACTAATACATTTATCTAGTAAAATATTCGAATGAACTAAAAACAAAACCTCGCATCGAACGATGCGTTATTAGTTATACAAAACGGATACTTTTCAAATGAAAGCTTAAGACCAACAGAGTATACTAAGAGGACTACATGCATATACATATAAAAACCCCTTTTTCCCGTGTCTCAATCAGAGCAGAGCTTCACCATTGCACTCGGACGAGGCTAACACATAACCTGTCAACCTGGACCCCCAAAGGTCCAGCAATTAACACAAAGCAGAGAGTTAGAAAACATAAACATAAATATAAGTGTGAGTAGTATACTACACACTTCACACGCTATCATACATTTCTAACTCACGCACATACATCGTCAAATACGACTACCAATTAATCATTCATTTACAAACACACCAATCATATAGTTTCACGTCTTCTCGGACACTACCAAAGTGTTCATTTTATAGTCATGACGGCCTCTACACTTGTTCATTTTATAGTCATGACGGACTCTACACTTGTTCATTTTATAGTCATGACGGACTCTACACTTGTTCCAAGTCATGGCAAACAATCACCGTATTAAACAATTAGTAAATACCAAAGCTTAACACATACGGAAAACACATTACAATCCAATCAGATAATGTCACATAACAATTATCAAATACATGTGCATTTACCCTAATGCATCTAATGCCAATTATCCAATGTCATGTCATCCCTAGACACGACTAATGCATGTGGTACCAATTTTACATTGTTCAGATTTCAGTCATGACGGACTGTTCAGTTTTCAGTCATGTACGGACTGTTCAGATTATAGTCATGTACGGACTGTTCAGATTATAGTCATGTACGGACTCTACATCAGCAGTTTTACATCATGCAGGATAAGCGTCTCACCAATGGTGGACCAAACCAGTTTTACATCATGTTGGATGCTGCTATTCACCCCATTTAAGATGAACCCAGTTTTACATCTTGTTGGATGCTGCTATTCACCCCATTTAAGATGAACCCAGTTTTACATCTTGTTGGATGCGTCGGAACTTACCGAACCACCTTATCTCCCTTGGATAAGCTCAATAACAGTTTTATATCATGTAGGATATGGTTATCATCAACCATCTCTCCCATAAAGAGGAGTCACACAGTTTTATATCGTGTTTGGATATGGGCTCCAGATCTCGGATAACATAATCCCATCTTCGGCCACTTTTCATAAACATAGTCCATTTTCATCAATTATTGGAATTCACATGATTCCCATAACACAATTATTCATGAATGCATGATTACTTTTAAACACATCAAATACATGACGCTATCTAGCTCGAAGCTATTCATTCACTGATGCGGAAACACAATTCCAACATCTAACACACTAGGATAACACAATATCCTATCACTCCAATCATAATTATTCACATGATAATTATCTGCATAACCATTTTTATACACACAAGGTTTCATTTACACTTATGTCATAAAACATACATCATTCTCTTATCATTGCAAATTAATGATAAAACATCACATTGCTCACTTTAAGCTACAACTTATTGCATACACGTTTATCAATCATATAACGATCAACAATAAGCATTAATAGTATCAACATGTATCAACAATCATGTAAGGATACCCTTAAACCATGTTACAAGTGCCTAGTTACACTTATAAACATCAACAACAATTGCTGTCACAGAGGCCTTCGCTAAGCGAGGGCTTAGCGAGACATGGCGAACCTCACCAGGGGATCACCTGCTCATAGCGAGCTTCGGCGAGCTTCAGCGAACCTGTTCGCTACAGCGAACTCCTGGTCGCTTAGCGAACTATACCAGAAAAATATCTGTTCTTGAGTTTCAATAAGGCGGTTTAACCTCAAATCAACTCAAAAATCCATCTAGACATGTTATAAATTCTTATAAACAGCTAATTCAAGCATATATGGTATCAAGGAACATTAATCATCCCTTCCAAACATCCAAATACATCAAACAATCAAAATCATGTCAATTTCTTGCAAAATAAGCAAGTTTAACAAAACATGCAAATCATTGATCAAACATCTACATATACCCACTTTCAACTCCCCAAAGTTGTTTACCTCATCTACCATGAGTTCACTACACATGTTAGGATCAAAAGGATCCATTTTCCATTAAGAAAATCACCCACGAAACCCACAAGAAAATAGAGTGGAAAGAGTTTGGGAATGGAGGAATCGACATCCTCCCCTCTTTCGAATCACTCACGAATATGTAATCTAACTCTCGTACCTTAGCTCGACGAATCCACAAGCTTGCTCTTCTCTTTCTCTCCCACGAGCTCTACCTCTCCCTCATGAGCTCCTTGCCCTAGCTAAGCTCTCAATCTTCCTTTCTCATGAAACATAATTATGAGACTATTCATGGTTGACTTGCTACTTATAGCTCTCTCTATTCTCATGGATCAAAGCCCACTTGGCTTAGGCCCAATGCCTATTCCACGCCCAAAGGCCCAAACAACATAACTTCTCGCTCATTAACTTACGTTTGCGCTAAATGATTATTCGCCGCTTAATAATTTAATTATAAATCACGCCCTCGCGTAATAAAATAATTAAATAACGAATACTAAATTTTGGGTCGTTACAACTCGTGCCTTCGCTCAAGTCCCATGGCTCAACTCTCAACTTGGAGCGGGCAGACCAGCATGGTGCACAAACCAGTCCAACCTGTTAAGCCTAAGCCATGTTCCATCACCTTGTTGCCCCCACTCGGGTCACAAGCTGTCGCTACTCAGCTCGGCGAACTTACTAGCATGTCAAGCCTTTATAAACACTTACTTGTGCCATATTCTAGCCGATGTGGGACTTAATGTATCCAAGATGGTGTAGTATTAAATTGGAACATGGTTTCTTAAATGTTGGTTCTCCCCAACTACTTTTGACATGTATTTTTTTAACAATCACTTTTGACATGTTATAACGTTTAACAAAAAAAAAAGTTATCATGGGAGATGAAATATCTTATAAAAAAAATAGGATTTGAAATATGTAAGTATTACGGTTTTAAATCATAATGAAACCTTTTTTGAATTTCTCTCACTCTTATGGTCTCTTTTTTAGTTAACTCACGACTATCTTTCCCGTGAAAAATTGGAAACTATATTTCACGAATCCATGAAATAATTTAATAAAAAAGTGACTAGACAAGTTCTTGAGGGAAACATGGCAAAAATGCATACAAAATGAATAAACTAATCATATTACTTTTGTATTCTCATGAGTAACAATCCAGTTCTTTGGCAAATTATGTGCGTTGTCCTTCCATAATCTGTAGTTGGCCCAAATGCAGTCCTAAAAACAGCACTACAAAGGTTTAACATTTTAATTTGGATCATATCTCAACCACTCAAACATTTATGGAAGAAGGACCACTCAAACCAAACTGCAAATTTACCAAGATTTAGAAGCCAGCTCATGAAAAACTTATAGTAATTACTGTTTACCGATGAAGTTGTTATTCATTGCATAATGACAATATTAAATAAAAAGATTTCCACTTTGATTTGTTAAAAAAATTCATAAGCTGTAACTGAAAATGATTTCACTTGAACTGAACTAGCAATGGAACAAAAAATGAGAACACTTGGTAGGTAGCATTTAAAAAAACATGCTTTCACTATAATTAAGATATTTGTCAAGCATACTGACTAGAAGACGAGCACTAGTATAGAAACACTATAAGCCATCAAGCTGATTATCAAAACAACTTTTGTTGTGAATATTTTTAAATACTGTTACATAAAAGTGTAGCTAACAGAACACTAGTACACAAGAAGTTATAGCATAAGAGTCCCACATCGCATAGTCGAAAGAACAACAGAGCCCATGTCAAATATAAAACCCACGGCAAGGATGTATTTCAACTCATACCTTTCTCGGCCTTTTGGCTAAGATCAAGTGTAGTAGCTGTTCTTATCAGTTTAATATCTAATATGTGGGCCAATGGTCCACGCGATATAAAATTTATATCTTGAGGGGGAGGTTCCACTAAAGTAGCTTGCTATTGGGACTCTCATGTGTCGCTTCTGCGTTGCACTATTGCAATTGCCTGGCGCACCCCACCAATTCAACATCAAAAATTTTCTCTTATTTTATTTATGCGCCTAATATTCCTTCATTTAACCTTACATGTGTTTGAAAATACACAAGTTTGTAAGGGTCGGTAGTCATGTCTAGTAAATGAAAGAAAATTAAATTGCGGGGACGATTTTCATATTTATGAGCGTAAATGATTTTACATGAAAGGTTCAACTCATTACCAAAAATAAATACTCATTTCAATACTCATATATGACATAGAATTTCTCCGCAAAGAGAGTATAAGATATTATAGTCAATAAGATATTACTTTTAATTATAAATAAAGTTTATTGCGGGGGCTTATCTTCCCTAAATGGCACCCCCAGTAGGAACCCACAAAAAATGATGGTTCAAGGGGCTAGGCTCACCAGGTGTTGTGGGCTGGAGATGCAGCGGCCTGTAATCCCTCCACTGTTAGGAGTAGGAGGTGTTCGCTGCTCTGTGAAACCAGCCTCACGCTGTACCCTCCTTTCTAAGACCCACAAGACTCGTGCCTTCGCTCAAGTCCCATGGCTCAACTCTCAACTTGGAGCGGGCAGACCATCATGGTGCACAAACCAGTCCAACCTGTTAAGCCTAAGCCATGTTCCATCACCTTGTTGCCCCCACTCGGGTCACAAGCTGTCGCTACTCAGCTCGGCGAACTTACTAGCATGTCAAGCCTTTATAAACACTTACTTGTGCCATATTCTAGCCGATGTGGGACTTAATGTATCCAAGATGGTGTAGTATTAAATTGGAACATGGTTTCTTAAATGTTGGTTCTCCCCAACTACTTTTGACATGTATTTTTTTAACAATCACTTTTGACATGTTATAACGTTTTAACAAAAAAAAAAGTTATCATGGGAGATGAAATATCTTATAAAAAAAATAGGATTTGAAATATGTAAGTATTACGGTTTTAAATCATAATGAAACCTTTTTTGAATTTCTCTCACTCTTATGGTCTCTTTTTTAGTTAACTCACGACTATCTTTCCCGTGAAAAATTGGAAACTATATTTCACGAATCCATGAAATAATTTAATAAAAAAGTGACTAGACAAGTTCTTGAGGGAAACATGGCAAAAATGCATACAAAATGAATAAACTAATCATATTACTTTTGTATTCTCATGAGTAACAATCCAGTTCTTTGGCAAATTATGTGCGTTGTCCTTCCATAATCTGTAGTTGGCCCAAATGCAGTCCTAAAAACAGCACTACAAAGGTTTAACATTTTAATTTGGATCATATCTCAACCACTCAAACATTTATGGAAGAAGGACCACTCAAACCAAACTGCAAATTTACCAAGATTTAGAAGCCAGCTCATGAAAAACTTATAGTAATTACTGTTTACCGATGAAGTTGTTATTCATTGCATAATCAAAACAACTTTTGTTGTGAATATTTATAAATACTGTTACATAATAGTGTAGCTAACAGAACACTAGTACACAAGAAGTTATAGCATAAGAGTCCCACATCGCATAGTCGAAAGAACAACAGAGCCCATGTCAAATATAAAACCCACAGCAAGGATGTATTTCAACTCATACCTTTCTCGGCCTTTTGGCTAAGATCAAGTGTAGTATCTGTTCTTATCAGTTTAATATCTAATATGTGGGCCAATGGTCCACGCGATATTAAATTTATATCTTGAGGGGGAGGTTCCACTAAACTAGCTTGCTATTGGGACTCTCATGTGTCGCTTTTGTGTTGCACTATTGCAATTGCCTGGCGCACCCCACCAATTCAACATCAAAAATTTTCTCTTATTTTATTTATGCGCCTAATATTCCTTCATTTAACCATACATGTGTTTGAAAACACACAAGTTTGTAAGGGTCGGTAGTCATGTCTAGTAAATGAAAGAAAATTAAATTGCGGGGACGATTTTCATATATATGAGCGTAAATGATTTTACATGAAAGGTTCAACTCATTACCAAAAATAAATACTCATTTCGATACTCATATATGACATAGAATTTCTCCGCAAAGAGAGTATAAGATATTATAGTCAATAAGATATTACTTTTAATTATAAATAAAGTTTATTGCGGAGGCTTATCTTCCCTAAATGGCACCTGAAGGTGTGAAAACACAAGAAGGGGGGGTTGAATTGTGTTTTAGTCAAGTTTAAAACTTTTTCAAGTTCTTATCTTAACTTCAACAGCAGCGGATAATTAATACAATAAAACAAGTTAAGAGATAGAGAGAGATCACACAAGCACTTTATACTGGTTCCTCTCACAAAACGAGAGTAGTCCAGTCCCCTTGCACTTCCAAGGGATTTCACTATAATCACACAAGATTACAACTGCTCAAGCACACAAGCAAGAGACTTCACCACAATGCTCAAGCACACAAGCAAGAGACTTCACCACAATGCTCAAGCACACAAGCAAGAGACTTCTCAAGTACAAATGTAATGAAAAATAGAATGAATACAACAGCTCTTAATCAGAACCTAGAAGAACAAATACTAAATATTTGAACTAAAAGTGCAACAACACAGTTCAGAGGTTCAGAGCTTTGTATGAGGAATTCAGAGTTTGTTCGTGCGAGATAATAATCCTTGATACCGATTACAACTGATTCCTTTAGTATATATATGACAAGAAAAGAGTCATTGCAAAGATGACCGTTGAAGTAGATAACCTTTTGTCTTCAAGCAGCCTGTCTTGATGCAGTTTGGTTGTATCTAAAACTGAGTAAGAGTTTCAGGTACTTTGACTACTGCAGAGAAGACTTTCCTTATTCAGCTAACACAACTGATGACCCACGTTCTCAAAAGAGGACAGACAAAAGGAGAGTAGCTGTTCTGATCAGGCTTGAAAGGTCCTTTTCTTCATTGGTAGAAGAGTTGACTTGCAACAGAGAATCTTTACAAACTTCAAGAAGATCATCAGAGATTGTTGAAGCTTAGACCTTAAGAAGTTCTGAAGACTTCATCGTCTGAAGATTACAACTTCTGAGTCTCACAATCTTCTGAACACTTGCAAACTTCTGAACTCCTTATCTTCTGATCTTCAATCAGAGTTTAATTGAGTCTAAGTCCTGCACACTTAAATTAAATTTTTAGTCCTTCCAATTGTTTATTAATACTTTGTTATCATCAAAACCTTAATAGATTTAGGGGCAAACATTTTTAAATCAATTTTGTTCCAACAATCTCCCCCTTTTTGATGATGACAAACATAAGTATTAATTGACAATTGTTGTTAAATTAACTTATCATGTTTCTCTTAGGTTTATGAGGTTTGCAAGCTCCCCCTAAGATTGATACTCCTTAAAGCCTAAACTTTAAGTTTTATCCATGATATTTTAATTTAGTATAAGATTAAGATAATTTGGAATAAAACAAATTTCATATCTTTCTTCAGAGTGAGAGGTTTGCAAGCTCTCCCCCTAAGTCTCATAAGGCTAAGTTAAAATTGCACTCTTAACTTATCCTTACTTATGAAATTTATTTCAGTTTCAACTTACTTAGTCTCCACATTGAAATACGTAAAACAACTTAAAAGAACCAACGTTTAACTTAACGGATAAAAGCGTGAGCGTGGTTTCAGCTTTGAAACTTATCACTTATCAATTAATGCGTAACCTACTCCCCCTTTTGTCATTATCAAAAAGTAAAAAAAAATGTAGATAACCAAGACAGTCAAAGAAGAAGAGTGGTTGTTACAAAGGTGAATTTATTTCAAAAACGAAAAACAACGCGCTAAAAAGGTTTATAAAAGGTAAACGAGTGAACACACATTCTACAAAAAAAATAGAAACAAAGATAAACAGAAGAATTAAGAAGAATGAGAAGATTTAGTTCACGTATTGCAGAGGTTCATAGAAAGAAAGAAGAAGAAGAACGCGAAAAAGATGAAAAAGATAAAGAAGACAACAAGAAACCACAAGATGCTGAAATTATAATCATTTCATCAGACTCGGAAGCTGAAGAAAATGAAGATGATGCTGACTACGTTGAGTTCTTGGCTGGCTATGTTCCAGAAGAAGAACAGGAAGAAGAAGAAGAGCAGAACCCAGAGCCTATAGAAATTTCATCAGAGGATGCTGAGGAGAAATCTGAGATTTCTTCTGAGTATTATCCATCTGACTAGGATTAGGTCGTCTTGTTCTTTTTACCAATGTACTCATTGTTGTCAGATCAGCAATAAAAAAAAATTTCGTTTAAATTCACCTTGTGTTTTTATGTTCTTGTTAATCGTAAAAAAAAACTTAAACCTCACACAAAAAATATCAAACAGAAGAAAATTAAAAAAGTGAAAATTCAAAATAAGATTGTTCAGACGAATTTAAAAACACAAACAGAACATCATAAGCAATTAATAATGTGCATAGAATCCTAAGGTTTTTGGAGAAAGGCTAAGAGCTGGTCAAATTTATCGTTCAGAGAACCCACGTTGGAAACTAGACCATCCACCTTAGATTCCAAATTGAGTTGAGCTGTCCTTTGCCTTTCCAAACCTTCTTGTTGTTCCCTCAGAGCTTCTTGAAGAATCTGCAGCTGATCTTCAACCAAAGGTGCCTTGCCTTTATCAGAGGAGGGTTCACCATCCTCTGGATAATCAATCATCAGAATATCAGCATCTGGAGCATCCTCTTGGTTCAGCTCAGGAATTTCTTCAGCAAGTCTTGCAGCAGCTTCAGCCAGACGTTCATTCTCAATCCTTTGATCCTCAAGACTCTTGAAAAGCTTGGAATCCACCCAGCACTCCTTAAAGGCAGTCATACGCCTTGCAGTAGCAGAAATAGCAGCCAGCTTAGCACGCTCATTCTCTTCATGGCTATACTCAGTCAATCTTTTCAAGCTAGCCCTTGCTAAGCTTTCCTTCATCAGACGCACCACTTCCAAATCCCGGTGTCCAATAACAGTCTTGATCTCATCACCCATTGCATCCAGAGCATTGCAGATTTTAGCCTTAATTAGTGACACCTCCATATCCACATCAGAGGGACACACCAAGAACCTGTCCTGAATGTGTGATAACCTAAGTAAATCATCATAAAGCTGATTGGAGAGGTTACCAAAAGGGTCAGAGGATGAGGGTGAGATAATGGCAATAGTAGAGTGTTTTGTTGATTCATTAGCAGGGTTGTTAATGATGACAACATCTGCCTCTGAAGGTTTAGGGGCACAAGTGTGAATACGTGCAGGAGAAGCATGCTCAGCACTTGGATTAGGATTGGGTTCAGGAGTTGATTCAGAAGATGTGTGGTCAGATGTTGATTCAGGATATATGTGTTCAGATGAAGGTTCAAGAGATATGTGGTCAGAGGTTGGTTCAGGGGATTTTTCAGGAGAGGGTTGTTTTGTAGGAGAGGCTTGATTAGAGGTAGGATTATCTGGTTGAGGTTCAGATGATGGAATGTCAGGTGATTTGGATTTAGTAGGTGATGAAGATTTGTGGGTTTCATGAGTAAGAGGTTGATTATTGAGGGGGTCAGGGCTAAGATGTTTTTCTAGTTCTGAGAGGGGGTTATCAGAGGTTGAAATGTTGGGAAGGATAGTTCTAAGAGGTTTGGTAAACCCTATTCCAATTTCAGCTTCGTTAAAGATGTACTTAGGAGACTTACCTTTGTAATCAGGAGCTTGTTTCTGATGCATCCTAGTACTCAGAGTTTCCTCATCAGACTGAGTTTCTGAATCAGACTGAGTTTCAGAAGAGTCACTTTCTTTACTTTCCTCTTCATCAACAACAATAGGCTCCTTTGATGATGTTGCAGCAGCTTTTCCAGAAATAGCTTCATGTTTCCTTTTCGTTCTTTGCTCAACAATAGTTTCTTCTACTTTAACCTTCTTCTGAGCAAGTAGATCAGGTTTTTCTTGTTCAGCTTTCCTCTTAGGTTTCCTCTTAGGATTGTACATGTTTACAGGAGCTGGAGGAACCATACTCCTATCAACAGTATACCCTTCTTTTCTAAGAACTTCCAGATAATCTTGAATGATGTGCTCAGCATCCATTTCAGAGATTACTGGATATCCATCCACATACAGGCGATCTTCAAGACGAGCTGTAAACTCTTGTGGAGGTTGAACCAATTTTGATGAAATAAGACGCATCTTGGTTAGAAAACTTGCATTCAGAATTTCAGGAGTAAACTTCTTTTCCACAAGTTCTGGATGGAACTTCTTCAGATTATGAACAACATGACCTTGATAAAGAAGATCTGAAAGTAATCTTGGATAAACGATAGTTGTTTTCCTCTGAGATTTGCTTGAGAAGATTGCTTCACAGATCCTCTCAAAGAAGTATTCTCCCAGATTCACCTTCGTTCCTTTCAAAAGGAAGTAGATCAGATGACGATGAGTCCAGGAGATTGTATCAGTACCACCAACTCTTGGACTGATAGCAGCTAGTATGATCTTGAATAGCACTCTGCAAACATCAGTCAAACCCTTGACTTTACCCTTCAGTTTCAGATCTGTACACATCAGAGCCAGAAGATCATCTCTGTACCTTGTGTCCTTCTCAAAAGCATCTAACTCTATCCCAGAGTTATCCAAACCAAGCAAAGCGTTGAAGTGAATAGGAGAGAAGGCCAGATTCATACCACAGATATTAGACCTAATCTGTTTTCCAGTAAACTCCAGTAAACCCATTTCTTTCCTAGATTTACCTTTTAAACTAGGATCTCTTTCAATAGCAGCACGTTCTTCCTGCTTAGCTTCAAACTTATCAAAGACCTTAGCCTTCATCCAGAATTTCTTCAAGAGATCTGGGTAAATAGGACCATTAAGCATGTCGAAGTACTTATCCCAGCCTTGAGTGGAGAAGTACTGTTTTACATCGAACCCATTCGCCTTTAAGCAATCAAAATCTATCATCTTCTCAGAGAGAAAGGTGAGTTCAGATTCTGGAAGCTCCATTTCGTTCCCAACGATTTGAAGATTTCTGAACATGAACGGAGGAATCTTTGATGAAGAAGAAGACGAAGAACCAGCCATGATGGAGTTTAGGTAAGGGTTAGATCTAACGTGAGAGAAAGAAAAATTTTGTTGGAGGTTTAGAGAGAAAAGAAAGTGTAGGTTGTGAGAGTGAGAAGTGTGCAAGTGTATTGTGAAAGTTTTATTTAAATGCACACAGTTAACACAAAAATGGCAAATTTGGGAAGTTATGCTATTTGACAAAAAGTTGAATACCAAAAGTCATCATTAACCACCCACTACCTGACACACGTAGACCACGTGCAGAAATTTACTCGGTAACTGCTATTTCAATGGACAACTGTTCAATAGTGAATACTAAACGTTTTCCATTTAAATAGTTCAGAGCCTCTGAGATTTTTAAAATAATCTATCAGAGTTAAGTATTTCAGAGCTTGTGTTTCAGATGTTCTGAATCATAAGTTCTGATATACATAACCTCTTACACTTTAATTGCCAAATAAAATTTTTCATTCAGAGATTGAAAACATGTTCAGATGTTTCTTTATAAAATCAAATCTTTCAACAGGTAAGGCTTTAGTAAAAATGTCAGCCCATTGATTTTCAGTATCAACAAACTTAATATCTATTATACCTCTCTGAACATAATCTCTGATAAAATGGTGTTTAATTTCAATATGTTTGGCTCTAGAGTGTAGGATAGGATTTTTAGATAAATGAATGGCTGCAGTGTTATCACAATATAAAGGAATATTGTGACTGCTTACCTGATAATCTTCTAACTGATATTTTAACCAGAGTAGTTGTGTGCAACACTTAGCTGCTGAAATGTATTCTGCTTCTGCTGTAGACAAAGCTATAGTAGTTTGTCTCTTACTAGCCCAGGAAATAAGGTTTTCACCAACAAATTGACAACTGCCACTTGTGGATTTTCTTTCAATTTTATCTCCAGCATAGTCAGCATCACAGAATCCATTTAGCACATAATCATTGGATTTCTTATAGAGAAGTCCAAGATTAGTTGTTCCTTTCAGATACCTAAAGATTCTCTTTACAGCAGTAAGATGAGATTCTCTAGGATCTGACTGGAATCTTGCACATAAGCAAACACTGAATAAAATATCTGGCCTAGAGGCTGTCAGATAGAGTAAGGAACCAATCATACCTCTGTAGACCTTTTGGTCTACTTTTCCTTCATCTTCTGACTTGCTCATGTTGGTAGTTGAATGCATAGGAGTGTTCATTATTTTGCAATCATCCAGGTTGAACTTCTTCAGAAGTTCCTTGGTGTATTTTGATTGATGAACATAAGTTCCTTCCTTCTTCTGATTAATTTGAATTCCTAGAAAGAACTTCAATTCTCCCATCATGCTCATTTCAAATTCATCCTGCATTATCTTAGAAAAATTCTTGCACAAGGAAGCATTAGTTGAACCAAAAATAATATCATCAACATAAATTTGAATGATTAAAATGTCATCTTTGGTTGTTTTTCTAAAGAGTGTGCAGTCAACCTTCCCTTTCTCAAAACCCTTTTCAAGAAGGAAATTACTGAGTCTATCATACCAAGCTCTTGGAGCTTGTTTCAGACCATACAGTGATTTCTTCAATCTGAAAACATGTTCTGGGTTTGAGACATCTTCAAAACCAGGAGGTTGTTTAACATACACTTCTTCAGAAATAAAACCATTTAAGAAAACACTTTTAACATCCATCTGATACAAGGTTATTCCATGATTAACAGCATAAGATAGAAGTAACCTGATTGCTTCAAGTCTAGCAACTGGTGCAAAGGTTTCAGTATAGTCAATCCCCTCTTGCTGACTATAACCTTGTGCAACCAATCTAGCCTTGTTTCTTACCACTTCACCTTGTTCATTCAGCTTGTTTCTGAATACCCATTTTGTTCCAATAATGTTCTTGTGTGAAGGTTTGGGCACTAGAGTCCATACATCATTCCTTTGAAATTGATTCAGCTCTTCTTGCATTGCTACAATCCAAGCATCATCTTTCAGAGCTTCATCAATCTTTGAAGGTTCCATCATAGAGATAAGACCAACTAAAGATTCCTCATTTCTCAGTTGAGATCTTGTCTTCCTTGGACTATCCTTGTTGCCTAAGATCAGTTCCTCTGGATGTGATGATTTGTATTTGAAAGTGTTTCTTGGGGGTTCATCATCTTCAGACTCATCAACAGCAGGTTCAGCAGTTGCTTCAGTTCTTTGTTGTTCAGAGTCTGTAGGAGCTGTCATGTTCAGAGGTTCTTCAGAGAATGGATGTTCTGAGTAGTTTGGAATATCTGAATACTGATCCTCTGATACCTGAAATCTAGAAAACCTTCCACAAGCTCTGACACTTGGTCAGGCTCTTTGTCATCAAACTTGACATGCATAGTTTCTTCCACAGTGTGTGTTTCAGAAATATACAGTCTGTATGCTTTTGAGCGTTCAGAATATCCTATAAAGATACCCTTATAACCTCTAGCATCAAATTTCTTTAGATGGACTTTGTTGTTTAAGATGTAACAAGTACATCCAAACTGATGAAAATAAGAAATGTCAGGCTTTCTTCCCTTGAACAATTCATAAGCCGTTTTGTTCAATTTAGATCTGATATAGATTCTATTTTGAACATAACATGCTGTGTTTACAGCTTCTGCCCATAAAAATTTTGCTACATTAGTTTCATGCATCATGGTTCTGGCCATTTCTTGCAGAGTTCTATTCTTCCTTTCTACAACCCCATTTTGTTGAGGAGTTCTAGGAGAAGAGAATTCATGCAAGATGCCATATTTTTCACAAAAGTTTTCAAAAGGTTCATTTTCAAATTCTCCACCATGATCACTTCTAACTTTTAAAATAGTGTAGCCTTTTTCATTTTGAATTTGTTTGCAGAAACACTAAACTCATCATATGCTTCATCTTTTGTTCTTAGGAATTTTACCCAAGTCCATCTACTGTAGTCATCAACAATCACTAATCCATACTTCTTTCCATTTATAGAGGCAGTGTTAACTGGCCCAAACAGATCAATGTGAAGAAGTTCCAATGGTCTTGAGGTAGAAACAATGCTCTTAGGTTTAAAAGAGGATTTTGTAATTTTTCCTTTTTGACAAGAACCACACAGTGTGTTTGAGTGATATTTGATTTTTGGTAAACCTCTGACAAGGTCAAGCTTGCTAAGCTTAGAGATTAACCTCCAGTTAGCATGGCCTAACCTCTTATGCCAGATCCATTTTTCTTCACTCAAGGTCAAAAGACACATCACTTTTTGTTCATTCAAATCAGAAAGATTAATTTTATAAACATTGTTCTTTCTCAGACCTTTGAATACCATGGAGTTATCAGATTGTTTAGACACAATACATGATTCCTTATTAAAGACAACTACATAACCATTGTCGCAAAATTGACTTATGCTCAATAAGTTATGTTTGAGTCCATCTACTAACCAAACATCATTAATAGATAGGGAAGAATTACCTACTGTACCTGTACCTATTATCTTTCCTTTTTGATTACCTCCAAAGCCAACAGATCCTCCTTCTTTCATAGTCAGCTTAGAAAATAGTTGTTTGTCACCAGTCATATGCCTTGAACATCCACTATCCAGATACCATGAGTGATTCATGATACTTCTTTGAGTGGCAGGCTGTATGAGAAACAACTTTAATCATTGCGGTAGAACTCTTCATCACAGTTAATGATAAAGTCATCCCAGTATTCTTCCTCTTCATTTCTCAAGTTCTGATTGTTAACTTGAGAACTTGTCAGCCATTTGTCTAGGACATAAGCCCTTCTTCCTTTGCATAGGACTTGTTTCCATGCTCTAGGTAGGACATATCCTTTCCTAGTTGGTAAATCTGAATGGTACATTATTTCAGCTTTTGGTACCCATCTTCTGGGTCCACGCTTGTTAGTCCACAAATGCTTACTATGTTGTTTAGTGTTAGAGAAAGATCTTGGTTTGGAATAATAACCTTTTTGAAACCTTTTCTTTGTTTGAGATCTGTTATTATTCCAGGATTTGGATTGTTTATGATTCCAGGGTTTGTATTTATCACCAATCCCATGTTCTGATTGATTATATCTACTGACTCTAGAATCATAAATAATCTGAGTCCTGTACTGCATCTGAGGTTTGGAGTTTGAATTTTTTCTTTTAAAAACTTCTGAGCTTTTAGATTGACTAGCTTCAGGTACTGAAGTTCCTTTGGATCCAGAATTTGAAGTCTCAGATTTTGAAGCTTTCAGAACATCTGAACTAATGTTCTCAGGTTCTGAACAACTTCTATCTTCTGAACTTTTCTTTTCAGATCCTGAGGAACTTGGTTCCTCTGAGCTGTCAGCTTCTAAATCACTCAGATCATCATTCTCATTTTCAACAGTACCAGGATTCTTTCCCTCTTCACTTGGTGGAACAACATAATAAACCCAAGATTTTCCAACCTTTTTGGCAAAGGTCTTCAGCTTTGAATATGTTCTACCATATTCATAGCCAAGTCCTTCTCCTCTATGTCTCAAAACATTATAAATTCTATTAGCAGCTTTGCTCTTCCCAAGGTTGAGATGCACAAACTGTTGAAGAGCTATTTCCTGCTCATCAATAGGTTTGTGACAAACAGCACAACCCTTTTCAAAGTCATTCACTCTATTCAGAGTTTCTTGATATAGACCTTGAAAATGTTCTGCTTGTTCAGTCAGAGTGTTAAGCTTTTCTTGTAAAACTTTTTGTTTACTTAACACTCTGAGATGTTTCTCAATGACCTTGTTAAGTGCAGTTATAAGTTGAGATTTAGAACAGTCAGAAAATACCTCATCTGTCACTTCTGAATCTGATTCTGATTCATCCTCTGAGTCTGCATCTGAGTCGGTTGAAGCCATCAGGGCTAGATTTGCCTCTTCCTCTTCCTCAACTTCTTCCTCAGATGATAGCTCTTCAAAAGTAGCCATCAGACTCTTTTTCAATTTGCTCTTAAATTATTGCTTCTTTGAGCTGTATCTTTTGCTTTTGTCTTTAGCAGACATTTCTGGACAGTCAGCAATAAAGTGTCCTGGCTTCTTACAGTTGAAGCAGTTCTTCTGATCATCCTTTTTGCTGACAAAATTTCTGGAGCTGTTTCCTCTGAAATTTCTTTTGTTAAACCTGTTCCATTGCTGAAACTTGGTGAATAAAGCAAACTCATCTTCACCCATTTCCTCCTCTTGGCCATCTGCAGAAGATTCCTCTTCAAGGTCAAGAAGCTGAGTCTTAAGAGCTTTAGAAGGAGTCCTAGTTGACTGTAAAGCCACAGACTTGGACTTCTTCTTAGCTTCTGAATCAGCATTCAGAACCATCTCATGGCTTCTGAGATTGCTTATCAGAGCCTCAAGACTCAGAGTCTTGAGATTTTGAGCTTCTTCTATTGTAGTGACCTTAGGTCTCCAAGCAATAGGAAGACTTCTCAGAATCTTCTGAACATGGTCATAGGTGGAATAACTCCTCTTAAGAGCTTTAAGACCAGATACAAGGATTTGAAACCTTGTAAACATAGTCTCAATGTTTTCATCTTGTTGCATAGTGAATAGTTCATATTGCCTTATCAAGAGACTAGCCTTAGCCTCTTGAACCTTTTCATTACCATCATAGGTAGCACACATAGAATCAAAGATAGATTTAGCAGTAGACTTGTTTTCTATTCTTACATAATCTTCATGTCTAATAGCACCAACAACAATGTCCTTTACTCTATGATACTTAGTGTAGATTTTTAAGTTAGCTGGTGTGAGTAACTTTCTATGCTCAATGGACAATCTTCCATGTTCATTTAAGTTTTCAAAAGTTACTCCCAGCTCAACCAAATCCCACTACTCATGATCAATAGCAGTAATATTGCTATACAGTCTTTCCTTCCACCACTCAAATAATGATGCATCACCATTGAATATAGGGGCTTTCCTATTGCCACTATGTTCATGTGATTCATTACTCAAGTAGTCAAAACCAAAAGCATTTCTAGGACCACCACCAACACCACTGGCATCACCGGCTTCACCGGTTGTTCTAGTGCTACTATCGTCTCCTCCAGACATAGTGTTCTCACAAGATCTTTACTGTCTCACTGTTAAGTGAAAGTAACAGACCAGTGCTCTAGATACCAATTGAAGGTGTGAAAACACAAGAAGGGGGGTTGAATTGTGTTTTAGTCAAGTTTAAAACTTTTTCAAGTTCTTATCTTAACTTCAACAGCAGCGGATAAATAACACAATAAAACAAGTTAAGAGATAGAGAGAGATCACACAAGCACTTTATACTGGTTCCTCTCACAAAACGAGAGTAGTCCAGTCCCCTTGCACTTCCAAGGGATTTCACTATAATCACACAAGATTACAACTGCTCAAGCACACAAGCAAGAGACTTCACCACAATGCTCAAGCACACAAGCAAGAGACTTCACCACAATGCTCAAGCACACAAGCAAGAGACTTCACCACAATGCTCAAGCACACAAGCAAGAGACTTCTCAAGTACAAATGTAATGAAAAATAGAATGAATACAACAGCTCTTAATCAGAACCTAGAAGAACAAATACTAAATATTTGAACTAAAAGTGCAACAACACAGTTCAGAGGTTCAGAGCTTTGTATGAGGAATTCAGAGTTTGTTCGTGCGAGATAATAATCCTTGATACCGATTACAACTGATTCCTTTAGTATATATATGACAAGAAAAGAGTCGTTGCAAAGATGACCGTTGAAGTAGATAACCTTTTGTCTTCAAGCAGCCTGTCTTGATGCAGTTTGGTTGTATCTAAAACTGAGTAAGAGTTTCAGGTACTTTGACTACTGCAGAGAAGACTTTCCTTATTCAGCTAACACAACTGATGACCCACGTTCTCAAAAGAGGACAGACAAAAGGAGAGTAGCTGTTCTGATCAGGCTTGAAAGGTCCTTTTCTTCATTGGTAGAAGAGTTGACTTGCAACAGAGAATCTTTACAAACTTCAAGAAGATCATTAGAGATTGATGAAGCTTAGACCTTAAGAAGTTCTGAAGACTTCATCGTCTGAAGATTACAACTTCTGAGTCTCACAATCTTCTGAACACTTGCAAACTTCTGAACTCCTTATCTTCTGATCTTCAATCAGAGTTTAATTGAGTCTAAGTCCTGCACACTTAAATTAAATTTTTAGTCCTTCCAATTGTTTATTAATACTTTGTTATCATCAAAACCTTAATAGATTTAGGGGCAAACATTTTTAAATCAATTTTGTTCCAACAGCACCCCAGTAGGAACCCACAAAAAATGATGGTTCAAGGGGCTAGGCTCACCAGGTGTTGTGGGCTGGAGGTGCAGCGGCCTGTAATCCCTCCACTGTTAGGAGTAGGAGGTGTTCGCTGCTCTGTGAAACCAGCCTCACGCTGTACCCTCCTTTCTAAGACCCACAAGACTCGTGCCTTCGCTCAAGTCCCATGGCTCAACTCTCAACTTGGAGCGGGCAGGCCAGCATGGTGCACAAACCAGTCCAACCTGTTAAGACTAAGCCATGTTCCATCACCTTGTTGCCCCCACTCGGGTCACAAGCTGTCGCTACTCAGCTCGGCGAACTTACTAGCATGTCAAGCCTTTATAAACACTTACTTGTGCCATATTCTAGCCGATGTGGGACTTAATGTATCCAAGATGGTGTAGTATTAAATTGGAACATGGTTTCTTAAATGTTGGTTCTCCCCAACTACTTTTGACATGTATTTTTTTAACAATCACTTTTGACATGTTATAACGTTTTAACAAAAAAAAATGTTATCATGGGAGATGAAATATCTTATAAAAAAAATAGGATTTGAAATATGTAAGAATTACGGTTTTAAATCATAATGAAACCTTTTTTGAATTTCTCTCACTCTTATGGTCTCTCACTCTTATGGTCTCTGTTTTAAGAATTACGGTTGTAAGAATTACGGTTTTTAATTCATAAGCTGTAATTGAAAATGATTTCACTTGAATTGAACTAGCAATGGAACAAAAAATGAGAACACTTGGTAGGTAGCATTTAAAAAAACATGCATTCACTATAATTAAGATATTTGTCAAGCATACTGACTAGAAGACGAGCACTAGTATAGAAACACTATAAGCCATCAAGCTGATTATCAAAACAACTTTTGTTGTGAATATTTTTTAATACTGTTACATAAAAGTGTAGCTAACAGAACACTAGTACACAAGAAGTTATAGCATAAGAGTCCCACATCGCATAGTCAAAAGAGCAACAGAGCCCATGTCAAATATAAAACCCGCATCAAGGATGTATTTCAACTCATACCTTTCTCGGCCTTTTGGCTAAGATCAAGTGTAGTATCTGTTCTTATCAGTTTAATATCTAATATGTGGGCCAATGGTCCACGCGATATTAAATTTATATCTTGAGGGGGAGATTCCACTAAACTAGCTTGCTATTGGGACTCTCATGTGTCGCTTTTGTGTTGCACTACTGCAATTGCCTGGCGCACCCCACCAATTCAACATCAAAAAATTTCTCTTATTTTATTTATGCGCCTAATATTTCTTCATTTAACCTTACATGTGTTTGAAAATACACAAGTTTGTAAGGGTCGGTAGTCATGTCTAGTAAATGAAAGAAAATTAAATTGCGGGGACGATTTTCATATTTATGAGAGTAAATGATTTTACATGAAAGGTTCAACTCATTACCAAAAATAAATACTCATTTCAATACTCATATATGACATAGAATTTCTCCGCAAAGAGAGTATAAGATATTATAGTCAATAAGATATTACTTTTAATTATAAATAAAGTTTATTGCGGAGGCTCATCTTCCCTAAATGGCACCCCAGTAGGAACCCACAAAAAATGATGGTTCAAGGGGCTAGGCTCACCAGGTGTTGTGGGCTGAAGGTGCAGCGGCTTGTAATCCCTCCACTGTTAGGAATAGGAGGTGTTCGCTGCTCTGTGAAACCAGCCTCACGCTGTACCCTCCTTTCTAAGACCCACAAGACTCGTGCCTTCGCTCAAGTCCCATGGCTCAACTCTCAACTTGGAGCGGGCAGGCCAGCATGGTGCACAAACCAGACCAACCTGTTAAGCCTAAGCCATGTTCCATCACCTTGTTGCCCCCACTCGGGTCACAAGTTGTCGCTACTCAGCTCGGCGAACTTACTAGCATGTCAAGCCTTTATAAACACTTACTTGTGCCATATTCTAGCCGATGTGGGACTTAATGTATCCAAGATGGTGTAGTATTAAATTGGAACATGGTTTCTTAAATGTTGGTTCTCCCCAACTACTTTTGACATGTATTTTTTTAACAATCACTTTTGACATGTTATAACGTTTTAACAAAAAAAAATGTTATCA
Organism: Trifolium pratense; assembly: GCF_020283565.1. Classification (NCBI taxonomy): domain Eukaryota; kingdom Viridiplantae; phylum Streptophyta; class Magnoliopsida; order Fabales; family Fabaceae; genus Trifolium; species Trifolium pratense. The sequence goes on from NC_060061.1 coordinate 25,294,150, forward strand.
TGGGAGATGAAATATCTTATAAAAAAAATAGGATTTGAAATATGTAAGAATTACGGTTTTAAATCATAATGAAACCTTTTTTGAATTTCTCTCACTCTTATGGTCTCTCACTCTTATGGTCTTTGTTTTAAGAATTACGGTTGTAAGAATTACGGTTTTTAATTCATAAGCTGTAATTGAAAATGATTTCACTTGAATTGAACTAGCAATGGAACAAAAAATGAGAACACTTGGTAGGTAGCATTTAAAAAAACATGCATTCACTATAATTAAGATATTTGTCAAGCATACTGACTAGAAGACGAGCACTAGTATAGAAACACTATAAGCCATCAAGCTGATTATCAAAACAACTTTTGTTGTGAATATTTTTTAATACTGTTACATAAAAGTGTAGCTAACAGAACACTAGTACACAAGAAGTTATAGCATAAGAGTCCCACATCGCATAGTCAAAAGAGCAACAGAGCCCATGTCAAATATAAAACCCGCATCAAGGATGTATTTCAACTCATACCTTTCTCGGCCTTTTGGCTAAGATCAAGTGTAGTATCTGTTCTTATCAGTTTAATATCTAATATGTGGGCCAATGGTCCACGCGATATTAAATTTATATCTTGAGGGGGAGATTCCACTAAACTAGCTTGCTATTGGGACTCTCATGTGTCGCTTTTGTGTTGCACTACTGCAATTGCCTGGCGCACCCCACCAATTCAACATCAAAAAATTTCTCTTATTTTATTTATGCGCCTAATATTTCTTCATTTAACCTTACATGTGTTTGAAAATACACAAGTTTGTAAGGGTCGGTAGTCATGTCTAGTAAATGAAAGAAAATTAAATTGCGGGGACGATTTTCATATTTATGAGCGTAAATGATTTTACATGAAAGGTTCAACTCATTACCAAAAATAAATACACATTTCAATACTCATATATGACATAGAATTTCTCCGCAAAGAGAGTATAAGATATTATAGTCAATAAGATATTACTTTTAATTATAAATAAAGTTTATTGCGGAGGCTCATCTTCCCTAAATGGCACCCCAGTAGGAACCCACAAAAAATGATGGTTCAAGGGGCTAGGCTCACCAGGTGTTGTGGGCTGGAGGTGCAGCGGCTTGTAATCCCTCCACTGTTAGGAATAGGAGGTGTTCGCTGCTCTGTGAAACCAGCCTCACGCTGTACCCTCCTTTCTAAGACCCACAAGACTCGTGCCTTCGCTCAAGTCCCATGGCTCAACTCTCAACTTGGAGCGGGCAGGCCAGCATGGTGCACAAACCAGACCAACCTGTTAAGCCTAAGCCATGTTCCATCACCTTGTTGCCCCCACTCGGGTCACAAGTTGTCGCTACTCAGCTCGGCGAACTTACTAGCATGTCAAGCCTTTATAAACACTTACTTGTGCCATATTCTAGCCGATGTGGGACTTAATGTATCCAAGATGGTGTAGTATTAAATTGGAACATGGTTTCTTAAATGTTGGTTCTCCCCAACTACTTTTGACATGTATTTTTTTAACAATCACTTTTGACATGTTATAACGTTTTAACAAAAAAAAATGTTATCATGGGAGATGAAATATCTTATAAAAAAAATAGGATTTGAAATATGTAAGAATTACGGTTTTAAATCATAATGAAACCTTTTTTGAATTTCTCTCACTCTTATGGTCTCTCACTCTATGGTCTTTGTTTTAAGAATTACGGTTGTAAGAATTACGGTTTTTAATTCATAAGCTGTAATTGAAAATGATTTCACTTGAATTGAACTAGCAATGGAACAAAAAATGAGAACACTTGGTAGGTAGCATTTAAAAAAACATGCATTCACTATAATTAAGATATTTGTCAAGCATACTGACTAGAAGACGAGCACTAGTTTAGAAACACTATAAGCCATCAAGCTGATTATCAAAACAACATTTGTTGTGAATATTTTTTAATACTGTTACATAAAAGTGTAGCTAACAGAACACTAGTACACAAGAAGTTATAGCATAAGAGTCCCACATCGCATAGTCAAAAGAGCAACAGAGCCCATTTCAAATATAAAACCCGCATCAAGGATGTATTTCAACTCATACCTTTCTCGGCCTTTTGGCTAAGATCAAGTGTAGTATCTGTTCTTATCAGTTTAATATCTAATATGTGGGCCAATGGTCCACGCGATATTAAATTTATATCTTGAGGGGGAGATTCCACTAAACTAGCTTGCTATTGGGACTCTCATGTGTCGCTTTTGTGTTGCACTACTGCAATTGCCTGGCGCACCCCACCAATTCAACATCAAAAAATTTCTCTTATTTTATTTATGCGCCTAATATTTCTTCATTTAACCTTACATGTGTTTGAAAATACACAAGTTTGTAAGGGTCGGTAGTCATGTCTAGTAAATGAAAGAAAATTAAATTGCGGGGACGATTTTCATATTTATGAGCGTAAATGATTTTACATGAAAGGTTCAACTCATTACCAAAAATAAATACACATTTCAATACTCATATATGACATAGAATTTCTCCGCAAAGAGAGTATAAGATATTATAGTCAATAAGATATTACTTTTAATTATAAATAAAGTTTATTGCGGAGGCTCATCTTCCCTAAATGGCACCCCAGTAGGAACCCACAAAAAATGATGGTTCAAGGGGCTAGGCTCACCAGGTGTTGTGGGCTGGAGGTGCAGCGGCCTGTAATCCCTCCACTGTTAGGAATAGGAGGTGTTCGCTGCTCTGTGAAACCAGCCTCACGATGTACCCTCCTTTCTAAGACCCACAAGACTCGTGCCTTCGCTCAAGTCCCATGGCTCAACTCTCAACTTGGAGCGGGCAGGCCAGCATGGTGCACAAACCAGACCAACCTGTTAAGCCTAAGCCATGTTCCATCACCTTGTTGCCCCCACTCGGGTCACAAGTTGTCGCTACTCAGCTCGGCGAACTTACTAGCATGTCAAGCCTTTATAAACACTTACTTGTGCCATATTCTAGCCGATGTGGGACTTAATGTATCCAAGATGGTGTAGTATTAAATTGGAACATGGTTTCTTAAATGTTGGTTCTCCCCAACTACTTTTGACATGTATTTTTTTAACAATCACTTTTGACATGTTATAACGTTTTAACAAAAAAAAATGTTATCATGGGAGATGAAATATCTTATAAAAAAAATAGGATTTGAAATATGTAAGAATTATGGTTTTAAATCATAATGAAACCTTTTTTGAATTTCTCTCACTCTTATGGTCTCTTTTTTAGTTAACTCACGGCTATCTTTCCCGTGAAAAATTGGAAACTATATTTCACGAATCCATGAAATAATTTAATAAAAAAGTGACTAGACAAGTTCTTGAGGGAAACATGGCAAAAATGCATACAAAATGAATAAACTAATCATATTACTTCTGCATTCTCATGAGTAACAATCCAGTTCTTTGGCAAATTATGTGCGTTGTCCTTCCATAATCTGTAGTTGGCCCAAATGCAGTCCTAAAAACAGCACTACAAAGGTTTAACATTTTAATTTGGATCATATCTCAACCACTCAAACATTTATGGAAGAAGGACCACTCAAACCAAACTGCATATTTACCAAGATTTAGAAGCCAGCTCATGAAAAACTTATAGTAATTACTATTTACCGATGAAGTTGTTATTCATTGTATAATGACAATATTAAATAAAAAGATTTCCACTTTGATTTGTTAAAAAAATTCATAAGCTATAATTGAAAATGATTTTACTTGAACTGAACTAGCAATGGAACAAAAAATGAGAACACTTGGTAGGTAGCATTTAAAAAAACATGCTTTCACTATAATTAAGATATTTGTCAAGCATACTGACTAGAAGACGAGCACTAGTATAGAAACACTATAAGCCATCAAGCTGATTATCAAAACAACTTTTGTTGTGAATATTTTTTAATACTGTTACATAAAAGTGTAGCTAACAGAACACTAGTACACAAGAAGTTATAGCATAAGAGTCCCACATCGCATACTCAAAAGAGCAACAGAGCCCATGTCAAATATAAAACCCGCATCAAGGATGTATTTCAACTCATACCTTTCTCGGCCTTTTGGCTAAGATCAAGTGTAGTATCTGTTCTTATCAGTTTAATATCTAATATGTGGGCCAATGGTCCACGCGATATTAAATTTATATCTTGAGGGGGAGATTCCACTAAACTAGCTTGCTATTGGGACTCTCATGTGTCGCTTTTGTGTTGCACTACTGCAATTGCCTGGCGCACCCCACCAATTCAACATCAAAAATTTTCTCTTATTTTATTTATGCGCCTAATATTTCTTCATTTAACCTTACATGTGTTTGAAAATACACAAGTTTGTAAGGGTCGGTAGTCATGTCTAGTAAATGAAAGAAAATTAAATTGCGGGGACGATTTTCATATTTATGAGCGTAAATGATTTTACATGAAAGGTTCAACTCATTACCAAAAATAAATACTCATTTCAATACTCATATATGACATAGAATTTCTCCGCAAAGAGAGTATAAGATATTATAGTCAATAAGATATTACTTTTAATTATAAATAAAGTTTATTGCGGAGGCTCATCTTCCCTAAATGGCACCCCAGTAGGAACCCACAAAAAATGATGGTTCAAGGGGCTAGGCTCACCAGGTGTTGTGGGCTGGAGGTGCAGCGGCCTGTAATCCCTCCACTGTTAGGAATAGGAGGTGTTCGCTGCTCTGTGAAACCAGCCTCACGTTGTACCCTCCTTTCTAAGACCCACAAGACTCGTGCCTTCGCTCAAGTCCCATGGCTCAACTCTCAACTTGGAGCGGGCAGGCCAGCATGGTGCACAAACCAGACCAACCTGTTAAGCCTAAGCCATGTTCCATCACCTTGTTGCCCCCACTCGGGTCACAAGTTGTCGCTACTCAGCTCGGCGAACTTACTAGCATGTCAAGCCTTTATAAACACTTACTTGTGCCATATTCTAGCCGATGTGGGACTTAATGTATCCAAGATGGTGTAGTATTAAATTGGAACATGGTTTCTTAAATGTTGGTTCTCCCCAACTACTTTTGACATGTATTTTTTTAACAATCACTTTTGACATGTTATAACGTTTTAACAAAAAAAAATGTTATCATGGGAGATGAAATATCTTATAAAAAAAATAGGATTTGAAATATGTAAGAATTATGGTTTTAAATCATAATGAAACCTTTTTTGAATTTCTCTCACTCTTATGGTCTCTTTTTTAGTTAACTCACGGCTATCTTTCCCGTGAAAAATTGGAAACTATATTTCACGAATCCATGAAATAATTTAATAAAAAAGTGACTAGACAAGTTCTTGAGGGAAACATGGCAAAAATGCATACAAAATGAATAAACTAATCATATTACTTCTGCATTCTCATGAGTAACAATCCAGTTCTTTGGCAAATTATGTGCGTTGTCCTTCCATAATCTGTAGTTGGCCCAAATGCAGTCCTAAAAACAGCACTACAAAGGTTTAACATTTTAATTTGGATCATATCTCAACCACTCAAACATTTATGGAAGAAGGACCACTCAAACCAAACTGCATATTTACCAAGATTTAGAAGCCAGCTCATGAAAAACTTATAGTAATTACTATTTACCGATGAAGTTGTTATTCATTGTATAATGACAATATTAAATAAAAAGATTTCCACTTTGATTTGTTAAAAAAATTCATAAGCTATAATTGAAAATGATTTTACTTGAACTGAACTAGCAATGGAACAAAAAATGAGAACACTTGGTAGGTAGCATTTAAAAAAACATGCTTTCACTATAATTAAGATATTTGTCAAGCATACTGACTAGAAGACGAGCACTAGTATAGAAACACTATAAGCCATCAAGCTGATTATCAAAACAACTTTTGTTGTGAATATTTTTTAATACTGTTACATAAAAGTGTAGCTAACAGAACACTAGTACACAAGAAGTTATAGCATAAGAGTCCCACATCGCATACTCAAAAGAGCAACAGAGCCCATGTCAAATATAAAACCCGCATCAAGGATGTATTTCAACTCATACCTTTCTCGGCCTTTTGGCTAAGATCAAGTGTAGTATCTGTTCTTATCAGTTTAATATCTAATATGTGGGCCAATGGTCCACGCGATATTAAATTTATATCTTGAGGGGGAGATTCCACTAAACTAGCTTGCTATTGGGACTCTCATGTGTCGCTTTTGTGTTGCACTACTGCAATTGCCTGGCGCACCCCACCAATTCAACATCAAAAATTTTCTCTTATTTTATTTATGCGCCTAATATTTCTTCATTTAACCTTACATGTGTTTGAAAATACACAAGTTTGTAAGGGTCGGTAGTCATGTCTAGTAAATGAAAGAAAATTAAATTGCGGGGACGATTTTCATATTTATGAGCGTAAATGATTTTACATGAAAGGTTCAACTCATTACCAAAAATAAATACTCATTTCAATACTCATATATGACATAGAATTTCTCCGCAAAGAGAGTATAAGATATTATAGTCAATAAGATATTACTTTTAATTATAAATAAAGTTTATTGCGGAGGCTCATCTTCCCTAAATGGCACCCCAGTAGGAACCCACAAAAAATGATGGTTCAAGGGGCTAGGCTCACCAGGTGTTGTGGGCTGGAGGTGCAGCGGCCTGTAATCCCTCCACTGTTAGGAATAGGAGGTGTTCGCTGCTCTGTGAAACCAGCCTCACGTTGTACCCTCCTTTCTAAGACCCACAAGACTCGTGCCTTCGCTCAAGTCCCATGGCTCAACTCTCAACTTGGAGCGGGCAGGCCAGCATGGTGCACAAACCAGACCAACCTGTTAAGCCTAAGCCATGTTCCATCACCTTGTTGCCCCCACTCGGGTCACAAGCTGTCGCTACTCAGCTCGGCGAACTTACTAGCATGTCAAGCCTTTATAAACACTTACTTGTGCCATATTCTAGCCGATGTGGGACTTAATGTATCCAAGATGGTGTAGTATTAAATTGGAACATGGTTTCTTAAATGTTGGTTCTCCCCAACTACTTTTGACATGTATTTTTTTAACAATCACTTTTGACATGTTATAACGTTTTAACAAAAAAAAATGTTATCATGGGAGATGAAATATCTTATAAAAAAAATAGGATTCGAAATATGTAAGAATTACGGTTTTAAATCATAATGAAACCTTTTTTGAATTTCTCTCACTCTTATGGTCTCTTTTTTAGTTAACTCACGGCTATCTTTCCCGTGAAAAATTGGAAACTATATTTCACGAATCCATGAAATAATTTAATAAAAAACTGACTAGACAAGTTCTTGAGGGAAACATGGCAAAAATGCATACAAAATGAATAAACTAATCATATTACTTCTGCATTCTCATGAGTAACAATCCAGTTCTTTGGCAAATTATGTGCGTTGTCCTTCCAAAATCTATAGTTGGCCCAAATGCAGTCCTAAAAACAGCACTACAAAGGTTTAACATTTTAATTTGGATCATATCTCAACCACTCAAACATTTATGGAAGAAGGACCACTCAAACCAAACTGCAAATTTACCAAGATTTAGAAGCCAGCTCATGAAAAACTTATAGTAATTACTGTTTACCGATGAAGTTGTTATTCATTGCATAATGACAATATTAAATAAAAAGATTTCCACTTTGATTTGTTAAAAAAATTCATAAGCTGTAATTGAAAATGATTTCACTTGAACTGAACTAGCAATGGAACAAAAAATGAGAACACTTGGTAGGTAGCATTTAAAAAACATGCTTTCACTATAATTAAGATATTTGTCAAGCATACTGACTAGAAGACGAGCACTAGTATAGAAACACTATAAGCCATCAAGCTGATTATCAAAACAACTTTTGTTGTGAATATTTTTTAATACTGTTACATAAAAGTGTAGCTAACAGAACACTAGTACACAAGAAGTTATAGCATAAGAGTCCCACATCGCATACTCAAAAGAGCAACAGAGCCCATGTCAAATATAAAACCCGCATCAAGGATGTATTTCAACTCATACCTTTCTCGGCCTTTTGGCTAAGATCAAGTGTAGTATCTGTTCTTATCAGTTTAATATCTAATATGTGGGCCAATGGTCCACGCGATATTAAATTTATATCTTGAGGGGGAGATTCCACTAAACTAGCTTGCTATTGGGACTCTCATGTGTCGCTTTTGTGTTGCACTACTGCAATTGCCTGGCGCACCCCACCAATTCAACATCAAAAATTTTCTCTTATTTTATTTATGCGCCTAATATTTCTTCATTTAACCTTACATGTGTTTGAAAATACACAAGTTTGTAAGGGTCGGTAGTCATGTCTAGTAAATGAAAGAAAATTAAATTGCGGGGACGATTTTCATATTTATGAGCGTAAATGATTTTACATGAAAGGTTCAACTCATTACCAAAAATAAATACTCATTTCAATACTCATATATGACATAGAATTTCTCCGCAAAGAGAGTATAAGATATTATAGTCAATAAGATATTACTTTTAATTATAAATAAAGTTTATTGCGGAGGCTCATCTTCCCTAAATGGCACCCCAGTAGGAACCCACAAAAAATGATGGTTCAAGGGGCTAGGCTCACCAGGTGTTGTGGGCTGGAGGTGCAGCGGCCTGTAATCCCTCCACTGTTAGGAATAGGAGGTGTTCGCTGCTCTGTGAAACCAGCCTCACGTTGTACCCTCCTTTCTAAGACCCACAAGACTCGTGCCTTCGCTCAAGTCCCATGGCTCAACTCTCAACTTGGAGCGGGCAGGCCAGCATGGTGCACAAACCAGACCAACCTGTTAAGCCTAAGCCATGTTCCATCACCTTGTTGCCCCCACTCGGGTCACAAGCTGTCGCTACTCAGCTCGGCGAACTTACTAGCATGTCAAGCCTTTATAAACACTTACTTGTGCCATATTCTAGCCGATGTGGGACTTAATGTATCCAAGATGGTGTAGTATTAAATTGGAACATGGTTTCTTAAATGTTGGTTCTCCCCAACTACTTTTGACATGTATTTTTTTAACAATCACTTTTGACATGTTATAACGTTTTAACAAAAAAAAATGTTATCATGGGAGATGAAATATCTTATAAAAAAAATAGGATTTGAAATATGTAAGAATTACGGTTTTAAATCATAATGAAACCTTTTTTGAATTTCTCTCACTCTTATGGTCTCTTTTTTAGTTAACTCACGGCTATCTTTCCCGTGAAAAATTGGAAACTATATTTCACGAATCCATGAAATAATTTAATAAAAAACTGACTAGACAAGTTCTTGAGGGAAACATGGCAAAAATGCATACAAAATGAATAAACTAATCATATTACTTCTGCATTCTCATGAGTAACAATCCAGTTCTTTGGCAAATTATGTGCGTTGTCCTTCCAAAATCTATAGTTGGCCCAAATGCAGTCCTAAAAACAGCACTACAAAGGTTTAACATTTTAATTTGGATCATATCTCAACCACTCAAACATTTATGGAAGAAGGACCACTCAAACCAAACTGCAAATTTACCAAGATTTAGAAGCCAGCTCATGAAAAACTTATAGTAATTACTGTTTACCGATGAAGTTGTTATTCATTGCATAATGACAATATTAAATAAAAAGATTTCCACTTTGATTTGTTAAAAAAATTCATAAGCTGTAATTGAAAATGATTTCACTTGAACTGAACTAGCAATGGAACAAAAAATGAGAACACTTGGTAGGTAGCATTTAAAAAACATGCTTTCACTATAATTAAGATATTTGTCAAGCATACTGACTAGAAGACGAGCACTAGTATAGAAACACTATAAGCCATCAAGCTGATTATCAAAACAACTTTTGTTGTGAATATTTTTAAATACTGTTACATAAAAGTGTAGCTAACAGAACACTAGTAGACAAGAAGTTATAGCATAAGAGTCCCACATCGCAAAGTCAAAAGAGCAACAGAGCCCATGTCAAATATAAAACCCGCAGCAAGGATGTATTTCAACTCATACCTTTCTCGGCCTTTTGGCTAAGATCAAGTGTAGTATCTGTTCTTATCAGTTTAATATCTGATATGTGGGCCAATGGTCCACGCGATATTAAATTTATTTCTTGAGGGGGAGAGTCCACTAAACTAGCTTGCTATTGGGACTCTCATGTGTCGCTTTTGTGTTGCACTACTGCAATTGCCTGGCGCACCCCACCAATTCAACATCAAAAATTTTCTCTTATTTTATTTATGCGCCTAATATTTCTTCATTTAACCTTATATGTGTTTGAAAATACACAAGTTTGTAAGGGTTGGTAGTCATGTCTAGTAAATGAAAGAAAATTAAATTGCGGGGACGATTTTCATATTTATGAGCGTAAATGATTTTACATGAAAGGTTCAACTCATTACCAAAAATAAATACTCATTTCAATACTCATATATGACATAGAATTTCTCCGCAAAGAGAGTATAAGATATTATAGTCAATAAGATATTACTTTTAATTATAAATAAAGTTTATTGCGGAGGCTCATCTTCCCTAAATGGCACCCCAGTAGGAACCCACAAAAAATGATGGTTCAAGGGGCTAGGCTCACCAGGTGTTGTGGGCTGGAGGTGCAGCGGCTTGTAATCCCTCCATTGTTAGGAGTAGGAGGTGTTCGCTGCTCTGTGAAACCAGCCTCACGCTGTACCCTCCTTTCTAAGACCCACAAGACTCGTGCCTTCGCTCAAGTCCCATGGCTCAACTCTCAACTTGGAGCGGGCAGGCCAGCATGGTGCACAAATCAGTCCAACCTGTTAAGCCTAAGCCATGTTCCATCACCTTGTTGCCCCCACTCGGGTCACAAGCTGTCGCTACTCAGCTCGGCGAACTTACTAGCATGTCAAGCCTTTATAAACACTTACTTGTGCCATATTCTAGCCGATGTGGGACTTAATGTATCCAAGATGGTGTAGTATTAAATTGGAACATGGTTTCTTAAATGTTGGTTCTCCCCAACTACTTTTGACATGTATTTTTTTAACAATCACTTTTGACTTTGTTATAACGTTTTAACAAAAAAAAATGTTATCATGGGAGATGAAATATCATATAAAAAAAATAGGATTTGAAATATGTAAGAATTACGGTTTTAAATCATAATGAAACCTTTTTTGAATTTCTCTCACTCTTATGGTCTCTTTTTTAGTTAACTCACGGCTATCTTTCCCGTGAAAAATTGGAAACTATATTTCACGAATCCATGAAATAATTTAATAAAAAAGTGACTCGACAAGTTCTTGAGGGAAACATGGCAAAAATGCATACAAAATGAATAAACTAATCATATTACTTCTGCATTCTCATGAGTAACAGTCCAGTTCTTTGGCAAATTATGTGCGTTGTCTTTCCATAATCTGCAGTTGGCCCAAATGCAGTCCTAAAAACAGCACTACAAAGGTTTAACATTTTAATTTGGATCATATCCCAACCACTCAAACATTTATGGAAGAAGGACCACTCAAACCAAACTGCAAATTTACCAAGATTTAGAAGCCAGCTCATGAAAAACTTATAGTAATTACTGTTTACCGATGAAGTTGTTATTCATTGCATAATGACAATATTAAATAAAAAGATTTCCACTTTGATTTGTTAAAAAAATTCATAAGCTGTAATTGAAAATGATTTCACTTGAACTGAACTTGCAATGGAACAAAAAATGAGAACACTTGGTAGGTAGCATTTAAAAAAACATGGTTTCACTATAATTAAGATATTTGTCAAGCATACTGAGTAGAAGCCGAGCACTAGTATAGAAACACTATAAGCCATCAAGGTGATTATCAAAACAACTTTTGTTGTGAATATTTTTAAATACTGTTACATAAAAGTGTAGCTAAAAGAACACTAGTAGACAAGAAGTTATTGCATAAGAGTCCCACATCGCATAGTCAAAAGAGCAACAGAGCCCATGTCAAATATAAAACCCGCAGCAAGGATGTATTTCAACTCATACCTTTCTCGGCCTTTTGGCTAAGACCAAGTGTAGTATCAGTTCTTATCAGTTTAATATTTTATATGTGGGCCAATGGTCCACGCGATATTAAATTTATTTCTTGAGGGGGAGAGTCCACTAAACTAGCTTGCTATTGGGACTCTCATGTGTCGCTTTTGTGTTGCACTACTGCAATTGCCTGGCGCACCCCACCAATTCAACATCAAAAAATTTCTCTTATTTTATTTATGCGCCTAATATTTCTTCATTTAACCTTACATGTGTTTGAAAATACACAAGTTTGTAAGGGTCGGTAGTCATGTCTAGTAAATGAAAGAAAATTAAATTGCGGGGACGATTTTCATATTTATGAGCGTAAATGATTTTACATGAAAGGTTCAACTCATTACCAAAAATAAATACTCATTTCAATACTCATATATGACATAGAATTTCTCCGCAAAGAGAGTATAAGATATTACTTTTAATTATAAATAAAGTTTATTGCGGAGGCTCATCTTCCCTAAATGGCACCCCAGTAGGAACCCACAAAAAATGAAGGTTCAAGGGGCTAGGCTCACCAGGTGTTGTGGGCTGGAGGTGCAGCGGCCTGTAATCCCTCCATTGTTAGGAGTAGGAGGTGTTCGCTGCTCTGTGAAACCAGCCTCACGCTGTACCCTCCTTTCTAAGACCCACAAGACTCGTGCCTTCGCTCAAGTCCCATGGCTCAACTCTCAACTTGGAGCGGGCAGGCCAGCATGGTGCACAAATCAGTCCAACCTGTTAAGCCTAAGCCATGTTCCATCACCTTGTTGCCCCCACTCGGGTCACAAGCTGTCGCTACTCAGCTCGGCGAACTTACTAGCATGTCAAGCCTTTATAAACACTTACTTGTGCCATATTCTAGCCGATGTGGGACTTAATGTATCCAAGATAGTGTAGTATTAAATTGGAACATGGTTTCTTAAATGATGGTTCTCCCCAACTACTTTTGACATGTATTTTTTTTAACAATCACTTTTGACATGTTATAACGTTTTAACAAAAAAAAAATGTTATCATGGGAGATGAAATATCTTATAAAAAAAATAGGATTTGAAATATGTAAGAATTACGGTTTTAAATCATAATGAAACCTTTTTTGAATTTCTCTCACTCTTATGGTCTCTTTTTTAGTTAACTCACGGCTATCTTTCTCGTGAAAAATTGGAAACTATATTTCACGAATCCATGAAATAATTTAATAAAAAAGTGACTAGACAAGTTCTTGAGGGAAACATGGCAAAAATGCATACAAAATGAATAAACTAATCATATTACTTCTGCTTTCTCATGAGTAACAGTCCAGTTCTTTGGCAAATTATGTGCGTTGTCCTTCCATAATCTGCAGTTGGCCCAAATGCAGTCCTAAAAACAGCACTACAAAGGTTTAACATTTTAATTTGGACCATATCTCAACCACTCAAACATTTATGGAAGAAGGACCACTCAAACCAAACTGCAAATTTACCAAGATTTAGAAGCCAGCTCATGAAAAACTTATAGTAATTACTGTTTACCGATGAAGTTGTTATTCATTGCATAATGACAATATTAAATAAAAAGATTTCCACTTTGATTTGTTAAAAAAATTCATAAGCTGTAATTGAAAATGATTTCACTTGAACTGAACTAGCAATGGAACAAAAAATGAGAACACTTGGTAGGTAGCATTTAAAAAAACATGCTTTCACTATAATTAAGATATTTGTCAAGCATACTGACTAGAAGACGAGCACTAGTATAGAAACACTATAAGCCATCAAGCTGATTATCAAAACAACTTTTGTTGTGAATATTTTTAAATACTGTTACATAAAAGTGTAGCTAACAGAACACTAGTACACAAGAGGTTATAGCATAAGAGTCCCACATCGCATAGTCAAAAGAGCAACAGAGCCCATGTCAAATATAAAACCCGCAGCAAGGATGTATTTCAACTCATACCTTTCTCGGCCTTTTGGCTAAGATCAAGTGTAGTATATGTTCTTATCAGTTTAATATCTGATATGTGGGCCAATGGTCCACGCGATATTAAATTTATTTCTTGAGGGGGAGAGTCCACTAAACTAGCTTGCTATTGGGACTCTCATGTGTCGCTTTTGTGTTGCACTACTGCAATTTCCTGGCGCACCCCACCAATTCAACATCAAAAATTTTCTCTTATTTTATTTATGCGCCTAATATTTCTTCATTTAACCTTACATGTGTTTGAAAATACACAAGTTTGTAAGGGTCGGTAGTCATGTCTAGTAAATGAAAGAAAATTAAATTGCGGGGACGATTTTCATATTTATGAGCATAAAGGATTTTACATGAAAGGTTCAACTCATTACCAAAAATAAATACTCATTTCAATACTCATATATGACATAGAATTTCTCCGCAAAGAGAGTATAAGATATTATAGTCAATAAGATATTACTTTTAATTATAAATAAAGTTTATTGCGGAGGCTCATCTTCCCTAAATGGCATCCAAGTAGGAACCCACAAAAAATGATGGTTCAAGGGGCTAGGCTCACCAGGTGTTGTGGGCTGGAGGTGCAGCGGCCTGTAATCCCTCCACTGTTAGGAGTAGGAGGTGTTCGCTGCTCTGTGAAATCAGCCTCACGCTGTACCCTCCTTTCTAAGACCCACAAGACTCGTGCCTTCGCTCAAGTCCCATGTCTCAACTCTCAACTTGGAGCGGGCAGGCCAGCATGGTGCACAAACCAGTCCAACCTGTTAAGCCTAAGCCATGTTCCATCACCTTGTTGCCCCCACTCGGGTCACAAGCTGTCGCTACTCAGCTCGTCGAACTTACTAGCATGTCAAGCCTTTATAAACACTTACTTGTGCCATATTCTAGCCGATGTGGGACTTAATGTATCCAAGATGGTGTAGTATTAAATTGGAACATGGTTTCTTAAATGATGGTTCTCCCGAACTACTTTTGACATGTATTTTTTTTAACAATCACATTTGACATGTTATAACGTTTTAACAAAAAAAAATGTTATCATGGGAGATGAAATATCTTATAAAAAAAATAGGATTTGAAATATGTAAGAATTACGGTTTTAAATCATAATGAAACCTTTTTTGAATTTCTCTCACTCTTATGGTCTCTTTTTTAGTTAACTCACGGCTATCTTTCCCGTGAAAAATTGGAAACTATATTTCACGAATCCATGAAATAATTTAATAAAAAAGTGACTAGACAAGTTCTTGAGGGAAACATGGCAAAAATGCATACAAAATGAATAAACTAATCATATTACTTCTGCATTCTCATGAGTAACAGTCCAGTTCTTTGGCAAATTATGTGCGTTGTCCTTCCATAATCTGCAGTTGGCCCAAATGCAGTCCTAAAAACAGCACTACAAAGGTTTAACATTTTAATTTGGATCATATCTCAACCACTCAAACATTTATGGAAGAAGGACCACTCAAACCAAACTGCAAATTTACCAAGATTTAGAAGCCAACTCATGAAAAACTTATAGTAATTACTGTTTACCGATGAAGTTGTTATTCATTGCATAATGACAATATTAAATACAAAGATTTCCACTTTGATTTGTTAAAAAAATTCATAAGCTGTAATTGAAAATGATTTCACTTGAACTGAACTAGCAATGGAACAAAAAATGAGAACACTTGGTAGGTAGCATTTAAAAAAACATGCTTTCACTATAATTAAGATATTTGTCAAGCATACTAAGTAGAAGACGAGCACTAGTATAGAAACACTATAAGCCATCAAGCTGATTATCAAAACAACTTTTGTTGTGAATGTTTTTAAATACTGTTACATAAAAGTGTAGCTAACAGAACACTAGTAGACAAGAAGTTATAGCATTAGAGTCCGACATCGCATAGTCAAAAGAGCAACAGAGCCCATGTCAAATATAAAACCCGCAGCAAGGATGTATTTCAACTCATACCTTTCTCGGCCTTTTGGCTAAGATCAAGTGTAGTATCTGTTCTTATCAGTTTAATATCTGATATGTGGGCCAATGGTCCACGCGATATTAAATTTATTTCTTGAGGGGGAGAGTGTAACACCCAAACCCGTTATTTAATTAACTCTGCCTTTATAAAATCTTTTTCGAAAATACGCAGCGGAAAAATTGAAAATCTGATTTATAAAGCGCTGGTTTGAATATCACAAACTTCATTCAAAGATAATACTAATACATTTATCTAGTAAAATATTCGAATGAACTAAAAACAAAACCTCGCATCGAACGATGCGTTATTAGTTATACAAAACGGATACTTTTCAAATGAAAACTTAAGACCAACAGAGTATACTAAGAGGACTACATGCATATACATATAAAAACCCCTTTTTCCCGTGTCTCAATCAGAGCAGAGCTTCACCATTGCACTCGGACGAGGCTAACATATAACCTGTCAACCTGGACCCCCAAAGGTCCAGCAAATAACACAAAGCAGAGAGTTAGAAAACATAAACATAAATATAAGTGTGAGTAGTATACTACACACTTCACACGCTATCATACATTTCTAACTCGCGCACATACATCGTCAAATACGACTACCAATTAATCATTCATTTACAAACACACCAATCATATAGTTTCACGTCTTCTCGGACACTACCAAAGTGTTCATTTTATAGTCATGACGGACTTTACACTTGTTCATTTTATAGTCATGACGGACTCTACACTTGTTCATTTTATAGTCATGACGGACTCTGCTCACATACCAAGACATGGCAACAATCATAGTATTAAACAATTAGTAAATACCAAAGCTTAACACATACGGAAAACACATTACAATCCAATCAGATAATGTCACTTAACAATTATCAAATACATGTGCATTTACCCTAATGCATCTAATGCTAATTATCCAATGTCATGTCATCCCTAGACACGACTAATGCATGTGGTACCATTTCCACGTTGTTCAGATTTCAGTCATGACGGACTGTTCAGATTATAGTCATGTACGGACTGTTCAGATTATAGTCATGTACGGACTGTTCAGATTATAGTCATGCACGGACTCTACATCAGTTTTACATCATGCAGGATGCTGTCAGTTTTACATCATGCAGGATGCTCGTCACCCCATTTAAGATGAACTAACAGTTTTACATCATGTTGGATGCGTCGGAACTTACCGAACCACCTTATCTCCCTTGGATAAGCTCAATAACAGTTTTATATCATGTAGGATATGGTTATCATCAACCATCTCTCCCATAAAGAGGAGTCACACAGTTTTATATCATGTTTGGATATGGGCTCCAGATCTCGGATAACATAATCCCATCTTCGGCCACTTTTCATAAACATAGTCCATTTTCATCAATCATTGGAATTCACATGATTCCCATAACACAATTATTCATGAATGCATGATTACTTTTAAACACATCAAATACATGACGCTATCTAGCTTGAAGCTATTCATTCACTGATGCGGAAACACAATTCCAACATCTAACACATTAGGATAACACAATATCCTATCACTCAAATCATAATTATTCACATGATAATTATCTGCATAACCATTTTTATACACATAAAGTTTCATTTACACTTATGTCATAAAACACACATCATTTCCTTAACATTGCAAATTAATGCTAAAACATCACATTGCTCACTTTAAGCTACAACTTATTGCATACACGTTTATCAATCATATAACGATTAACAATAAGTATTAACAGTATCAACATGTATCAATAATCATGTAAGGACACCCTTAAACCATGTTACAAGTGCCTAATTACACTTACGAACATCAACAAAATTGCTGTCACAGAGGCCTTCGCTAAGCGAGGGCTTAGCGAGACATGGCGAACCTCACCAGGAAGTCACCTGCTCATGGCGAGCATTGGCGAGCTTCAACGAACTATTCGCTTAAGCGAAGCTCAGTTCGCTTAGCGAACTACACCAGAAAAATATCTGTTCTTGAGTTTCTCTAAGGCGGTTTAACATGGAATCCACTCAAAAATCCATCTAGACATGTTATAAATTCTTATAAACAGCTAATTCAAGCATATATGGTATCTATGAACATTAATTAACACTCACAAACACCCACATACATCACACTTACAAATTCATACCAATTTCTTGCATTTTAAGCAAGTTTAACAAAACATGCAAATCATTGATCAAACATCTACATATACCCACTTTCAACTCCCCAAAGTTGTTTACCTCATCTACCATGAGTTCACTACACATGTTAGGATCAAAAGAATCCATTTTCCATTAAGAAAATCACCCACAAAACCCACAAGAAAATAGAGTGGAAAGAGTTTGGGAATGGAGGAATCGACATCCTCCCCTCTTTCGAATCACTCACGAATATGTAATCTAACTCTCGTACCTTAGCTCGACGAATCCACAAGCTTGCTCTTTTCTTTCTCTCCCACGAGCTCTCCCTCTCCCTCATGAGCTCCTCCTCTTGCTCTTTCTCAAAAATTGTAACTTATGAGACTATTCATGGTTGACTTGCTACTTATAGCTCTCTCTATTCTCATGGATCAAAGCCCAATTGGCTAAGCCCAATAACCACTTACACGCCCCAAGGCCCAATCAACATAACTTCTCGCTCATTAACTTACGTTCCCGCTAAATGATTATTCGCCGCTTAATAATTTAATTATAAATCACGCCCTCGCGTAATAAAATAATTAAATAACGAATACTAAATTTTGGGTCGTTACAATTCTCCCCCACTTAAAAATATTTTCGCCCTCGAAAATGGCTCGACTAAGAACAACCTCGGATGAACTCTCTCATCCGACTTTCTAATTCCAACTTACATTCTAACCAATGGGTTTCCTCATACTACCTTAACCAAAACATACAAAACACTTCATGCAAATTCGCCCATGATGGCGGCAAAGCAATCCTATACGTCACTTTTCCGAATCATTTTACTTCCCTCGGTATTCCTTTTATACCATCTCCGGTCAAAATAACACTTCTTCCGGATTCACACCAACAATCATTCAAATTCCAAACAAACCAAGTCTGACAAAATCAGTTTATTCCAATCTACACAATGAAGTTTACTACCAACAATAGATCAAGGATAGCTAATCCCTCGATTTGTCGATAGATAGTCAACAATCGTGACAACGGTATAAATCGTTCTTATCAAACTACTTAAAAAATTTCTCTTAACATCTTTCGGTACTCGCAGCACCACTCCAAAACAAAACCACTTAACCCAAAATACTCCGAAAGACCCTTCCGTTGCATACTTCACAACTTTTCAAATTCCATAAGTTCTTAACTGCGTCGAATCTCACTCCAACCATTCATTCGGTAGTACAACTTCTACACTCATTTGTTGTCCAACTTCTCAAAGTTCTTAACACATTCCAAAAATATATTATCTCCAACCGTCAAATTCTTTTCCTTCGCAATTCCCAAATCGTTGCGTCGAACCCCATCATAACTGTTTTATTTTCCAAACACGACAATCACTTATGTGTGAGATAGTCCTTTCCGCAAATTCTTACTTGACATAAGTCACTTTCTTACGTCTCTCTAATACTCGTGCTCGACACGTTTCCAAAGGCTAACTTTCTTATCCCCAAACATCCAAAGGTAACACTTCGCACTTAGCTTATCATCAACCTCTAAGGTTTCATCCAATCTTAGACACTAGTTGTCTGATTATCGTCCAAATGGATTCATTTCCTTCCTCTATTTCTAAGCTTCTCAAATCCTTCCAAGAAATGACTACTCGGTTCAAACATACTCAACCTTTATAAATCCTTCCTAGGCTCTTCTTGATCACCTAGTAATTCTGTATTTAAATCTCAGCTACTATCAAAAGTTGATTCCAAACAACCATGATCTCCGTCTTGTTGATTCCAACACAACTCTCATCAGATTCCTCTGAAAACTTTTCATCAACAAAGCTTCCATCTTTATCACTCTTCCTCCTCTTTGAGGATGAACCATCAAGTGAAAGACAACCAAACAATGGAACATTCTTGCTACGAGTTCCGCTAGAAACACCACCAGTCCCACTTATTGTAATCGAGTTTTTAGTTCCCTAACCACACCTTCCATCCTTGACATCAATCTCCCACTTAACTTAACTCTCAAGGTATCCACCATTCGCATACTCGTCGTATGATCATCACTAGGTTTTCTTACCCTCGACGCACACGTCTTCTCCGTCTCCCAGCAACGGTTTTTACTTAACATTCAATCTTCTCCATCGTTCCCCAATGGCCACATTCTCCCTACGGCTAAACAACTTCATTCCGACTCACTCCGAAATGATCATCTGATACTTCCTCCAAAATATTCTCCAAATAAGAACTCCACTTCGAACAACGCTACTCAATCTTAAACAATCCACTTCAAGAACATCTCTATTCGTCCTTACTTCTCGCGTTCGAAACATCTTGGAGAGACAAAATCTTCTCCCCCACTTATCTCAAACCCACCTTTACACTTCCACTAGAACATCCGGTGTAAGCACCTAACCGTCCTATCGATTCCAAATCTATTCCTCCCAAGAGAAATCTAATACCGACAGCATTCACATGCATGTCGTATGAAAAGGGTAAACATAAGGTAAGATATCTAAGCATCAACTCAAAACCCCGGTGCAGTCCTCTTGACATACACACCACTGCAAAATACATAAACACACTATTCCCGTCTATGCTAACGTAACAACCTACGTAACAACTAGCATACATAATTACTACCACATGTCTATACATATATTTATAACTAAACTATATGTAAGACAATGAAACATCCATGTACACAAGACATCGAGTCAAGTACATGCATTACATTTCGTTTGTTCGCATACTTACAACATCTACTCAAACATGTATAAAACATAGCATGTTCTAAAACAAGTTCTCATCATGAGAATACATTCACATAGTTCAATTAAAGAACCACACTAAGTACTAGTAATCAATCTACCACATGTTATAAACAAACATATAACAACACACATTAGGATCTACTTACATCCTACTCCTTTCTCACTCTAGTGAGAAAATTCATTTTCACTTACTCAAAAGAAAATAATCTTATGTTTTCAACAAAATCTTCATCACATGCAGTTTTACATCATGCTGGATCATTAACAATTAGCAATAAGCATCTACAAACCAAAAGTTCAAACCACACAAATTTTTAAAACTTTAAGCATAAAAATAATCAACCACTACTTGACTTGATAACTTATAACAATGATGAGTATCAATCGCATCAAGTACACACAACAAGAAAAGACAGACACAACTGGCACACATGCTCACTCGATCTGACTGCTCAGACCGGCTCTGATTGACACATAACCTCACAGTCCGAAGACGACCTGCTCTGATACCACTTTGTAACACCCAAACCCGTTATTTAATTAACTCTGCCTTTATAAAATCTTTTTCGAAAATACGCAGCGGAAAAATTGAAAATCTGATTTATAAAGCGCTGGTTTGAATATCACAAACTTCATTCAAAGATAATACTAATACATTTATCTAGTAAAATATTCGAATGAACTAAAAACAAAACCTCGCATCGAACGATGCGTTATTAGTTATACAAAACGGATACTTTTCAAATGAAAACTTAAGACCAACAGAGTATACTAAGAGGACTACATGCATATACATATAAAAACCCCTTTTTCCCGTGTCTCAATCAGAGCAGAGCTTCACCATTGCACTCGGACGAGGCTAACATATAACCTGTCAACCTGGACCCCCAAAGGTCCAGCAAATAACACAAAGCAGAGAGTTAGAAAACATAAACATAAATATAAGTGTGAGTAGTATACTACACACTTCACACGCTATCATACATTTCTAACTCGCGCACATACATCGTCAAATACGACTACCAATTAATCATTCATTTACAAACACACCAATCATATAGTTTCACGTCTTCTCGGACACTACCAAAGTGTTCATTTTATAGTCATGACGGACTTTACACTTGTTCATTTTATAGTCATGACGGACTCTACACTTGTTCATTTTATAGTCATGACGGACTCTGCTCACATACCAAGACATGGCAACAATCATAGTATTAAACAATTAGTAAATACCAAAGCTTAACACATACGGAAAACACATTACAATCCAATCAGATAATGTCACTTAACAATTATCAAATACATGTGCATTTACCCTAATGCATCTAATGCCAATTATCCAATGTCATGTCATCCCTAGACACGACTAATGCATGTGGTACCATTTCCACGTTGTTCAGATTTCAGTCATGACGGACTGTTCAGATTATAGTCATGTACGGACTGTTCAGATTATAGTCATGTACGGACTGTTCAGATTATAGTCATGCACGGACTCTACATCAGTTTTACATCATGCAGGATGCTGTCAGTTTTACATCATGCAGGATGCTCGTCACCCCATTTAAGATGAACTAACAGTTTTACATCATGTTGGATGCGTCGGAACTTACCGAACCACCTTATCTCCCTTGGATAAGCTCAATAACAGTTTTATATCATGTAGGATATGGTTATCATCAACCATCTCTCCCATAAAGAGGAGTCACACAGTTTTATATCATGTTTGGATATGGGCTCCAGATCTCGGATAACATAATCCTATCTTCGGCCACTTTTCATAAACATAGTCCATTTTCATCAATCATTGGAATTCACATGATTCCCATAACACAATTATTCATGAATGCATGATTACTTTTAAACACATCAAATACATGACGCTATCTAGCTTGAAGCTATTCATTCACTGATGCGGAAACACAATTCCAACATCTAACACATTAGGATAACACAATATCCTATCACTCAAATCATAATTATTCACATGATAATTATCTGCATAACCATTTTTATACACATAAAGTTTCATTTACACTTATGTCATAAAACACACATCATTTCCTTAACATTGCAAATTAATGCTAAAACATCACATTGCTCACTTTAAGCTACAACTTATTGCATACACGTTTATCAATCATATAACGATTAACAATAAGTATTAAAAGTATCAACATGTATCAATAATCATGTAAGGACACCCTTAAACCATGTTACAAGTGCCTAATTACACTTACGAACATCAACAAAATTGCTGTCACAGAGGCCTTCGCTAAGCGAGGGCTTAGCGAGACATGGCAAACCTCACCAGGAAGTCACCTGCTCATGGCGAGCATTGGCGAGCTTCAACGAACTATTCGCTTAAGCGAAGCTCAGTTCGCTTAGCGAACTACACCAGAAAAATATCTGTTCTTGAGTTTCTCTAAGGCGGTTTAACATGGAATCCACTCAAAAATCCATCTAGACATGTTATAAATTCTTATAAACAGCTAATTCAAGCATATATGGTATCTATGAACATTAATTAACACTCACAAACACCCACATACATCACACTTACAAATTCATACCAATTTCTTGCATTTTAAGCAAGTTTAACAAAACATGCAAATCATTGATCAAACATCTACATATACCCACTTTCAACTCCCCAAAGTTGTTTACCTCATCTACCATGAGTTCACTACACATGTTAGGATCAAAAGAATCCATTTTCCATTAAGAAAATCACCCACAAAACCCACAAGAAAATAGAGTGGAAAGAGTTTGGGAATGGAGGAATCGACATCCTCCCCTCTTTCGAATCACTCACGAATATGTAATCTAACTCTCGTACCTTAGCTCGACGAATCCACAAGCTTGCTCTTCTCTTTCTCTCCCACGAGCTCTCCCTCTCCCTCATGAGCTCCTCCTCTTGCTCTTTCTCAAAAATTGTAACTTATGAGACTATTCATGGTTGACTTGCTACTTATAGCTCTCTCTATTCTCATGGATCAAAGCCCAATTGGCTAAGCCCAATAACCACTTACACGCCCCAAGGCCCAATCAACATAACTTCTCGCTCATTAACTTACGTTCCCGCTAAATGATTATTCGCCGCTTAATAATTTAATTATAAATCACGCCCTCGCGTAATAAAATAATTAAATAACGAATACTAAATTTTGGGTCGTTACAATTCTCCCCCACTTAAAAATATTTTCGCCCTCGAAAATGGCTCGACTAAGAACAACCTCGGATGAACTCTCTCATCCGACTTTCTAATTCCAACTTACATTCTAACCAATGGGTTTCCTCATACTACCTTAACCAAAACATACAAAACACTTCATGCAAATTCGCCCATGATGGCGGCAAAGCAATCCTATACGTCACTTTTCCGAATCATTTTACTTCCCTCGGTATTCCTTTTATACCATCTCCGGTCAAAATAACACTTCTTCCGGATTCACACCAACAATCATTCAAATTCCAAACAAACCAAGTCTGACAAAATCAGTTTATTCCAATCTACACAATGAAGTTTACTACCAACAATAGATCAAGGATAGCTAATCCCTCGATTTGTCGATAGATAGTCAACAATCGTGACAACGGTATAAATCGTTCTTATCAAACTACTTAAAAATTTTCTCTTAACATCTTTCGGTACTCGCAGCACCACTCCAAAACAAAACCACTTAACCCAAAATACTCCGAAAGACCCTTCCGTTGCATACTTCACAACTTTTCAAATTCCATAAGTTCTTAACTGCGTCGAATCTCACTCCAACCATTCATTCGGTAGTACAACTTCTACACTCATTTGTTGTCCAACTTCTCAAAGTTCTTAACACATTCCAAAAATATATTATCTCCAACCGTCAAATTCTTTTCCTTCGCAATTCCCAAATCGTTGCGTCGAACCCCATCATAACTGTTTTATTTTCCAAACACGACAATCACTTATGTGTGAGATAGTCCTTTCCGCAAATTCTTACTTGACATAAGTCACTTTCTTACGTCTCTCTAATACTCGTGCTCGACACGTTTCCAAAGGCTAACTTTCTTATCCCCAAACATCCAAAGGTAACACTTCGCACTTAGCTTATCATCAACCTCTAAGGTTTCATCCAATCTTAGACACTAGTTGTCTGATTATCGTCCAAATGGATTCATTTCCTTCCTCTATTTCTAAGCTTCTCAAATCCTTCCAAGAAATGACTACTCGGTTCAAACATACTCAACCTTTATAAATCCTTCCTAGGCTCTTCTTGATCACCTAGTAATTCTGTATTTAAATCTCAGCTACTATCAAAAGTTGATTCCAAACAACCATGATCTCCGTCTTGTTGATTCCAACACAACTCTCATCAGATTCCTCTGAAAACTTTTCATCAACAAAGCTTCCATCTTTATCACTCTTCCTCCTCTTTGAGGATGAACCATCAAGTGAAAGACAACCAAACAATGGAACATTCTTGCTACGAGTTCCGCTAGAAACACCACCAGTCCCACTTATTGTAATCGAGTTTTCAGTTCCCTAACCACACCTTCCATCCTTGACATCAATCTCCCACTTAACTTAACTCTCAAGGTATCCACCATTCGCATACTCGTCGTATGATCATCACTAGGTTTTCTTACCCTCGACGCACACGTCTTCTCCGTCTCCCAGCAACGGTTTTTACTTAACATTCAATCTTCTCCATCGTTCCCCAATGGCCACATTCTCCCTACGGCTAAACAACTTCATTCCGACTCACTCCAAAATGATCATCTGATACTTCCTCCAAAATATTCTCCAAATAAGAACTCCACTTCGAACAACGCTACTCAATCTTAAACAATCCACTTCAAGAACATCTCTATTCGTCCTTACTTCTCGCGTTCGAAACATCTTGGAGAGACAAAATCTTCTCCCCCACTTATCTCAAACCCACCTTTACACTTCCACTAGAACATCCGGTGTAAGAACCTAACCGTCCTATCGATTCCAAATCTATTCCTCCCAAGAGAAATCTAATACCGACAGCATTCACATGCATGTCGTATGAAAAGGGTAAACATAAGGTAAGATATCTAAGCATCAACTCAAAACCCCGGTGCAGTCCTCTTGACATACACACCACTGCAAAATACATAAACACACTATTCCCGTCTATGCTAACGTAACAACCTACGTAACAACTAGCATACATAATTACTACCACATGTCTATACATATATTTATAACTAAACTATATGTAAGACAATGAAACATCCATGTACACAAGACATCGAGTCAAGTACATGCATTACATTTCGTTTGTTCGCATACTTACAACATCTACTCAAACATGTATAAAACATAGCATGTTCTAAAACAAGTTCTCATCATGAGAATACATTCACATAGTTCAATTAAAGAACCACACTAAGTACTAGTAATCAATCTACCACATGTTATAAACAAACATATAACAACACACATTAGGATCTACTTACATCCTACTCCTTTCTCACTCTAGTGAGAAAATTCATTTTCACTTACTCAAAAGAAAATAATCTTATGTTTTCAACAAAATCTTCATCACATGCAGTTTTACATCATGCTGGATCATTAACAATTAGCAATAAGCATCTACAAACCAAAAGTTCAAACCACACAAATTTTTAAAACTTTAAGCATAAAAATACTCAACCACTACTTGACTTGATAACTTATAACAATGATGAGTATCAATCGCATCAAGTACACACAACAAGAAAAGACAAACACAACTGGCACACATGCTCACTCGATCTGACTGCTCAGACCGGCTCTGATTGACACATAACCTCACAGTCCGAAGACGACCTGCTCTGATACCACTTTGTAACACCCAAACCCGTTATTTAATTAACTCTGCCTTTATAAAATCTTTTTCGAAAATACGCAGCGGAAAAATTGAAAATCTGATTTATAAAGCGCTGGTTTGAATATCACAAACTTCATTCAAAGATAATACTAATACATTTATCTAGTAAAATATTCGAATGAACTAAAAACAAAACCTCGCATCGAACGATGCGTTATTAGTTATACAAAACGGATACTTTTCAAATGAAAACTTAAGACCAACAGAGTATACTAAGAGGACTACATGCATATACATATAAAAACCCCTTTTTCCCGTGTCTCAATCAGAGCAGAGCTTCACCATTGCACTCGGACGAGGCTAACATATAACCTGTCAACCTGGACCCCCAAAGGTCCAGCAAATAACACAAAGCAGAGAGTTAGAAAACATAAACATAAATATAAGTGTGAGTAGTATACTACACACTTCACACGCTATCATACATTTCTAACTCGCGCACATACATCGTCAAATACGACTACCAATTAATCATTCATTTACAAACACACCAATCATATAGTTTCACGTCTTCTCGGACACTACCAAAGTGTTCATTTTATAGTCATGACGGACTTTACACTTGTTCATTTTATAGTCATGACGGACTCTACACTTGTTCATTTTATAGTCATGACGGACTCTGCTCACATACCAAGACATGGCAACAATCATAGTATTAAACAATTAGTAAATACCAAAGCTTAACACATACGGAAAACACATTACAATCCAATCAGATAATGTCACTTAACAATTATCAAATACATGTGCATTTACCCTAATGCATCTAATGCCAATTATCCAATGTCATGTCATCCCTAGACACGACTAATGCATGTGGTACCATTTCCACGTTGTTCAGATTTCAGTCATGACGGACTGTTCAGATTATAGTCATGTACGGACTGTTCAGATTATAGTCATGTACGGACTGTTCAGATTATAGTAATGCACGGACTCTACATCAGTTTTACATCATGCAGGATGCTGTCAGTTTTACATCATGCAGGATGCTCGTCACCCCATTTAAGATGAACTAACAGTTTTACATCATGTTGGATGCGTCGGAACTTACCGAACCACCTTATCTCCCTTGGATAAGCTCAATAACAGTTTTATATCATGTAGGATATGGTTATCATCAACCATCTCTCCCATAAAGAGGAGTCACACAGTTTTATATCATGTTTGGATATGGGCTCCAGATCTCGGATAACATAATCCCATCTTCGGCCACTTTTCATAAACATAGTCCATTTTCATCAATCATTGGAATTCACATGATTCCCATAACACAATTATTCATGAATGCATGATTACTTTTAAACACATCAAATACATGACGCTATCTAGCTTGAAGCTATTCATTCACTGATGCGGAAACACAATTCCAACATCTAACACATTAGGATAACACAATATCCTATCACTCAAATCATAATTATTCACATGATAATTATCTGCATAACCATTTTTATACACATAAAGTTTCATTTACACTTATGTCATAAAACACACATCATTTCCTTAACATTGCAAATTAATGCTAAAACATCACATTGCTCACTTTAAGCTACAACTTATTGCATACACGTTTATCAATCATATAACGATTAACAATAAGTATTAACAGTATCAACATGTATCAATAATCATGTAAGGACACCCTTAAACCATGTTACAAGTGCCTAATTACACTTACGAACATCAACAAAATTGCTGTCACAGAGGCCTTCGCTAAGCGAGGGCTTAGCGAGACATGGCGAACCTCACCAGGAAGTCACCTGCTCATGGCGAGCATTGGCGAGCTTCAACGAACTATTCGCTTAAGCGAAGCTCAGTTCGCTTAGCGAACTACACCAGAAAAATATCTGTTCTTGAGTTTCTCTAAGGCGGTTTAACATGGAATCCACTCAAAAATCCATCTAGACATGTTATAAATTCTTATAAACAGCTAATTCAAGCATATATGGTATCTATGAACATTAATTAACACTCACAAACACCCACATACATCACACTTACAAATTCATACCAATTTCTTGCATTTTAAGCAAGTTTAACAAAACATGCAAATCATTGATCAAACATCTACATATACCCACTTTCAACTCCCCAAAGTTGTTTACCTCATCTACCATGAGTTCACTACACATGTTAGGATCAAAAGAATCCATTTTCCATTAAGAAAATCACCCACAAAACCCACAAGAAAATAGAGTGGAAAGAGTTTGGGAATGGAGGAATCGACATCCTCCCCTCTTTCGAATCACTCACGAATATGTAATCTAACTCTCGTACCTTAGCTCGACGAATCCACAAGCTTGCTCTTCTCTTTCTCTCCCACGAGCTCTCCCTCTCCCTCATGAGCTCCTCCTCTTGCTCTTTCTCAAAAATTGTAACTTATGAGACTATTCATGGTTGACTTGCTACTTATAGCTCTCTCTATTCTCATGGATCAAAGCCCAATTGGCTAAGCCCAATAACCACTTACACGCCCCAAGGCCCAATCAACATAACTTCTCGCTCATTAACTTACGTTCCCGCTAAATGATTATTCGCCGCTTAATAATTTAATTATAAATCACGCCCTCGCGTAATAAAATAATTAAATAACGAATACTAAATTTTGGGTCGTTACAGAGAGTCCACTAAACTAGCTTGCTATTGGGACTCTCATGTGTCGCTTTTGTGTTGCACTACTGCAATTGCCTGGCGCACCCCACCAATTCAACATCAAAAAATTTCTCTTATTTTATTTATGCGCCTAATATTTCTTCATTTAACCTTACATGTGTTTGAAAATACACAAGTTTGTAAGGGTCGGTAGTCATGTCTAGTAAATGAAAGAAAATTAAATTGCGGGGACGATTTTCATATTTATGAGCGTAAATGATTTTACATGAAAGGTTCAACTCATTACCAAAAATAAATACTCATTTCAATACTCATATATGACATAGAATTTCTCCGCAAAGAGAGTATAAGATATTATAGTCAATAAGATATTACTTTTAATTATAAATAAAGTTTATTGCGGAGGCTCATCTTCCCTAAATGGCACCCCAGTAGGAACACACAAAAAATGATGGTTCAAGGGGCTAGGCTCACCAGGTGTTGTGGGCTGGAGATGCAGCGGCCTGTAATCCCTCCACTGTTAGGAGTAGGAGGTGTTCGCTGCTCTGTGAAACCAGCCTCACGCTGTACCCTCCTTTCTAAGACCCACAAGACTCGTGCCTTCGCTCAAGTCCCATGGCTCAACTCTCAACTTGGAGCGGGCAGGCCAGCATGGTGCACAAACCAGTCCAACCTGTTAAGCCTAAGCCATGTTCCATCACCTTGTTGCCCCCACTCGGGTCACAAGCTGTCGCTACTCAGCTCGGCGAACTTACTAGCATGTCAAGCCTTTATAAACACTTACTTGTGCCATATTCTAGCCGATGTGGGACTTAATGTATCCAAGATGGTGTAGTATTAAATTGGAACATGGTTTCTTAAATGTTGGTTCTCCCCAACTACTTTTGACATGTATTTTTTTAACAATCACTTTTGACATGTTATAACGTTTTAAAAAAAAAAATGTTATCATGGGAGATGAAATATCTTATAAAAAAAATAGGATTTGAAATATGTAAGAATTACGGTTTTAAATCATAATGAAACCTTTTTTGAATTTCTCTCACTCTTATGGTCTCTTTTTTAGTTAACTCACGGCTATCTTTCCCGTGAATAATTGGAAACTATATTTCACGAATCCATGAAATAATTTAATAAAAAAGTGACTAGACAAGTTCTTGAGGGAAACATGGCAAAAATGATTACAAAATGAATAAACTAATCATATTACTTCTGCATTCTCATGAGTAACAGTCCAGTTCTTTGGCAAATTATGTGCGTTGTCCTTCCATAATCTGCAGTTGGCCCAAATGCAGTCCTAAAAACAGCACTACAAAGGTTTAACATTTTAATTTGGATCATATCTCAACCACTCAAACATTTATGGAAGAAGGACCACTCAAACCAAACTGCAAATTTACCAAGATTTAGAAGCCAGCTCATGAAAAACTTATAGTAATTACTGTTTACCGATGAAGTTGTTATTCATTGCATAATGACAATATTAAATAAAAAGATTTCCACTTTGATTTGTTAAAAAAATTCATAAGCTGTAATTGAAAATGATTTCACTTGAACTGAACTAGCAATGGAACAAAAAATGAGAACACTTGGTAGGTAGCATTTAAAAAAACATGCTTTCACTATAATTAAGATATTTGTCAAGCATACTGACTAGAAGACGAGCACTAGTATAGAAACACTATAAGCCATCAAGCTGATTATCAAAACAACTTTTGTTGTGAATATTTTTAAATACTGTTACATAAAAGTGTAGCTCACAGAACACTAGTAGACAAGAAGTTATAGCATAAGAGTCCCACATCGCACAGTCAAAAGAGCAACAGAGCCCATGTCAAATATAAAACCCGCAGCAAGGATGTATTTCAACTCATACCTTTCTCGGCCTTTTGGCTAAGATCAAGTGTAGTATCTGTTCTTATCAGTTTAATATCTGATATGTGGGCCAATGGTCCACGCGATATTAAATTTATTTCTTGAAGGGGAGAGTCCACTAAAATAGCTTGCTATTGGGACTCTCATGTGTCGCTTTTGTGTTGCACTACTGCAATTGCCTGGCGCTACCCACCAATTCAACATCAAAAAATTTCTCTTATTTTATTTATGCGCCTAATATTCCTTCATTTAACCTTACATGTGTTTGCAAATACACAAGTTTGTAAGGGTCGGTAGTCATGTCTAGTAAATGAAAGAAAATTAAATTGCGGGGACGATTTTCATATTTTTGAGCGTAAATGATTTTACATGAAAGGTTCAATACTCATATATGACATAGAATTTCTCCGCAAAGAGAGTATAAGATATTATAGTCAATAAGATATTACTTTTAATTATAAATAAAGTTTATTGCGGAGGCTCGTCTTCCCTAAATGGCACCCCAATAGGAACCCACAAAAAATGATGGTTCAAGGGGCTAGGCTCACCAGGTGTTGTGGGCTAGAGGTGCAGCGGCCTGTAATCCCTCCACTGTTAGGAGTAGGAGGTATTCGCTGCTCTGTGAAACCAGCCTCACGCTGTACCCTCCTTTCTAAGACCCACAAGACTCGTGCCTTCGCTCAAGTCCCATGGCTCAACTCTCAACTTGGAGCGGGCAGGCCAGCATGGTGCACAAACCAGTCCAACCTGTTAAGCCTAAGCCATGTTCCATCACCTTGTTGCCCCCACTCGGGTCACAAGCTGTCGCTACTCAGCTCGGCGAACTTACTAGCATGTCAAGCCTTTATAAACACTTACGTGTGCCATATTCTATCCGATGTGGGACTCAATGTATCCAAGATGGTGTAGTATTAAATTGGAACATGGTTTCTTAAATGTTGGTTCTCCCCAACTACTTTTGACATGTATTTTTTTAATAATCACTTTTGACATGTTATAACGTTTTAAAAAAAAAAATGTTATCATGGGTGTTGAAATATCTTATAAAAAAAATAGGATTTGAAATATGTAAGAATTACGGTTTTAAATCATAATGAAACCTTTTTTGAATTTCCCTCACTCTTATGGTCTCCTTTTTAGTTAACTCACGGCTATCTTTCCCGTGAATAATTGGAAACTATATTTCACGAATCCATGAAATAATTTAATAAAAAAGTGACTAGACAAGTTCTTGAGGGAAACATGGCAAAAATGATTACAAAATGAATAAACTAATCATATTACTTCTGCATTCTCATGAGTAACAGTCCAGTTCTTTGGCAAATTATGTGCGTTGTCCTTCCATAATCTGCAGTTGGCCCAAATGCAGTCCTAAAAACAGCACTACAAAGGTTTAACATTTTAATTTGGATCATATCTCAACCACTCAAACATTTATGGAAGAAGGACCACTCAAACCAAACTGCAAATTTACCAAGATTTAGAAGCCAGCTCATGAAAAACTTATAGTAATTACTGTTTACCGATGAAGTTGTTATTCATTGCATAATGAAAATATTAAATAAAAGATTTCCACTTTGATTTGTTAAAAAAATTCATAAGCTGTAATTGAAAATGATTTCACTTGAACTGAACTAGCAATGGAACAAAAAATGAGAACACTTGGTAGGTAGCATTTAAAAAAACATGCTTTCACTATAATTAAGATATTTGTCAAGCATACTGACTAGAAGACAAGCACTAGTATAAAAACACTATAAGCCATCAAGCTGATTATCAAAACAACTTTTGTTGTGAATATTTTTAAATACTGTTACATAAAAGTGTAGCTCACAGAACACTAGTAGACAAGAAGTTATAGCATAAGAGTCCCACATCGCACAGTCAAAAGAGCAACAGAGCCCATGTCAAATATAAAACCCGCAGCAAGGATGTATTTCAACTCATACCTTTCTCGGCCTTTTGGCTAAGATCAAGTGTAGTATCTGTTCTTATCAGTTTAATATC
Organism: Trifolium pratense; assembly: GCF_020283565.1. Taxonomy (NCBI): domain Eukaryota; kingdom Viridiplantae; phylum Streptophyta; class Magnoliopsida; order Fabales; family Fabaceae; genus Trifolium; species Trifolium pratense. The sequence goes on from NC_060061.1 coordinate 25,327,393, forward strand.
TGATATGTGGGCCAATGGTCCACGCGATATTAAATTTATTTCTTGAAGGGGAGAGTCCACTAAAATAGCTTGCTATTGGGACTCTCATGTGTCGCTTTTGTGTTGCACTACTGCAATTGCCTGGCGCTACCCACCAATTCAACATCAAAAAATTTCTCTTATTTTATTTATGCGCCTAATATTCCTTCATTTAACCTTACATGTGTTTGCAAATACACAAGTTTGTAAGGGTCGGTAGTCATGTCTAGTAAATGAAAGAAAATTAAATTGCGGGGACGATTTTCATATTTTTGAGCGTAAATGATTTTACATGAAAGGTTCAATACTCATATATGACATAGAATTTCTCCGCAAAGAGAGTATAAGATATTATAGTCAATAAGATATTACTTTTAATTATAAATAAAGTTTATTGCGGAGGCTCATCTTCCCTAAATGGCACCCCAATAGGAACCCACAAAAAATGATGGTTCAAGGGGCTAGGCTCACCAGGTGTTGTGGGCTGGAGGTGCAGCGGCCTGTAATCCCTCCACTGTTAGGAGTAGGAGGTGTTCGCTGCTCTGTGAAACCAGCCTCACGCTGTACCCTCCTTTCTAAGACCCACAAGACTCGTGCCTTCGCTCAAGTCCCATGGCTCAACTCTCAACTTGGAGCGGGCAGGCCAGCATGGTGCACAAACCAGTCCAACCTGTTAAGCCTAAGCCATGTTCCATCACCTTGTTGCCCCCACTCGGGTCACAAGCTGTCGCTACTCAGCTCGGCGAACTTACTAGCATGTCAAGCCTTTATAAACACTTACTTGTGCCATATTCTAGCCGATGTGGGACTCAATGTATCCAAGATGGTGTAGTATTAAATTGGAACATGGTTTCTTAAATGTTGGTTCTCCCCAACTACTTTTGACATGTATTTTTTTAACAATCACTTTTGACATGTTATAACGTTTTAACAAAAAAAAATGTTATCATGGGTGATGAAATATCTTATAAAAAAAATAGGATTTGAAATATGTAAGAATTACGGTTTTAAATCATAATGAAACCTTTTTTGAATTTCCCTCACTCTTATGGTCTCCTTTTTAGTTAACTCACGGCTATCTTTCCCGTGAATAATTGGAAACTATATTTCACGAATCCATGAAATAATTTAATAAAAAAGTGACTAGACAAGTTCTTGAGGGAAACATGGCAAAAATGATTACAAAATGAATAAACTAATCATATTACTTCTGCATTCTCATGAGTAACAGTCCAGTTCTTTGGCAAATTATGTGTGTTGTCCTTCCATAATCTGCAGTTGGCCCAAATGCAGTCCTAAAAACAGCACTACAAAGGTTTAACATTTTAATTTGGATCATATCTCAACCACTCAAACATTTATGGAAGAAGGACCACTCAAACCAAACTGCAAATTTACCAAGATTTAGAAGCCAGCTCATGAAAAACTTATAGTAATTACTGTTTACCGATGAAGTTGTTATTCATTGCATAATGAAAATATTAAATAAAAAGATTTCCACTTTGATTTGTTAAAAAAATTCATAAGCTGTAATTGAAAATGATTTCACTTGAACTGAACTAGCAATGGAACAAAAAATGAGAACACTTGGTAGGTAGCATTTAAAAAAACATGCTTTCACTATAATTAAGATATTTGTCAAGCATACTGACTAGAAGACAAGCACTAGTATAAAAACACTATAAGCCATCAAGCTGATTATCAAAACAACTTTTGTTGTGAATATTTTTAAATACTGTTACATAAAAGTGTAGCTCACAGAACACTAGTAGACAAGAAGTTATAGCATAAGAGTCCCACATCGCACAGTCAAAAGAGCAACAGAGCCCATGTCAAATATAAAACCCGCAGCAAGGATGTATTTCAACTCATACCTTTCTCGGCCTTTTGGCTAAGATCAAGTGTAGTATTTGTTCTTATCAGTTTAATATCTGATATGTGGGCCAATGGTCCACGCGATATTAAATTTATTTCTTGAAGGGGAGAGTCCACTAAAATAGCTTGCTATTGGGACTCTCATGTGTCGCTTTTGTGTTGCACTACTGCAATTGCCTGGCGCTACCCACCAATTCAACATCAAAAAATTTCTCTTATTTTATTTATGCGCCTAATATTCCTTCATTTAACCTTACATGTGTTTGCAAATACACAAGTTTGTAAGGGTCGGTAGTCATGTCTAGTAAATGAAAGAAAATAAAATTGTGGGGACGATTTTCATATTTTTGAGCGTAAATGATTTTACATGAAAGGTTCAATACTCATACATGACATAGAATTTCTCCGCAAAGAGAGTATAAGATATTATAGTCAATAAGATATTACTTTTAATTATAAATAAAGTTTATTGCGGAGGCTCATCTTCCCTAAATGGCACCCCAATAGGAACCCACAAAAAATGATGGTTCAAGGGGCTAGGCTCACCAGGTGTTGTGGGCTGGAGGTGCAGCGGCCTGTAATCCCTCCACTGTTAGGAGTAGGAGGTGTTCGCTGCTCTGTGAAACCAGCCTCACGCTGTACCCTCCTTTCTAAGACTCACAAGACTCGTGCCTTCGCTCAAGTCCCATGGCTCAACTCTCAACTTGGAGCGGGCAGGCCAGCATGGTGCACAAACCAGTCCAACCTGTTAAGCCTAAGCCATGTTCCATCACCTTGTTGCCCCCACTCGGGTCACAAGCTGTCGCTACTCAGCTCGGCGAACTTACTAGCATGTCAAGCCTTTATAAACACTTACTTGTGCCATATTCTAGCCGATGTGGGACTCAATGTATCCAAGATGGTGTAGTATTAAATTGGAACATGGTTTCTTAAATGTTGGTTCTCCCCAACTACTTTTGACATGTATTTTTTTAACAATCACTTTTGACATGTTATAACGTTTTAACAAAAAAAAAATGTTATCATGGGTGTTGAAACTATCTTATAAAAAAAATAGGATTTGAAATATGTAAGAATTACGGTTTTAAATCATAATGAAACCTTTTTTGAATTTCCCTCACTCTTATGGTCTCCTTTTTAGTTAACTCACGGCTATCTTTCCCGTGAATAATTGGAAACTATATTTCACGAATCCATGAAATAATTTAATAAAAAAGTGACTAGACAAGTTCTTGAGGGAAACATGGCAAAAATGATTACAAAATGAATAAACTAATCATATTACTTCTGCATTCTCATGAGTAACAGTCCAGTTCTTTGGCAAATTATGTGTGTTGTCCTTCCATAATCTGCAGTTGGCCCAAATGCAGTCCTAAAAACAGCACTACAAAGGTTTAACATTTTAATTTGGATCATATCTCAACCACTCAAACATTTATGGAAGAAGGACCACTCAAACCAAACTGCAAATTTACCAAGATTTAGAAGCCAGCTCATGAAAAACTTATAGTAATTACTGTTTACCGATGAAGTTGTTATTCATTGCATAATGAAAATATTAAATAAAAAGATTTCCACTTTGATTTGTTAAAAAAATTCATAAGCTGTAATTGAAAATGATTTCACTTGAACTGAACTAGCAATGGAACAAAAAATGAGAACACTTGGTAGGTAGCATTTAAAAAAACATGCTTTCACTATAATTAAGATATTTGTCAAGCATACTGACTAGAAGACAAGCACTAGTATAAAAACACTATAAGCCATCAAGCTGATTATCAAAACAACTTTTGTTGTGAATATTTTTAAATACTGTTACATAAAAGTGTAGCTCACAGAACACTAGTAGACAAGAAGTTATAGCATAAGAGTCCCACATCGCACAGTCAAAAGAGCAACAGAGCCCATGTCAAATATAAAACCCGCAGCAAGGATGTATTTCAACTCATACCTTTCTCGGCCTTTTGGCTAAGATCAAGTGTAGTATTTGTTCTTATCAGTTTAATATCTGATATGTGGGCCAATGGTCCACGCGATATTAAATTTATTTCTTGAAGGGGAGAGTCCACTAAAATAGCTTGCTATTGGGACTCTCATGTGTCGCTTTTGTGTTGCACTACTGCAATTGCCTGGCGCTACCCACCAATTCAACATCAAAAAATTTCTCTTATTTTATTTATGCGCCTAATATTCCTTCATTTAACCTTACATGTGTTTGCAAATACACAAGTTTGTAAGGGTCGGTAGTCATGTCTAGTAAATGAAAGAAAATTAAATTGTGGGGACGATTTTCATATTTTTGAGCGTAAATGATTTTACATGAAAGGTTCAATACTCATACATGACATAGAATTTCTCCGCAAAGAGAGTATAAGATATTATAGTCAATAAGATATTACTTTTAATTATAAATAAAGTTTATTGCGGAGGCTCATCTTCCCTAAATGGCACCCCAATAGGAACCCACAAAAAATGATGGTTCAAGGGGCTAGGCTCACCAGGTGTTGTGGGCTGGAGGTGCAGCGGCCTGTAATCCCTCCACTGTTAGGAGTAGGAGGTGTTCGCTGCTCTGTGAAACCAGCCTCACGCTGTACCCTCCTTTCTAAGACTCACAAGACTCGTGCCTTCGCTCAAGTCCCATGGCTCAACTCTCAACTTGGAGCGGGCAGGCCAGCATGGTGCACAAACCAGTCCAACCTGTTAAGCCTAAGCCATGTTCCATCACCTTGTTGCCCCCACTCGGGTCACAAGCTGTCGCTACTCAGCTCGGCGAACTTACTAGCATGTCAAGCCTTTATAAACACTTACTTGTGCCATATTCTAGCCGATGTGGGACTCAATGTATCCAAGATGGTGTAGTATTAAATTGGAACATGGTTTCTTAAATGTTGGTTCTCCCCAACTACTTTTGACATGTATTTTTTTAACAATCACTTTTGACATGTTATAACGTTTTAACAAAAAAAATGTTATCATGGGTGTTGAAACTATCTTATAAAAAAAATAGGATTTGAAATATGTAAGAATTACGGTTTTAAATCATAATGAAACCTTTTTTGAATTTCCCTCACTCTTATGGTCTCCTTTTTAGTTAACTCACGGCTATCTTTCCCGTGAATAATTGGAAACTATATTTCACGAATCCATGAAATAATTTAATAAAAAAGTGACTAGACAAGTTCTTGAGGGAAACATGGCAAAAATGATTACAAAATGAATAAACTAATCATATTACTTCTGCATTCTCATGAGTAACAGTCCAGTTCTTTGGCAAATTATGTGTGTTGTCCTTCCATAATCTGCAGTTGGCCCAAATGCAGTCCTAAAAACAGCACTACAAAGGTTTAACATTTTAATTTGGATCATATCTCAACCACTCAAACATTTATGGAAGAAGGACCACTCAAACCAAACTGCAAATTTACCAAGATTTAGAAGCCAGCTCATGAAAAACTTATAGTAATTACTGTTTACCGATGAAGTTGTTATTCATTGCATAATGACAATATTAAATAAAAAGATTTCCACTTTGATTTGTTAAAAAAATTCATAAGCTGTAATTGAAAATGATTTCACTTGAACTGAACTAGCAATGGAACAAAAAATGAGAACACTTGGTAGGTAGCATTTAAAAAAACATGCTTTCACTATAATTAAGATATTTGTCAAGCATACTGACTAGAAGACAAGCACTAGTATAAAAACACTATAAGCCATCAAGCTGATTATCAAAACAACTTTTGTTGTGAATATTTTTAAATACTGTTACATAAAAGTGTAGCTCACAGAACACTAGTAGACAAGAAGTTATAGCATAAGAGTCCCACATCGCACAGTCAAAAGAGCAACAGAGCCCATGTCAAATATAAAACCCGCAGCAAGGATGTATTTCAACTCATACCTTTCTCGGCCTTTTGGCTAAGATCAAGTGTAGTATCTGTTCTTATCAGTTTAATATCTGATATGTGGGCCAATGGTCCACGCGATATTAAATTTATTTCTTGAAGGGGAGAGTCCACTAAAATAGCTTGCTATTGGGACTCTCATGTGTCGCTTTTGTGTTGCACTACTGCAATTGCCTGGCGCTACCCACCAATTCAACATCAAAAAATTTCTCTTATTTTATTTATGCGCCTAATATTCCTTCATTTAACCTTACATGTGTTTGCAAATACACAAGTTTGTAAGGGTCGGTAGTCATGTCTAGTAAATGAAAGAAAATTAAATTGCGGGGACGATTTTCATATTTTTGAGCGTAAATGATTTTACATGAAAGGTTCAATACTCATATATGACATAGAATTTCTCCGCAAAGAGAGTATAAGATATTATAGTCAATAAGATATTACTTTTAATTATAAATAAAGTTTATTGCGGAGGCTCGTCTTCCCTAAATGGCACCCCAATAGGAACCCACAAAAAATGATGGTTCAAGGGGCTAGGCTCACCAGGTGTTGTGGGCTAGAGGTGCAGCGGCCTGTAATCCCTCCACTGTTAGGAGTAGGAGGTATTCGCTGCTCTGTGAAACCAGCCTCACGCTGTACCCTCCTTTCTAAGACCCACAAGACTCGTGCCTTCGCTCAAGTCCCATGGCTCAACTCTCAACTTGGAGCGGGCAGGCCAGCATGGTGCACAAACCAGTCCAACCTGTTAAGCCTAAGCCATGTTCCATCACCTTGTTGCCCCCACTCGGGTCACAAGCTGTCGCTACTCAGCTCGGCGAACTTACTAGCATGTCAAGCCTTTATAAACACTTACGTGTGCCATATTCTAGCCGATGTGGGACTCAATGTATCCAAGATGGTGTAGTATTAAATTGGAACATGGTTTCTTAAATGTTGGTTCTCCCCAACTACTTTTGACATGTATTTTTTTAACAATCACTTTTGACATGTTATAACGTTTTAACAAAAAAAATGTTATCATGGGTGTTGAAACTATCTTATAAAAAAAATAGGATTTGAAATATGTAAGAATTACGGTTTTAAATCATAATGAAACCTTTTTTGAATTTCCCTCACTCTTATGGTCTCCTTTTTAGTTAACTCACGGCTATCTTTCCCGTGAATAATTGGAAACTATATTTCACGAATCCATGAAATAATTTAATAAAAAAGTGACTAGACAAGTTCTTGAGGGAAACATGGCAAAAATGATTACAAAATGAATAAACTAATCATATTACTTCTGCATTCTCATGAGTAACAGTCCAGTTCTTTGGCAAATTATGTGTGTTGTCCTTCCATAATCTGCAGTTGGCCCAAATGCAGTCCTAAAAACAGCACTACAAAGGTTTAACATTTTAATTTGGATCATATCTCAACCACTCAAACATTTATGGAAGAAGGACCACTCAAACCAAACTGCAAATTTACCAAGATTTAGAAGCCAGCTCATGAAAAACTTATAGTAATTACTGTTTACCGATGAAGTTGTTATTCATTGCATAATGACAATATTAAATAAAAAGATTTCCACTTTGATTTGTTAAAAAAATTCATAAGCTGTAATTGAAAATGATTTCACTTGAACTGAACTAGCAATGGAACAAAAAATGAGAACACTTGGTAGGTAGCATTTAAAAAAACATGCTTTCACTATAATTAAGATATTTGTCAAGCATACTGACTAGAAGACAAGCACTAGTATAAAAACACTATAAGCCATCAAGCTGATTATCAAAACAACTTTTGTTGTGAATATTTTTAAATACTGTTACATAAAAGTGTAGCTCACAGAACACTAGTAGACAAGAAGTTATAGCATAAGAGTCCCACATCGCACAGTCAAAAGAGCAACAGAGCCCATGTCAAATATAAAACCCGCAGCAAGGATGTATTTCAACTCATACCTTTCTCGGCCTTTTGGCTAAGATCAAGTGTAGTATTTGTTCTTATCAGTTTAATATCTGATATGTGGGCCAATGGTCCACGCGATATTAAATTTATTTCTTGAAGGGGAGAGTCCACTAAAATAGCTTGCTATTGGGACTCTCATGTGTCGCTTTTGTGTTGCACTACTGCAATTGCCTGGCGCTACCCACCAATTCAACATCAAAAAATTTCTCTTATTTTATTTATGCGCCTAATATTCCTTCATTTAACCTTACATGTGTTTGCAAATACACAAGTTTGTAAGGGTCGGTAGTCATGTCTAGTAAATGAAAGAAAATAAAATTGTGGGGACGATTTTCATATTTTTGAGCGTAAATGATTTTACATGAAAGGTTCAATACTCATACATGACATAGAATTTCTCCGCAAAGAGAGTATAAGATATTATAGTCAATAAGATATTACTTTTAATTATAAATAAAGTTTATTGCGGAGGCTCATCTTCCCTAAATGGCACCCCAATAGGAACCCACAAAAAATGATGGTTCAAGGGGCTAGGCTCACCAGGTGTTGTGGGCTGGAGGTGCAGCGGCCTGTAATCCCTCCACTGTTAGGAGTAGGAGGTGTTCGCTGCTCTGTGAAACCAGCCTCACGCTGTACCCTCCTTTCTAAGACTCACAAGACTCGTGCCTTCGCTCAAGTCCCATGGCTCAACTCTCAACTTGGAGCGGGCAGGCCAGCATGGTGCACAAACCAGTCCAACCTGTTAAGCCTAAGCCATGTTCCATCACCTTGTTGCCCCCACTCGGGTCACAAGCTGTCGCTACTCAGCTCGGCGAACTTACTAGCATGTCAAGCCTTTATAAACACTTACTTGTGCCATATTCTAGCCGATGTGGGACTTAATGTATCCAAGATGGTGTAGTATTAAATTGGAACATGGTTTCTTAAATGTTGGTTCTCCCCAACTACTTTTGACATGTATTTTTTTAACAATCACTTTTGACATGTTATAACGTTTTAAAAAAAAAAATGTTATCATGGGTGATGAAACATCTTATAAAAAAAATAGGATTTGAAATATGTAAGAATTACGGTTTTAAATCATAATGAAACCTTTTTTGAATTTCTCTCACTCTTATGGTCTCTTTTTTTAGTTAACTCACGGCTATCTTTCCCGTGAATAATTGGAAACTATATTTCACGAATCCATGAAATAATTTAATAAAAAAGTGACTAGACAAGTTCTTGAGGGAAACATGGCAAAAATGATTACAAAATGAATAAACTAATCATATTACTTCTGCATTCTCATGAGTAACAGTCCAGTTCTTTGGCAAATTATGTGTGTTGTCCTTCCATAATCTGCAGTTGGCCCAAATGCAGTCCTAAAAACAGCACTACAAAGGTTTAACATTTTAATTTGGATCATATCTCAACCACTCAAACATTTATGGAAGAAGGACCACTCAAACCAAACTGCAAATTTACCAAGATTTAGAAGCCAGCTCATGAAAAACTTATAGTAATTACTGTTTACCGATGAAGTTGTTATTCATTGCATAATGACAATATTAAATAAAAAGATTTCCACTTTGATTTGTTAAAAAAATTCATAAGCTGTAATTGAAAATGATTTCACTTGAACTGAACTAGCAATGGAACAAAAAATGAGAACACTTGGTAGGTAGCATTTAAAAAAACATGCTTTCACTATAATTAAGATATTTGTCAAGCATACTGACTAGAAGACAAGCACTAGTATAGAAACACTATAAGCCATCAAGCTGATTATCAAAACAACTTTTGTTGTGAATATTTTTAAATACTGTTACATAAAAGTGTAGCTCACAGAACACTAGTAGACAAGAAGTTATAGCATAAGAGTCCCACATCGCACAGTCAAAAGAGCAACAGAGCCCATGTCAAATATAAAACCCGCAGCAAGGATGTATTTCAACTCATACCTTTCTCGGCCTTTTGGCTAAGATCAAGTGTAGTATCTGTTCTTATCAGTTTAATATCTGATATGTGGGCCAATGGTCCACGCGATATTAAATTTATTTCTTGAAGGGGAGAGTCCACTAAAATAGCTTGCTATTGGGACTCTCATGTGTCGCTTTTGTGTTGCACTACTGCAATTGCCTGGCGCTACCCACCAATTCAACATCAAAAAATTTCTCTTATTTTATTTATGCGCCTAATATTCCTTCATTTAACCTTACATGTGTTTGCAAATACACAAGTTTGTAAGGGTCGGTAGTCATGTCTAGTAAATGAAAGAAAATTAAATTGCGGGGACGATTTTCATATTTTTGAGCGTAAATGATTTTACATGAAAGGTTCAATACTCATATATGACATAGAATTTCTCCGCAAAGAGAGTATAAGATATTATAGTCAATAAGATATTACTTTTAATTATAAATAAAGTTTATTGCGGAGGCTCATCTTCCCTAAATGGCACCCCAATAGGAACCCACAAAAAATGATGGTTCAAGGGGCTAGGCTCACCAGGTGTTGTGGGCTGGAGGTGCAGCGGCCTGTAATCCCTCCACTGTTAGGAGTAGGAGGTGTTCGCTGCTCTGTGAAACCAGCCTCACGCTGTACCCTCCTTTCTAAGACCCACAAGACTCGTGCCTTCTCTCAAGTCCCATGGCTCAACTCTCAACTTGGAGCGGGCAGGCCAGCATGGTGCACAAACCAGTCCAACCTGTTAAGCCTAAGCCATGTTCCATCACCTTGTTGCCCCCACTCGGGTCACAAGCTGTCGCTACTCAGCTCGGCGAACTTACTAGCATGTCAAGCCTTTATAAACACTTACTTGTGCCATATTCTAGCCGATGTGGGACTTAATGTATCCAAGATGGTGTAGTATTAAATTGGAACATGGTTTCTTAAATGTTGGTTCTCCCCAACTACTTTTGACATGTATTTTTTTAACAATCACTTTTGACATGTTATAACGTTTTAACAAAAAAAAAATGTTATCATGGGTGATGAAACATCTTATAAAAAAAATAGGATTTGAAATATGTAAGAATTACGGTTTTAAATCATAATGAAACCTTTTTTGAATTTCTCTCACTCTTATGGTCTCTTTTTTAGTTAACTCACGGCTATCTTTCCCGTGAATAATTGGAAACTATATTTCACGAATCCATGAAATAATTTAATAAAAAAGTGACTAGACAAGTTCTTGAGGGAAACATGGCAAAAATGATTACAAAATGAATAAACTAATCATATTACTTCTGCATTCTCATGAGTAACAGTCCAGTTCTTTGGCAAATTATGTGTGTTGTCCTTCCATAATCTGCAGTTGGCCCAAATGCAGTCCTAAAAACAGCACTACAAAGGTTTAACATTTTAATTTGGATCATATCTCAACCACTCAAACATTTATGGAAGAAGGACCACTCAAACCAAACTGCAAATTTACCAAGATTTAGAAGCCAGCTCATGAAAAACTTATAGTAATTACTGTTTACCGATGAAGTTGTTATTCATTGCATAATGACAATATTAAATAAAAAGATTTCCACTTTGATTTGTTAAAAAAATTCATGAGCTGTAATTGAAAATGATTTCACTTGAACTGAACTAGCAATGGAACAAAAAATGAGAACACTTGGTAGGTAGCATTTAAAAAAAACATGCTTTCACTATAATTAAGATATTTGTCAAGCATACTGACTAGAAGACAAGCACTAGTATAGAAACACTATAAGCCATCAAGCTGATTATCAAAACAACTTTTGTTGTGAATATTTTTAAATACTGTTACATAAAAGTGTAGCTCACAGAACACTAGTAGACAAGAAGTTATAGCATAAGAGTCCCACATCGCACAGTCAAAAGAGCAACAGAGCCCATGTCAAATATAAAACCCGCAGCAAGGATGTATTTCAACTCATACCTTTCTCGGCCTTTTGGCTAAGATCAAGTGTAGTATCTGTTCTTATCAGTTTAATATCTGATATGTGGGCCAATGGTCCACGCGATATTAAATTTATTTCTTGAAGGGGAGAGTCCACTAAAATAGCTTGCTATTGGGACTCTCATGTGTCGCTTTTGTGTTGCACTACTGCAATTGCCTGGCGCTACCCACCAATTCAACATCAAAAAATTTCTCTTATTTTATTTATGCGCCTAATATTCCTTCATTTAACCTTACATGTATTTGCAAATACACAAGTTTGTAAGGGTCGGTAGTCATGTCTAGTAAATGAAAGAAAATTAAATTGCGGGGACGATTTTCATATTTTTTAGCGTAAATGATTTTACATGAAAGGTTCAATACTCATATATGACATAGAATTTCTCCGCAAAGAGAGTATAAGATATTATAGTCAATAAGATATTACTTTTAATTATATATAAAGTTTATTGTGGAGGCTCGTCTTCCCTAAATGGCACCCCAATAGGAACCCACAAAAAATGATGGTTCAAGGGGCTAGGCTCACCAGGTGTTGTGGGCTGGAGGTGCAGCGGCCTGTAATCCCTCCACTGTTAGGAGTAGGAGGTGTTCGCTGCTCTGTGAAACCAGCCTCACGCTGTACCCTCCTTTCTAAGACCCACAAGACTCGTGCCTTCGCTCAAGTCCCATGGCTCAACTCTCAACTTGGAGCGGGCAGGCCAGCATGGTGCACAAACCAGTCCAACCTGTTAAGCCTAAGCCATGTTCCATCACCTTGTTGCCCCCACTCGGGTCACAAGTTGTCGCTACTCAGCTCGGCGAACTTACTAGCATGTCAAGCCTTTATAAACACTTACTTGTGCCATATTCTAGCCGATGTGGGACTTAATGTATCCAAGATGGTGTAGTATTAAATTGGAACATGGTTTCTTAAATGTTGGTTCTCCCCAACTACTTTTGACATGTATTTTTTTAACAATCACTTTTGACATGTTATAACGTTTTAACAAAAAAAAAATGTTATCATGGGTGATGAAACATCTTATAAAAAAAATAGGATTTGAAATATGTAAGAATTACGGTTTTAAATCATAATGAAACCTTTTTTGAATTTCCCTCACTCTTATGGTCTCCTTTTTAGTTAACTCACGGCTATCTTTCCCGTGAATAATTGGAAACTATATTTCACGAATCCATGAAATAATTTAATAAAAAAGTGACTAGACAAGTTCTTGAGGGAAACATGGAAAAAATGATTACAAAATGAATAAACTAATCATATTACTTCTGCATTCTCATGAGTAACAGTCCAGTTCTTTGGCAAATTATGTGCGTTGTCCTTCCATAATCTGCAGTTGGCCCAAATGCAGTCCTAAAAACAGCACTACAAAGGTTTAACATTTTAATTTGGATCATATCTCAACCACTCAAACATTTATGGAAGAAGGACCACTCAAACCAAACTGCAAATTTACCAAGATTTAGAAGCCAGCTCATGAAAAACTTATAGTAATTACTGTTTACCGATGAAGTTGTTATTCATTGCATAATGACAATATTAAATAAAAAGATTTCCACTTTGATTTGTTAAAAAAATTCATAAGCTGTAATTGAAAATGATTTCACTTGAACTGAACTAGCAATGGAACAAAAAATGAGAACACTTGGTAGGTAGCATTTAAAAAAACATGCTTTCACTATAATTAAGATATTTGTCAAGCATACTGACTAGAAGACAAGCACTAGTATAAAAACACTATAAGCCATCAAGCTGATTATCAAAACAACTTTTGTTGTGAATATTTTTAAATACTGTTACATAAAAGTGTAGCTCACAGAACACTAGTAGACAAGAAGTTATAGCATAAGAGTCCCACATCGCACAGTCAAAAGAGCAACAGAGCCCATGTCAAATATAAAACCCGCAGCAAGGATGTATTTCAACTCATACCTTTCTCGGCCTTTTGGCTAAGATCAAGTGTAGTATTTGTTCTTATCAGTTTAATATCTGATATGTGGGCCAATGGTCCACGCGATATTAAATTTATTTCTTGAAGGGGAGAGTCCACTAAAATTGCTTGCTATTGGGACTCTCATGTGTGGCTTTTGTGTTGCACTACTGCAATTGCCTGGCGCTACCCACCAATTCAACATCAAAAAATTTCTCTTATTTTATTTATGCGCCTAATATTCCTTCATTTAACCTTACATGTGTTTGCAAATACACAAGTTTGTAAGGGTCGGTAGTCATGTCTAGTAAATGAAAGAAAATTAAATTGCGGGGACGATTTTCATATTTTTTAGCGTAAATGATTTTACATGAAAGGTTCAATACTCATATATGACATAGAATTTCTCCGCAAAGAGAGTATAAGATATTATAGTCAATAAGATATTACTTTTAATTATAAATAAAGTTTATTGCGGAGGCTCATCTTCCCTAAATGGCACCCCAATAGGAACCCACAAAAAATGATGGTTCAAGGGGCTAGGCTCACCAGGTGTTGTGGGCTGGAGGTGCAGCGGCCTGTAATCCCTCCACTGTTAGGAGTTGGAGGTGTTCGCTGCTCTGTGAAACCAGCCTCACGCTGTACCCTCCTTTCTAAGACCCACAAGACTCGTGCCTTCGCTCAAGTCCCATGGCTCAACTCTCAACTTGGAGCGGGCAGGCCAGCATGGTGCACAAACCAGTCCAACCTGTTAAGCCTAAGCCATGTTCCATCACCTTGTTGCCCCCACTCGGGTCACAAGCTGTCGCTACTCAGCTCGGCGAACTTACTAGCATGTCAAGCCTTTATAAACACTTACTTGTGCCATATTCTAGCCGATGTGGGACTTAATGTATCCAAGATGGTGTAGTATTAAATTGGAACATGGTTTCTTAAATGTTGGTTCTCCCCAACTACTTTTGACATGTATTTTTTTAACAATCACTTTTGACATGTTATAACGTTTTAACAAAAAAAAAATGTTATCATGGGTGATGAAACATCTTATAGAAAAAATAGGATTTGAAATATGTAAGAATTACGGTTTTAAATCATAATGAAACCTTTTTTGAATTTCTCTCACTCTTATGGTCTCTTTTTTAGTTAACTCACGGCTATCTTTCCCGTGAATAATTGGAAACTATATTTCACGAATCCATGAAATAATTTAATAAAAAAGTGACTAGACAAGTTCTTGAGGGAAACATGGCAAAAATGATTACAAAATGAATAAACTAATCATATTACTTCTGCATTCTCATGAGTAACAGTCCAGTTCTTTGGCAAATTATGTGTGTTGTCCTTCCATAATCTGCAGTTGGCCCAAATGCAGTCCTAAAAACAGCACTACAAAGGTTTAACATTTTAATTTGGATCATATCTCAACCACTCAAACATTTATGGAAGAAGGACCACTCAAACCAAACTGCAAATTTACCAAGATTTAGAAGCCAGCTCATGAAAAACTTATAGTAATTACTGTTTACCGATGAAGTTGTTATTCATTGCATAATGACAATATTAAATAAAAAGATTTCCACTTTGATTTGTTAAAAAAATTCATGAGCTGTAATTGAAAATGATTTCACTTGAACTGAACTAGCAATGGAACAAAAAATGAGAACACTTGGTAGGTAGCATTTAAAAAAAACATGCTTTCACTATAATTAAGATATTTGTCAAGCATACTGACTAGAAGACAAGCACTAGTATAGAAACACTATAAGCCATCAAGCTGATTATCAAAACAACTTTTGTTGTGAATATTTTTAAATATTGTTACATAAAAGTGTAGCTCACAGAACACTAGTAGACAAGAAGTTATAGCATAAGAGTCCCACATCGCACAGTCAAAAGAGCAACAGAGCCCATGTCAAATATAAAACCCGCAGCAAGGATGTATTTCAACTCATACCTTTCTCGGCCTTTTGGCTAAGATCAAGTGTAGTATCTGTTCTTATCAGTTTAATATCTGATATGTGGGCCAATGGTCCACGCGATATTAAATTTATTTCTTGAAGGGGAGAGTCCACTAAAATAGCTTGCTATTGGGACTCTCATGTGTCGCTTTTGTGTTGCACTACTGCAATTGCCTGGCGCTACCCACCAATTCAACATCAAAAAATTTCTCTTATTTTATTTATGCGCCTAATATTCCTTCATTTAACCTTACATGTATTTGCAAATACACAAGTTTGTAAGGGTCGGTAGTCATGTCTAGTAAATGAAAGAAAATTAAATTGCGGGGACGATTTTCATATTTTTTAGCGTAAATGATTTTACATGAAAGGTTCAATACTCATATATAACATAGAATTTCTCCGCAAAGAGAGTATAAGATATTATAGTCAATAAGATATTACTTTTAATTATATATAAAGTTTAATGTGGAGGCTCGTCTTCCCTAAATGGCACCCCAATAGGAACCCACAAAAAATGATGGTTCAAGGGGCTAAGCTCACCAGGTGTTGTGGGCTGGAGGTGCAGCGGCCTGTAATCCCTCCACTGTTAGGAGTAGGAGGTGTTCGCTGCTCTGTGAAACCAGCCTCACGCTGTACCCTCCTTTCTAAGACCCACAAGACTCGTGCCTTCGCTCAAGTCCCATGGCTCAACTCTCAACTTGGAGCGGGCAGGCCAGCATGGTGCACAAACCAGTCCAACCTGTTAAGCCTAAGCCATGTTCCATCACCTTGTTGCCCCCACTCGGGTCACAAGCTGTCGCTACTCAGCTCGGTGAACTTACTAGCATGTCAAGCCTTTATAAACACTTACTTGTGCCATATTCTATCCGATGTGGGACTCAATGTATCCAAGATGGTGTAGTATTAAATTGGAACATGGTTTCTTAAATGTTGGTTCTCTCCAACTACTTTTGACATGTATTTTTTTAACAATCACTTTTGACAAACGTTTTAACAAAAAAAAATGTTATCATGGGTGTTGAAATATCTTATAAAAAAAATAGGATTTGAAATATGTAAGAATTACGGTTTTAAATCATAATGAAACCTTTTTTGAATTTCTCTCACTCTTATGGTCTCTTTTTTAGTTAACTCACGGCTATCTTTCCCGTGAATAATTGGAAACTATATTTCACGAATCCATGAAATAATTTAATAAAAAAGTGACTAGACAAGTTCTTGAGGGAAACATGGCAAAAATGATTACAAAATGAATAAACTAATCATATTACTTCTGCATTCTCATGAGTAACAGTCCAGTTCTTTGGCAAATTATGTGCGTTGTCCTTCCATAATCTGCAGTTGGCCCAAATGCAGTCCTAAAAACAGCACTACAAAGGTTTAACATTTTAATTTGGATCATATCTCAACCACTCAAACATTTATGGAAGAAGGACCACTCAAACCAAACTGCAAATTTACCAAGATTTAGAAGCCAGCTCATGAAAAACTTATAGTAATTACTGTTTACCGATGAAGTTGTTATTCATTGCATAATGACAATATTAAATAAAAAGATTTCCACTTTGATTTGTTAAAAAAATTCATAAGCTGTAATTGAAAATGATTTCACTTGAACTGAACTAGCAATGGAACAAAAAATGAGAACACTTGGTAGGTAGCATTTAAAAAAAACATGCTTTCACTATAATTAAGATATTTGTCAAGCATACTGACTAGAAGACAAGCACTAGTATAGAAACACTCTAAGCCATCAAGCTGATTATCAAAACAACTTTTGTTGTGAATATTTTTAAATACTGTTACATAAAAGTGTAGCTAACAGAACACTAGTAGACAAGAAGTTATAGCATAAGAGTCCCACATCGCACAGTCAAAAGAGCAACAGAGCCCATGTCAAATATAAAACCCGCAGCAAGGATGTATTTCAACTCATACCTTTCTCGGCCTTTTGGCTAAGATCAAGTGTAGTATCTGTTCTTATCAGTTTAATATCTGATATGTGGGCCAATGGTCCACGCGATATTAAATTTATTTCTTGAAGGGGAGAGTCCACTAAAATAGCTTGCTATTGGGACTCTCATGTGTCGCTTTTGTGTTGCACTACTGCAATTGCCTGGCGCTACCCACCAATTCAACATCAAAAAATTTCTCTTATTTTATTTATGCGCCTAATATTCCTTCATTTAACCTTACATGTGTTTGCAAATACACAAGTTTGTAAGGGTCGGTAGTCATGTCTAGTAAATGAAAGAAAATTAAATTGCGGGGACGATTTTCATATTTTTGAGCGTAAATGATTTTACATGAAAGGTTCAATTCATTACCAAAAAAAATACTCATTTCAATACTCATATATGACATAGAATTTCTCCGCAAAGAGAGTATAAGATAATATAGTCAATAAGATATTACTTTTAATTATAAATAAAGTTTATTGCGGAGGCTCGTCTTCCCTAAATGGCACCCCAATAGGAATCCACAAAAAATGATGGTTCAAGGGGCTAGGCTCACCAGGTGTTGTGGGCTGGAGGTGCAGCGGCCTGTAATCCCTCCACTGTTAGGAGGAGGAGGTGTTCGCTGCTCTGTGAAACCAACCTCACGTTGTAACCTCCTTTCTAAGACCCACAAGACTCGTGCCTTCGCTCAAGTCCCATGGCTCAATTCTCAACTTGGAGCGGGCAGGCCATGTGAATATATGCCTTGACAGGAACAATGTTGTTTTTGATGATTGACAAAAGAAGTTTAAGAATGACAAAGAATGCAAAAAGCGGAAAAGTTGAGTAAACTTTCAAGACTTGGATTATAGAATTATTGGATTGTAATCCATCTATTTTTAGGATCTTTATGTGAGTAGTAGAAAAAGCTTTCTTGAAAATATATCACACACTCACAATAATTTTCATTTAAATAAAATTTTGCATGAAAATATTTTTGCATGAAAAGTCATAATTTATTAGTAAAATTGCATAATTGTTTTTTTCATTTAAATCATGATTTCGCGTGATCTCTTACTAAAAAGTCATAACTGATTTTATTGTGACTTATTCAATTAGCTCATAATATTGTTTCAACGTGTCTTAATTCTTAGCAAATGCTAATTGAGAGATAATTGATATATTTCCTGAATTGTTTCTAACGGCTACTTTACACTTAATTACCAACGGCTATTTGTTCTTAAGGCAGCTCACTTTCATTTGTCCAATATAAATAGGTGTCTTACGATAGCTCATGATAAGGACTGAATTTTGCATAATATTATATCAAAAATAATACTCATCACTCTCATTATTTTACACTTGCTAATATATTATCTTGAGAGCTTTTTTATACTACATAGTTTACTTGTAGTACTTGTGCTTCAATTTGTTTTATCTACACATATGGTATAATATCTTGTAACTCAATTTATTCCACTTGTATTGGGTGTGATCTCAAGGTTTTCAAGAGAGGTGATATCTCTTGGTTTAGAGGCTCTTGCACAAGGGAGGTGATATCCCATTGTTTGTGTTGAGAGTTCTCGGTTGTAAAGGTTATTAGCTTATCCTGTTATAAAAGCTTGGTGTAGTGAAATCTCAAGGTGCTTTCCTTGGGGATTGGAGTAGGCCCTTTGTTTTTGGCCGAACCAGGATAATTTCTTTGTGTTTTTCTTCTTACCCTTTCATCTCTTTTATTTCTCACTACAAGTTATTTTATTTGGTTAAAATATTTTAAGTGCTTATTTTTAATCATTTTTTAGCACACAATTCACCCCCCCCCTCTTGTGTCGTTTGGAGTCACTTGAACAACAAGTGGCATCAGAGCTTGGACTCTTGTTTAAAGACTAATCGTCTCAAGAGCCAAGATGACTTCAAACAATTTTTATGTGGAAATTTCCATAAATAGACCACCACCCTTCAATGGTGAATGGTATGGTTATTGGAAAGAAAAAATGAAAATTTTTCTTCAAGGTATAGACCTTGATATATGGGATGCCGTGGAAAATGGTCCTTTTATTCCCACTCGTTTAGTTAATAATGTAGTGGTGAATAAACCAAGAAATCTTTGGACCAAAAAGGAAAAAGAAAAGGTACAATACAATTTGAAGGCTAAAACAATCATAAGTATTGCTTTAAGCATGGATGAGTTTTACCGAGTTTCAAATTGTAGTACCGCCAAGGAAATGTGGGACACCCTTCAAGTGACCCATGAGGGAACTCCCGAGGTCAAGAGGGCAAGAATGAACACATTAACTCGTGACTATGAACTATTTAGGATGAAATCGGAAGAAAATATAAAAGATATGCAAACACGATTCATCCACATAGTTAATCATCTCCGAGCACTTGGAAAAACTTTCAATAATGAGGATTTAATTAACAAAGTTCTTGGATGTCTAAATCGGAGTTGGCAACCCAAAGTGACTGCCATTTCAGAATCTAGAGATTTAGCATCTATGGACTTGGCTACTCTTTTTGGAAAACTGCAGGAACACGAGATGCAACTAAATCGACTCATAGAAAATGAAGAAGGAGAAAAGAAAAAGAAAGGGCATGCTTTAGCTGCAACTACCAAAAATAGTGACTTTGAAGGTGGTGACAGTTCTGATGAAGATGACGTGAACATGGCTTTAATGTTTCAAAATTTCAAAAAGTTCATGCGACACCAAGCTAAACCAAAACAATTTCGAAATTCTCAAAAGAAAAGTGATGAAGGAACCTCTTTCAATCCAACATGCTATAAGTGTGGTAAGAAAGGTCATATAAAATCTGAGTGTCTGCTATATCAAAAGAAACATGAGAAATTAGATAGAAGACCACAAATAGAATCTAAAGGGAGAAGGGCTTACATTTCAATGGACGATAACGACACGGATTCATCCGACGAATCAGATAATGAGGAAGCAAATCTATGTCTCATGGTTAATCAAGAAGAAGAGGTAAATTCATTTGAATCTGAGCCCAACTTTACTTATGATGAGTTGCTTTTTATTTGTGAAGAATTAAACAAAGAGTCTAGTAAATTTAAAAAAATTGTTTCTACTTCTAAGAAAACTATTTCCACTCTTGAATCAAAAATTGAAGTTTTAAATAAGGAAATAGATATTCTTAAAGAGAAACAAGTTTTTGTAAGTAATGTCTCTACTTACACCCCTTGTGAAAACAACAAAGAAAATATTGAATGTAATGAATGCAATATATTGAAAGATAAAGTTGAAGATTTGAATAATGTTCTTGCAAAATTCACAATGGGTAGAGACAAACTAGACATCATTTTGGGCAATCAAAAGGCAAGCTATAATAAAGTCGGTTTGGGTTATCAACCAAAAAGACACACTTTACCTTTTAAAAGAAATTTTAGCTCAAACAAGACTTCTAGTAGACCTTTTGTTAAATGTTTCTATTGCAACAAAAATGGTCATACTTCATCTATTTGTAATTTAAGAAAGAACCAATATTTAAATAATAGGTGGGAAGGAATCTCAAATGGCACTTTGCCTAAAGCTAACTCTAAAGGACCCAAAATGATTTGGGTACCAAAAGCCAAAAATTGATTTTGTGTTGTAGGTGTGCTTGGAGTCCAATAACTCAAATATTATATTTTTAATGGCTATTCAAAGCACATGAAATGGGAGAAAAATGAGTTGTCCCTATCATCACCAAAAAGTGGCTATGTATCGCAAGGCGATGTTATTGAAAGTTCTCCAAAAAGAAATTGCAAATTCAAGAGAAGCAAAACTGGTTTACTCTTTTCACTTTATTAATTTTTATGATTTATTTTTTCTGAATATATGCCTTGCCATGATTATTTCTTTCCCGCTTTTTGATAATGCCAAAAGGGGGAGAGTTGTGTGATTTGCATGTTTCAGGGGGAGTAGTTTGTAGATGTTTGCATATAGAAAGGGGGAGAATAATCTGCGCTTATTTCTGATATATATTTTATTATTAATTATTGTTATTCTAACCCTCCATTGAGCAAATCCCACCATGAGATGTTTGTCATCATCAAAAAGGGGGAGAATGTGAATATATGCCTTGACAGGAACAATGTTGTTTTTGATGATTGACAAAAGAAGTTTAAGAATGACAAAGAATGCAAAAAGCGGAAAAGTTGAGTAAACTTTCAAGACTTGGATTATAGAATTATTGGATTGTAATCCATCTATTTTTAGGATCTTTATGTGAGTAGTAGAAAAAGCTTTCTTGAAAATATATCACACACTCACAATAATTTTCATTTAAATAAAATTTTGCATGAAAATATTTTTGCATGAAAAGTCATAATTTATTAGTAAAATTGCATAATTGTTTTTTTCATTTAAATCATGATTTCGCGTGATCTCTTACTAAAAAGTCATAACTGATTTTATTGTGACTTATTCAATTAGCTCATAATATTGTTTCAACGTGTCTTAATTCTTAGCAAATGCTAATTGAGAGATAATTGATATATTTCCTGAATTGTTTCTAACGGCTACTTTACACTTAATTACCAACGGCTATTTGTTCTTAAGGCAGCTCACTTTCATTTGTCCAATATAAATAGGTGTCTTACGATAGCTCATGATAAGGACTGAATTTTGCATAATATTATATCAAAAATAATACTCATCACTCTCATTATTTTACACTTGCTAATATATTATCTTGAGAGCTTTTTTATACTACATAGTTTACTTGTAGTACTTGTGCTTCAATTTGTTTTATCTACACATATGGTATAATATCTTGTAACTCAATTTATTCCACTTGTATTGGGTGTGATCTCAAGGTTTTCAAGAGAGGTGATATCTCTTGGTTTAGAGGCTCTTGCACAAGGGAGGTGATATCCCATTGTTTGTGTTGAGAGTTCTCGGTTGTAAAGGTTATTAGCTTATCCTGTTATAAAAGCTTGGTGTAGTGAAATCTCAAGGTGCTTTCCTTGGGGACTGGAGTAGGCCCTTTGTTTTTGGCCGAACCAGGATAATTTCTTTGTGTTTTTCTTCTTACCCTTTCATCTCTTTTATTTCTCACTACAAGTTATTTTATTTGGTTAAAATATTTTAAGTGCTTATTTTTAATCATTTTTTAGCACACAATTCACCCCCCCCTCTTGTGTCGTTTGGAGTCACTTGAACAACAGGCCAGCATGGTGCACAAACTAGTCCAACCTGTTAAGCCTAAGCCATGTTCCATCACCTTGTTGCCCCCACTCGGGTCACAAGCTATCGCTACTCAGCTCGGCGAACTTACTAGCATGTCAAGCCTTTAGAAACACTTACTTGTGCCATATTCTAGCCGATGTGGGACTTAATGTATCCAAGATGGTGTAGTATTAAATTGGAACATGGTTTCTTAAATGTTGGTTCTCCCCAACTACTTTTGACATGTATTTTTTTAACAATCACTTTTGACATGTTATAATGTTTTAACAAAAAAAAAATGTTATCATGGGTGATGAAACATCTTATAAAAAAAATAGGATTTGAAATATGTAAGAATTACGGTTTTAAATCATAATGAAACCTTTTTTGAATTTCCCTCACTCTTATGGTCTCCTTTTTAGTTAACTCACGGCTATCTTTCCCGTGAATAATTGGAAACTATATTTCACGAATCCATGAAATAATTTAATAAAAAAGTGACTAGACAAGTTCTTGAGGGAAACATGGAAAAAATGATTACAAAATGAATAAACTAATCATATTACTTCTGCATTCTCATGAGTAACAGTCCAGTTCTTTGGCAAATTATGTGCGTTGTCCTTCCATAATCTGCAGTTGGCCCAAATGCAGTCCTAAAAACAGCACTACAAAGGTTTAACATTTTAATTTGGATCATATCTCAACCACTCAAACATTTATGGAAGAAGGACCACTCAAACCAAACTGCAAATTTACCAAGATTTAGAAGTCAGCTCATGAAAAACTTATAGTAATTACTGTTTACCGATGAAGTTGTTATTCATTGCATAATGACAATATTAAATAAAAAGATTTCCACTTTGATTTGTTAAAAAAATTCATAAGCTGTAATTGAAAATGATTTCACTTGAACTGAACTAGCAATGGAACAAAAAATGAGAACACTTGGTAGGTAGCATTTAAAAAAACATGCTTTCACTATAATTAAGATATTTGTCAAGCATACTGACTAGAAGACAAGCACTAGTATAAAAACACTATAAGCCATCAAGCTGATTATCAAAACAACTTTTGTTGTGAATATTTTTAAATACTGTTACATAAAAGTGTAGCTCACAGAACACTAGTAGACAAGAAGTTATAGCATAAGAGTCCCACATCGCATAGTCAAAAGAGCAACAGAGCCCATGTCAAAGATAAAACCCGCAGCAAGGATGTATTTCAACTCATACCTTTCTCGGCCTTTTGGCTAAGATCAAGTGTAGTATTTGTTCTTATCAGTTTAATATCTGATATGTGGGCCAATGGTCCACGCGATATTAAATTTATTTCTTGAAGGGGAGAGTCCACTAAAATTGCTTGCTATTGGGACTCTCATGTGTCGCTTTTGTGTTGCACTACTGCAATTGCCTGGCGCTACCCACCAATTCAACATCAAAAAATTTCTCTTATTTTATTTATGCGCCTAATATTCCTTCATTTAACCTTACATGTGTTTGCAAATACACAAGTTTGTAAGGGTCGGTAGTCATGTCTAGTAAATGAAAGAAAATTAAATTGCGGGGACGATTTTCATATTTTTGAGCGTAAATGATTTTACATGAAAGGTTCAATACTCATATATGACATAGAATTTCTCCGCAAAGTGAGTATAAGATATTATAGTCAATAAGATATTACTTTTAATTATAAATAAAGTTTATTGCGGAGGCTCATCTTCCCTAAATGGCACCCCAATAGGAACCCACAAAAAATGATGGTTCAAGGGGCTAGGCTCACCAGGTGTTGTGGGCTGGAGGTGCAGCGGCCTGTAATCCCTCCACTGTTAGGAGTTGGACGTGTTCGCTGCTCTGTGAAACCAGCCTCACGTTGTACCCTCCTTTCTAAGACCCACAAGACTCGTGCCTTCGCTCAAGTCCCATGGCTCAACTCTCAACTTGGAGCGGGCAGGCCAGCATGGTGCACAAACCAGTCCAACCTGTTAAGCCTAAGCCATGTTCCATCACCTTGTTGCCCCCACTCGGGTCACAAGCTGTCGCTACTCAGCTCGGCGAACTTACTAGCATGTCAAGCCTTTATAAACACTTACTTGTGCCATATTCTAGCCGATGTGGGACTTAATGTATCCAAGATGGTGTAGTATTAAATTGGAACATGGTTTCTTAAATGTTGGTTCTCCCCAACTACTTTTGACATGTATTTTTTTAACAATCACTTTTGACATGTTATAACGTTTTAACAAAAAAAAAATGTTATCATGGGTGATGAAACATCTTATAAAAAAAATAGGATTTGAAATATGTAAGAATTACGGTTTTAAATCATAATGAAACCTTTTTTGAATTTCTCTCACTCTTATGGTCTCTTTTTTAGTTAACTCACGGCTATCTTTCCCGTGAATAATTGGAAACTATATTTCACGAATCCATGAAATAATTTAATAAAAAAGTGACTAGACAAGTTCTTGAGGGAAACATGGCAAAAATGATTACAAAATGAATAAACTAATCATATTACTTCTGCATTCTCATGAGTAACAGTCCAGTTCTTTGGCAAATTATGTGTGTTGTCCTTCCATAATCTGCAGTTGGCCCAAATGCAGTCCTAAAAACAGCACTACAAAGGTTTAACATTTTAATTTGGATCATATCTCAACCACTCAAACATTTATGGAAGAAGGACCACTCAAACCAAACTGCAAATTTACCAAGATTTAGAAGCCAGCTCATGAAAAACTTATAGTAATTACTGTTTACCGATGAAGTTGTTATTCATTGCATAATGACAATATTAAATAAAAAGATTTCCACTTTGATTTGTTAAAAAAATTCATGAGCTGTAATTGAAAATGATTTCACTTGAACTGAACTAGCAATGGAACAAAAAATGAGAACACTTGGTAGGTAGCATTTAAAAAAAACATGCTTTCACTATAATTAAGATATTTGTCAAGCATACTGACTAAAAGACAAGCACTAGTATAGAAACACTCTAAGTCATCAAGCTGATTATCAAAACAACTTTTGTTGTGAATATTTTTAAATACTGTTACATAAAAGTGTAGCTAACAGAACACTAGTAGACAAGAAGTTATAGCATAAGAGTCCCACATCGCACAGTCAAAAGAGCAACAGAGCCCATGTCAAATATAAAACCCGCAGCAAGGATGTATTTCAACTCATACCTTTCTCGGCCTTTTGGCTAAGATCAAGTGTAGTATCTGTTCTTATCAGTTTAATATCTGATATGTGGGCCAATGGTCCACGCGATATTAAATTTATTTCTTGAAGGGGAGAGTCCACTAAAATAGCTTGCTATTGGGACTCTCATGTGTCGCTTTTGTGTTGCACTACTGCAATTGCCTGGAGCTACCCACCAATTCAACATCAAAAAATTTCTCTTATTTTATTTATGCGCCTAATATTCCTTCATTTAACCTTACATGTATTTGCAAATACACAAGTTTGTAAGGGTCGGTAGTCATGTCTAGTAAATGAAAGAAAATTAAATTGCGGGGACGATTTTCATATTTTTTAGCGTAAATGATTTTACATGAAAGGTTCAATACTCATATATGACATAGAATTTCTCCGCAAAGAGAGTATAAGATATTATAGTCAATAAGATATTACTTTTAATTATATATAAAGTTTATTGTGGAGGCTCGTCTTCCCTAAATGGCACCCCAATAGGAACCCACAAAAAATGATGGTTCAAGGGGCTAGGCTCACCAGGTGTTGTGGGCTGGAGGTGCAGCGGCCTGTAATCCCTCCACTGTTAGGAGTAGGAGGTGTTCGCTGCTCTGTGAAACCAGCCTCACGCTGTACCCTCCTTTCTAAGACCCACAAGACTCGTGCCTTCGCTCAAGTCCCATGGCTCAACTCTCAACTTGGAGCGGGCAGGCCAGCATGGTGCACAAACCAGTCCAACCTGTTAAGCCTAAGCCATGTTCCATTACCTTGTTGCCCCCACTCGGGTCACAAGCTGTCGCTACTCAGCTCGGTGAACTTACTAGCATGTCAAGCCTTTATAAACACTTACTTGTGCCATATTCTATCCGATGTGGGACTCAATGTATCCAAGATGGTGTAGTATTAAATTGGAACATGGTTTCTTAAATGTTGGTTCTCCCCAACTACTTTTGACATGTATTTTTTTAACAATCACTTTTGACATGTTATAACGTTTTAACAAAAAAAAATGTTATCATGGGTGTTGAAATATCTTATAAAAAAAATAGGATTTGAAATATGTAAGAATTACGGTTTTAAATCATAATGAACCTTTTTTGAATTTCTCTCACTCTTATGGTCTCTTTTTTAGTTAACTCATGGCTATCTTTCCCGTGAATAATTGGAAACTATATTTCACGAATCCATGAAATAATTTAATAAAAAAGTGACTAGACAAGTTCTTGAGGGAAACATGGCAAAAATGATTACAAAATGAATAAACTAATCATATTACTTCTGCATTCTCATGAGTAACAGTCCAGTTCTTTGGCAAATTATGTGCGTTGTCCTTCCATAATCTGCAGTTGGCCCAAATGCAGTCCTAAAAACAGCACTACAAAGGTTTAACATTTTAATTTGGATCATATCTCAACCACTCAAACATTTATGGAAGAAGGACCACTCAAACCAAACTGCAAATTTACCAAGATTTAGAAGCCAGCTCATGAAAAACTTATAGTAATTACTGTTTACCGATGAAGTTGTTATTCATTGCATAATGACAATATTAAATAAAAAGATTTCCACTTTGATTTGTTAAAAAAATTCATAAGCTGTAATTGAAAATGATTTCACTTGAACTGAACTAGCAATGGAACAAAAAATGAGAACACTTGGTAGGTAGCATTTAAAAAAAACATGCTTTCACTATAATTAAGATATTTGTCAAGCATACTGACTAGAAGACAAGCACTAGTATAGAAACACTCTAAGCCATCAAGCTGATTATCAAAACAACTTTTGTTGTGAATATTTTTAAATACTGTTACATAAAAGTGTAGCTAACAGAACACTAGTAGACAAGAAGTTATAGCATAAGAGTCCCACATCGCACAGTCAAAAGAGCAACAGAGCCCATGTCAAATATAAAACCCGCAGCAAGGATGTATTTCAACTCATACCTTTCTCGGCCTTTTGGCTAAGATCAAGTGTAGTATCTGTTCTTATCAGTTTAATATCTGATATGTGGGCCAATGGTCCACGCGATATTAAATTTATTTCTTGAAGGGGAGAGTCCACTAAAATAGCTTGCTATTGGGACTCTCATGTGTCGCTTTTGTGTTGCACTACTGCAATTGCCTGGCGCTACCCACCAATTCAACATCAAAAAATTTCTCTTATTTTATTTATGCGCCTAATATTCCTTCATTTAACCTTACATGTGTTTGCAAATACACAAGTTTGTAAGGGTCGGTAGTCATGTCTAGTAAATGAAAGAAAATTAAATTGCGGGGACGATTTTCATATTTTTGAGCGTAAATGATTTTACATGAAAGGTTCAATTCATTACCAAAAAAAATACTCTTTTCAATACTCATATATGACATAGAATTTCTCCGCAAAGAGAGTATAAGATAATATAGTCAATAAGATATTACTTTTAATTATAAATAAAGTTTATTGCGGAGGCTCGTCTTCCCTAAATGGCACCCCAATAGGAATCCACAAAAAATGATGGTTCAAGGGGCTAGGCTCACCAGGTGTTGTGGGCTGGAGGTGCAGCGGCCTGTAATCCCTCCACTGTTAGGAGGAGGAGGTGTTCGCTGCTCTGTGAAACCAACCTCACGTTGTACCCTCCTTTCTAAGACCCACAAGACTCGTGCCTTCGCTCAAGTCCCATGGCTCAATTCTCAACTTGGAGCGGGCAGGCCAGCATGGTGCACAAACTAGTCCAACCTGTTAAGCCTAAGCCATGTTCCATCACCTTGTTGCCCCCACTCGGGTCACAAGCTATCGCTACTCAGCTCGGCGAACTTACTAGCATGTCAAGCCTTTAGAAACACTTACTTGTGCCATATTCTAGCCGATGTGGGACTTAATGTATCCAAGATGGTGTAGTATTAAATTGGAACATGGTTTCTTAAATGTTGGTTCTCCCCAACTACTTTTGACATGTATTTTTTTAACAATCACTTTTGACATGTTATAACGTTTTAACAAAAAAAAATGTTATCATGGGAGATGAAATATATTATAAAAAAAATAGGATTTGAAATATGTAAGAATTACGGTTTTAAATCATAATGAAACCTTTTTTGAATTTCTCTCACTCTTATGGTCTCTTTTTTAGTTAACTCACGGCTATCTTTCCCGTGAAAAATTGGAAACTATATTTCACGAATCCATGAAATAATTTAATAAAAAAGTGACTAGAAAAGTTCTTGAGGGAAACATGGCAAAAATGCATACAAAATGAATAAACTAACCATATTACTTCTGCATTCTCATGAGTAACAGTCCAGTTCTTTGGCAAATTATGTGCGTTGTCCTTCCATAATCTGCAGTTGGCCCAAATGCAGTCCTAAAAACAGCACTACAAAGGTTTAACATTTTAATTTGGATCATATCTCAACCACTCAAACATTTATGGAAGAAGGACCACTCAAACCAAACTGCAAATTTACCAAGATTTAGAAGCCAGCTCATGAAAAACTTATAGTAATTACTGTTTACCGATGAAGTTGTTATTCATTGCATAATGAAAATATTAAATAAAAAGATTTCCACTTTGATTTGTTAAAAAAATTCATAAGCTGTAATTGAAAATGATTTCACTTGAACTGAACTAGCAATGGAACAAAAAATGAGAACACTTGGTAGGTAGCATTTAAAAAAACATGCTTTCACTATAATTAAGATATTTGTCAAGCATACTGACTAGAAGACAAGCACTAGTATAGAAACACTATAAGCCATCAAGCTGATTATCAAAACAACTTTTGTTGTGAATATTTTTAAATACTATTACATAAAAGTGTAGCTCACAGAACACTAGTAGACAAGAAGTTATAGCATAAGAGTCCCACATCGCACAGTCAAAAGAGCAACAGAGCCCATGTCAAATATAAAACCCGCAGCAAGGATGTATTTCAACTCATACCTTTCTCGGCCTTTTGGCTAAGATCAAGTGTAGTATCTGTTCTTATCAGTTTAATATCTGATATGTGGGCCAATGGTCCACGCGATATTAAATTTATTTCTTGAGGGGGAGAGTCCACTAAACTAGCTTGCTATTGGGACTCTCATGTGTCGCTTTTGTGTTGCACTACTGCAATTGCCTGGCGCACCCCACCAATTCAACATCAAAAAATTTCTCTTATTTTATTTATGCCCATAACACCTGGTGAGCCTAGCACAAAAATAATCAAGAACATAATAAATAACGAACCAAGTGTACGATAGTTAACAAGATAAAACATAAAAGCTTTAAAACAAAAGCAAATAATGTGCATAGAAGCCTAGTGTTTTTGGAGAAGGGCTATGATCATATCAAATTTGTTGTTCAGAGTGTCCACTTTGGAATCCAGCTTATCCACCTTGGTTGCAAGAACTTGGTGTTCGTACCTCTGCTCTTCAATAGCTTGCTCCAAGACCCTCAGATGATCCACATTTGCTTCCATAGGAGCTTTTCCTTTATCAGATGAAGATTCACCATCCTCTGAATAGTCAATCATAAGCACTTGTTCCTCTATCATTGGCACTTGTTCTTGAGTGAGCAATGCAGCCTCTTGAGCGATCCTCTCAGTTTCTATCCTCTGATCCTCTAAGCACTTGAACAATTTGGAGTCCACCCAGCAGTTGTTGAGCACATGCCGAAGCATATCATCAGCAGCTTGCCTTGCAGATAAAGCTGCAGCCTTAGAGATCTCAGCTTCTTCATGATTAAACATGGTCAATCTCTTCAGACTAGCTCTAGCAAGAGAATCCCTCAGTAGACTTACAACCTCCATGTCCCGTTTACCAATCCCAGCTTTGATGTCCTTCCCAACCATATCTAGAGCATCACAAATCTTGGCCTTGATAGCAGAAACCTCATCATCCACATCAGATGGACATACTAAGAACCTGTTCTTAAGTTTAGACAACCTTAAAAGATCATCATAAAGCTGATTGGATAGGCTTCCAAAAGGGTCAGATGTTGTAGGATAGGTAAAAGGGATTGTGTAAAGCTTGGGTGATTCAGAAGCAGAGTTGGTGTTATGAACAATAGTTACTTCTGAAGGACAAGGAGCACAAGTGTGAACACGTTCAGGAGATACATGTTCAGTACTTGAGGTTGGGTTTGGTTCAGAATTTTGTTCAGAGTTTGTGGGTTCAGAAGTTGGTTCAGGAGATTTGATAGGAGAGGTTTGTTTGGGTTGTTCAGTGGGAGAGTGTATGGGTTCAGGAGATATTTCTGGTTGTGGATCAGATGATTGTTTGGCAGATGTTTCTATTTGGGATTGAGTTTGTGGTGATGGTGATTTTGGTTTGGTGGTTTCGTGAGAGAAAGGGTGATTGTTTAGAGAATCAGGGCTAAGATGTTTTTCTAGTTCATGAAGGGGATCTTCAGAAAGAACTTGTTTGTCCTTCTGTTGAGACTTATCAGAGGAGGTAAGTTTTGAAAGATTTTTCTTACCTTCTTTGATCAGCTCATCAGTTGAACAACTTTGTTCCTCTGAGTCTGAAATATTGATGGGGTCAGGGTGAATGGTTCTAAGAGGTTTGGTGAAACCTAATCCAATTTCAGCTTCATTAAAAGAGATCTTAGGAGTCTTACCTTTTGAAACAGGAACTTGTTTCTTTCTCAGCCTATCAGCAAGAGTTTCCTCATCAGAGTGTGTCTCTTTTGAATCATCTTCATCATCATCCAGCTTAAGTTTCCTCTTAGGAGCTCTAGAGGATTCCTCAGCAACCTTTTCAGCAGGTGCTTCATGCTTCTTCTTTGTTCTTTGTTCAGCAACAGATTGCTCTACCTTGATTTTCTTCTGAGCAAGAAGATCTGGCTGAACTTGTTCCTCTTGAGTCTCAGCCTTTCTTTTGGACTTCCTCTACCTAGGTTTGTACAAACTGACAATTGGCTCCTTTGGTACCATTTCCCTAGTAACAGTATATCCTTCTCCCTTAAGCCTTTCCAAGTAGTTCTGAATTACTTCTTCACAGTCCAATTCAGAAACTATTGGATAACCACCTACATAAAAGGGATCTTCTGTGCGTACTTGGAAATCTTGAGAAGGTTGAACCACCTTAGTGTTGATGAGATGCATTTTGGCTAAGAAGTTTGCAGTCAGAACTTCTGGCATCATCTTATTCTCAACAAGTTCTGGATAAAACTTCTGAAGCTGCTTTACGATTCTCCCTTGAAAAAGTAAGTCAGACAGCAATCTAGGATGAACAATGGTTGTTCTCCTCTAAGACTTGCTGAAGAAAATAGCTTCACATACCCTTTCAAATAGGTAATCTCCCAGATTAACCTTTCTATCAGTAAGAAGAAAATAAATCAAATGACGATGAGGCCAAGAGATTGTATCAGTACCACCTAATCTTGGACAGATAGATGATATGATTATCTTAAACAAAACCCTGCACTCATCAGTCATTCCCTTGACTTTACCCTTCAGCTTCAATTCGATAAACATCCTGTGCAGAAGATCTTCTCTGAATCTAGTATCCTTTTCAAAATCATACCAGAGTTTGTCAACCCAAGTAGAGCGTTGAAGTGAACCTTTGAGAAGGTGAGATTTATGCCGCAGACGTTAGACCTAATCTGAGTACCAGTAAACTCAAGAAGACCCATCTCCTTTCTAGATTTTCCTTTCAGACTTGGATTTCTTTCAATAGCTAGGAGTTCTTCTTGCTTTGCTTCGACCTTGGTGAAGACCTTAGCTTTCATCCAGAAGTGCTTATGGAGATCTAGATAGATTGGACCGTTCAACATCTCGAAATACCTGTCCCAACCTTGAGAAGTGAAATATGGTTTCACATCATACCCATTAGCTTTCAAGCTATTGAAATCGACCATCTTCTCAGGCAAAAGAGTTAAAAGCGATTCTGAGAATTCCATCTCGTTCCCAACATATTCCATGTTCTTGAAGATGAAAGGTGGAATAGTGATAGGATTCGTTGAAGTTGAAGTTGAAGTTGAAGCAGACATGATGAAGGTTTAGGTTAGGGTTGATGCTAACGAGAGAGAAAGAAAATTTTGTTGGAGGTTTAGAGAGATGAAAAGTGTATGTTGTGAGAGTGAAAAGTGTCCAAGTGTATTGTGTAAGTTTATTTAAATGCGTACAGTTAACACAAAAATGGCAAACAAGGGAAGCTACGCTTATTGACAAAAATTTGAATACTAAAAGTCATCATAAACCACCCACTACCTGACACACATAAGCCACGTGTAAAAGATTACTTGGTAACTGCCATCTTAGTGAACAACTGTTCAGTAGCGAATATTGAACGTTTTCCACTTAGATAGGTCAGAGCCTCTGAGTTGAAAAGATTCTATCAGGGCCAAGTACTTCAGAGTTTTTGTATTCAGATGTTCTGAAGCAGAAATTCTGATGTACACAACCTCTTACACCTTAGAAGCCAAAAAAAAAAATTTATTCAGAGATTGAAAACATGTTCAGATGTTTCTTTATAAAATCAAATCTTTCAACGGGTAAGGCTTTAGTAAATATGTCAGCCCATTGATTTTCAGTATCAACGAACTTAATATCTATTATGCCTCTCTGAACATAATCTCTGATGAAATGATGTTTAATTTCAATATGTTTGGCTCTAGAGTGAAGGATAGGATTTTTAGATAAATGAATGGCTGCAGTATTATCACAATATAAAGGAATATTGTGACTGCTTACTTGATAATCTTCTAACTGATATTTTAACCAGAGTAGTTGTGTGCAACACTTAGCTGCTGAAATGTATTCTGCTTCTGCTGTAGACAATGCTATAATAGTTTGTCTTTTACTAGCCCGGGAGATAAGGTTTTCACCAACAAATTGACAATTGCCACTTGTGGATTTTCTTTCAATTTTATCTCCGGCATAGTCGGCATCACAGAATCCATTTAGCACATAATCATTGGATTTCTTATAGAGAAGTCCAAGATTAGTTGTTCCTTTCAGATACCTAAAGATTCTCTTTACATCAGTAAGATGAGACTCTCTAGGATCTGACTGGAATCTTGCACATAAACAGACACTGAATAAAATATCAGGCCTAGAGGCTGTCAGATAGAGTAAGGAACCAATCATACCTCTGTAGACCTTTTGATCTACTTTTCCTTCATCTTCTGTTTTGCTCATGTTGGTTGTTGAATGCATAGGAGTGTTCATTATCTTGCAATCATCTAGATTGAACTTCTTCAGAAGTTCTTTGGTGTATTTAGATTGATGAACATAAGTTCCTTCCTTCTTCTGATTAATTTGAATTCCAAGGAAGAACTTCAATTCTCCCATCATGCTCATTTCAAATTCATCCTGCATTATCTTAGAGAAATTCTTGCACAAGGAAGCATTAGTTGAACCAAAGATAATATCATCAACATAAATCTGAATGATTAAAATATCTTCTTTGGTTGTTTTTCTAAAGAGTGTGCAGTCAACCTTCCCTTTCTCAAAACCCTTTTTAAGAAGGAAATTACTGAGTCTATCATACCAAGCTCTTGGAGCTTGTTTCAGACCATACAGTGATTTCTTCAATCTAAAAACATGTTCTGGGTTTGAGATATCTTCAAAACCAGGAGGTTGTTTGACATACACTTCTTCAGAAATGAAACCATTTAAGAAAGCACTTTTAACATCCATCTGATACAGAGTTATTCCATGATTAACAGCATAAGATAGAAGTAACCTGATAGCTTCAAGCCTAGCTACTGGTGCAAAAGTTTCAGTATAGTCAATCCCCTCTTGCTGACTATACCCTTGTGCAACCAGTCTAGCTTTGTTTCTTACCACTTCACCTTGCTCATTCAGCTTGTTTCTGAATACCCATTTTGTTCCAATAATGTTCTTGTGTGAAGGTTTGGGCACTAGAGTCCATACATCATTTCTTTGAAATTGATTCAGCTCTACTTGCATTGCCACTATCCAAGCATCATCTTGCAGAGCTTCATCAACTTTTGAGGGTTCCATCATTGAGATAAGACCAACCAAGGATTCCTCACTTCTTAGTTAAGATCTTGTTTTTCTTGGACTATCTTTGTTTCCTAGGATCAGTTCCTCTGGATGAGATGATTTGTATTTGAAAGTGTTTCTTGGGGGTTCATCATCTTCAGACTCAACAATAGCAGGTTCAGAAGCTGCTTCATTACTTTGATGTTCAGAGTCTGTTGGAACTATCATGTTCAGAGGTTCTTCAGAGAGTGGATGTTCTGAGTAGTTTGGAATGTCTGAATATTGATCCTCTGATACCTGAAATTTAGAAAAACCTTCCACAAGCTCTGACACTTGGTCAGGCTCTTTGTCATCAAATTTGACATGCATAGTTTCTTCCACAGTATGTGTTTCAGAAATATACAGTCTGTATGCTTTTGAGCGTTCAGAGTATCCTATAAAGATACCCTTATAACCTCTAGCATCAAATGTCTTTAGATGGACTTTATTGTTTAGAATGTAACAAGTACATCCAAACTGATGAAAATAAGAAATGTCAGGTTTTCTTCCCTTGAACAGTTCATAAGTTGTTTTGTTCAACTTAGATCTGATATAGATTCTATTTTGAACATAACATGCTGTGTTTACAGCTTCTGCCCATAAAAACTTTGCTACTTTTGTTTCGTGCATCATGGTTCTGGCCATTTCTTGCAGAGTTCTATTCTTCCTTTCGACAACCCCATTTTGTTGAGGAGTTCTAGGAGAAGAGAATTCATGCAATATGCCATAATTTTCACAAAAGGTTTCAAAAGGTTCATTTTCAAACTCCCCGCCATGATCACTTCTAACTTTTAAAATGGTGTAGCCTTTTTCATTTTGAATTTGTTTGCAGAAGATGCTAAACTCATCATAAGCTTCATTTTTAGTTCTTAGGAATTTCACCCAAGTCCATCTACTGTAATCATCCACAATTACTAATCCATAATTCTTACCATTGATAGAGGCAGTGTTAACTGGCCCAAACAGATCAATGTGAAGAAGTTCCAAAGGTCTTGAGGTAGAAACAATGTTCTTAGGCTTAAAAGATGATTTAGTAATCTTTCCTTTTTGGCATGGACCACAAAGTGTGTTTGAGTGATATTTAATTTTTGGTAAACCTCTGACAAGGTCAAGCTTGCTAAGCTTAGAGATTAACCTCCAGTTAGCATGGCCTAACCTCTTATGCCAGATCCATTTTTCTTCACTCAATGTCAAAAGACAAACCACTTTTTGTTCATTCAAATCAGAAAGATTAATTTTATAGACATTGTTCTTTCTCATTCCTTTGAATACAATGGAGTTGTCAGATTGTTTAGACACAGTACATGATTCCTTATTAAAGACAACTACATAACCATTGTCGCAAAATTGACTTATGCTCAATAAGTTATGTTTAAGTCCATCTACTAACCAAACATCATTAATAGATAGGGAAGAGTTACCTACTGTACCTGTACCTATTATCTTTCCTTTTTGGTTTCCTCCAAAGCCAACAGAGCCTCCCTCTTTAAGAGTCGGCTTTGAAAATAGTCGTTTGTCACCAGTCATATGTCTTGAGCATCCACTGTCCAGATACCATGAATGATTCATGATTCCTCCTTGAGTGGTGAGCTGTATGAGAAACAACTTTAATCATTGTGGTAGAACTCTTCATCACAGTTAATGACAAAATCATCCCAGTATTCTTCTTCTTCATTTCTCAAGTTCTGATTGCAGACTTGAGAACCTGTTAGCCATTTGTCTAAGACATAAGCCTTTCTTCCTCTGCATTGGACTTGTTTCCACATTCTAGGCAGGACATATCCTTTCCTAGTTGGTAAATCTGAATGATACATTATTTCAGCTTTTGGTACCCATTTGCTTCTGGGTCCACGCTTGCTAGTCCTCAAATGCTTGCTATGTTGTTGAGTGTTAGAGAAGGACTTTGGTTTGGAATAATAACTTTTTTGAAATTTTTTCTTCGTTTGAGAGTTGTTATTATTCCAGGACTTGGATTGTTTATGATTCCAGAATTTGTATCTATCACCAATCCATTGTTCTGATTGGTTATATCTTCTAACTCTAGAATCATAAATAATCTGAGTCCTGTATTGCCTCTGAGGTTTGAAGTTTGATTCTTTTCTTTTAAAAACTTTTGAGCTTTTAGATTGACTTGCCTCAGGTACTAAAGTTCCTTTGGTTCCAGAAGTTGAAGCCATAGATTTAGAAGTATTCAGAATATCTGATTTAATATTCTCAGGTTCTGAACAGCTTCTATCTACTGAGCTTTTTCTTCCAGATCCTGAGGAACTTCGTTCCTCTGAGCTATCAGTTTCCAAGTTTCTCAGATCATCAGCCTCATTCCCTATAGCACCAAAATTCTTCCCCTCTTCACTTTGGGGTACAACATAATAAACCCAAGATTTTCCAACCTTTTTGTGATAAGTTTTTAGCTTCGAATATGTTCTACAATATTCATAGCCAATTCCTTCTCCTCTATGTCTCATGACATTATAAATTAAATTTGCAGCTTTGCTCTTTCCAAAGTTGAGATGCACAAACTGTTGAAGAGCCAATTCCTGCTCATCAATGGGTTTGTGACAAACAGCACAACCTTTTTCAAAGTCATTTACTCTGTTCAGAGTTTCTTGATATAGACCTTGAAAATGACCTTCCTGTTCACTCAGAGCATTAAGTCTTTCTTGTAAAGCTTTTTGTTTGCTTAACACTCTGAGATGTTTCTCAATAACTTTGTTAAGCGCAGTTAAAAGTTGAGTTTTAGAACAATCAGAAAATACCTCATCTGTAACTTCTGAATCTGACTCTGACTCATCCTCTGAGTCTATTGAAGCCATTAGTGCTAGATTTGCCTCTTCTTCTTCTTCAACTTCCTCCTCAGATGATAGCTCCTCAAATGTAGCCATCAGACTCTTTTTCAACTTGCTCTTAAATTGTTGCTTCTTTGAGCTGTATCTCTTACTTTTGTCTTTGGAAGACATTTCTGGACAGTCAGCAATGAAGTGTCCTAGCTTCTTACTGTTGAAGCAGTTCTTTTGATCATCTTTCTTGCTGACCGAATTCCTTGAGTTGTTACCTCTGAAGTTCTTTTTGTTAAACCTGTTCCACTGTTGAAACTTGGTGAATAGGGCAAACTCATCTTCACCCATTTCTTCCTCTTGACCATCTGCAGAAGATTCCTCCTCAATGTCAAGAAGCTGAGTCTTAAGAGCTTTGGAAGAAATCCTAGTTGACTGTAAAGCCACAGACTTGGACTTCTTCTTAGCTTCTGAATCAGCATCCAGAACCATCTCATGGCTTCTGAGATTGCTTATCAGAGCCTCAAGACTCAGAGTCTTGAGATTTTGAGTTTCCTCAATTGCAGTGACTTTGGGTCTCCATGCAAGAGGAAGACTTCTCAGAATCTTCTGAACATGGTCATAGGTGGAGTAGCTCCTCTTCAGAACTTTGAGACCAGATACAAGAGTTTGAAACCTTGTGAACATGGTTTCAATATTTTCATCTTGTTGCATAGTGAAGAGTTCATACTATCTTATCAAGAGACTAGCCTTAGCCTCTTGAACTTTCTTATTACCATCATAGGTAGCACACATAGAGTCAAAGATAGATTTAGCTGAGGACTTGTTTTCTATTCTGACATAATCCTCATGTCTAATAGCACCAACAACAATGTCCTTTACTTTGTGATGCTTAGTGTAGATTTTTAGGTTAGCTGGTGTGAGTAACTTTCTGTGCTCAATGGACAACCTTCCATGTTCATTCAAGTTTTCAAAAGTTACTCCCAACTCAACCAAATCCCACAACTCATGATCAATAGCAGTGATATTGCTATAAAGTCTTTCCTTCCACCATTCAAATAATGAAGCATCACCATTGAATATAGGGGTTTTTCTATTGCCACTATGTTCATATGATTCATTATTTAAATAGTCATGACCAAAAGCAGCTCCTCTACTGCTTTCACCAGTTCTAGTACTTTCGTCTCCTCCATACATAATGTTTTCACAAGATCTTTACTGTCTCACTGTTAAGTGAAAGTAACAGACCAGTGCTCTGATACCAATTGAAGGTGTGAAAACACAAGAAGGGGGGGTTGAATTGTGTTTTAGCCAAGTTAAAACTTTTTCAAAGTTCTTAACTTAGCTACGTTAGCAGCAGATAAACAACACAAAAATAACGAGATCAGAGAGAGAAAGCACACAAGCAATTTATACTGGTTCCCCTCACAAAACGAGAGTAGTCCAGTCCCCTTGCACTTCCAAGGGATTTCACTATAATCACACAAGATTACAAATGCTCAAGCTCACAAGCAAGAGACTTCACCATAATGCTTAAGCACACAAGCTTAAGACTTCTCACTTAAGCACACAAGCTTAAGACTACTCAAACTTACAAAGTAAATAGAGTTTGATGATTGAATACAACTGCTCTTAAGAGAACCTTAAGAATCAAATACAGTGAGTACAAAGTATTTGGACTTAGAGTTAAAAAACACTAGTTCAGAGGTTCAGAGCTTGTATTCGCAAATGTGAAAATGTTGAGCGCGAGTTGTAATACTTGATATTTTTGCAAGCTGATTCTTCCAGTATATATACGACTTAAGAAAGAGTCGTTGCAAAGATAACCGTTGATGAAGATAACCTTTTGTCTTCATGCATCTGTCTTGATGCAGTTTGGTCGTTTCTAAAACTGAGTAAGAGTTTCAGCAACTTTGACCAAGTGCAGAGAAGACTTTCCTTATTCAGCTAAGAAGTCTGATAACCCACGTTCTCCATTGTGGACAGACAAAAATGTAAGTAGCTGTTCTGATCAAGTTTGAGAGGTCCTTTTCTTCATTGGTAGGAGAGTTGACCTTCAAATTCGAATCTTCACACACCAAGATATACCTCAGAGTTTGATTCACTTCAGACTTTAGCAAGTTCTGATGTCTTCATCCTCTGATGCATGTATCTTTTGAAGATTCTTATCTTCTGAGTTCTTGCGAACTTCTGAGAACTTGTCTTCTGAGCTTTCTTCAGAGCTTGTCTGAGACTAAGTTCTGCACACTTAAAATAAATTTTTAGTACTTCCAATTGTATATTAATACTTTGTTATCATCAAAACCTTAATAGATTTAGGGGCAAACATTTTTAAATCAATTTTGTTCCAACAGCGCATAGTGCCTGGAGCATCATTCTTAGAACTTGGTCTGGGTCTTTTGTCCATTTGTTTTAGAACTTTGTTGAACTGTCTTCCCAGCAACACCATGGCTTCAGAGATACTTTCATTAGATTCTTCATCCTCCTCCAGATCTTCTTCATCATTTTTGGATGAAAAAGCAATGCTTTTGTTTTTCTTTTCAATTCTTTCATTTGCAGCACTTTCATAAGTTTGAAGTGATCCAACAAGCTCATCAAGCTTCATCTGAGATATGTCTTTGGCTTCTTCCATAGCTGTGACTTTCATATCAAACTTCTTTGGAAGTGACCTGAGCATCTTTCTCACTAACTTTTCTTCAGGAATTTTTTCCCCCAAAGAATCAAACTGATTATCATAATCAAGGATAGTCATGTGAAATTCTTGAATTGTCTCCTCATCCTTCATACGTAGATTTTCAAACTGAGTAGTGAGGATCTGCAATCTAGACATTTTTACCTTAGAAGTACCTTCATGAACAATTTCAAGAATCTTTCAAGCCTCCTTTGCAGAGACACATTTTTTAATGAGCTTGAAGATGTGTTTGTCCACCCCATTGTATAGTGCATACAATGCTTTTGAGTTTGCTAGAGCAAGCTCATCTTCTTCTTTAGACCAATTCTCCTCCGCTTTTAATACAAGTGTTGACTTTCCATCTTTGTCTACAATCACAGGGGGGTCCCATCCTTTCAGAACAGCTTTCCAAGTTTTGCTATCCATGGATTTCAAGAAAGCCATCATGCGTGATTTCCAATAGTCATAGTTGGAGGCACCAACGAGAAGCGGTGATCTGCTAACAAGCCCTCCTTCTTTGTCCATGTTGCCAGACAAACTCCCTGGAGCTCACCCTATAACCAGAAAGGGTGCCTGCTCTGATGCCAATTGAAATCTGGCACGCAGTGAACACTATGCTGCACAAGATGCTATAGCATGTGCTGCAGCAAGACAGGCGCAGAATAAAATAAAGCAATAAACAACAGAATAATAAATAACACAGATCATTTGTTAACCCAGTTCAGTGCAACGTCACCTACTCTAGGGGATACCAATCCAGGAATGAATCCACTATAATAGCTCTAGTTCAAAGCCCTCGACCAACACCCGGTACTTGATTTATCGCCTAGACACTACCCGTGAAATCCTATCTAAGAACCTCTTAGATAATGAGACCCCATCCCAAATTCCCTCTAACAACACGTACCATGTTGCTGTCAATAATAATAATCAAGATGGAGACACTCTCCTAGAAACTAGTTCACACTCTTGCTTAAAAGCTTTTGAGTGAATCACACACGCTAACTCCGTACTTCAAAGCTTAGGAGTAGCTTACAATAAACAACCAAATTGACACAAGAAAGGCTTCAGGAAACTTGCATCAAATTGACACAAGAAAGGCTGACAAAAGACAAAAACTCTAAACCCTAAAAACGCACACTTTTTGTAATACAAGGTTTAGAACACACGAGTTGTAAAGGCTTGAGACTTCACATATTTATAGTCTTCAATTGTCTTGATGTGCAAGCTAGGTCTTCAGACAAACACAGCTGTAAAAATTGCGGCCAACCCTATATTATTTTCAGAAATATAATTTGTTTGTCACACAAAAATATAAATTATTATTTTCAAAAATATAACAAGTTATATTTTTGTTTTCAATAATAATTCTCAAACCGCCTTCAGGAAAACTTGTAGAACAAGCCACGTCTTGAATACTCGCACGTGCTTGGATATAAAAACGACTTAAATCTTCCTTTGATTTGAAAAAGAAATTCTGCGCAAAACAGAGTATCAAGATGTTGTACGATGATGCTACAGCATCGCGATCCAGCATCTGGCTGGTTGGCTTTTACAAAATTTTAGCCAATCTCAAAAACCCAACAAATATCGCTTGGACCGTTGACCCACATATCATATATTAAACTGATAAGAACAGATACTACACTTAATCTTAGCCAAAAGGCCGAGAAAGGTATGAGTTGAAATACATCCTTGCTGCGGGTTTTATATTTGACATGGGCTCTGTTGCTCTTTTGACTATGCGATGTGCGACTTTTATGCTACAACTTCTAGTCTACTAGTGTTCTGTTAGCTACACTTTTATGTAACAGTAATTAAACCACCAAAAAAGAGGGATAAAACACTTTAAGACATTGGCATTTGACTATTTAAAAATATTCACAACAAAAGTTGTTTTGATAATCAGTTTAATGGCTTATAGTGTTTCTATACTAGTGCTCGTCTTCTAGTCAGTATGCCTGACAAATATCTTAATTATAGTGAAAGCATGTTTTTTTAAATGCTACCTACCAAGTCTTCTCATTTTTTGTTCCATTGCTAGTTCAGTTCAAGTGAAATCATTTTCAATTACAGCTTATGAATTTTTTTAACAAATCAAAGTGGAAATCTTTTTATTTAATATTGTCATTATGCAATGAATAACAACTTCATCGGTAAGCTTGTTCAAAAAAAAAAAACAACTTCATCGGTAAACATTAATTTCTATAAGTTTTTCATGAGCTGGCTTCTAAATCTTGGTAAATTTGCAGTTTGGTTTGAGTGGTCCTTATTCCATAAATGTTTGAGTGGTTGAGATATGATCCAAATTAAAATGTTAAACCTTTGTAGTGCTGTTTTTAGGACTGCAATTGGGCCAACTGCAGATTATGGAAGGACAACGCACATAATTCGCCAAAGAACTGGCTTGTTACTCATGAGAATGTAGAAAAGATATGATTAGTTTATTCATTTGTGTATGCATTTTTGCCATGTTTCCCTCAAACACTTGTTTAGTCACTTTTTTATTAAATTATTTCATACATTCGTGAAATATAGTTTCCAATTTTTCACGGGAAAGATAGCCGTGAGTTAACTAAAAAAGAGATCATAAGAGTGAGAGAAATTCAAATAAGGTTTCATTATGATGTTAAAACCGTAATTCTTACATATTTCAAATCCTTTTTTTTTATAAGATATTTCATCTCCCATGCTAACATTTTTTTTTGTTTTTTTTTTGAAACAAACATTTTTTTTTGTTAAAACGTTATAACATGTCAAAAGTGATTGTTAAAAAAATACATGTCAAAAGTAGTTGGGGAGAACCAACATTTAAGAAACCATGTTCCAATTTAATACTACACAATCTTGGATACATTAAGTCCCACATCGGCTAGAATATGGCACAAGTAAGTGTTTATAAAGGCTTGACATGCTAGTAAGTTCGCGGAGCTGAGTAGCGGTAGCTTGTGACTCGAGTGGGGGCAACAAGGTGATGGAACATGGCTTAGGCTTAACATGTTGGACTGGTTTGTGCACCATGTTGGCCTGCCCGCTCAAAGTTGAGAGTTGAGCCATGGGACTTGAGCGAAGGCACGAGTCTTGTGGGTCTTAGACAGGAGGGTACAGCGTGAGGCTGGTTTCACAGAGCAGCGAACACCTCCTACTCCTAACAGTGGAGGGATTACAGGCCGCTGCACCTCCAGCCCACAACACCTGGTGAGCCTAGCCCCTTGAACCATCATTTTTTGTGGGTTCCTATTGGGGTGCCATTTAGGGAAGATGAGCCTCCACAATAAACTTTATTTATAATTAAAAGTAATATCTTATTGACTATAATATTTTATACTCTCTTTGCGGAGAAACTCTATGTCATATATGAGTATTGAAATGAGTATTTTTTTTTTGGTAATGAATTGAACCTTTCATGTAAAATCATTTACGCTCATAAATATGAAAATCGTCCCCGCAATTTAATTTTATTTCATTTACTAGACATGACTACCGACCCTTACAAACTTGTGTATAAACACATGTAAGGTTAAATGAAGGAATATTAGACGCGTAAATAAAATAAGTAAATAGAAAATAAGAAGAAAGAAAATAAGAGAGAAATTTTGATTTTGAATTGGTGGTGTAACGACCCAAATTTATTATTCACTATTTAAGTGTTTAATTATTTGGTGACGTGGTTTTTAAGTAAGATAGTAACTTTAAGTTATTTATCGAGAGTTTTAGTTAACGCGTGAGTTAGTGAGAGTTAACGCGAGTTGGGCCAAGCTATTGGGCTTGAGGCCCAATGGGCCTTGGACTTAAGGTGGGGGGCGCTATATGAGGCCCTTAGAGAGAGAAAGAATTCATTCTTTCTTGTTTTTGGGAGAAGTAGAGAGAA
The DNA here is from genome assembly GCF_020283565.1 of Trifolium pratense. Classification (NCBI taxonomy): domain Eukaryota; kingdom Viridiplantae; phylum Streptophyta; class Magnoliopsida; order Fabales; family Fabaceae; genus Trifolium; species Trifolium pratense. Next base: position 25,371,512 of record NC_060061.1, read on the forward strand.
GGGAGAGCAAGAGGAGAGCTAGGGCAAGAGCTTGGAGGAGGGATTCGAGGAGAAATCGTTGAGCTTTCGTCGGATTAAGGTAAGAGAGTAGATTTCATATTCGTGGGTGACTCGAGGAAGGGGAGAATGTCGATTTCTCCTCACCCGAACTTCCTCCACCCCATTTTCGTTTTAGCTTAGAACGGATTTTCTTGATGGAAATCGTTCCTAAGGTTCTTAATATGTTTAACATGCTTTTAATATGATTAATGGACGGATTTAATGGTTAAAAAACGAGTTTATGAAAGATTAAACTCAAGAACTTTGTGTTCTTGAGAGTTTTGATGAAAAAGTGTTCAATCTTTACTTTTTCGATGTTTATGATGTAGATCTGAGAAATGAACTGTCCTTTTGTGTTTATCCATGTTTGTTATGCTTGAATACAAACTCTTTTGGGATTTATAACATGAAAAATGGGATTTTGGGTGATTTGGTGTAGAAAACGCAAGCAGTTTCGCCCCAGGCGCCAGAATTTCGCCTGAAACGGCAGAACAGAGAGCAAACTAGTTGCTTCAGCAATTTTTCCGCCCCAGGCGAAAATATTTCGCCCCAGGCGAAAAATACTTCAAATCTCACAAATTTTCATCTGTTATCTTCCTTTGCATGTAGTTTCAAATCAGTGTCTTATTCTTCATGATAATGGTATTCTTACATGATTGTTGATGCATGTTGATGCTTATAATGCTCATTGCTAATCGTTGATTGATTGTTAATCATGTATGAAGTATAAATGAAGAATATTAAGGTTTTGTTAAATCTTAATGATGAAGTATGTTGGATAGTGTTCCACATAGTAAATGAAGAGCTTTATGCTATATAACTGTGAGTGAATTCATGAAAAACATATACATGCATTCATGAATTAAATAGGATATTGGATATTCCAATAAAGAAGTATATCGGATTATATTTATCTGATAAAGAAGGATATTAGAGGTGAGATACTCTAATAAAGAAGATGGTACCACATGCATTAGATATGTCTAGGGTGACATTGCATGAAGTTGACGCATTAGAATGCATTAGGTTATGTGTACATTTATGTGGTAAGTGATATGTGACACATACTTGACTAATTGTGATAAGTGATAATTGATTGTGTGGGTATTCGATTATATGTGTTTATGTACTTATAATTGAATGGTAGATTGTTGAAGAATATGTATGAATGTATGATATATGCATGATTATTGAAGAAGTGTTTAAGTACCATTTACTTACACTTGTATATTTTGAGTATGTTATCTAACTCTCTTTTATGTGTTATGTGCTGGACCGTTGGGGGTCCAGATTTACAGGTTTTTGTGGTATTCGATGTCGAGTCGTTGGTGAAGCTCTGCTCTGATTGTGACACGGGAAAAAGGGTTGTATTTAGACTATAGAGTCTTTATAACTTTTGATATTTATTTGTAAAACTATACCTTTTGATAAAGAGGATTATTTTGTATAAAGCATTTTTACTAATTAACAACATTAGTATTATTTTGATTGAAGAATGTAATACTCGAACCACAACTTTTATAATATCAAACATTACTTTCCGTTGCGTATTTTGAAAAAGATTTTACTAAAGATAGAAATATATAAATAATGGGTTTGGGTGTTACAGGTGGGGTGCGTCAGGCAATTGCAGTAGTGCAACACAAAAGCGACATATGAGAGTCCCAATAGCAAGCTATTTTAGTGGACTATCCCCTTCAAGAAATAAATTTAATATCGCGTGGACCATTGGCCCACATATCAGATATTAAACTGATAAGAACAGATACTACACTTGATCTTAGCCAAAAGGCCGAGAAAGGTATGAGTTGAAATACATCCTTGCTGCGGGTTTTATATTTGACATGGGCTCTGTTGCTCTTTTGACTATGCGATGTGGGACTCTTATGCTATAACTTCTTGTCTACTAGTGTTCTGTTAGATACACTTTTATGTAACAGTATTTAAAAATATTCACAACAAAAGTTGTTTTGATAATCAGCTTGATGGCTTATAGTGTTTCTATACTAGTGTTCGTCTTCTACTCAGTATGCTTGACAAATATCTTAATTATAGTGAAAGCATGTTTTTTTAAATGCTACCTACCAAGTGTTCTCATTTTTTGTTCCATTGCTAGTTCAGTTCAAGTGAAATCATTTTCAATTACAGCTTATGAATTTTTTTAACAAATCAAAGTGGAAATCTTTTTATTTAATATTGTCATTATGCAATGAATAACAACTTCATCGGTAAACAATAATTACTATAAGTTTTTCATGAGCTGGCTTCTAAATCTTGGTAAATTTGCAGTTTGGTTTGAGTGGTCCTTCTTCCATAAATGTTTGAGTGGTTGAGATATGATCCAAATTAAAATGTTAAACCTTTGTAGTGCTATTTTTAGGAATGCATTTGGGCCAACTACAGATTATGGAAGGACAACACACATAATTCGCCAAAGAACACATAATTCGCCAAAGAACTGGACTGTTACTCATGAGAATGCAGAAGTAATATGATTAGTTTATTCATTTTGTATGCATTTTTGCCATGTTTCCCTCAAGAACTTGTCTAGTCACTTTTTTATTAAATTATTTCATGGATTCGTGAAATATAGTTTCCAATTTTTCACGGGAAAGATAGCCGTGAGTTAACTAAAAAAGAGACCATAAGAGTGAGAGAAATTCAAAAAAGGTTTCATTATGATTTAAAACCGTAATTCTTACATATTTCAAATCCTATTTTTTTTTATAAGATATTTCATCTCCCATGATAACATTTTTTTTTGTTAAAACGTTATAACATGTCAAAAGTAGTTGGGGAGAACCAACATTTAAGAAACCATGTTCCAATTTAATACTACACCATCTTGGATACATTAAGTCCCACATCGGCTAGAATATGGCACAAGTAAGTGTTTATAAAGGCTTGACATGCTAGTAAGTTCGCCGAGTTGAGTAGCGATAGCTTGTGACCCGAGTGGGGGCACAAGGTGATGGAACATGGCTTAGGCTTAACAGGTTGGGCTGGTTTGTGCACCATGTTGGCCTGCCCGCTCCAAGTTGAGAGTTGAGCCATGGGACTTGAGCGAAGGCACGAGTCTTGTGGGTCTTAGACAGGAGGGTACAGCGTGAGGCTGGTTTGACAGAGCAGCGAACACCTCCTACTCCTAATAGTGGAGGGATTACAGGCCGCTGCACCTCCAGCCCACAACACCTGGTGAGCCTAGCCCCTTGAACCATCATTTTTTGTGGGTTCCTATTAGGGTGCCATTTAGGGAAGATGAGCCTCCGCAATAAACTTTATTTATAATTAAAAGTAATATCTTTCAAATCCCAGAATCACCCATCTTAAAAATTTATAAAATTATTACAGGAAAAAAAAGTAAAATCTTACACAATTATTTACTCCTTTATGTTTATTTTAGGTTTCAAGTTACTAACAGCGCTAGTCACCTCTTGACTTAGTAAACTACCTTATTCGTAGTGTCAAGCCTTCCCTTCCTGTATAGCTGGTCGACTAGACTAAGTCAACTTGTTCGTGGGTGGAAAGGCTGGAGCGTGGAAGCCGGGAAGAACGAGCCCTTAAATTCTTCTATTCTGACATCTTTCAGAGACTACAAACTAGCGATAGTTAAAAAGAGCGAAGTGTAGCCGTGTTTAAGCCAAAGGCGATAGTTATTCCCATGTTTACTGAGCTATATCTCTATCTATTAGTTAACACATAAATGACGAACTTGAAACCTAAAATAAACATAAGAGACCAAATATACAATTAAGCCAAAAAAAAATTAGCAAGGTATCTTTGGGGAGTATCCACTTCCTAAGTAGCGGACAAGGGTATTTTGATAAATTCATATAGCGCGAGAAAATGGGTAAAGTTGCAAAAGAAATTCTCTTATATAATTGGCTTGCTCACATAATTTGATGCAGATAACCGTGCAGTTTAAGGAAAAAGGATTAACGATTCTTTGTTCCAATTTGAAACCTGCGCAAGAAAAAGAGCTCGTGCTGCCTGTATAGAATTTGTTGGTTCACATGATTTGATGTACAAAACCATGCAGTTTAAGGAAAAGGGTTCACAATTCTTTGTCCCAATTTGTCCATTTTGAATCATCGTTTTGCCTCTGTATAATTTGAATTCACGTTGGAACATACTCACTTTATTCAAAATTATAAAATAAATACAGTATAAAATAAAAATAAAAAAGGTCAAATTTTCTAAATCTCTACGAACTCAACACAACAGTCTCACAGGAATTTCTCTTTATACAAAGTCCCTAACTGTCTAAACTCTGTGATGTTGCAAATGTAACCAACTAAACGACACATTGAGTTTATTTTCTTCGATTAAATTACACTAGACAATTTACTATAAGATTAAGAACACATAATTTTTTTTTTATTTGGTAAGAAATAACAAAATTTAAACATCTAATTGGCTATACATGGGAGAATGTGACAGACCAACTATTATAATTAATTATACGACCAGTAAAAATATCTAAGTATTCCTGCATTATGCTTCAAAAAAAAGTAGAGTAAACTGTTGCCATTAAGAATCTCCAAATGACTTAAATTCGGGTGACATTTCTCTTGATCTTTGGCTCCATGTGTATGCGAAATTGCTTCACGAAAGAGAGGAACTTCTCTTATAGAACAAAGAGAATGCCTAAGAGAGAAAAAGAAGGCATAAAATCAGTTGAAATCCTAACAGAAAATCTAACAACATAACAACTGATTTATCACCATAAAACAACTAACTAAAAAATAGGAAAAAAGACATATGCTAACAGCCCCCCTTAAGCTGGAGCAAAGAAATCATGTTCGGCTTATTGACCATAAACTTGAAGGTGGCAGGTAGCAAGGAGAACCAACTGCATAATCACGCGTAGCTAGCTTCTTTTCTCTGAATAATGCTCTGTTTTTTTAACAAGTCTTTGTTAGAATCGAACATGTAATGTCCTATTCTTTAATTTAATTTAACGATGTTTTGGCTGTACATGATCGAATTCTGGGCAGGTGTGGTTTTATATGAAGGCTGGTATGCTTGCAGATTGCACCAATTGAACACAAGGATCTTGGTTTACATAATGGTGTATTAATTTGGTGAGGGTGTGGTAAAATTGTATGGGAGTGGGTTAGCTCTCATTATTGTTATTCAAGTGCTCATATCAGTTTAATTGTACCAATGTAATCTTTAATATATGAAAAGTTAATATTTTTTAAATAAAAAAAAATGCATTTGTTTTACAATGAGAATTTTGTGATTTAAATATGATATATATTTTGTCGTGTTACTATCAAGTGTGTATCAAACACATGAAAGGAAAAAACAATCATATCTTGGTTTTTATCATGTGTGCATCAAACACATATGATAAGTGTTATCCTGCCGCTATCATGTTCTATCCTTATCCAACTCGTTAACATATCATGTCTCTATCCTATTCTATGCACCAAACGGGCCCTAACAGTTTCTTTCTTGAACTTACAAGAGATGACTGCAGTGCCGAGAAAAATTGTAAAACCTGTGATTGATTTGCGGTAATCTGGGCAACCTGCCCAATCACTGTCACAGTCTTCTGTATTTTCTTTTATCATCATCATCATCTCCTCAAGCTAATTTGGGTTGAGACTTGAGCTCTTGGACTCTCTTTTCTGTCTCTCTTAAAGCTTTCCCATAAATGCTGATCAACTGGGGAAAAAAGAAATACAAATCTCACTTATAATAAAGTCTGCATTATAGTACCGTATGACACAAATTGTCTAATAAATCACAATAAAAATGAGGGAGATAAAAAAATTGTCCCAAGATATATCCCCACTTTAATATTTATGTATGTTCATTTATAGAGGAAATACATAACGAAGTACACATTGGACTTCTAACTCTTCAAAAAAACACAGCAAATGTCAATACAACCTTGAGCTATCATATTAATTAGTGAAATAAATTGGGCAGTTGCAATCAATTCAGTTTGAGAATACAGACTTTCCCTTGATGGGAATAAGCAGAAGTAGAACTACTTGTATGTTTGAAGGTGTGGCCAATATTTTTTCAATCACTATGTATGTATAATTTTTAAAGCAAGCCCACTCAAACAAAGGAATATGTATGTCCCTTCATTGAAATTTTTGCAATCTAGATAAGAGTGTGTATGTATGGATGCATGCATGTATCTCCCCAACAATGAGGTCTCTAAAGACCCATGGATGATTGAACAGAAAAAGTGTGTTTCTTCACGGTCATATTCGATAATTTTATGAAGTGGCAAGAACAGAAGTTTGTTTGTGAAGTTACCTCATCAACTTCTTCAGGTGATATAATAAATGGTGGAGACATCATGATAAGATCTCCTGCTACCCGAACTAACATCCCACGCTTTTGACATTGTGCTCCGAAATAAGCACCTACTCCTGTAATGTTGTACATCAAGTGTCAGAATCAGAACAAACTGGTAAATATGCCTACATCCACATGAAAACAGCATGCCTGTTCAAAGTTTAAACCACTGAACTGATTTACCACAATAAAGAAGAGTAAAGCAGCAAAATGAGCCATTATAGACCTAAAATCAAATTTATCTATCAATTTTTTATAGACTCTAAACTTGAAAGGAGGCAGCCCACTTAATGTTTATATCCCACTCAGATTGTAATTGTTTATCAAATGATAGCCATATATAAATAGTATGCTGCTTAAACGACTCATAATATATAAATTAATGGGGCAAAGGAATGGGTGAGCAATATAAGTCTTGAACTTGCCCCATTCAGGAGGAAATGGATCATTGGGCGATTTGTTGTCAGCGAACTCAGTCGCTAGGATCAAGCCTGTTCCCCGTATCTGCAAATGTAGAAGTGTCACATTTTTCATGCATTTATAACAACCACAAACTGAAAATTAACCAGCAAATAATATAAACCTCTCCAATGATGGGACTGTCAGAAAAAGCTTTTAAGCCATCTTGGAACCTTGGAGCTATCTTGTTCACAACGGCAACAATATTTCTCTCCCTGTGAATATAAGGAATTATCACATTCGATAGCTAAACAATGAAATAATATGCTTCATATTAGTTTTAAAATGGTAAAAGTAAAGGAACACACTTGTAGATTTTGAGTGCTTCAAGTGCAACAGCACAGGGCACGGGTGATCCAGAATAAGTGAACCCGTGAGAAAATGAACCTAAAACAAGCAAGCATGTGTCAAAAATACTAATTCTAAAGATGAGGTGTTGAATCTGTGTCAAAAAAAAAATATGAGGTGTTGAATAAATGGAAATGAACCATTATACCAAGTTTGCTGCTTTGTGAATGTATTACTTCTGCAATTTCTGGGCTCACAAGGATAGCTCCAATTGGCAAGTATCCAGAAGAGAGCGCCTAGAAGTCAAACAGAAAATTAGGAACATAGTGCAAACTTCTAAAATTATGAAGATGTAAATCTGTAATTAGAGCTGTTAATTTTACCTTTGCCAAGGAAACAAGATCTGGCTTAATGTTATATTTGTCCGAACCAAACATTGTCCCAAGCCTCCCAAAGGCACAAATCACCTTCAAAAGAAAACATAAGGAGCCATATAAGACAGCAAGCAGAATTGAAAACTCCAAACAAGATATCTTATACAATAATATTTGAAGAGTCAAGGAAGTACCTCATCCGCAATAAAAAGTATATCATACTTCTTGACAACAGCTTGGATCTACATAAGAATTAAATGTTACAAAGAAATTTTTAGAAGTGGAAAATGGCATCAGTTCCATCCCATTCCATATATTCATCATCCTCTACTTTATTCAATTCATTCCACCTTTTATAAGCTTTTTCAGAGTTTAAACAATAAAAATCATAAAAACAAAACTACGGTCAACAATGAATTATTATATAGGTAGTAGTGAGATGTTTACATAAAAATACACCTATTTATATATACTTAGTAATACTTGTATAAAAAAAAATGGAACAGATATTAGAATTACTAGTTTAAGCAGAAGCCCCATATTACTTATTTTTAGGTAAATTAAGAGCATTATAAGACATCATAGTGACTAGTAGATATCAGAGGGACATCTAGCAGCACTAATCCTATGCCTCTTTGCTGAGTATACCTTATCAAAATAAGTTGCTGGTGGAAGTATGACACCTCCAGCCCCCATCACTGGTTCCGCAATAAATGCAGCAATCTGTAACCCAAAAAAATGTATAGGTCAGTGATAACATTGACATTCCGGTACAAGGAAACACTTTGCATGAATATTAATATATTATTACCGTCTCTGGACCCTCTTTCAGAATTAGCTCCTCCAAATTCTTGGCCAATCTGGTCGAAAATTCTTCCTCTGTCTCACCTGAGATGTCATAAACATGCATAATATTTATACCTTAAGATAGATATCTAACATATTATCAAACAATATGTCCATCTAAATAATAACCTGGAAGATGATACCGCCAGTAGTGTGGACAATCAGTATGCAAAACAAAAGGAGCTGGCAAATCAAACTTTTGATGCAAAGGCGATAGACTGAAATACACATTGTCAAAATAATTGAATAAAGAATTATTTATAAATAACGTAAACATAAGCACAAGTTTACTGGAAAAACTGGTTGTTCGTGGTACCCTGAAAGACTGGCTGCTATGGTTGTTGAACCATGATACCTGACAAAATGCAGAAATACATAAGCTATTATGCATACTATTCAGATATATTAGAGACAACATAATTGATTGAGATGTCATGCATACGATTTAGTCCGAGCTATGAATTTCTTCTTATTTGGTTTTCCAAGTGCATTGTAATAATACCATACAATTTTGACCTGTGAGAAAAGATATATATTAAGGTGAAATATAGCTAAAATTTATTCTACATAAACAGTGTACTTCAATATATGTTGTATGCGGTATATGTTTTCGAGTTTATAGTTTTGATGCTAAGCTTCTATTTTGCAGAGAAAGTAAATACATTTGATTTGAAACATCAATCTTACAGTGTAATTAAACTTTATAGGAGAAAACATGAGACACTAACAAATAAGAGGCTTATTAATCTAACACACCTGAGTGTCGTTGGCTTCTGATCCACTATTAACAAAAAAAGCTTTAGCCATTTTTCTGGCTGTAAAAAATTCTAGCAGTTCCTTGGCTAGATCCTGTATGTGGAAATATATATTATTAAAAAATCAAAATGGAAATCAAATAATTCAACATCAATTGTGTACAAGAGAAGAATGTAATTGATTTTTTGCAGTGAAAGGCACCTAGAAGGTCCCACAACTAAAAGGGTAAAATCCACTTCCCGCTATGGCCAGGTTCGGTGTAAGATATATTCCACTGCTGATGTATCGAAAGAATTATTACCCTGAATTTACAAGAGGCTTCCATCTAATTGAAAAATTATACTCTCCATTGAGATATAAAAAGAGTTACACTTAGTTCATTAGAATTTAAGCAACCATGTTGGTAGTGACAACAACTATGAAAGATCTACAAAAATACATTTTCCTCTCTGAAAATTTTAATGTCACATGTAGATAATTTTAACACCTACCATCAACTTTGGAACATTGTAAAGCACTGTGAACCAGGATAAATCTTCATATGCAATCTACTTTATCGCTCATATTAAGAAGCTTTTGTCCAAATTACATACATCTTCAAGAAGTTTTTGTTCAAACATAAATTCCAACAATTAATTGATAAAATAGCTTCAATACTAGAGAAGTTTTGATACTCATGATGTACAGTCCATTCATTGTTACTATTAATTTATTTTTTTTTCAATTTTAGGATGTATATTTAAAGAAAAGTATAATAATTATATGTTTTTCAATAACAAGAAAGAGCAAAAACCTCATTCAAATAAAGATGTTTTATTTTAGTGCTTTCTTGAAAGTTAAAAAATAATAGCTTCTAAAAAGAAGCTACAGTAAAGTTATATTATAAAATTACTTGTTTTTCAAGCTTGAACAAACAAGCCTGTACTCCTTAGTGGGGCTTCGTTAAGTCATTCTCCATGCATGCATGAACTACCTAAGGCTAGATTGTGCATCTTCTTCCAATTGGTTTTAGCCAGACATTTCCTCCAATGAAATTCATTATTAATTTTATCTTGCCTTGTGGCTAATGTGGAGGATCTCTTGTACAAAAGGGAACAGCAAATGAAAGAAATAAATAATGCAAAAGCAAATTATAAATTATAATTATAAATAAGAAAAATAAGCAAGCATAAAATAATGTTTGAGTAAGCTATAATAGATTGATGTGAATACCAATGTAGGTTTTGTGGTTCGATTCCAAAAGGAATGGTAAAATGGCAACTTCTTCAATTGTGCATTTGCAGCATCAACAAGGCGCTGCTCACTTCCCCCTGCAAAATAAAATGCATGCATTTGCTGTCAAAGTAAATCCCTTCCTTTCACAAAAACCTAGTTTACATTTGCAATAACTTTCCTATGTTAATATAATGTGTTGAAACAGATAATATTTGGGTAATGTTGAGTGTCTAGGCTTGCACATTGGTCATTTTTGTTAATTTTAACAAGACAACATAAATATAAATATTCTACAATTATCTAACAGAAATCTAACCAAATACATCTGAGACACAGCAATATTGTGTATGTAAGGAGAAATAAAGGATTACACCTCTGTGTTTGTGTTAGGAATAACACTCCCACAGTTCCAGCTTTTAAAGTATATAGCAGAAGAATGAACAAAAGTGGTACTAATTAACTATGTGTTTCCATTATTTAGTTAGTTGCTGTTTTAGTTGTTTGAGTTAGTTTAGGAATTAAGCTTTTGTAGCCCTTGTGGTAGTTAGGTTTAGTTAGGGTGTTAGTTGGTAGTTATCCTTTTGTAACTTTGGAGGTCTATATAAGGATGCCCAAGTGTAGCTCGGAGGTTAGGATTTATTTTGTTTATTTGACTAGATTACCGGTGTGCAGAGAGTAGAGTCTCTCTTGTGTATAAATACCAGGTACGAAGAATTCCCTTTTTGCGTGTGTTTCTTCTCAAAAAACCTAGCAGTTAGTAAGCAAGTAGAATTAAAGACACCAGAAAGTGAAATTTGTGGACTAGAGAAAGCAGAGTTAAGGTCTCTAGACCACTTCAGTGTAGTTCATTCATTCAATTCCAATAGGGAATTCTTTTGTTTCCTTCTCTCAAATCTAGTTCTTATCAAACTGACAATATCTTTCTTTTATTATATCGAAACCACAGTTTAAAATACTTCTATCGTTGCTCAGCACAAGCTACCAGAAGTATAAAAATACCGGACCTTTACACAATTCAACCACAAACCTACCTCAAATCAACACAGCAAGTGAAACACACCCCGTGACCTTGCAAGTCATCCTGATTAATGAACTTAAAATTAGTATACACTAGTATTAACCCTCTGGTTCCCACTTCCCGGGGGAATGGGGATCCGGTAATCCAGAGTTCGGCCGCGAGGTAATTAAAGTCTGGCCAAGAATTTATTGCACCATAGAGTTTATTAGTTAGAGTTTAACTTTAATGCACCCTTGCTGCTAAAGATGGATTGAGAACATGAACCAAAGATATATGTCATTATGAAATGATAAAAAAGGAAATCAGAGATATCAAAGCTCAGGGAGAGAGATAAATAAATAAGCAGAAATAAAAATCATATATACCTAAAGCAGTGCACCATAGACCAGCAAGTGAGTCAAGATATTTCTTCCCATTAATGTCATATACATAGCTTCCCTGGATTCATTAATCAGGAAAGTATCACACAAAAACACTAGTTATCTTTTGAATAAAAACAAAGTTAAACTTGATTTAGTAACATATATTAATTCAAGTAATACTATAAAATCAAAGAAACATAGCATGGAAGTACACCTCGGACTTTTCAATAATCAAAGGATCCAAATCGGTAGTCTGCCACCCAGGTGTGAAAGGGGCAAGCATAGCATGGCCCTTGAACCTGAAATAATCAAAATATTTCAGCAGATTTACACATGGTAATTATATCAAACTTATCGAGTTAAAAGGTGCCAAATTAGATAATTTGAAGGTAGTGCTATATTCAATTCTGAAAACTGATCACATGCTAGCAAAGAAGAACCATCATATACATACCCTTGGCCAGTTTTCGCATCAGAAGTTGAATTATCTGTTGGCAAAGAAGATTTTGTAGTGTTTGATCTACACCATAAGGGAACCGCTGCACATACGAAAGCTTCAGCTTTCTGTAAATAGAAATTAAACAAAAAAACATAGTAAGAAGAAAGAAAAAAAATTAAAGGTCTAAACAACATATTCAAAAGCTTCAAAAATTACTAAGAGCCCATTTGGATTGACTTATTTTTTAGCTTATGCGAAACAACTTATGCAAATAAATAACCTTTTATGCATTATTATAAGTTTTTCAATGTAGTTTATGAGAAAACAGGTTATAAAGATCCAATTTTTGTTAGCGAAAACTTATGAATTAACATGAAACTTTATTTATTTGCATGAGTTCAAAAATAAGTCAAATCCAAACATCCCCTAAATTGCTTCTTACAACACCTTCAAAATACCCCAACTTTTTTATTTTAAACTTATTTCAGTGATAATGAAATTTTCGTTATGGCTTTTAAAAAAAAGAAGGAACAATGAAATACACAAAATCTAAAAGCATGAGACAGATCATCCCTTTTGTTTTTCTTTCACGGTGGATATGTCAATCGAATCACACTGAGATTTTAGCATATTCAAAAGCTACACTATGTAGCTTCCGCAAAATCCACCGAGATTTTAGCATATTCACCATGATACCAAACATTGCATGTCTCATCAATCATCATATCTCTCCATTTCTCTCTTTCTTATGGGTGATTAACATTCATTCACCTAATATATTCTAAAAATTCCAACGGTAAGGGATTGATTAGTGGATTTCCACTTTTTTCCACCGGTATCAGGCTCACTAACCGCCTAATCTGGTATGGGGTCAGTTCTGACAACAGGTGGTTACGGTACCTCCCCGATCACAGTTGCAGGGGATTTCCATTTCCATCTAAGCTTGAATATTATATTACTCGATTTCATAAAGTTGTAATTCGTGTTCGCTCATTAGTTTTAGTTGCAATGACATGTCCAAAAAAGGTAATTAAATAATGAGCGATTAAGAGTTGGATTAAACTAGATCAAAATATTTTCATGGAACATGAATCAAATCCATAAGTTCAAGCAGATTTAAGTGAGAAAATTGAAGAAATGAGAAGGAAAAAAACACATGCCTTGGTTCTGAGAGTGGATCGGATGAGAGTATTCATGGTTATAATTTAGTTTCTGCGAAACTGAAACGCTCCAAAAAGTGAAACTGAAACGGAAAAATTGAAAGTGAGAGTTTCGTGGAGAAGAGAAACAAATGTTGGGATATATTTATAGTGCAAATGTGAGTGAACGGAGACCACTAGCGTCACGGAACGGGTGGGACCCACTAAACCATAAGGAAATTACACTCTCCGACATAAAAGAATAAATATAAAAACAAGGATTTCAAATTAAATTGTTGTTGTTTATCCGTTTGATTCGCTAAAAATAAGGGACTGGACAGGACAATTGTAGTTGTACTGTGTTTGATTGTAAAACTGTTTCAGGAACTGGACAAACTGGGAAGCAATGGACAGGACAAAAACAGAATTTTTTGTACCTCACTAAACCACAGCACAACTTTTTGTCCGTAGTACAAGTTGTCTAAAATGTCAAAATACCATTTTATTAACAAAATATCGTATAAGACAAAAAAATGTTCAATATCCCAAAAGTTTGTTCTGTGCTGTTCTGTCATGTGTTGTGTTGTTCTGTCTTGTACTGTTCTGTCTTGTATATGTCAAAGGGAGTATTATGTTCTACAAATCTTAGTTCAACCGGCAAAAATGCCGAAATTGTTAGTGTCGAATGTCAGGATCGAGGTTAGAACATCGGTCACTCCATTTTGTATTTGTAAGTTTTTAATGACTTTGTCATTTCGTCTATTAAAAAAAGGAGTATTATGTAGTTTATTTTTTTTGTATATTTACTATTTTTTGGACGATTCGTTCATTTCACTTTTTGGGCGATCAGTCGAGGATGTGGAATTGTATTCTCCCGTCCCAACCCATTTATATGTGGAAGTAATAAATTGAATTTTTTAACCACGTGTATAAGAGGCTCAAGATATTACTTGGATCAATTTATTGTTAATGTCTTCGCTTTAATACATATGTGCTATGAATTAATTATTTTGAAGTTTGGTAGGTGGATATCATGTGCTAATAATAGATAATTAGTCTCAATGAGCTTAGCTCAAGGCGATCAGTTCTAGGGAGGTCCAAAATTTTCATGCCAATGTAGCTCGTCAAACGATCAATAGTGAGGTGAAGGTCAGCGCAAATACGGAGCATCAATTTTGAAGATTCAGGTAGGTCGCCCGGAACCAATCTAGTCACCTCACGACCAAAGGCGGATCTGTGCACTTTTGCCGATGTGGCGCTTTTCTTCTGATGAATAAAGCTCAGGTCGCATGGCAAGTCATATGGCGAGCTTATATTTTCCCAACTTGTATAAATAGCTTTTAAAACATTTTTTTTTAGATATCTTTTGTAACACCCCAAATTTTATAAACTAGTATTTTCATTATATTATTAATTTAAGTATTTTTATAAAATAAATTTGATGATTTAGTTATATTTTTATAATAGTTTGTGAAAATAATACATTCAATGAGTAATCAATACCATGTTAGTCCTAGTTACGTGTCTAAAGTATGAGAATGTTTAAGTAATTATTTTCTTGAAAATGAATTTTAGATAAAGAAAATCTATAAATCTAATCTATTAATTTGATGTAAGCTATGGTTTAAATTTCAGAACTGGTAGTGTAAAAGTATACACCCTTAAAAATAAATAGTTTATAAAAATATGTCATTGTGATATCCTAATATTTTCGAATTATTTTAGGTGTGCTTTGATAGTATTTTTACCTTGTGTAGACTGATGATTAATATATTCTCTAGACTGTGAATTTAAAAAAAGTAATTTTAGTTATCAATTATGAAATATTTTAGTAGGCTATGATAAAAGTTTGGGCTTAAAATTCTACCGAATTTCGGACAGTGGTTAACTCGACGGTAGAAATTTATATCTCAGAAAAATAAAAGAAAAATATTTTTGAGATCACAAAAATATCTAGGTAAAAATGTTATTAAAATTAAATGAAAAATAAAATGAAAGATTAAGAGATAAGCATGCATTTAATTTTAAGATAAGAAATACACCTACAATGTGGCTAATTTTTCTTCACAAATCGAAAGTGAAAACGTGGACTGAGAATTTACCATGTAGCAGTAGAATTAGAAATCTATAAATAGGGTCTTAACATTCACTTTTGAGAGCAGCTTTGCTCCTTTTCCTAAGGCTCCTTTTTCTCCTTTTCTTTTCATAGATTGAAGACATGTGGCAATAATAAATCTGATGGTTGGAAATTAAAGACTATATTAAATAATTAAAAATTAAAAACAACACAAATTAAAGAAGGAAAGCGCGCAATCAGTGTGTCTCTCCATCTTCTTCATTCATCATCCCGCTAACCTCCGCTGCAGCCACCGCCGGCAACGCCATAGGTAGAACAATGGTTCATCAAGCCCAGAAAACTCACGAAACATAAAGAGAGGATGTGAAGGAATTGAAGGAAAAACTATACAAACCAGATCTATAAATCAAACAACTCAAATTCTAACAACATATATCTAGAAAATAAAACAGTGGGGATAAGTTTGAGGAAAGAGATTGATTTTGGAATCGAAGAAAGCTTATTTTTTTGAGGAAATCAAACATCTCATGGGTGGAGTTTGAAATTTGTGTGATTTTTTTGTTTGATTTGTGAAAGGCTCCAGAAGCTTCTCAACAGGATAGTCGCCGCTTGTTTGCCGGAAAGGGGAATCGCCGGCGGTGGCTGATGCCGAGGTTAGCAGGATAATGAATCAAGAAGATGGAGAGACAATACAGTGAGATTGCGGCTTTCATTCTTTAATTTGTGTTTTTAATATCCAACCATTAGATTTATTATTGCCATATGTCTTCAATCTATGAAAAGAAAAGGACAAAAAGGAGCCTCAGGAAAAGGAGCAAAGCTGCTCTCTTCACTTTTTACACACAATTATCACTCTCACACTCACAAAAAGCTAGGAATTTCAATTAAGGTTTGAATCTCTTCTTTCTTTTCATTCTTCTTATACTCTTTTTTTTTTCGTTAAAGTTTAGTAGATAAACCAATGTTTTCTTTTATTGTCAGTTAGTTTTAGTTAGTTAGGTAGTAACAAAGCCTTTGTCTAATTCTCACCATGATCATGTAACACAATAAAAGATGAAAGTTTCATTGTTTTACTTTTATTCAAGTCTTGTGATTAGAAAACCAAGTATCTTTTATTCATTTTAAAACCTTTAATTACTCTACCTTATTTTCAATAGCTTTTAAGTTTAGGTTCTTTTGTTCCTTGTGTTTTAAACTTCTAAAACAGAGTCATGATACTTATGCAAATGTTGATTATGTCACTAGTTTTTCATTCCTTCTAGTTTTAGCTTAACCAATTAACTTATGTAAAGTTAAACATCTTTCTTTCAAAATTTAAGAAACATACTTAATCAAGTATATTAGTCACTGGTTGTCCATATTTCTTTGTTTTAGTTTTGACATTTGACTCATGTTTACTACTTTGTACTATTTCTTTTAAGTTTTAGCTAAGCCATTTAAGTTTTAGAAAAGAAAAAGAAATAATAAAAATGAAAGAAAGAAAGGAAAACGAAATGGAATAACATTGGGATTATTGAGATTAAAATGATGAGTTAAAATATCAAGTATTTGGTCCCTTGATAAACAAGAATATGCACGTAGGTATCTACATTAGAAACAAAATGAGATGCATTTTTCTTAATTAATATTACAGTTCCAGTTTTTGAATAATTTCCATTTAATACATTAGTAACAATGATAGTTAGTTAAGAGATAGTTGTTTTGATGAGTGAATAGGTATCATAGAAGAAGGTGATCGTTCAAGTTATTTTGGAAAGCTCTGAGGTAAGGGGAATCGCTAATAATAAGTTTCGATGAGCACAAGAAATGTGTTACTTGTATATATATTATTAGTTATAACTAGGGGTGTTGTGTACTTTATATAGTAATTTATATTCATTAAGGTATATGCAAAATGTTAAATGATGAGTGATTGATTTTAGTTTGATTATATGCGTGAATAAATCTTCTGCAATATATGATTTGAAAATGTTCATGTGTTTGAGTGTTATGGTGAAAAATTGAGGTTAACTCTCATAAGTTGTATGGTGAGTTTTGAGGATTAATATGTCTAAGTTAGATATTGACAAAGACAAATTAAGTTGAAGAGTTAAATAATTAATCACCTTTGATATGTGAAGAGCAAAACAGGGTGTTTCTTACAGTACGGTAATGTATGTAAGACTGAGGATAGGTTCGGCTGGGTCGCCTCAAGACCTAATGGGGATCACCGGCGTTTTGAAGTCCTACCAATAGTCAGAGATAGCCACTCTGACTGGAGGAAATCATACAACCCGATGTGGTGAAACCTGACTGTGCAGGACTATCTATAATAAGGTGTAGCGCTCGGGCCAGAATGGTTGAGACATATTTGATATATGTTGATTTGCAAACGACCATGTTATGGCAGTTGAAACGGCCTTACGCTCATAATAGAGGTCTCCATGGAGTAGGTTGAATAAAGATAATACTAACCAAATTAGAAGACTAACTTTGAGTGAAGAATTATGATTGAATTTTATATACATTTTAAATGATTAAATTTCGATGTTTGATATATTTGATGATTGATATATTGAATATATTTGATTATCTTTGTTTTTGACTAATTGTTGAATGGTGATATTGATATAATGTTTTGTGCAATTCATATTTTTGTGACTATTTGACTATACGTGACTATTTGACTACTTGATTCTATTTATTTACATGATTAGATACTCAGGTATGTATATATACTATTAAATAAAAATGTATATACTTGTATAATATTAAGTGTAGCCTTGTGACATCATCACGATGGTAACTTGTGTACGAGTGATTCACCCCTTACAACAGTTAGTGCAGGATTCTAAGGCCTCAAGTTGAAGTTCATGGAGAAAAGGAAAACGTGATTGGGAGAGACATTAATTATAATACAAGGACCGTTAGTGTTGATTAGTGATCTAGTTTATCTTTGGAGTCCGAAGAGAAAGATCTCTCTAATATGTATTGATGATGTCATTGGACTGGATGACAGGCATATGTGGTGTTTGACCAGCTCGTGATTATTTGTGGGTTAGAGTCTTTTGTAGGAATTTATCTTTTTATCATTTTAAATTGAAAAATTGTACGATACTTATGTGAACTGAAATGTTTTATATTTGAAAATCCTTTGAGCAAAATTACTAGATGATTGTTTGATATAAGTGATGCATATTATTTATGGGCTTACTTTAAATTTATATAAAGAGAATTTTGAAAACTTTCTTAAATAAAAATAATAGTACTTATATTCGAGAACATTTCTCACTTATTACTTTTTCTTTACCAAAAATAAACCAGCATAATTTTATTTGCTTGTATTTAAGCATTTAAATTTGGGTAGAGAACTGTGACGCTCTTCTTTTCAGTCTCTGAAAAGGGGGTGTTACATCTTTTTTGTAACATATAGAGCGAAACAGAGAGTGAGAGGTAGGAGAAGCTTGATGTTCACAATTGGAGATCATTAGAGGTTAATTTCCAAGCCTTGTATGTTTCTCTTCACATTTTCTTTTCCTTTACTTTAGTTACCATGACAATGAGTAGTTAAACTCCCATTTTGTGTTAGGATTAGGTTGGTTAGATGTAAATTTTTTATCTGACTTGTTATATATATATGTTTAAGTATGTTCATGATTTATTCTCGTGTTTAATGTTTTTCGGTTTTTAACTTTGAAATCTATATCTTGATTTAGAAAGTTCTTGAGAAAGACGTTTTATATGATGAAATGGGAATAAAATCAACCGTGACTTTGATTGTTAGGCATCTCACAGTCACAACACTATTGTTGTATTGATTAACTGAGCAAGACATCAAAAGTTAATATGTACAATGAATCACTCGCCATTTGTCGGATATGGAAATATACGCCGAGCGATAGGTGTAAACATATTTTGAAACATATGGCATGACGTACATAATCGATCATAACTTTACATTGATTGAGTAGTTAATGATATATAATCCCAGCACAACTTTTAAACTTGAAATTTTTTTACACAATGGTCACCTTTTATAGAATCCACCGAGACTTGTGATTGGTGGATGTTATGTCACAGCCACATACGTGACGAATAAAAATTGGCCATATGTCAACACAATTTAACTGAAGGACTTTTTTTATCGCAAACAAGTTCACTGTTTAAAATGCAAACTCGATTCTACGCACTCACTACAAATTCAAGAAACGGGAAAAGAAAATAAATTCTCCTACAAATAAACATACAAAGTTAATATGACAATCAAATAACAACAAAATTCACAAATAGACTCCAAAGGTGCAAATTCAAGGTTGTGGTTCACCTTCCAAATCCCCATTTCGTTTTCTCTCAAATTCTTTATAAACAATTGTGTAAAAAAAAGTCATACTAAAAAATAAAATAAAATTTGTAATATTGAAAAGACAATTTTATACTTTTAAGATATTGAATGAACGTAACTCAAGACAGAATTTTTGTTTAGCATTTTCAAAAAAAAAAAATTATAAACAATTTCAAGTAAACTGTCAAATATCTCTTGAAATTTTAAAATTCGTCAAATATCCCATAAAATTTGGAAATAGACAAATACCCCTAAAATTTTAAAAAATCAATCAAATTTCGAGTATTTGCATATTTTCAAATTTTTAGGGTATTTGACAAATTTTCAAATTTCTGGAAGATATTTGGCCGTTTAATCAAACAATTTCTCTCGATTTCAAATTCACACAAACAAAACAACACATCCCAACGGCACTTTGTAGTCTCTCGGTTCTCTTCTCTTCTCTCTCCCAAACATAAAACAAAACCCTATTCTCTCCAATTTATATATACTCTCTCACCTTCTTCCATTCACTTCATTTATTTGCTCATTTTCCACCTCGTTAACCAAACTCATCTTTCGCTTCTTTCTTTTCCTTCTTCGCCCGCACGCACCTCTTTCCTTCAACCTCTTCATTGTTATGTTTCTTTAACCCTAGTTAACTCCCTCCGCCGTTCACCGTTTTTCAATCCACTAAATCTCAATTTAGGGTTACGATTTCTCGGTGATTCATCTGTCACCATGTTCCTTTGCTATGGTGGCGTCTCCTTCCTACATCGCAATTTAGGGTTTTCAAAATTTCATTCCCCTCACGCAAAATCCCTAAATCATTCACTCCCCAAATCCCTAAATTTCATTATTGTTGTTGTTGTTGTTGCGTTTTTTACACTTTTGTTAATCATTGTACCACAGGTATTGCAGAATATAAACTTCCATCTGCACTTCAATTTCTTTGTGCATTCTTCCCTGAGGTAGGGTTTAGACATTGTTTTTTGGATTCACAATTTCATTGTTCTTTGTTTGTATTGTTGTTCTTCATAAAGTGGTGTGTTGGTTGTGAGGAATAAGAATTATACAGTGATGATATGTGGTACTTATTTTCCTTGATGTGTTGTTAGTTACTTGGTTTTACATATTAATGAGGATCTTGTTAGTTATTTGGTTTTTGTTTATATTTAACTGTTAGATCTGGTGATAGTATGGTCAAGGTACATTTTTCATGTTTCCTAATTTCAGTACAGATCTCTTTGAACAATGTATGACAAAGATTGATATTTTATGATACATTCTGTTTGAGAGGGTTAGTGGGACTTATTCGGGCTTGAGAAGAATTTTTACAAAGTGCATGAGGTCATTTTAATGAGACATGCTATCATCTTGATCTATGGTTATATTTAAACTATTGACAAGGTGTTTTGCTTAAATGAATTCCAGCTTTGATGAGTTGTTTCAGCTGAGCCAAAAAGAAGATAATAAAAGTATTGACATGCTTGTGGGGGACATTTATGGTGGTTTGATTTATTCCAAGGTAAATTTACACCTGATCTTATTATTATATATAATATATAATAATAATAATTTATCATATGGAGAGAAAAGTCCAAATTAACTTTATCGAGTAGATAAATAGTAATCATTTGATAGTTTTTTATCCATATGGCCGGGATTTCTCTGGTGTTAAATATTCTTGTTTTCGCTTATTAATTCTTAGAGGGTTATTGATTGTCATTGTTCTTTGGAGGACCTGTTTTGTAGAAATGTGCGTGTTAATTCGAAAGATGATATTGCTTAGCTTTAACAATATTAGAACTTATAAGTTATTATCCTCTCTCTCTCTCTCTCTCTGTGTGTGTGTGTGTGTGTGTGTGTGTGTGTGTGTGTGTGTGTGAGTGTGTTAATGGAGATAATTTTCAGCTTAGAATAAGTTGACTGAAATTGTTTATTTTTTCTATAGTCTGTATGGGAAGTGACCGGAATTGTTTATTATTTCTATTAGTCTGCAACAAAATTGGTATAAGAGGCTAAATTCCAACGTTGGGGGAAACAATTGCATCTGTCATATGCTAAATTAAAATGGTCTGATATTAAATTTTTCTATCATACAAATTTTGCTTTATTGTTTGTCCAATATGATGTTTTTCCCTGACTTTGATTATTTTGTGTATAGAGAATAGCCCTACTCCTTCACCAGATTGTAAAAAGGTACAATGTTGTGTACAAGGCAATATACAAGTGCTTCAGAATATTTTCTGCAGATGTTGCAGATATTGACTAGGTACAGATGCATTTTATTTTTGTACAAGACATTATATATGTTTGTTACTAGGTACATATTGCTAGATACCCTATATTTCATATGGTGGGGGTGATATATTGACTCAAAATATATTTGTTGCTATTGACTTTATAAATTATTTTAAGATGGTTATGATAATATGTTGTGACGCTCCAGTTCAATCGCTATTGACTCTCAAAATTCTAATATGACTAAATGTTGTATTGATGATCTAAGTCCAATCATGTTGCCTAGAAAAATTCGAGTATATGTTGTCTCGATGAGCTTTAGTTATATGTTACTTGAATGACCCTTAGATCCAATTCTTATTGGCTATATGAATTTGGTTATATGTTGCCTAGACGACCCTTATGTCCAATTCTTTTGGCTATATAATTCGGTTATATGTTGCCTCAATGACCCTTATGTCCAATTCTTTTTGGCTATATAAATTCGGTTATATGCTGCCTCAATGACACTTATTAAATATTAGCTCGATGATCCTTATTAAATGTTGTCTCGATGACCCATATGTCCAATTTTTATTATTGGCTATATAAATTCGATTAAAGGTTGCCTAGTTGTCCCTTATGTCCAATTCTTTTTGGATATATAAATTCGGTTATATGTTGCCTCAATGACACTTATTAAATGTTGTCTCGATGGCCCTTAAGTCCAATTCTTATTGGCTATATAAATTCGATTAAAGGTTGCCTTGATTTCCCTTATGTCCAATTCTTTTTAGCTATATAAATTCGGTTATATATGTTGCCTCAATGACACTTATTAAATGTTGTCTCGACGACCTTTGAGTCCAATTCTTATTGGCTATATAAATTCGGTTACTTGTTGCCTCAATGACCCTTAATGAATGTTGCCTAGATGACCCATAAGTCCATTTTTTATTGGCCATATAATTTCGATTAAGTGTTGCCTCAATGATCTTTAAGTCTAATATTGACAATATAAATTCGGTTAACTGTGGACTCGATGACCCTTATATCCCATTGCGGCTGACGAAAAAAATTTGGACATGATTAAATGTTTTATTGATGACAGTAGAATCTACATGTCATGGTAAGTTCACTTTTTTAGTTCCATTTCCTTTTCATTTCAATTTTAAATTTAAACATTTACCAATCTGTGTTGTTTTTTGAACAGGTTACTCGAGAATTAGATCGTATGTGGAAGAGAAAAATTGCATCATTAACATGGTTTTTCTTGAAAAAAGGTACCCATTTTTTCTCAATTATTTAGAAAGTTTCAATTATCTGTCGAAAGTTAAATTCTGACCGATATGGTTAAATGTTTACTCGGTAACCTGTAAGTCTTATTAGACTAGATACCCTATATTTCTTATGGTGGCGGTGCTATATTGACTCAATAGTCGTTGCTATTGACTCTAAATTATTTTAAGATTCTAATATGTTGCCTAGATGACGCTTAAGTTCAATTTTTATTGGCTCTCAAAATTCTAATATGGTTAAATGTTGCATTGATGATCCTCAAGTCCAAATCATGTTGCCTAGATAAATTCGAGTATATGTTGTCTCGATGAGCTTTAGTTAAATGTTTCTTTAAATGACCCTTAGATCCAATTCTTATTGGCTATATAAATTCGGTTATATGTTGCCTAGATGACCCTTATTAAATGTTATCTCGATGACCCATAAATCCAATTTTTATTATTGGCTATATAAATTTGATTAAAGGTTGCCTTTATGTCCCTTATGTCCATTTTTTTTTTGGCTATATAAATAAATTCGGTTATATGTTGCCTCAATGACACTTATTAAATGTTGTCTCGACACCATTAAGTCCAATTCTTATTGGCTATATGAATTCGGTTACTTGTCGCCTCAATGACCCTTAATGAATGGTGCCTAGATGACCCATAAGTCCAATTCTTATTGGCTATATAAATTCGGTTATATGTTGCCTCAATGACACTTATTAAATGTTGTCTCGACGACCATTAACTCCAATTCTTATTGGCTATATAAATTCGGTTACTTGTCGCCTCAATGACCCTTAATGAATGTTGCCTAGATGACCCATATGTCCAATTTTTATTGGCTATATAATTTTGATTAAGTGTTGCCTCAATGATCTTTAAGTCTAATATTGACAATATAGATTTGGTTAACTGTGGACTCGATGAACCTTATATCCCATTGCGGCTGACGAAAAAAATTTGGACATGATTAAATGTTTTATCGATGACAGTAGAATCTACATGTCATGGTAAGTTCACTTTTTTTAGTTCCATTTTCTTTTCATTTCGATTTTAAATTTAAACATTTACTAATCTGTATTGTTTTTTGAACAGGTTACTCGAGAATTAGATCGTATGTGGAAGAGAAAAATTGCATAATTAACATGGTTTTGCTTGAAAAAAGGTACCCGTTTTTTCTCAATTATTTAGAAAGTTTCAATTATCTGCCGAAAGTTAAATTCTGACCGATATGGTTAAATGTTTACTCGGTAACCCGTAAGTCTTATTAGACTAGATACCCTATATTTCTTATGGTGGCGGTGCTATATTGACTCAATAGTCGTTGCTATTGACTCTAAATTATTTTAAGATTCTAATATGTTGCCTAGATGACGCTTAAGTTCAATTTTTATTGGCACTCAAAATTCTAATATGGTTAAATGTTGCATTGATGATCCTCAAGTCTAAATCATGTTGCCTAGATAAATTCGTGTATATGTTGTTTCAATGAGCTTTAGTTAAATGTTTCTTGAATGACCCTTAGATCCAATTCTTATTGGCTATATTAATTCGGTTATATGTTGTCTAGATGACCCTTTTTAAATGTTGTCTCGATGACCCATAAGTCCAATTTTTATTGGCTATATAATTTCGTATGTGTTTGGTTCTGCGGTGGATATAATTGATTTTGATAGAATTGAGTTTGACAGAATTGATTTTGATAAAATTAAGTTTGATAGAATTGATTTATGTTTGGATATATTCATACAAAAGTGAGTTGAACAAAGAATTTGAGTGTAAAAATCAATTTTAGAATGAGAAGCTACAATTTCTAGCTTCAAGCAGAATCCATTCTGGAGGCAGAATCAATTCTACTTTTGAGGAACCAAACAAGTCAGAATTCATTCTACATGTCCAGAATCAATTATGGCCGCTCCAGAATTGAAACCAAACATACACTTCGATTAAGTGTTGCCTCAATGATCTTTAAGTCTAATATTGACATTATAAATTTTGTTAACTGTGGACTCGATGACCCTTATATCCCATTGCGGCTGACGAAAAAAATTTGGACATGATTAAATGTTTTATCGATGACAGTAGAATCTACATGTCATGGTAAGTTCACTTTTTTTAGTTCCATTTTCTTTTCATTTCGATTTTAAATTTAAACATTTACTAATCTGTATTGTTTTTTGAACAGGTTACTCGAGAATTAGATCGTATGTGGAAGAGAAAAATTGCATAATTAACATGGTTTTGCTTGAAAAAAGGTACCCGTTTTTTCTCAATTATTTAGAAAGTTTCAATTATCTGCCGAAAGTTAAATTCTGACCGATATGGTTAAATGTTTACTCGGTAACCCGTAAGTCTTATTAGACTAGATACCCTATATTTCTTATGGTGGCGGTGCTATATTGACTCAATAGTCGTTGCTATTGACTCTAAATTATTTTAAGATTCTAATATGTTGCCTAGATGACGCTTAAGTTCAATTTTTATTGGCACTCAAAATTCTAATATGGTTAAATGTTGCATTGATGATCCTCAAGTCTAAATCATGTTGCCTAGACAAATTCGTGTATATGTTGTTTCAATGAGCTTTAGTTAAATGTTTCTTGAATGACCCTTAGATCCAATTCTTATTGGCTATATAAATTCGGTTATATGTTGTCTAGATGACCCTTTTTAAATGTTGTCTCGATGACCCATAAGTCCAATTTTTATTGGCTATATAATTTCGTATGTGTTTGGTTCTGCGGTGGATATAATTGATTTTGATAGAATTGAGTTTGACAGAATTGATTTTGATAAAATTAAGTTTGATAGAATTGATTTATGTTTGGATATATTCATACAAAAGTGAGTTGAACAAAGAATTTGAGTGTAAAAATCAATTTTAGAATGAGAAGCTACAATTTCTAGCTTCAAGCAGAATCCATTCTGGAGGCAGAATCAATTCTACTTTTGAGGAACCAAACAAGTCAGAATTCATTCTACATGTCCAGAATCAATTATGGCCGCTCCAGAATTGAAACCAAACATACACTTCGATTAAGTGTTGCCTCAATGATCTTTAAGTCTAATATTGACATTATAAATTTTGTTAACTGTGGACTCGATGACCCTTATATCCCATTGCGGTTGACGAAAAAAATTTGGACATGATTAAATGTTTTATCGATGACAGTAGAATCTACTTGTCATGGTAAGTTCACTATTTTTAGTTCCATTTTCTTTTCATTTCGATTTTAAATTTAAACATTTACTAATCTGTGTTGTTTTTTGAACAGGTTACTAGAGAATTAGATCATATGTGGAAGAGAAAAATTGCATAATTAACATGGTTTTGCTTGAAAAAAGGTACCCATTTTTTCTCAATTATTTAGAAAGTTTCAATTATCTGTCGAAAGTTAAATTCTGACCGATATGGTTAAATGTTTACTCGGTAACCCGTAAGTCTTATTAGACTAGATACCCTATATTTCTTATGGTGGGGGTGCTATATTGACTCAATAGTCGTTGCTATTGACTCTAAATTATTTTAAGATTCTAATATGTTGCCTAGATGACGCTTAAGTTCAATTTTTATTGGCTCTCAAAATTCTAATATGGTTAAATTATGCATTGATGATCCTCAAGTCCAAATCATGTTGCCTTGATAAATTCGAGTATATGTTGTCTCGATGAGCTTTAGTTAAATGTTTCTTGAATGACCCTCAGATTCAATTCTTATTGGCTATATAAATTTGGTTATATGTTGCGTAGATGACCCTTATTAAATGTTGTCTCGATGACCCATAAGTCCAATTTTTAATATTGGCTATATAAATTCGATTAAAGGTTGCCTTTATGTCCCTTATGTCCAATTCTTTTTGGCTATATAAATTTGGTTATATGTTGCCTCAATGACACTTATTAAATGTTGTCTCGACGACCTTTAAGTCCAATTCTTATTGGCTATATAAATTCGGTTACTTGTCGCCTCAATGACCCTTAATGAATGCTGCCTAGATGACCCATAAGTCCAATTTTTATTGGCTATATAATTTCGATTAAGTGTTGCCTCGATGATCTTTAAGTCTAATATTGACAATATAAATTCGGTTAACTGTGGACTCGATGACCCTTATATCCCATTGCTGCTGACGAAAAAATTTGGACATGATTAAATGGTTCATCGATGACAGTAGAATCTACATGTCATTTTAAGTTCAGTATTTTTAGTTCCATTTCCTTTTCATTTCAATTTTAAATTTAAAAATTTACTAATCTGTGTTATTTTTTGAACAGGTTACTCGAGAATAAGATCGTATGTGGAAGAGAAAATTTGCATAATTAACATGGTTTTGCTTGAAAAAAGGTACCCATTTTTTCTCAATTATTTAGAAAGTTTCAATTATCTGTCGAAAGTTAAATTCTGACCGATATGGTTAAATGTTTACTCGATAACCCGTAAGTCTTATTAGACTAGATACCCTATATTTCTTATGGTGGGGGTGATATATTGACTCAATAGTGGTTGCTATTGACTCTAAATTATTTTAAGATTCTAATATTTTGCCTAGATGACGCTTAAGTTCAATTTTTATTGGCTCTCAAAATTCTAATATGGTTAAATGTTGCATTGATGATCCTCAAGTCCAAATCATGTTGCCTAGATAAATTCGAGTATATGTTGTCTCGATGAGCTTTAGTTAAATGTTTCTTGAATGACCCTCAGATTCAATTCTTATTGGCTATATAAATTTGGTTATATGTTGCGTAGATGACCCTTATTAAATGTTGTCTCTATGACCCATAAGTCCAATTTTTAATATTGGCTATATAAATTCGATTAAAGGTTGCCTTTATGTCCCTTATGTCCAATTCTTTTTGGCTATATAAATTTGGTTATATGTTGCCTCAATGACACTTATTAAATGTTGTCTCGACGACCTTTAAGTCCAATTCTTATTGGCTATATAAATTCGGTTATTTGTCGCCTCAATGACCCTTAATGAATGCTGCCTAGATGACCCATGAGTCCAATTTTTATTGGCTATATAATTTCTATTAAGTGTTGCCTCGATGATCTTTAAGTCTAATATTGACAATATAAATTCGGTTAACTGTGGAACTCGATGACCCTTATATCCCATTGCTGCTGACGAAAAAATTTGGACATGATTAAATGGTTTATCGATGACCGTAGAATCTACATGTCATGGTAAGTTCAGTATTTTTAGCTCCATTTCCTTTTCATTTCAATTTTAAATTTAAAAATTTACTAATCTGTGTTGTTTTTTGAACAGGTTACTCGAGAATAAGATCGTATGTGGAAGAGAAAATTTGCATAATTAACATGGTTTTGCTTGAAAAGAGGTACCCATTTTTTCTCAATTATTTAGAAAGTTTCAATTATCTGTCGAAAGTTAAATTCTGACCGATATGGTTAAATGTTTACTCGATAACCCGTAAGTCTTATTAGACTAGATACCCTATATTTCTTATGGTGGGGATGATATATTGACTCAATAGTGGTTGCTATTGACTCTAAATTATTTTAAGATTCTAATATGTTGCCTAGATGACGCTTAAGTTCAATTTTTATTGTCTCTCAAAATTCTAATATGGTTAAATGTTGCATTGATGATCCTCAAGTCCAAATCATGTTGCCTAGATAAATTCGAGTATATGTTGTCTCGATGAGCTTTAGTTAAATGTTTCTTGAATGACCCTCAGATTCAATTCTTATTGGCTATATAAATTTGGTTATATGTTGCGTAGATGACCCTTATTAAATGTTGTCTCTATGACCCATAAGTCCAATTTTTAATATTGGCTATATAAATTCGATTAAAGGTTGCCTTTATGTCCCTTATGTCCAATTCTTTTTGGCTATATAAATTTGGTTATATGTTGCCTCAATGACACTTATTAAATGTTGTCTCGACGACCTTTAAGTCCAATTCTTATTGGCTATATAAATTCGGTTATTTGTCGCCTCAATGACCCTTAATGAATGCTGCCTAGATGACCCATAAGTCCAATTTTTCTTGGCTATATAATTTCGATTAAGTGTTGCCTCGATGATCTTTAAGTCTAATATTGACAATATAAATTCGGTTAACTGTGGACTCGATGACCCTTATATCCCATTGCGGCTGACAAAAAAATTTGGACATGATTAAATGGTTTATCGATGACAGTAGAATCTACATGTCATGGTAAGTTCAGTATTTTTAGCTCCATTTCCTTTTCATTTCAATTTTAAATTTAAATTTAAAAATTTACTAATCTGTGTTGTTTTTTGAACAGGTTACTCGAGAATAAGATCGTATGTGGAAGAGAAAATTTGCATAATTAACATGGTTTTGCTTGAAAAAAGGTACCCATTTTTTCTCAATTATTTAGAAAGTTTCAATTATCTGTCGAAAGTTAAATTCTGACCGATATGGTTAAATGTTTACTCGATAACCCGTAAGTCTTATTAGACTAGATACCCTATATTTCTTATGGTGGGGGTGCTATATTGACTCAATAGTCGTTGCTATTGACTCTAAATTATTTTAAGATTCTAATATGTTGCCTAGATGACGCTTAAGTTCAATTTTTATTGGCTCTCAAAATTCTAATATGGTTAAATGTTGCATTGATGATCCTCAAGTCCAAATCATGTTGCCTAGATAAATTCGAGTATATGTTGTCTCGATGAGCTTTAGTTAAATGTTTCTTGAATGACCCTCAGATTCAATTCTTATTGGCTATATAAATTTGGTTATATGTTGCGTAGATGACCCTTATTAAATGTTGTCTCGATGACCCATAAGTCCAATTTTTAATATTGGCTATATAAATTCGATTAAAGGTTGCCTTTATGTCCCTTATGTCCAATTCTTTTTGGCTATATAAATTTGGTTATATGTTGCCTCAATGACACTTATTAAATGTTGTCTCGACGACCTTTAAGTCCAATTCTTATTGGCTATATAAATTCGGTTACTTGTCGCCTCAATGACCCTTAATGAATGCTGCCTAGATGACCCATAAGTCCAATTTTTATTGGCTATATAATTTCGATTAAGTGTTGCCTCGATGATCTTTAAGTCTAATATTGACAATATAAATTCGGTTAACTGTGGACTCGATGACCCTTATATTCCATTGCTGCTGACGAAAAAAATTTGGACATGATTAAATGGTTTATTGATGACAGTAGAATCTACATGTCATTTTAAGTTCAGTATTTTTAGTTCCATTTCCTTTTCATTTCAATTTTAAATTTAAAAATTTACTAATCTGTGTTATTTTTTGAACAGGTTACTCGAGAATAAGATCGTATGTGGAAGAGAAAATTTGCATAATTAACATGGTTTTGCTTGAAAAAAGGTACCCATTTTTTCTCAATTATTTAGAAAGTTTCAATTATCTGTCGAAAGTTAAATTCTGACCGATATGGTTAAATGTTTACTCGATAAACCGTAAGTCTTATTAGACTAGATACCCTATATTTCTTATGGTGGGGGTGATATATTGACTCAATAGTGGTTGCTATTGACTCTAAATTATTTTAAGATTCTAATATTTTCCCTAGATGACGCTTAAGTTCAATTTTTATTGGCTCTCAAAATTCTAATATGGTTAAATGTTGCATTGATGATCCTCAAGTCCAAATAATGTTGCCTAGATAAATTCGAGTATATGTTGTCTCGATGAGCTTTAGTTAAATGTTTCTTGAATGACCCTCAGATTCAATTCTTATTGGCTATATAAATTTGGTTATATGTTGCGTAGATGACCCTTATTAAATGTTGTCTCTATGACCCATAAGTCCAATTTTTAATATTGGCTATATAAATTCGATTAAAGGTTGCCTTTATGTCCCTTATGTCCAATTCTTTTTGGCTATATAAATTTGGTTATATGTTGCCTCAATGACACTTATTAAATGTTGTCTCGACGACCTTTAAGTTCAATTCTTATTGGCTATATAAATTCGGTTATTTGTTGCCTCAATGACCCTTAATGAATGCTGCCTAGATGACCCATAAGTCCAATTTTTCTTGGCTATATAATTTCGATTAAGTGTTGCCTCGATGATCTTTAAGTCTAATACTGACAATATAAATTCGGTTAACTGTGGACTCGATGACCCTTATATCCCATTGCGGCTGACAAAAAAATTTGGACATGATTAAATGGTTTATCGATGACAGTAGAATCTACATGTCATGGTAAGTTCAGTATTTTTAGCTCCATTTCCTTTTCATTTCAATTTTAAATTTAAATTTAAAAATTTACTAATCTGTGTTGTTTTTTGAACAGGTTACTCGAGAATAAGATCGTATGTGGAAGAGAAAATTTGCATAATTAACATGGTTTTGCTTGAAAAGAGGTACCCATTTTTTCTCAATTATTTAGAAAGTTTCAATTATCTGTCGAAAGTTAAATTCTGACCGATATGGTTAAATGTTTACTCGATAACCCGTAAGTCTTATTAGACTAGATACCCTATATTTCTTATGGTGGGGATGATATATTGACTCAATAGTGGTTGCTATTGACTCTAAATTATTTTAAGATTCTAATATGTTGCCTAGATGACGCTTAAGTTCAATTTTTATTGGCTCTCAAAATTCTAATATGGTTAAATGTTGCATTGATGATCCTCAAGTCCAAATCATGTTGCCTAGATAAATTCGAGTATATGTTGTCTCGATGAGCTTTAGTTAAATGTTTCTTGAATGACCCTCAGATTCAATTCTTATTGGCTATATAAATTTGGTTATATGTTGCGTAGATGACCCTTATTAAATGTTGTCTCTATGACCCATAAGTCCAATTTTTAATATTGGCTATATAAATTCGATTAAAGGTCGCCTTTATGTCCCTTATGTCCAATTCTTTTTGGCTATATAAATTTGGTTATATGTTGCCTCAATGACACTTATTAAATGTTGTCTCGACGACCTTTAAGTCCAATTCTTATTGGCTATATAAATTCGGTTATTTGTCGCCTCAATGACCCTTAATGAATGCTGCCTAGATGACCCATAAGTCCAATTTTTCTTGGCTATATAATTTCGATTAAGTGTTGCCTCGATGATCTTTAAGTCTAATACTGACAATATAAATTCGGTTAACTGTGGACTCGATGACCCTTATATCCCATTGCGGCTGACAAAAAAATTTGGACATGATTAAATGGTTTATCGATGACAGTAGAATCTACATGTCATGGTAAGTTCAGTATTTTTAGCTCCATTTCCTTTTCATTTCAATTTTAAATTTAAATTTAAAAATTTACTAATCTGTGTTGTTTTTTGAACAGGTTACTCGAGAATAAGATCGTATGTGGAAGAGAAAATTTGCATAATTAACATGGTTTTGCTTGAAAAAAGGTACCCATTTTTTCTCAATTATTTAGAAAGTTTCAATTATCTGTCGAAAGTTAAATTCTGACCGATATGGTTAAATGTTTACTCGATAACCCGTAAGTCTTATTAGACTAGATACCCTATATTTCTTATGGTGGGGGTGATATATTGACTCAATAGTGGTTGCTATTGACTCTAAATTATTTTAAGATACTAATATTTTGCCTAGATGACGCTTAAGTTCAATTTTTATTGGCTCTCAAAATTCTAATATGGTTAAATGTTGCATTGATGATCCTCAAGTCCAAATCATGTTGCCTAGATAAATTCGAGTATATGTTGTCTCGATGAGCTTTAGTTAAATGTTTCTTGAATGACCCTCAGATTCAATTCTTATTGGCTATATAAATTTGGTTATATGTTGCGTAGATGACCCTTATTAAATGTTATCTCGATGACCCATAAGTCCAATTTTTAATATTGGCTATATAAATTCGATTAAAGGTTGCCTTTATGTCCCTTATGTCCAATTCTTTTTGGCTATATAAATTTGGTTATATGTTGCCTCAATGACACTTATTAAATGTTGTCTCGACGACCTTTAAGTCCAATTCTTATTGGCTATATAAATTCGGTTACTTGTCGCCTCAATGACCCTTAATGAATGCTGCCTAGATGACCCATAAGTCCAATTTTTATTGGCTATATAATTTCGATTAAGTGTTGCCTCGATGATCTTTAAGTCTAATATTGACAATATAAATTCGGTTAACTGTGGACTCGATGACCCTTATATCCCATTGCTGCTGACGAAAAAAATTTGGACATGATTAAATGGTTTATTGATGACAGTAGAATCTACATGTCATTTTAAGTTCAGTATTTTTAGTTCCATTTCCTTTTCATTTCAATTTTAAATTTAAAAATTTACTAATCTGTGTTATTTTTTGAACAGGTTACTCGAGAATAAGATCGTATGTGGAAGAGAAAATTTGCATAATTAACATGGTTTTGCTTGAAAAAAGGTACCCATTTTTTCTCAATTATTTAAAAAGTTTCAATTATCTGTCGAAAGTTAAATTCTGACCGATATGGTTAAATGTTTACTCGATAACCCGTAAGTCTTATTAGACTAGATACCCTATATTTCTTATGGTGGGGGTGATATATTGACTCAATAGTGGTTGCTATTGACTCTAAATTATTTTAAGATTCTAATATTTTGCCTAGATGACGCTTAAGTTCAATTTTTATTGGCTCTCAAAATTCTAATATGGTTAAATGTTGCATTGATGATCCTCAAGTCCAAATCATGTTGCCTAGATAAATTCGAGTATATGTTGTCTCGATGAGCTTTAGTTAAATGTTTCTTGAATGACCCTCAGATTCAATTCTTATTGGCTATATAAATTTGGTTATATGTTGCGTAGATGACCCTTATTAAATGTTGTCTCTATGACCCATAAGTCCAATTTTTAATATTGGCTATATAAATTCGATTAAAGGTTGCCTTTATGTCCCTTATGTCCAATTCTTTTTGGCTATATAAATTTGGTTATATGTTGCCTCAATGACACTTATTAAATGTTGTCTCGACGACCTTTAAGTCCAACTCTTATTGGCTATATAAATTCGGTTATTTGTCGCCTCAATGACCCTTAATGAATGCTGCCTAGATGACCCATGAGTCCAATTTTTATTGGCTATATAATTTCTATTAAGTGTTGCCTCGATGATCTTTAAGTCTAATATTGACAATATAAATTCGGTTAACTGTGGACTCGATGACCCTTTTATCCCATTGCTGCTGACGAAAAAATTTGGACATGATTAAATGGTTTATCGATGACAGTAGAATCTACATGTCATGGTAAGTTCAGTATTTTTAGCTCCATTTCCTTTTCATTTCAATTTTAAATTTAAATTTAAAAATTTACTAATCTGTGTTGTTTTTTGAACAGGTTACTCGAGAATAAGATCGTATGTGGAAGAGAAAATTTGCATAATTAACATGGTTTTGCTTGAAAAAAGGTACCCATTTTTTCTCAATTATTTAGAAAGTTTCAATTATCTGTCGAAAGTTAAATTCTGACCGATATGGTTAAATGTTTACTCGATAACCCGTAAGTCTTATTAGACTAGATACCCTATATTTCTTATGGTGGGGGTGATATATTGACTCAATAGTGGTTGCTATTGACTCTAAATTATTTTAAGATTCTAATATTTTGCCTAGATGACGCTTAAGTTCAATTTTTATTGGCTCTCAAAATTCTAATATGGTTAAATGTTGCATTGATGATCCTCAAGTCCAAATCATGTTGCCTAGATAAATTCGAGTATATGTTGTCTCGATGAGCTTTAGTTAAATGTTTCTTGAATGACCCTCAGATTCAATTCTTATTGGCTATATAAATTTGGTTATATGTTGCGTAGATGACCCTTATTAAATGTTGTCTCGATGACCCATAAGTCCAATTTTTAATATTGGCTATATAAATTCGATTAAAGGTTGCCTTTATGTCCCTTATGTCCAATTCTTTTTGGCTATATAAATTTGGTTATATGTTGCCTCAATGACACTTATTAAATGTTGTCTCGACGACCTTTAAGTCCAATTCTTATTGGCTATATAAATTCGGTTACTTGTCGCCTCAATGACCCTTAATGAATGCTGCCTAGATGACCCATAAGTCCAATTTTTATTGGCTATATAATTTCGATTAAGTGTTGCCTCGATGATCTTTAAGTCTAATATTGACAATATAAATTCGGTTAACTGTGGACTCGATGACCCTTATATCCCATTGCTGCTGACGAAAAAAATTTGGACATGATTAAATGGTTTATTGATGACAGTAGAATCTACATGTCATTTTAAGTTCAGTATTTTTAGTTCCATTTCCTTTTCATTTCAATTTTAAATTTAAAAATTTACTAATCTGTGTTATTTTTTGAACAGGTTACTCGAGAATAAGATCGTATGTGGAAGAGAAAATTTGCATAATTAACATGGTTTTGCTTGAAAAAAGGTACCCATTTTTTCTCAATTATTTAGAAAGTTTCAATTATCTGTCGAAAGTTAAATTCTGACCGATATGGTTAAATGTTTACTCGATAACCCGTAAGTCTTATTAGACTAGATACCCTATATTTCTTATGGTGGGGGTGATATATTGACTCAATAGTGGTTGCTATTGACTATAAATTATTTTGAGATGGAATATGTTGCCTCGATGACGCTTAAGTTTAATTTCTATTGACTCTCATAATTCTAATATGGTTAAATGTTGTATTGATGGTCATTAAGTCCAAATCATGTTGACTAGATAAATTCGACTATAAGTTGTCTCGATGAACCTTAGTTAAATGTTTCTTCAATGACCCTTAGATCCAATTCTTATTGGATATATAAATTTGATTAAACGTTGCCTCGATGATCTTTATGTCCAATTAATATTGACAATATAAATTTGGTTAACTGTGGACTCAATGACCCTTATCTCCAATTGTTGCTGACGAAAAATATTTGGACATGATTAAATGGTTCATCGATCACAGTACAATCTACATCTCATGGTAAGGTCTCTAAATTTAGTTTCCATTTCCTTTTCATTTCCATTTTAAATTTAAATATTTACTAATCTGTGTTGTTTTTTGTACAGGTTATTCGAGAATTAGATCTGATGTGGAAGAGAAAAATTGCATAATTAACATGGTTTTGCTTAAATAAAGGTACCCATTTTTTCTTGATTATTTAAAAAGTTTCAATCATCTTTCGAAAGTTAAATTCTGACCGGTATGGTTAAATGTTTACTTGATAACCTGCAAGTCTTATTAGACTAGATACCCTATATTTCATATGGTGGGGTGATATATTGACTCAAAATATATTCGTTGCTGTTGACTCTAAATTACTTTAAGATGGTAATATGTTGTCTCGATGACGCTTAAGTTCAATTTTTATTGGCTCTCAAAATTCTAATATGGTTAAATGTTGCATTGATGATACTCAAGTCCAAATCATGTTAATTAATGTTGGTATATTGTATATTTTAAGTCCAAATCATGTTTATTGCATATGTTGGTATATTGTTTCAGAATTTGACGAAGTATATTTCTGTGAATTAATGTGATTTTCTGTGTAATAGAAATTGGAAGAATTGTTTGACAGCGCTTTTTAGTTTAGCGTGGCTTGTGAGAAACTAGAAGAACTATTTTTGATGTGATAGTGAGACAGTTTTCTTTCAACCTTAGAACAGTTAGGATTGGAACCACTGTGAGTTGATCTTCTTCCTCTTCTTATTTTTAACCATGATCATATGCAAGCATATTCTTTGATGGCCATCACGTAATATTTATTAGTCTATTTTTTTATTCTTTCATGGTTTTATGGCCCGGCCTGAACTCATTTTGTTTTACAAACAAAAATTGGTTTACCGTTGGTTGTGTCCTCTTGTTAGGTGCAGCTCCTCTGCTTTATCTGTTCTTCTCAATAATTTTTTACCTTTTTAATATCCCTGGTACGAATATATGGTTGCCTCGATGATCCTTAAGTATAATTATGACTGGTTACATAATTTCGGTTAAATATTGCCTCGATAACCCTTATTTAAATGTTGAAACCCTTATTTAATGTTTCCTAGATGAGCCATAACCCATAAGTCTAATTCTTATTGGGTATATAAATTCGGTTAAATAGCGCGTCGATGACCATTAAGTCCCATTACTATTGGTAATATAAATCCGGTCAATTATTGACCCGATGTAACTTATTTCCCATTATGTTGACGAAATAAAATTGGACATGATTAAATGTTTCTTTGATGACAATACAATCGCATGGTCAAAGCAAGTTCACTAGTTTTATTTCCAGTTCGTTTTCATTTCAATTTTAAATTTAAACATGTACTAATCTATGTTGTTTTTGAACAGGGTGCTTAAGAATTAGATCCGACGTGAAAGAAAAATATTGCATAATTAACATGGTTTTGCTAAGGTACCTATTTCTATATAAATTCGATTATATATGTTGTCTCGATGAGTCTTAGTTAAATGTTTCCTCGATGACCCTTATGTCTAATTCATATTGGCTATATAAATTCGATTGCATGTTGTCTCTTGATGACCCTTATTAAATATTCCCACGATGATGGTTAAGTTGAATTCCTATTGGCTATATAAATTTGGTTATACTGTTGCTTCAATTACCCTTATTAAATGTTGTCTCGACGACCTTAAGTCCAATTCATATTGACTATATAATTTCGGTTTCATGTTGCCTCGATGACCCTTAAGTCTAATTCGCATTGGCTATATAAATTTGGTTAAATGTTGCCTCAATGACCCTTTTAAAATTTTGTCTCAACGAACCTCAAGATTAATTCATATTGGCTATATAAATTCGGTTACATGTTGACTCGATGACCCTTATTAAATGTTGCCACAATGACGGTTAAGTTCAATTCTTATTGGCTTATATAAATTCGGTTACATGTTGCCTTGATGACCCTTATTAAATGTTGCCACAATGACAGTTAAGTTCAATTCTATTGGTTATATAATCTCGGTTTCATGTTGCCTCAATAAACCTTATTAATCTTTGACTCGATGATTCATATGTCCAATTCTTATCTTATTGACTATATAATTCAGGTTTCATGTTGCCACGATGACACTTATTAAATGTTGTCATGATGACAGTCAATTTCAATTCTTATTGGTTATATAAATTCGGTTATATGTTGGCTCAATGACTCTTATTCTTATTAGCTGTATAAATTCGGTTATATGTTGCCTCAATGACCCTTATTAAATGTTGTCTCGACGACCCTTAAATCCAATTCATATTGTCTTTATAATTTCGATTTCATGTTGCCTCGATGATCCTTATTAACTGTTGACTTGATGACCCATATGTCCAATTCTTATTGGCTATATTCGGTTTCATGTTGCCTCGACGACACTTATTTATTGTTGCCTCGATGACGCATATGTCCAATTCTTATTGGCTATATAAATTTGGTTAAACTTTGTCTCGATGACCTTTAAGTACAATTAATATTGGCAATATAAATTCTGTAAATTGTTGACTCGATGACCCTTATATCTCATTGCCACTGACGAAATAAATTTGGATATGACT
The DNA here is from genome assembly GCF_020283565.1 of Trifolium pratense. Taxonomy (NCBI): domain Eukaryota; kingdom Viridiplantae; phylum Streptophyta; class Magnoliopsida; order Fabales; family Fabaceae; genus Trifolium; species Trifolium pratense. Next base: position 25,410,140 of record NC_060061.1, read on the forward strand.
GTACAATCTACATGTCAAGGCAAGGTCCTTCTTTTTAGTTTTCATTTCCTTTTTATATCGATTTTAAATTTAAACATGCACTAATCTTTGTTGTTTTTGAACAGGGTGCTCGAGATTTAGATCTGATTTTGAAGATAAAAATTGCATAATTAACATGGTTTTGCTTGAAAAAAGGTAACCATTTTTTCTCGATTACTTAGAAATTTTCATCTTCTGCCGAAAGACCCTGTTTAACATCAATATTTTGAATTAGACCAATATTTTACAAAATGTGTTAAGTTTCTCAAAAGTTATTGTATTGGCTATATAAATGTGGTTAAATGTTGCCTCTATTACCCTTATTAGTTGTTGCTTCGATGACTCAAAAATCTAATTATTATTGCCAATATAAATTTGGTTAAATGTTGCCTCGATGACTTTAAGTCCAATTTTTTTGAGAAAGCTACCACACTTTGCAAAATATTGATGTCACAATAATGCTTAAGTTCAATTTCTGTTGACTCTGAAAATTCTCATATGGTTAGATGTTGTCTCGATAACTCTTAACGATAAATCTTGTTGGCTAGATAGAATCGATTAAATGGTGTCTCGATGACGCTTAAGTCAAATTCTTATTGGCTATATAAATTCCGTTATATGTTGCCTCAATGACCCTTCTCATAAGTTGCCTCGATGACCCTTAAGTCTAATTCGTATTGGCTATATAAATTAGGTTATATGTTGACTCAATGACCCTTATTAAATTTTGTCTCGAGACCCTTAAGTCCAATTCATATTGCCTATATAAATTTGGTTACATGTTGCCTCGATGACCCTTATTAAATGTAACCTGACCCGTAGGTTATTCATTCGAAAAGATGGTTGATCCCCATCCCCAAACAACTAGAAGAAGAAAAAAAAAGGTGTTTTTATGAAAAAAGAAAGAAAAAAAATGAATAAAAGGCAATCAAATGCATCAAAAACAAAAAATTTAAAAATGGTTGAACCTTATGTATGTAATGTGTAAATTGCTCATGAATCTAACCTATAAGTGAAGGAAGAGGACCAAATCTATATAAAGTGTGCCCTTAGGTTCATTTATGGTGTCATAAGAAGAGGGTAGATAATTAGCCTTAAAAAGATAGAGTTTTTGGAGGATTCAAACATAAAAAGGAAAAGTGAATGAGCTGAAACTTTTTGCAAATGTTGTAAAACGTTGGGTATGAAAGAAAGCCTAAGTGACGCAGTACGGAAGCGTGAAGGAAAAGCAAGCGCTAATCCTTTTAGATAAAGGTTCTGGAATCTACCAGATTTCCGGAATCCACCAGAAAGAGTAATTTGGAATCCACCAAATTTGAGAAAAATCTCTGAATTTTATTAAATCAAAAGGTTTGCCTTTCAAGGCTACAATAGTTTGGTTTAAATAGTGGTGAAAAATAAAAATAACAAATCTCCTAAAAGATTGTAAAAATAAAAATAACTAACCTAACTAAATAAAAATAACAAATCTACCTAAAATATAAAAATAACTAATCTAGGTGAAATATAAAAATAAGAAATCTGCCTAAAGTATAATAAAACTAAATATAGCTAAAATAATAAATTATTAAGGAAACTCTCCTACATCAGTCTCCTCTACCTCAAAAGAACTCGACCCCGAGTTCTCATCTTGATATTGACTCATGCGTTTATCATAGTAGAAACTTAGTATCGGTTCTGCTTTAATTATCAAATTCTTTCTCGTTTGCTTGATTGCTACTTTTTGCTCTTCATTTAGTCTTGCCTCATACCGACTATTTTCTTCTTTAAAAGCTTGATTTTTCTCCTCTAACTTGAGATAATAGCTTGTTAATCCATCTAATAACTCCACAAGGGCGGTAGAGCTTATATGCATAACATGAGAACACCGATAAAAGTTCATAAGTTTCTTTGTTTGTGTTATCCTTAAGGTCGCATCATATTGCGCTGCCGACGACAATAAATTTGTTACACGACATTCTTTCTCCTTTGTTTCTTCATCAATTTCTGGCATCGCCTCTATTTGGATGTCGCAATCCATGCCATTGTTGTTCTCGTTGAAACTACCCTCCAATTCTAGATTGAGCACTCCTTCCTCATTGATTGTAGTTTCTATCATTTTAGACTCCACATCCGTTTGATCCTCTTTCTCTGAATCATCATGTTCATCGATCTCTTCCTTCTCATCTTTCGATTCATCAACTTCAACCGAAGCATCTTGTTCAATAACTACTTCGGTTTCTTTCGGTTTGGATTTATAAGCAGGATCGTCAAGTTTCTCGGGAAGAGATGGTTGGTTATCATCTAGGGTTTCAGTAGCTATGTGGCGTAGATGAAAATTATTGGCATGATTGTTGTTATTGGCATTATTGAAGATTCTAAATGCTTACTCGAATTTAACATTAACATACCAATTAACATACGTTATCAAAACAGAATGTTTAGCAATATCTTTAATCGTTTTACGCGAGTTACCTGTCATTCTGTAAGCATGCCTCAAAAGGTCGGACAACGAGTAATCTTTGTTGTAACAAAACGGACAACGATATGTCGAATCAGAGATTTTAAACTCGTAGTAATCATCCTTCAACCTTTTGTAATATCGACGCTCATAGTATTCCAAATCAGATTCACCACGAGTATGTTCTGATTTTATGTACGTAACAATATGGTTGTTATTGCGAACCCTAATAACCGGAATTGATTCTCCCATGGCTGATCACGTTAGGAAAAGAACATGAGAAACCTGCTCTGATACCAACTGACGCAGTACGGAAGCGTGAAGGAAAAGTGAAATCTGGCACGCAGTGAACACAATGCTGCACAAGATGCTATAGCATACGTTGCAGCAAGACAGTCGCAGAACACAGGAAATAAATAAATAAATTGCAGAATAATAAATAAGACAGATAGTTGTTAACCCAGTTCAGTGCAACGTCACCTACTCTGGGGGATACCAATCCAGGAATGAATCCACTATAATAGCTCTAGTTCAAAGCCCTCGACCAACACCCGGTACTTGACTTATCACCTAGACACTACCCGTGCAATCCTACCTAAGAACCTCTTAGATAATGAGACCCCGTCCCAAATTCCCTCTAACAACACGTACCATGTTGCTGTCAATAATAATAATCAGGATGGAGACACTCTCCTAGAAACTAGAACACACTCTTGCTTAAAAGCTTATGAGTGAATCACACACACTAACTCCGTGCTTAAAAGCTTAGGAGTAGCTTACAATTAACAACCAAAACACAGTCCTAAACTTGCATCAAATTGATACAAGAAAGGCTGACAAAAGACACAAACTCTAAACCTTAAAAACTCACACTTTGTAAAAAACACGGTTTAGAATACATGAGTATAATAGCTTGAGGCTTCACATATTTATAGTCTTCAATTGTCTTGATGTCCAAGTTAGGTCTTCAGACATGTACAGCTGTAAGAATTGTGGCAAACCCTAAATTATTTTCAGAAATATAACTCATGTTGTACCAAACAAAAAAAACGTGAATTATTATTTTCAAAAATATAACAAGTTATATTTTTGTTTTCAATAACAATTCTCAAACCGCCTTCAGGAAAACTTGTAGAACAAGCCACGTCTTGAATAGTCGCACGTGCTTAAATATAAAAACGACTTAAATCTTCCTTTGATTTGAAAAAGAAATTCTGCGCAAAACAGAGTATCAGGATGCTGTACGATGATGCTACAGCATCGCGATCCAGCATCTGGCTGGTTGGCTTTTGCAAAATTTTAGCCAATCTCAAAAACCCAACAATCTCCCCCTTTGGCAAATTTTGGCTAAAACAACCTTAGGCCAGTGCATAGAGAGATACAGTCTAAACTTTCCTTCGAGTCAACATAAGCACACAACTAGGAAAGAAAGTAGAACGATGCTAAGCTATTTAAACTTTCCTTCGAGTCAACATACGCACACAACTAGGAAAGAGAGTAAAGAAATTCATCAGATGAATAGATAGCTAGCACGTAAGCATCAGAGGCATGCAACAGCGGAACATAACACATCTTAGCCTCAAAGTATAGATAGAGAGAAATAAACTCTCACATAGTGGATTCAAGATCGGAGAAATAAACTCCTTAAAATTTAAGCAACGCCACAGAAAATAGGAAAAATAAATTCCTATATAAGCATGCATATTAAAAGTAGTAGAAAAATAAATTCTACCTACTCCCCCTCAAAATATGCATAGACTTCACTCCCCCTCAAAATATGCATATCACATAAAACATGCTATACTAGATGCTATAGCATTCTTCATCACCATCACATCATGCATATTCACATAAACACATTTTACTCCCCCTTTTTAGCCATAAATTCTGACAAATAAAGTCAGTATCACACAGTAGGAGCAGAACTTCCACAGAGTTATCAGATCATAGAGAAACATAGAGTGCAGAGAGAATCAGAGCATAGGAACTCATAAAGTGCATATGACAGACCATCAGGGCATAGAAAACCTGGAGTATCGGACTCAAAGACATGGATTATGCATGTTACAATCCAGAGAGCATCAGGGCGTAGCCCAACAAATTAAAATCCAAAAGGACATGCAAATAAAGCATAAGCAGGTCACATAGAAGGACTTGCGTCAGAGTCCTCCTCCTCTACCTCAGTATCACCACCTGCAATATCATTAAGAACACCAGGATTGACATTGAAAAAACACCTTGAGGTCAACAATCATTTGCTTCCTAGGCAAAACATCAGTTGACTGATTGACAGATGATGCAGCACAGTCTACAGCATGTGTACCCTCAAACAGTCTAAAATCAAAAGATAAATCACAACCTCTCTTACTAGAAACACCAGCCTCAGTACAAATGCCAGGATGTTGAGCTAGAATAAAATCACACATCAGTGTAGGGAAAACTATAGGCATTTTCACAGCACATGACTTACCATGCAGAACAGTTTCATCAAGAATATGGAAACCAAGGTCAAGAGGTGATCTGGTCCCTACAACATTTATAAACCGAGCCAAACCTGTAGTCAGAGTACTGGAATGAGTAGTTGAAGCCGGTTGCAGTTTTCTGCTTTAATCAAATCAACAAGCTTTTAGCATTGTAAAAAATCTTCACTTAAATTCCTTTCCACATCAAGCCTTCTTTAACCTCCTAGTACTAGAAGCAGGAGTCCTCTCAGTAAGGTTGAGATTGTCCACATAAATAACATTTGAATCTTTCTCAGCAGATTCATCAACATTCAAAGGAACAGACATAGTTTTACCACTATCATCAACATAAGGGATCACATAGATATCATGAACAAAAACATTATCAGTAGTAGTTGCTTCAGAACCCTTTTCTTTGTCAGGAACAATAACATCATCTGGAGACTCGGGTATCAAGATGTTATCCAAATTTTCCCGTGCTGCAGATGTTGTAGCATCATGTGCAGCATCTTTCTCAGGAACACTCTTCTTGACATGTTCCAACACAGAGTCATCTTTGACCTCAATTGGAGCGCTAATATCATTACCAACAAATGTTAAACACAGTAGGGGAGAACACCACATAACTTTCTCTGACAAATACTTTCTCACCACAAGAAACATCCTTATCATCAACAAGCACACAATTCTTACCAAATCTTCAGATGTTTCAACATTACCCATAACAGCGTGCATTACTAAATAAGTTGAAGAGAAAACTGCACGCCACACTTGCAATAATTGCTATAACTCTTCAGATAGGCAAATCCCAAGTTTGCCTCGCAATTTTTCAAATTGGACCGCATCTAGAGCCTTAGTAAAAATATCAGCCAGTTGTTCTTCAGTGGCAATATGCTCAAGAGTCACAATACCTTCTTCAACTAGGTCTCTAATAAAGTGGTGTCTAATATCAATATGCTTCGTCCTGCTATGTTGGATAGGATTCTTTGAAATATTGATGGCACTAAGATTGTCACAGTACAATGCCATAGCATCTTGTACCACATTGTACTCCAGCAACATTTGTTTCATCCATAATAGCTGGGAGCAGCTGCTACCAGCAGCTATGTACTCTGCTTCAGCTGTAGATAAGGATACACAATTCTGTTTCTTGCTGAAACAAGATATAAGGTTGTTGCCCAAAAAGAAACAAGCTCCTGAGGTGCTTTTTCTATCATCTGCACAACCTGCCCAATCAGCATCACAATATCCTACTAGCATAGAGTTCTCACCATGAGTATACAAGATCCCATAATCACATGTACCATTCACATACTTCAAAATTCTTTTCACTTGAGCAAGATGACTCATCTTTGGCTCAGCTTGGTACCTAGCACATACTCCTACAGCAAAAGTAATATCAGGCCTGCTGGCTGTAAGGTATAATAAGCTTCCTATCATGCTTCTATAAAGACTTTGATCTACATCAACTCCCTTTTCATCTTTGGTAAGCTTTAAATGGGTTGCTGCAGGTGTTCTTTTATGAGCAGCACTTTCCATACCAAACTTTTTCACTATATTTCTTGCATACTTGCTTTGGGAGATAAAAATAGTATCTTCCATCTGCTTTACTTGGAGCCCAAGAAAGTAGGTTAGTTCACCTACAAGACTCATCTCAAACTCAGACTGCATTTGCTGCACGAAATGCTGTACCATCTCACTAGACATTCCTCCAAAGACAATGTCATCAACATAGATTTGTGCTATTAGAAATTTGCCTTGATCTTCTTTCACAAATAGAGTCTTGTCATTTCCTCCTTTCCTGTAGCCTTGACTAGTAAGGAACTCAGTCAATCTTTCATACCATGCTCGAGGTGCTTGTTTTAATCCATAAAGAGCTTTCTTTAATTTGTAAACATGATTTGGAAAGCTTGGATCAACAAACCCCTTTGGTTGTTCCACATATACTTCTTCATTTAAGTACCCATTGAGGAAGGCACTTTTCACATCCATTTGGAATAACTTGAATTTTAGAATGCATGCCACTCCTAGAAGTAATCTAATGGATTCAAGACGAGCAACCGGAGCAAAAGTCTCATCAAAATCTATCCCTTCAATCTGTGAATATCCTTGTGCAACCAGCCTTGCCTTGTTTCTGGTCACAGTTCCACTTTCATCAGACTTGTTCTTGTAGACCCATTTGGTACCAATTACATTTGCATTTTCAGGTCTAGGAACCAAGTCCCAAACTTCATTCCTCTTGAACTGATTTAGCTCTTCTTGCATAGCATTTATCCAGAACTCATCAGTCAGAGCTTCCTTCACATTTTTTGGCTCAAATTTAGACACAAAACAAGCATTAGAAACTATGTCAAGTGTCCTTCTAGTAGTAATTCCTTGATTGGGATTACCAATAATCAGGTCTGTAGGATGATTCTTTTGAGTACGAGTAGAAGGTCCTTTCTTTGGAGTAGCAGAGATTTGGTCAGATGCAGTAACCTCTGTATCATTCTTTGATTCATTAGTAGTTTCACAATCTACATCACCTGGTATAGATGCTGTAGCATCTTCTGCATCATCTTCAGCAGTTTCACTTGAGGTGTCATCTATTACCACATTTATAGACTCCATCATGGTTTTGGTTCTATTATTATATACTCTGTAGGCTCTACTATTTGTTGAGTATCCCAAGAATATGCCTTCATCACTTTTAGGATCCATTTTAGTTCTTGGTTCTCTATCAGACAAGATATAACATTTACTTCCAAACACATTAAAGTACTTAACAGTAGGTTTTCTACCTTTCCACAATTCATACAGAGTAGATGTAGTTCCAGATCTCAAGGTGACACGATTATGAATATGACAAGCAGTGTTCATAGCTTCTGCCCAAAAACCATGAGAGAGTTTCTTTGCATGTAACATTACTCTTGCAGACTCTTGTATAATTCTATTCTTTCTTTCTACTACACCATTTTGTTGTGGTGTAATGAGAGATGAAAATTCATGGATGATGCCTTCAGAGGCACAAAAGTCAGAGAATCTAGAGATTTCAAACTCCTTTCCATGATCACTTCTGATCCTTAACACAACATTGTTTTTCTCTCTTTGAAGTAGAATACATAGATCTTTGAATACGTCAAAGGTCTCTGATTTCTTTCCAATAAAATTTATCCAGGTATATCTAGAGAAATCATTTACAACAACATAGGCATACCTTTTTCCTCCTAAGCTTTCAGTTTGCATAGGTTCCATCAAATCCATGTGTAGAAGCTCAAGAACTCTGGTAGTGGTAAGATGCTGCAGCTTTGGATGTGGCTTCTTGGTTTGTTTTCCAATTTGACATTCACCACAAATGCTTCCTTCTTCGATCTTGAGATTTGGCAAGCCCTTGATGGCTTCTTCAGGTATAGCTTTCTTCATGCTTCTTAGGTTGAGATGACCAAGTTTTTGGTGCCACAATTTTATTTCATCTTCTTTCGTGATTAAGCATGTCGACACATTTGCCTCTTCTTGGGGAACCCATAAGTAGCAGTTGTCTTTTGATCTGACGCCCCTCATCAAAATTTCACCCTCATCATTTGTAACCAAACATTCAGACTTGGTGAAGTTTACCTTCATCCCTTGGTCGCATAATTGACTGATGCTTATTAAATTTGCAGTCAATCCTTTTACTAACAACACATTGCTTAGTTTAGGCAAGCTATTACTGTTGAGCTCCCCTATACCAACAATTTCTCCTTTAGTACCATTACCACAAGTTACAAAACTAGTTGAGTAAGACTTTAAATCAACAAGAAATTTTCCAATTCCGGTCATGTGTCTTGAACAACCACTATCGAAATACCAGTCTTCCCTTGATGAAGCTCTAAGTGATGTGTGAGCAACCAGAGCAGTAATCTTCTTCTCAAGTTGAGTACCATCACTGGTCTTCACATTCTTACCTTTAGGTTTCCATTCTTGTTGAGTGGAGGCAGTTGTGGAAACTGGTTTAGGCTGATGATGCCTGTTAGGGTATCCAAACAATTTGTAACAAAAAGGTCTTATATGCCCTTTTCTACCACAGTAGTGACATATCCAAGAGTGATGTTTTCTTTTGTTCTTTGACAAGGGATGCTGCTTATGATGCTGTAGCATCTGTTGAGGCATATTTTGCTTATGAGTTTCTTTTGGATACATGTACGTGAGATCTGAGCTGTAACCTTTGTGTTTATTGACATTCTCATAACTAAGCCCAATATGTTTAGGCTTTAGAACATTTTTCTCTAAGATTTCTTCTAGTTGACCATCAGCTTTATGAAGTTTATCAAGATGATCATCATCTTTATACAACATGTCAGAGAATTTTCTCAAACGCCAAATGTCAGCATTTAATTTTTCAATGACTTCCTTAGATTCATCAAGATTAGAGGATAGATAATTTACCTTCTTCTGGAGCTCATCCATCTTTGATATATTTTCAAATTTTTCTGCCTTCAATTGATTGATGGTTACCTTTTGTTTCTCAATGACTCTGCATATTTCTCCACTCTTGAGGCAGAGTTCTTTGTAAGAATCAGCAAGTTCTTCGTAGGTTACCTCTCCATCACAAGATTCTGTATCAGATGTAATAGTACCTGTTAAGACTGAGATATGTTTGGCAGTCACAGATGCTGTATCATCTTCTGAGTCATCATCATCAGACCAACTGACAGTTAGTCCTTTCTTCGTTCTTTTCTGATATGTTGGACATTCAGGTCTGATGTGACCATATCCCTCGCATTCATGACATTGAATATTCTTGTTTAAGCTTGACTTTTCATCACTCTTAGGTTTTCCTTGATTCACAATGTTGCGCATAGTGCCTGGAGCATCATTCTTAGAATTTGGTCTGGGTCTTTTGTCCATTTGTTTTAGAACTTTGTTGAACTGTTTTCCCAGCAATTCCATAGCTTCAGAGATACTTTCATTAGATTCTTCATCCTCCTCCAGTTCTTCATCATTATTTTTAGATGAGAAGGCAATGCTCTTATTTTTCTTTTCACTTCTTCCATTTGCAACACTTTCATAAGTTTGGAGTGATCCAACCAGTTCATCCAGTTTCATCTGAGATATGTTTTTGGCTTCTTCCATAGCTGTGACTTTCATATCAAATTTCTTAGGAAGAGATCTGAGCATTTTTCTTACTAACTTTTCTTCGGGAATTTTCTCCCCCAAAGAATCAAATTGATTATCATAATCTAGAATAGTCATATGAAAATCTTGGATTGTTTCCTCATCCTTCATACGTAAATTTTCAAACTGAGTAGTAAGGATCTGTAATTTAGACATCTTTACCTGAGGAGTACCTTCATGAACAGTTTCAAGAATCTTCCAAGCTTCCTTTGCTGAGACACATTTTTTGATCAGCTTGAAGATGTGTTTGTCTACCCCATTGTATAATGCATATAATGCTTTTGAGTTTCCCAAAGCAAGCTCATCTTCTTCTTTAGACCAGTCCTCCTCAGCTTTTAGTTCAAGTGTTGGCTTTCCATCTTTGTCCATGACCACAGGGGGGTCCCATCCTTTTAGAACATCTTTCCAAGTTTTGCTATCCATAGATTTTAGGAAAGCAATCATGCGTGATTTCCAATAATCATAGTTGGAGACACCAACGAGAAGCGGTGGTCTGCTTACAAGCCCTCCTTCTTTGTCCATGTTGCCAGACATTCTCCCTGGAGCTCACCCTATAACCAGAAAGGGTGCCTGCTCTGATGCCAATTGAAATCTGGCACGCAGTGAACACAATGCTGCACAAGATGCTATAGCATACGTTGCAGCAAGACAGTCGCAGAACACAGGAAATAAATAAATAAATTGCAGAATAATAAATAAGACAGATAGTTGTTAACCCAGTTCAGTGCAACGTCACCTACTCTGGGGGATACCAATCCAGGAATGAATCCACTATAATAGCTCTAGTTCAAAGCCCTCGACCAACACCCGGTACTTGACTTATCACCTAGACACTACCCGTGCAATCCTACCTAAGAACCTCTTAGATAATGAGACCCCGTCCCAAATTCCCTCTAACAACACGTACCATGTTGCTGTCAATAATAATAATCAGGATGGAGACACTCTCCTAGAAACTAGAACACACTCTTGCTTAAAAGCTTATGAGTGAATCACACACACTAACTCCGTGCTTAAAAGCTTAGGAGTAGCTTACAATTAACAACCAAAACACAGTCCTAAACTTGCATCAAATTGATACAAGAAAGGCTGACAAAAGACACAAACTCTAAACCTTAAAAACTCACACTTTGTAAAAAACACGGTTTAGAATACATGAGTATAATAGCTTGAGGCTTCACATATTTATAGTCTTCAATTGTCTTGATGTCCAAGTTAGGTCTTCAGACATGTACAGCTGTAAGAATTGTGGCAAACCCTAAATTATTTTCAGAAATATAACTCATGTTGTACCAAACAAAAAAAACGTGAATTATTATTTTCAAAAATATAACAAGTTATATTTTTGTTTTCAATAACAATTCTCAAACCGCCTTCAGGAAAACTTGTAGAACAAGCCACGTCTTGAATAGTCGCACGTGCTTAAATATAAAAACGACTTAAATCTTCCTTTGATTTGAAAAAGAAATTCTACGCAAAACAGAGTATCAGGATGCTGTACGATGATGCTACAGCATCGCGATCCAGCATCTGGCTGGTTGGCTTTTGCAAAATTTTAGCCAATCTCAAAAACCCAACAAAAAGCAAGCGCTAATCCTTTTAGATAAAGGTTCTGGAATCCACCAGATTTCCGGAATCCACCAGAAAGAGTAATTTGGAATCCACCAAATTTGAGAAAAATCTCTGAATTTTATTAAATCAAAAGGTTTGCCTTTCAAGGCTACAATAGTTTGGTTTAAATAGTGGTGAAAAATAAAAATAACAAATCTCCTAAAAGATTGTAAAAATAAAAATAACTAACCTAACTAAATAAAAATAACAAATCTACCTAAAATATAAAAATAACTAATCTAGGTGAAATATAAAAATAAGAAATCTGCCTAAAGTATAATAAAACTAAATATAGCTAAAATAATAAATTATTAAGGAAACTCTCCTACATCAGTCTCCTCTACCTCAAAAGAACTCGACCCCGAGTTCTCATCTTGATATTGACTCATGCGTTTATCATAGTAGAAACTTAGTATCGGTTCTGCTTTAATTATCAAATTCTTTCTCGTTTGCTTGATTGCTACTTTTTGCTCTTCATTTAGTCTTGCCTCTTACCGACTATTTTCTTCTTTAAAAGCTTGATTTTTCTCCTCTAACTTGAGATAATAGCTTGTTAATCCATCTAATAACTCCACAAGGGCGGTAGAGCTTATATGCATAACATGAGAACACCGATAAAAGTTCATAAGTTTCTTTGTTTGTGTTATCCTTAAGGTCGCATCATATTGCGCTGCCGACGACGATAAATTTGTTACACGACATTCTTTCTCCTTTGTTTCTTCATCAATTTCTGGCATCGCCTCTATTTGGATGTCGCAATCCATGCCATTGTTGTTCTCGTTGAAACTACCCTCCAATTCTAGATTGAGCACTCCTTCCTCATTGATTGTAGTTTCTATCATTTTAGACTCCACATCCGTTTGATCCTCTTTCTCTGAATCATCATGTTCATCGATCTCTTCCTTCTCATCTTTCGATTCATCAACTTCAACCGAAGCATCTTGTTCAATAACTACTTCGGTTTCTTTCGATTTGGATTTATAAGCAGGATCGTCAAGTTTCTCGGGAAGAGATGGTTGGTTATCATCTAGGGTTTCAGTAGCTATGTGGCGTAGATGAAAATTATTGGCATGATTGTTGTTATTGGCATTATTGAAGATTCTAAATGCTTACTCGAATTTAACATTAACATACCAATTAACATACGTTATCAAAACAGAATGTTTAGCAATATCTTTAATCGTTTTACGCGAGTTACCTGTCATTCTGTAAGCATGCCTCAAAAGGTCGGACAACGAGTAATCTTTGTTGTAACAAAACGGACAACGATATGTCGAATCAGAGATTTTAAACTCGTAGTAATCATCCTTCAACCTTTTGTAATATCGACGCTCATAGTATTCCAAATCAGATTCACCACGAGTATGTTCTGATTTTATGTACGTAACAATATGGTTGTTATTGCGAACCCTAATAACCGGAATTGATTCTCCCATGGCTGATCACGTTAGGAAAAGAACATGAGAAACCTGCTCTGATACCAACTGACGCAGTACGGAAGCGTGAAGGAAAAGCAAGCGCTAATCCTTTTAGATAAAGGTTCTGGAATCCACCAGATTTCCGGAATCCACCAGAAAGAGTAATTTGGAATCCACCAAATTTGAGAAAAATCTCTGAATTTTATTAAATCAAAAGGTTTGCCTTTCAAGGCTACAATAGTTTGGTTTAAATAGTGGTGAAAAATAAAAATAACAAATCTCCTAAAAGATTGTAAAAATAAAAATAACTAACCTAACTAAATAAAAATAACAAATCTACCTAAAATATAAAAATAACTAATCTAGGTGAAATATAAAAATAAGAAATCTGCCTAAAGTATAATAAAACTAAATATAGCTAAAATAATAAATTATTAAGGAAACTCTCCTACATCAGTCTCCTCTACCTCAAAAGAACTCGACCCCGAGTTCTCATCTTGATATTGACTCATGCGTTTATCATAGTAGAAACTTAGTATCGGTTCTGCTTTAATTATCAAATTCTTTCTCGTTTGCTTGATTGCTACTTTTTGCTCTTCATTTAGTCTTGCCTCATACCGACTATTTTCTTCTTTAAAAGCTTGATTTTTCTCCTCTAACTTGAGATAATAGCTTGTTAATCCATCTAATAACTCCACAAGGGCGGTAGAGCTTATATGCATAACATGAGAACACCGATAAAAGTTCATAAGTTTCTTTGTTTGTGTTATCCTTAAGGTCGCATCATATTGCGCTACCGACGACGATAAATTTGTTACACGACATTCTTTCTCCTTTGTTTCTTCATCAATTTCTGGCATCGCCTCTATTTGGATGTCGCAATCCATGCCATTGTTGTTCTCGTTGAAACTACCCTCCAATTCTAGATTGAGCACTCCTTCCTCATTGATTGTAGTTTCTATCATTTTAGACTCCACATCCGTTTGATCCTCTTTCTCTGAATCATCATGTTCATCGATCTCTTCCTTCTCATCTTTCGATTCATCAACTTCAACCGAAGCATCTTGTTCAATAACTACTTCGGTTTCTTTCGGTTTGGATTTATAAGCAGGATCGTCAAGTTTCTCGGGAAGAGATGGTTGGTTATCATCTAGGGTTTCAGTAGCTATGTGGCGTAGATGAAAATTATTGGCATGATTGTTGTTATTGGCATTATTGAAGATTCTAAATGCTTACTCGAATTTAACATTAACATACCAATTAACATACGTTATCAAAACAGAATGTTTAGCAATATCTTTAATCGTTTTACGTGAGTTACCTGTCATTCTGTAAGCATGCCTCAAAAGGTCGGACAACGAGTAATCTTTGTTGTAACAAAACGGACAACGATATGTCGAATCAGAGATTTTAAACTCGTAGTAATCATCCTTCAACCTTTTGTAATATCGACGCTCATAGTATTCCAAATCAGATTCACCACGAGTATGTTCTGATTTTATGTACGTAACAATATGGTTGTTATTGCGAACCCTAATAACCGGAATTGATTCTCCCATGGCTGATCACGTTAGGAAAAGAACATGAGAAACCTGCTCTGATACCAACTGACGCAGTACGGAAGCGTGAAGGAAAAGCAAGCGCTAATCCTTTTAGATAAAGGTTCTGGAATCCACCAGATTTCCGAAATCCACCAGAAAGAGTAATTTGGAATCCACCAAATTTGAGAAAAATCTCTGAATTTTATTAAATCAAAAGGTTTGCCTTTCAAGGCTACAATAGTTTGGTTTAAATAGTGGTGAAAAATAAAAATAACAAATCTCCTAAAAGATTGTAAAAATAAAAATAACTAACCTAACTAAATAAAAATAACAAATCTACCTAAAATATAAAAATAACTAATCTAGGTGAAATATAAAAATAAGAAATCTGCCTAAAGTATAATAAAACTAAATATAGCTAAAATAATAAATTATTAAGGAAACTCTCCTACATCACTAAGCCTCTAACTTGGAACCTACTTAAGCTTTTCAACAATTTTGACTATGACCTGAACTTCATTCTTGTGCATGCTTTGACTTGTTCATTGGTCTTGGTTTTCTAAACTTCAAACTTGTCCTTATGTTTTCTATCTTAGCTTACTTGATTGAGGACAAACAATGGTTCAAGCATGAAGGTATTTGACACTTCTAAAATATGCATGATTTTAGTAGTAGTTTTATTAAATAAATCTTAGACAAGTTATTGGAACTATCTTACTACAATTCTTTTGCTTTCTCTTTTGTAGGCCCAAAAGCATGAGCAAGTGGAATTGTACCCTTTTGGCCCATTTTCATGACTTACTAGCTAAGCAATGGAATGATGATGTGGATGAGTGTTTACTAAATGAAGAGCTAGTGGAATTCATGACTAAAAGAGTTATTATCGACTCCCTGCTCAAAGACAACCCGATTCTACAAAGCCAATCCACAAGTTTGGAAATGCTTAGTAGGACTTTCGTTCTCATAACAAGTTAATTCCGAGAAATTTTTGGGTCTGGCAAAGAAAAACATAGGTCGTTTCTCATACTTGAACCAAATCTCTGGAAACACCTAGCAGGATCTTCGTCCTCATTACAGGCTAATTTCAAACATTTCAGGTTCCCCCGATTAATGCAACTAAACTTCAAGCCAAAAGACGTTTACATCGGCCTAGGCTAGTGGACAACTGTTCCGGGGTAGGCCAAAGACCCATCCCCGCGTACTGGACTGGGTCACCCGTCCCATAAAGTAACAATGCAAATCATATGCTAGACACGCCCTGATTACAGACAATCACCACTCAACAGGGACACGTGGACCAAATGAAACTACTGCTCTGTCGTCAGACAACAACAGTCACAATCATAGGGGCATAAGAATATTATTATAGATCCTTACAACCCTACTTATTTTCTTATATAAGACATGCAAAAGGTTGTATCATGTATGCAATATCTAACCCTAAGTACCTCCGACTTACAGCGCTTCTTGACCTGATCGTCAGAGTGTGTGCAGGTACCACTCCCTTCTTCACAACGGGGTTCAACCACCAACTATAACCAGCTAAATCACCAGCCAAAGTTCTTACACAACGACTTCCACAGTCATATCATCCATATCTCAAGTCTGGAACAGGTCAATTACGAAACTTCTAAATTGACTAAATACACGTCAACCATATTGTGCGAAGACATTCACTCAATTACGTTACCATGGTTGATTAAAAAAAAAACTTTACCATGGATCACCAAACCATTAAATTGAACGAATTGTAAAAATCTATTATTCGCCAATGCACAACTAACACTCAACCAAATAAAAACATCATACCAATTTTAAAGAGGCATTAAGAAAATAGTGACATTTTTTAACACATCGCATCCTCCCACACAAAAATGAGAGTAAATTATTAATCCCATAAAAATTATCTTTTGTTGAAATACATTTATCGAATTACCTCCACGCAAGTCGCAAACAATGAAATATTTGTTGTACCAATCTATTTCACGCCACTGTCTACAACAATTCTTTTTATGAAGTAAGCATTTTTTTACGGGGCAAAATTATACTTTTAGTCATTTAACTTAATTTTAGGTAACAATTTGATCCTTTATTTTTTATTTTTTTTTCTTCTCGTCATTTTAGTCCTTTTTCATTACTATTTGAATATGTATTTGATGTATTAAATCTATAATTTTCTTTCTATGTATGTATGTTCTCAATCATAAATATATGTTATGTCTTAAAATAAAATTATAGATTTGAAGCTTAAAAAACCATTTTCAAATATAGATGAAGGACCCAAAAAGATCTAAAACGACGAGAGAAAAAAAGATAAAGAACCAAATTATTACCTGAAATTAAGTTAAAGGATTAAAAATGTAAATTTTGTCTTTTTGTCGGAGTAGATGCCATCAGAATTTTGGCATTTTCAATTATCATTCAAGTTATCCTAAAAAAATTGTTAGATTACGAATTGATCTGGTACTTCTCCACTAACTATTTATCCTCATAAAAAAGTTTCTTCTCCGCCTCCAACCCTCACAACTAATAGCGACACTATCACTTAACATATCTTCCAAAACAATATATTTTTATTAACAAATAAATTAAATACTAGTATACTATAATTACTCTTTAATACAACTTTATCTACCCACGACTCATTTCAAAGTGTTAACTCTTTCTATCCATTTTTAATAGATGATCTAAAAAACAATCTCCACCAATAAAATAGTTTGATGACTAAATTGTTAATTTATTTTAAATAAAATTATAATAAAATTCATATTTATTATTGAATAATCATTCAAAAATTCTTCAAACACTTTTTTTAAGACAAAAAGATTCCTTACAATGAAACTCTAAAAAAATAAAAAAAGCAAAAACAAAAAAACAAAAGAAGTCGGTATACTCCATTGTGTAAGAAATTTCTATTTTAGGGGATTAGGTATATTTTCTCATAATTTTTAATCAATTTATTTATTGTTTGTTTCTCTTTCAATTATTCCATTGTCTTTTTCAAAAATATAAAAAATAAAATTCCATCGTCATTCATTCTGCAGCGCTGGAAATAGCAAGAAAGTGCGCTTGTTTGGTAGTTCAAAGACTTCAGACTGACAGTGTCACACTCTCACAAATCTCAATTCTCTAAAGCTTCAGAAATGGTCAGAAAACATGGCTGGCAATTACCAGCGCACACTTTTCAGGTTAAACTTTTTCACTCTAATTCTAATTCTTACTTCACTTTTTTTTGTTAGGGTTTTACTCGATTCACTTATAGTTCAATTAATCGCTTAATTTTAAGTCATAATTTAGTTGTTGGATTAGAAATGTGTACTTTTTGGTAGTTGAGTAATGGGTTGGCTTTTTTTAGCATATCTAGATTTGGGGATTGTTTGATTTTGTTTTGGTAAAATTTTTCCTATTTTCTTGTGATGGGTTTGGCTTAAAAATTGTTTTTTGGATAAAATTATTTTCAAAACAGTTTTTTTTTTTATGCTGAAAAAGATGATTTTTTTTTTTTTTTTGGAATCATAAGTTCATAACAATAAAATCCAGAAAATTCTCCTTTTTTAGGGGTGGGGAGTGGTTGAAGATGAGTTGTATAGATCGAATAGTTTCACATTTACCCCTTTTATCTCATATATGAGTTGCATAAATCTTCATTTGGTTATGAACTGAATGAACTAGTATAGACGGTAGAATTTGACATCTTTACATTCCTCATATTATGTTTCCTGATTCGGAAGTTATAATCCCGCAAACAAGTAGTCAAAGTAGTCAACAGGAAGTGTGTTGTTAGTTGATAAGCTAGATGATGAAGAATAGAGCTACTGGCACTACTATGTATAGATATCGTTTTGGTAGATTGAAACGTAATTTTGGAGGACATACGAGGTGGATGCATTTAAGGAGATGTGCTGCAAGTTTTAGGATGCGTGGTGGAGGGTGTGAAAAGTGATTTTTCTTTAATCAAGTTAGTTAATTTTGCAAAATCCAGTTCTTTCATGTTTGGTAAATACTCACAAAAAACATACACATATAGAAGGGAATGGTTGCAGTTACTTTTTTAAGCTACAACTGTTGGTTTTGTAATCCGATGCCCAACAAATTTTATGGCATGAAAAAATTATTGTAAAAATACAATTTTTGAAAGGTCGGCGTGCTGTGCATTTTAAAAGTAAACCACAGTAGGTCTGAATTCATTTTAATAAATTACCCTTCCCTTACCCTTTCAGAAATGAATATGTACTACCCCTTCACATTATTTTAATGTAACATAACTCTTGGTGCCCATGAGTAGTCATGCCGTATATGATTGAGCTTCTGAGGCTCTTAGTGTCTCTTTCTGTTAGTCTCGAACATTCCGGTGACTGTGATACACTGATACTGATACTTTAGAAAATGAAATGAAGTTTTGAATACCTCTACTATTGCCTTTCAGTTCTTCAACCGAAACCTTTATTTCATTCTCTTAGGTTCCAAAGGCAGTAATAAATAAGGGGTTTAAACCAAGTTAATGATGATGCTTAAAGAGTTAACCCACCCCTGAGAATTTCATTTGTATTAATATGAAATGTAAGTGTAACACATATTAATCAATCAAAAAAAGGAAGTATAAAATTTCAAAATAAAAGAAAAGAATCATGTAAGCTGAGCATCGCTCACACGCCTGTAATTTACCCTAATATATAAGATAAGAAATTTAATGTAGAGTCTCACATCCTCTTATTAGCAAGTTAAAATAAACAAATTTTGGGAAATGAAAATAGAAAATGTTTTCACAAAGTAAATGAGACCTTGTTATTTTCATATTCGTGTTGATTGACACAATGCTTAGTGTTCTGATTACACTGACTTCAGTGACTTGCATTTTATCAGCTGCAGGCATGTCAACTTATTTTTCTAAAATTGTTGATTTTTACATAAATAGGTTGTTGCAATCACTGTATTCTGCTTGTTGGTGATTGCTTTCTATGCTTTCCTTGCTCCGTTTGTTGGAGGTCATATATTGGAATACATCTTCATTGGTGTCTACTCTCCGGTGGTATGCAAATTACCTTTTTATAATCCCACCACATTTCGTATGTATTATTTACTTACCTACAAGAGGTATGGCTTATGTTGTCTCTTTCTTGTGGCATTGCAGGCACTCATTGTTTTCATTCTTTATGTTAGATGCACTGCAATTAACCCTGCAGATCCAGGCATTATGTCTAAATTTGACCCTAGAGTGGTAAATAGGTTTGACTCTGCCCATGGTTTGTTGGGTAAGCATCAATCATCTGAACGTGATGTTGCTGCAGGAGGGCATTCTTCCCCGTCATCCGCAGCTTCCAAAAGGTCTATAACAAATATGAGCAAGAAAAGTTCAGTGGAAGATCCTGAGCGAGTACAGGATTCTAGATATCAGAATAACCCAAACTCATGTGATGCAATTGGGAGAATTTTCTGCATATTATTTTCTCATGAAGATTGCCGGAAACAAGAAGAAACAGCTGATGAGCAGGGTGGCGGGGAAGATGCTCTGTTCTGCACTTTGTGCAATTCTGAGGTATTATGTTGTGATGTGACTCTTTGATTCTTTGCAGAATGTATTTCTATTTTTATTCTTTGTATTTATATCTCTTTGGTTGTAAGTAATATCCGTAACATTTGTATTTACCCCTATTTTGTTATTAATTGCATTGCATATACTTATGTCACAACTCAAGTACAATAAAAAACCCATGTGATGAAAACCACTAAAATACCTTTTTTCCCTCCTGTAAACACCAGAATTTGTTGATATAAATTAAGTCAAAGGCTCTGAGCAAATCATAAAGATGATATTAGATAGTTTTTTATGTTTTAATGTATTTATGGCATATCCTCCTAAGGGATTTTTTTTTCTTCACTTGTCAGGGTTATGGTTTTGATGAATTTATTTTGTTTATTCTTTCATTTTTCCCCTTTTAAGGAAGGGCATGTCGTTCATATGTATTTTTCTCTTCTCGTCAATGGTATCTTGTTTTTTTGTCAATAAAATAATGTTGGCCGAAACTTTTTATCTGGTTGAGGTGCTAATTTAACTTGGGACTTCACTGCCTAGTATAGACATGGTGCTGAATTATGGGCCGCTTTCTTTCATTCGTTCTTTACCTATTCTTAGAATTTCCTTCCAGTTTCCTGGAAATTCAAGTGATAGAGCTGCTGGTGAATTGCGACTACCTTTGCATTCATTCCTTATTTCCTTTATCTATTTTTTTGGAAATTCCCCTCACTAAATATTTGGGATGTAATTTTGGTTACTAATTTTATAAACATCTGTGGTTGCATTCAGTTGTGAATATAAACATTTTAGAGTAACTTTAAACCTTAGATCTATGCTTCTCAATCAGTTCGTATGATTTGTTTCCCATGTTGTAGGTGCGCAAGTTCAGTAAACATTGTAGAAGTTGTGATAAATGTGTTGATGGCTTCGATCACCATTGTCGGGTATGATTTTGTTTGATAAGTGAAAGCTTACATCTTGGAGTGTTTAATTCTGGTTTAACATTTTATTTACTTGATACATCACATTGCTGCAGTGGCTCAACAACTGTGTGGGTCAGAAAAATTACCATTCTTTTATTTCTCTTATGGCCTTCAGTCTTACATGGGTATGTATATTGTCCGCAAGTTATTTGTTGTTTAAAAGCAATAATATGTTTAGTTGCTAATGATATCTTTTGTACTTATCCTTCTTCATTTCAGCTTGTTATTGAAGCTGGAGTAGGTATTGCTGTTTTAGTGCGTTTCTTCGTTAACAAGAGAGGAATGGAATCTGAAATCATTGATAGACTTGGAAATGGATTCTCTCGTCCCCCGTTTGCTGCAGTTGTGGTATCTCTTCTTTTATGGTTTTATAGTATAAGTAAATTGGATATGGCTCCTGACCATCATTAAGTATATTTGAAAATTTATATTTCTTGTTCAATATTTGTAGGTTGTATGTACTGCAGTTTCTGTCTTGGCTTGTGTCCCCTTGGGTGAGCTTTTCTTTTTCCACATGATCCTAATCAGGAAGGTCAGTGATTCAGTAGCTGAGACTCTGAGGTTATTTTCCTGTTCTTGTTTATTCCCCACCCCCATTCCTACACGCTTCTATAGAATCTACACCACTTGTCTAATGTAATTTGATTGAGGGAACTTCGTGTAGTGGATCTTAAGGTGCACATATTGGAGCTCTAGAATTTTTTTCAAGAAATAAATCAGTTTTTGAATGAGTTTGTTTTCCCTTAATTGAAATCCATTTATTTGGAAATTTATTTAGCAGTATGGGCACTGCATAAGATTTTTCTGGGAAAAGTTTCAAAAGGGATTTCTTAATTTAATTGTCCGCTTTTAGGATTGGAAAGTTCATTTTATTGTTCTTCTACTATGAAAGAAGAAAAAATATATTCGGACCCCACATGAGAAATGAGGGCCAAATGGGCTGTTAGCCCAACAGCAACACCTAAGCCCGATATGCAGGGGGTTAGTGCTAGAAGGAACAGGAAAGGGGAGAATGGGATTGTCCACGTGGAAGAGAGAGTGAGAGAAAGGCAAATAGTGTAGTGGGATTTTGTTATATGGGTGCTGAGTAGAGAGAGAGGTATCGACGTGAATCATAGACTTAGTTATGGACAGAGACCATAGTTCTCTGTAAGAGCTTGGCGCTGTGGGTATTAGGAAATTCATCCTTTTGCAGTTATCGTTTACTTTCAGAAATAATATACTCTTTGTTTTCATTATTGAAATTAGAATACAAAAACAGAGAAGGGTAAAACATCCCTCTAATGAAACAGCAGTATACGTGGTGATAAAAGTTGAAACATAAAAGAGGGATGTCCATACTAGAAAAACAAAATTTCAGTGGTAGTTACTAAAGCCTTTCCGGGAATGATTGCTTCTACCCTAAGATTTAAATATCACTATTAGCTTAAAGTTTCTGGCCATAATTTTAGCCATTTCACACAAAGAGTGGTTCACTTATCTTCCACCATCTCTTCTGTTGGATCAGGGTATTACAACCTATGAATATGTTGTAGCAATGAGAGCCATGAGTGAAGCACCTGCAGGGGCATCTTTGGATGGGGATTTGCAAAATGCACTTTACTCTCCAACAGGCTCAGCCACAACTGGATTGAGTGGAGGAAGTTCTCTTGGGTTGCAGTACAAAGGGGCATGGTGTACCCCTCCTAGGGTATTCGTGGATTATCAGGTACTTAATTTGGATTTTGAAATTTATTTTCAATTATATATTTTTTGATTGAACTAAAAATAAGTTATGCTGCAATATTAAGTACCCAAAGATTTTTGTTGACTTTTTTATATCATAGATTTTTGTTGACTTTTTTATATCATAGATTTGTAGTGAGGAAACTTCAGTGAATGACTCTTGGGCAATAAACAAAGCATGATAAATTTTTCTTATATAGTTGAAATGTTAAAGAAGTTGTCATGTTTAATCCATTAAAAGGATATTTGAATTATGTTATTGAGCGCTCCATCCTGACTTTTAAAGTATAATCTTTACCACTCTCTTATGGGGATTGTCTTAAACATGGGTTTTAGGATGAAGTTGTGCCTCACTTGGATCCTGGAATGCTGCCATCAACTGTTGATCCAGATGCAGCCGGGTTTGCAGAAAGAGGGCAAAAGATGCCAAAAAGGGCTGTTCGTATTAGTGCTTGGAAGCTTGCTAAGTTGGATTCTCAAGAAGCAGTGAAAGCAGCTGCAAAAGCCAGGGCATCTTCTTCTGTTCTGCGACCTGTAGATAGCCACCGTCCACTTGATGCAGAATTAAGTTCTAGTGGCAACATGAGCATCAGAAGTAGTATGAGCGCAGAGACTGGAATTAATAAGGAAATTAAAAATGAGTTGAGATTGTCTCCAGTAAGGAATTTGATTGCTCCTAGTCAAGGAAGCCGTGACGAGTATGAAACTGGAACTCAAAGTATGAGTAGTTTCAGTAGTCCAAGCCATGTTCAAGAGGCAGTTACACTCAGCCCTCTTCCACAGGGCCGCACTTTGGGTGGCTTCAGGGCTGGTACTTCAGTTCCTAGTTTGGTGCCTGAGCGTCCTTTAACTTCTAAAGCAACATTGCCGAACTTCAGGAACCCGGTATCCAATCCTCCTCTTGGATTTGATGGAACAACGATTCCAAAGGGAACAAATAATGAGCCGTTACTGCTTTCAGCTTCCAGTACGTCCATTCTAAGAGATGTGAAACGGACATCAGTTGTTTGGGATCAAGAAGCCGGCAGATATGTCTCGGTTCCTTCTTTACCTTCAGAAGCTCGAAATAGATCATCCCTGCAAGTAGAATTGCCAAATTCAATTGCTGAAACAAGCGGTATTGGAAGGAAACCAATGATACCTCCAAAACCAGCAATACTTCCACAGGAGTTGTCGTCATCTGCGCCCAAGTCTCCAAGGCAACATGCACAGAATCTGATGTATACAGGAGAGTCTATCTTTTTTGGTGGTCCATTTTTGAGTGTGGCTGCTAAGGAAGGTTTGAGAAACGAAAGACATTTGGGATCAGTGGAGGCCCGTGATAGCACAGCAGTAAACTTGCCCCAAGAGCCAAGATATAGAAGAGATACACATTCAAATCAGCTTCCAGTGTTTGTTCCTGGTGGTTTTGATAATGCTCTTCAACCTCGGTCCGGCATGAATTAGCTATAAAGATGATTGAGATTCTTATGAGTTGGACACAGTTTTTTGTTGGAGTCAAAAGGATAGTGAAAAAGAAAGTTTTGATGTTAAAAGGATCCTATAGACACCATGTTGGCCTTTCTGACTATACATTTTGGCGCGCAACAACATTCTCGACTCCATCAGCTAAGCGGTTATTTATCAAATCAACATTTAGGTTTGATATCTGTCATCTGACAGCCTATGTATGAGCTACATCTCAATGCCATTGAGCATTTGAAAGAATGAACTCCATTCTTCCTTCTGCTGAACATGCCTTGAGAAATGTGAATCTTCCGTTTTGTAGTATATAAAATCTCAAAGCAGTTGGCATGGCACTTCATTTAGCACGAGTTCTTGATGGATTTTAAGTTATTATATTGTAGTTTTTGTTTCACTAGATGCTAAAAGTGAGTGATACATTTCAAAGGTAAAGTGTTCTGAGCAAAAAATATGGTCATTTAGATTGTGGTAAAATATTTTGTATTTTAAAATATATTTTCCATTATACAAGGCAAATTACCACCCATCTAATGGTTTGATGTTTTTATATAAGGCAATTTCCCTTTTTGTTATTAATTTGTTCTACCTATTAATTGTTTGATGTGCTATAATTTCTGTTACATTTAGATCCTTTGCTATAGATTTAAATTTCTGTACCCTTGAGTTTAGCTTAGTCGGCAGGGAATCCCACCAATAGAATTAGAGTCTATTGAGAAATGTGTTGCTCAATCTATCATTTTTTTCAACACAATTTTCTTAATATAATACTTCAAATGAGAATTTCGTTTAATTAGTTTTTCATAAAAATTCGTTTTAAGTATTTTTATCATTTTGTTAAATTATTTTTTGGAGGGTTAAATATCTTATTAGTTCCTCTAAAAATTTCCTTCGAGGTTTTGGTCCTTTAAATTTTAAGTTTCAATTCCTGCTTTTTTTCAAACATTTGCGTATCATGTTTCAAATGACTTTTGTTTTTAAAAAATATCATTATTAAAACTTTTGAAATTTGGCACGCAGTGAAAACAATGCTGCACAAGATGCTATAGCATGTGTTGCAGCAAAACAGTCGCAGAACACAGTAAATAAATAAATAAATTGCAGAATAATAAATAACACAGATAGTTGTTAACCCAGTTCAGTGCAACGTCACCTACTCTGGGGGATACCAATCCAGGAATGAATCCACTATAATAGCTCTAGTTCAAAGCCCTCGACCAACACCCGGTACTTGACTTATCACCTAGACACTACCCGTGCAATCCTACCTAAGAACCTCTTAGATAATGAGACCCCGTCCCAAATTCCCTCTAACAACACGTACTATGTTGCTGTCAATAATAATAATCACGATGGAGACACTCTCCTAGAAACTAGACCACACTCTTGCTTAAAAGCTTATGAGTGAATCACACACACTAACTCCGTGCTTCAAAGCTTAGGAGTAGCTTACAACAAACAACTCAAACCCAGTCCTAAACTTGCATCAAATCGACACAAGAAAGGCTCACAAAAGACACACACTCTAAACCTTAAAAACGCACACTTTTTGTAATACAAGGTTTAGAACACACAAATAGAATAGCTTGAGGCTTCACATATTTATAGTCTTCAATTGTCTTGATGGGCAAGCTAGGTCTTCAGACAAACACAGCTGTAGGAATTGCGGTCAACCCTAAATTATTTCCAGAAATATAGTTCATGTGTTACCAAACAAAAAAAACGCAAAAAATATAATATAATTTTTGTTTTAAATAACATTCCTTTAGCCGACTTCAATAAAACTTGCTGAGCAAGGCTCGTTTTGCCCAGACGCACGTGCCTGAATATATAATTGAAGCAAATCTTGACTCAGATTTGAAATAAAAATTCTGCACGAAAAACAGAGCATCAGGATGCTGTACTATAATGCTACAACACCTCAGTCCAGCATCTCCCTGGTTGGCTTTTGCAAAATATAGCCAATCAAAACACCAACAATCTCCCCCTTTGGCAAATTTTGGCTAAAACAACCTTAGGCCAGTGCATAGAGAGATACAGTCTAGACTTTCCTTCGAGTCAACATAAGCACACAACTAGGAAAGAAAGTAGAACGATGCTAAGCTATTTAAACTTTTCTTCGAGTCAACATACGCACACAACTAGGAAAGAGAGTAAAGAAATTCATCAGATGAATAGATAGCTAGCACGTAACCATCAGAGGCATGCAACAGCGGAACATAACACATCTAGCCTCAAAGTACAGATAGAGAGACATAGTGGATTCAAGATCGGAGAAATAAACTCCTTAATAATTAGCAACGCCACATAGAATAGGAAAAATAAATTCCTATGTAAACATGCATATCATAAGTAGTAGAAAAATAAATTCTACCTACTCACCCTCAACATATGCATAGATTTCACTCCCCCTCAAAAACATGTATATAAGCAAACATGCTATACTAGATGCTATAGCATTCTTCATCACATCATGCACATTCACATTTTTACTCCCCCTTTTTAGCCATAAATTCTGACAAATAAAGTCAGTACCATAGAATAGGAGCAAAAACAAAAGATCCATAGAGTTTCAAGTAGCATAGAGTCACAGGGTGTCAGAGCATAAGGAGCCACATAGTACAAATTACAAACCATAAGGACTAAGCCTTCAAAAATAACATCCAAATAAAGAAAAAGTTACAGAAGCAGATCATATGGAAGGACTTTCATCAGAGGCCATCTCCTCTTCTACAGTGTCACCACCTGCAAGATCATCATCATGGGAAGCACCATGGGAAGGACCTACTCCATCTTCATTTGCTTGTGACTGCTCAAGCTCCAAGGCTTGGATTACACCATCTACCAGCTCCTTCTTCTCACCCAGCATTTTACTAACCTCCCTGAGATTAGCAATCATCTGTCTTTTGGTCATGCCTGCAGCTGGTTTCTTCAAAGATGCTACAACAATGTCTGCAGCATGTTTACCTTCCAGCAATCTAAAATCCATTGTCAAGGCTGAAGGTCTAGGGACAGGCACATCAGACTTAGTGCAGATATCAGGATGTTGGGACAAAATAATATCACATATCAAGGTGGGAAAGGCTATTGGCATCTTTATAGCAGTAGAAGAGCCATGGAGAATTGTTGCATTAAAGATATAAGTGCCATAATCAAAAACAGTACTAGTACCTATGGCATAGATGAGTTTGGCCAAACCTGTAGCTACACTATTGGAGTGTGTAGTGGGAACCCAGTTGGCTGCACCAATTTTGTTCAAAAGAGCATACTTCGTAGTTAATTTTGCAGCAGACAATTTTCCAGCTCTTGGCCACATTCTCACCTTGTCACCAGTTATTGTCTTGCACACTTCATTCATAGACATCTCCAACTCAAGTGCAGGAACATCACATCTACCCAGATGTTGGTTGATGATGGCTGGTGAAAAATCTACACATCTTCCCCTCACATACACCTTCAAGTATTCAAGACTTAAGGGGTTATCACAATCAGCTGGGATGTTCACTAAGAACTCTCTGGTCAATTTCTCATAGCATTTTCCCAACTCAGACACAGTCTTTATCAGCCCTGCTTCCTCTATCAGACTCATAATATCTTGACATTTCAAGAATTCTTCATTAAGGTTCCTTTCTATGGCCATTCTCCTTTTGACCACAAATTTCCACCTGTCAACATTCTCAACGCAGTGAAAGGAGACATTATCAATTGGTACAGATGGTACATTAGAAGCCATTCTTCTTTTCTTGGCAGATTTTTGAGGAGATGCTTCAGCATCCTGGTCTTCCTCATAGTCAGAGTCACTAGAGGAAATAGTCTTCCTCTTCACAGTCTTCTTCTTACTTTCAGAGGCTACAGTGACCTTGCTCCACTGTTTCTTAGGCCTAAATGTAGCTTTGGTGGCTTCAGAGGAAGTTGCTATACCCTTTCCAGTACTACTTCTCAGCCTCCTAGTTATACCAGCCCTAGGAGTACTCTTGAATTTGAGGCTTTCAACATCAATTACATTTGCCTCACTTGTATCAGGCATATTTGCAGTTTCACCCTTATCCTGAGTAGTGACATCACCAGGGATGGTGGTTTCAGTACCTTTCTCATTATCAGGAACCACAGGAGAGTTTGGTGAATCAGGGACTACAGAAGCACTAACATCAACATGTGCTGCAGATGATGTAGCATCATTTGCAGCATCTTGGTCTGGAACTATTTTCTCACCAAAAATCATCTCAGACTCAGGATTGGCCTTAGAGGTAGCGCCAATATCATCAATAGCAGCATCAGGGGTTTCCAAAGAGGTTTTCCCCAATTCAGCAGACCTAGGGTTTTCTGATCCTAGGGTTTCAGGTAAATTCAGTTCCAAACTTAAATTCTTCTCACTAGATTCAGATGCTTCAGCATCAACATTAACATTTGGAATAGCAGGATTGTCAAGGTACAGTTCACGCATCTTATGAACAACTCTAGGAGTGGATTTTGATTTCTTACCCGTTTGTTTCGAAGCAGATGGCGCACGCGAAGTGGATTGAGTTTTCTTTGGCATTGTCTTCTTCGCTGAGATTTTCTTCCTCTTCGTTATTTCCTCAGGAAAGATGGTTGAAATTGGATAGGCGATGGTGATTTATTGAGGGAGAGACTCGTATGAGGGTGATGTGGCGGTTTGTGGAGGAATAGTTTCGTCGTTCTTGGAAGGAGATAGATTTTGAGAGCTTGACATGGTGATTGTTGAACTTTGGTGAGGGTTTTCGCTAATGGAGTTTGAGAGAGGAAGTTGAGTAGTTGATGAAGAGAGAGAATGGAGAGAAGTAATGTAGCGCGTGAAAAGATGAGTTTGAATTGCGTGAAAGGAGAAGTTATGGAAGTTTTTGATAACTTCCCTTAATTTGCGTGCACAACTGAATGAAGTGTGAAGAGACACTTCAACTGCACGCTCTTTGTGCTGTAACTGCTACAAATCATCGCATAGGCAAATATCAAGTTTGCCTCGCAATTTTTCAAATTGAACTGCATCTAGAGCCTTAGTAAAAATATCAGCCAATTGTTCTTCAGTTGAAATATGCTCAAGAGTCACAATACCTTCTTCAACTAGATCTCTAATAAAATGGTGCCTAATATCAATATGCTTCGTCCTGCTATGTTGGATAGGATTCTTTGAAATATTTATGGCACTAAGATTGTCACAATATAATGCCATAACATCTTGTACCACATTGTACTCCAACAACATTTGTTTCATCCATAATAACTGGGAGCAGCTACTACTAGCTGCTATGTACTCAGCTTCAGCTGTAGATAAAGATACACAGTTCTGTTTCTTGCTGAACCAAGATATAAGATTGTTGCCTAAAAAGAAACAAGCTCCTGAGGTGCTTTTTCTATCATCTGCACAACCTGCCCAATCAGCATCACAATATCCCACTAGCATAGAATTCTCACCATGAGTATACAAGATCCCATAATCACATGTACCATTCACATACTTCAAAATTCTCTTTACTTGAGCAAGATGGCTCATCTTGGGCTCGGCTTGGTACCTAGCACAGACTCCTACAGCAAAAGTAATATCAGGCCTGCTGGCTGTAAGATACAATAAGCTACCTATCATACTTCTATATAGACTTTGATCAACATCAACTCCTTTTTCATCTTTGGTAAGCTTTAAATGAGTTGCTGCAGGTGTTCTTTTATGAGCAGCACCTTCCATACCAAATTTTTTCACTATATTTCTCGCATACTTGCTATGAGAAATAAAAATAGTATCTTCCATCTGCTTTACTTGGAGTCCAAGGAAATAGGTTAGTTCACCTACAAGACTCATCTCAAACTCAGACTGCATTTGCTGCAGGAAATGCTGTACCATCTTATTGGACATTCCTCCAAAAACAATGTCATCAACATAGATTTGTGCTATCAATAATTTGCCTTGATCTTCTTTCACAAATAGAGTCTTGTCATTTCCTCCCTTCCTGTAGCCTTGACTAATAAGGAACTCAGTCAATCTTTCATACCATGCTCGAGGTGCTTGTTTTAATCCATATAGAGCTTTCTTTAATTTGTAAACATGATTTGGAAAGCTTGGATCAACAAACCCCTTTGGTTGTTCCACATACACTTCTTCATTTAAGTACCCATTGAGAAAGACACGTTTCACATCCATTTGAAATAACTTGAATTTTAGGATGCACGTCACTCCTAGAAGTAATCTAATGGATTCAAGACGAGCAACCGGAGCGAAAGTCTCATCAAAGTCCATCCCTTCAATCTGTGAATATCCTTGTGCAACCAGCCTTGCTTTGTTCCTGGTCACAGTCCCACTTTCATCAGACTTGTTCTTGTAGACCCACTTGGTACCAATCACATTTGCATTTTCTGGTCTAGGAACTAAGTCCCAAACTTCATTCCTTTTAAACTGAATTAGTTCTTCTTGCATAGCATTTATCCAAAACTCATCAGTTAGGGCTTCCTTCACATTTTTGGGTTCAAACTTAGACACAAAGCAAGCATTAGAAACCAAGTCAAGTGCCCTTCTAGTGGTAATTCCTTGATTAGGGTTACCAATAATTTGATCTGTAGGATGATTCTTTTGAGTACGTGTGGATGGCCCTTTCCTTGGAGTAGCATAGATTTGTTCAGATGTGGTAACCTTTGTATCATTCTTGGATTCCACAATAGTTTCAGAATTTTCACCACCTGGAATAAATGCTGCAGCTTCTTCTATATCATCTTTAGCAGTTTCACTTGAAGTATCATCTATTACCACATTTATAGATTCCATCATGGTTTTGGTTCTGCAGTTGTATACTCTGTAGGCTCTGCTATTTGTTGAGTATCCCAAGAATATGCCTTCGTCACTTTTAGGGTCCATTTTGGTTCTTGGTTCTCTATCAGACAAGATATAGCATTTACTCCCAAACACATGAAAATGCTTAACAGTAGGTTTTCTTTCTTTCCATAATTCGTACAGAGTAGATGTAGTTCCAGATCTCAAGGTGACACGATTATGAATGTAGCAAGCAGTATTCATAGCTTCTGCCCAAAAACCATGAGAAAGTTTCTTTGCATGTAACATTACTCTTGCAGACTCTTGTAGAGTTCTATTCTTTCTTTCTACTACACCATTTTGTTGTGGTGTAATGGGAGATGAAAATTCATGCATAATACCTTCAGAGGCACAGAAGTCAGAAAATCTTGAGTTTTCGAACTCCTTACCATGATCACTTCTGATCCTTAATACAACATTATTTTTCTCCCTTTGAAGTTGAATACACAAATCTTTGAACACATCAAAGGTTTCTGATTTCTTCCTAATAAAATTTATCCAGGTGTATCTAGAGAAGTCATCAACAATAACATAAGCATACCTTTTTCCTCCTAAGCTTTCAGTTTGCATAGGACTCATCAAATCCATGTGTAGAAGCTCAAGAACTCTGGTGGTGGTAAGATGCTGCAGCTTTGGATGTGGCATCTTGGTTTGTTTTCCAATTTGACAGTCACCACATATGCTTCCTTCTTCAATTTTGAGATTTGGTAGACCTATGATGGCTTCTTTAGATATTGCTTTCTTCATGCTTCTTAGATTAAGATGACCAAGCTTTTGGTGCCATAGTTTTACTTCATCTTCTTTCGTGATTAAGCATGTTGACATATTTGCTTCTTCTTGGGGCACCCATAGGTAGCAGTTGTCTTTTGATCTAACACCCCTCATCAAAATCTCACCTTCGTTACTTGTAACCAAACATTCAGACTTAGTGAAGTTTACTTTCATTCCTTGGTCGCATAGTTGACTAATGCTTATCAAATTTGCAGTCAATCCTCTTACTAACAGCACATTGTTTAGTTTAGGCAAGCTATTACTTTTGAGCTCCCCTATCCCAACAATTTCTCCTTTAGCACCATCACCAAAAGTTACAAAGCTGGTTGAATAAGACTTTATACCGACAAGAAATTTACTTATTCCGGTCATGTGTCTTGAACAGCCACTATCGAAGTACCAGTCTTCCCTTGATGAGGCTCTAAGTGATGTGTGAGCAATCAGAGCAGTAATCTCTTTCTCAGGTTGAGTTGTATCACTTGTCTTCTCATTTTCAACTTTAGGTTTCCATTCTTGTTGAGTAGAGGGAGTTGTGGAAACTGGTTTATGCTGAGGACGTCTGTTAGGGTACCCAAATAGTTTGTAGCAGAAGGGCCTTATGTGCCCTTTTCTACCACAGTAGTGACATCTCCAAGAATGGTGTTTTCTTCTGTTTCTTGGCAGGAAATGATGCTGATGATGCTGCGGCTTCTGGTAAGGCATCCTTTGCTTCTGAGTTTCTTTAGGATCCATGTACATGAGGTCAGGACTGTATTTTTTGAATTTGTTGACATTCTCATAGCTAAGCCCAATATTTTTAGGCTTTCGAACATTTTTCTCTAAGATTTCTTCCAGTTGACCATCAGCTTTATGAAGTTTGTCAAGATGATCATCATCTTTATATAGCATGTCAGAGAATTTTCTCAGTCGCCAAATGTCAGCATTTAATTTTTCAATGACTTCCTTAGCTTCTTCAAGATCAGAGGATAGATAATTTACCTTCTTTTGAAGTTCCTCCATCTTTGATATATTTTCAAATTTTTCTGCTTTTAACTCATTGATGGTTACCTTTTGTTTCTCAATGACCCTGCATATTTCTTCACTCTTAAGACAAAGTTCCTTGTAGGAGTCAGCAAGCTCTTCATAGGTTACCTCTCCATCATCAGATTCTGTATCAGATGTAACAATACCTGTTAAGACTGAGATATGTTTAGCAGTTACAGATGCTGTATCATCTTCTGAATCATCATCCTCAGACCAACTGACAGTTAGCCCTTTCTTTGTTCTCTTCTGATATGTTGGACACTCAAGTCTGATGTGACCATATCCTTCACATTCATGGCATCGAATGTTCCTGTTTAAGTTTGATTTTTCATCACTCTTTGGTTTTCCTTGATTTTCATTGCTGCGCATAGTGCCTGGAGCATTATTTTTGAAATTCGATCTGGGTCTTTTATCCATTCGTTTCAGAACTTTGTTGAATTGTTTTCCCAATAACACCATAGCCTCAGAGATACTCTCATTAGATTCTTCTTCATCCTCCAGATCTTCTTCATTATTTTTAGATGAGAAGGCAATGCTCTTATTTTTCTTTTCAATTCTTTCATTTGCAGTACTTTCATAAGTTTGGAGTGATCCAACCAGTTCATCCAGCTTCATCTGAGATATGTCTTTGGCTTCTTCCATAGCTGTGACTTTCATATCAAACTTCTTTGGAAGAGATCTGAGCATTTTCCTTACTAACTTTTCTTCGGGAATTTTCTCCCCCAAAGAATCAAAATTGATTATCATAATCTAGAATAGTCATATGAAAATCTTGAATCGTTTCCTCATCCTTCATACGTAAATTTTCAAACTGAGTAGTAAGGATCTGTAATTTAGACATTTTTACCTTAGGGGTACCTTCATGAACAGTTTCAAGAATCTTCCAAGCTTCCTTTGCTGAGACACATTTTTTGATCAGTTTGAAGATGTGTTTGTCTACCCCATTGTATAATGCATATAACGCTTTTGAGTTTCCCAAAACAAGCTCATCTTCTTCTTTAGACCAGTCCTCCTCAGCTTTTAGTTCAAGTGTTGGCTTTCCATCTTTGTCCATGACCACAGGGGGGTCCCATCCTTTCAGAACAGCTTTCCAAGTTTTGCTATCCATAGATTTTAGGAAAGCAATCATGCGTGATTTCCAATAATCATAGTTGGAGACACCAACGAGAAGCGGTGGTCTGCTTACAAGCCCTCCTTCTTTGTCCATGTTGCCATACATTCTCCCTGGAGCTCACCCTATAACCAGAAAGGGTGCCTGCTCTGATACCAATTGAAATTTGGCACGCAGTGAACACAATGCTACACAAGATGCTATAGCATGTGTTGCAGCAAGACAGTCGCAGAACACAGTAAATAAATAAATAAATTGCAGAATAATAAATAACACAGATAGTTGTTAACCCAGTTCAGTGCAACGTCACCTACTCTGGGGGATACCAATCCAGGAATGAATCCACTATAATAGCTCTAGTTCAAAGCCCTCGACCAACACCCGGTACTTGACTTATCACCTAGACACTACCCGTGCAATCCTACCTAAGAACCTCTTAGATAATGAGACCCCGTCCCAAATTCCCTCTAACAACACGTACTATGTTGCTGTCAATAATAATAATCACGATGGAGACACTCTCCTAGAAACTAGACCACACTCTTGCTTAAAAGCTTATGAGTGAATCACACACACTAACTCCGTGCTTCAAAGCTTAGGAGTAGCTTACAACAAACAACCCAAACCCAGTCCTAAACTTACATCAAATCGACACAAGAAAGGCTCACAAAAGACACACACTCTAAACCTTAAAAACCCACACTTTTTGTAATACAAGGTTTAGAACACACGAGTAGAATAGCTTTATGAAGTATGTATTGTTATCAATTTATTATTTTTTTCCAAATATACCCCTAAAAGTATGTATTGTTATCCATTGATTGGAAATGTATGTTCCTGCACGCTGTTATCCAAATTTGAGCAACCAAAATTCTTACTTTTAGCCATTTGTATACTCAATCATAATGCTAACAATTTGCTTATCAAAAAAAAAAAAATAATGCTAACAATTTATTTTAAAATATAAAAAGGGCAATATAGTAACCTTTACATATAAAATACACTCATTAATTATACTACCAACTTTTCTTAATAAACGTGAAATTAGTTAGATGAGCTTATATAAAGGGACAGCGGAGTGAATGATACCCATATTCAATTGTGAAAAACAAATGAAAATTTAAAAATTACTATTAAATTATTTTTTTCGAAAAAAAGGGTAACAAACACACATTATCAATGGACCATGAAGTAAACTAGCATGTTTATATTTTTTGGCAATTTATGAAAAGTGGGAATTCCTATGAACAACGGTTTGGTATTAGGGTTTCCGTAAGGGCCACCCTAAGATTCCAAAAGTAGTGATAAATGTTGAAACTAATATTTGGACACATCCTTAACCTCCATCTCTGTTTGTACTGATAGAAGAGGATAATACCAATTGTATGGTCATTGCTTTTCAATATAAAACAAAACCATAGTTTGGAATCATGTTTGGAGGTTTCTTACCATTTCACTTTCACCCACACACACACAACAACCCCACTCAAAAGTAAATCTGACGGCAATGTTTGTCTTTGTCTAGATGTGTTTGGATTTATATACCTTTCTGGGAATATTAAAATTCTTAGGTCAGCCCTGATTCCCTACCCACCTATGGTTAAAGACAAAAATTAAATATTACCTAGAAAAAATTACAGTCTTTTTTAACCAACTAGTATTATTTTTAAATAGATAGATAATTGTTAGAAAATGAGAAATTATTATCAAGTAATGGACTATTGGTATATCACCAAGTCTCATGTTTTTATGTGCTTTTATCCAAAAAAAAAAAAACTTAAGAATTGTTTTGTCAATGGTCGAAACAGATAATTCTTGATTTTGAAGTCTTTCAACTTTAGATTTCTAATTTGATGGAGTGGATAATTCAACTGGTTGAACTAGTTGAACTTAGAAGTTTGAGATCTAAGATTGTTTTGTATAACCTGTCTCTACCAAACTTCAATGCTCTTTTGATCTCAAAAGAAGTGTGTCGACCTCAAGTATGCGGTACATTATTTTTTAAATATTGTTCGTTTTTTGGTATTTGACCTCAGGTTGGCAGCACTGCATACATTGCGTTAGTCTTCATAGTTTTGTCTTTTGTAATTAGGTAGAGTAGTGCGTATTCCTTTTTTGGGTTATCAAGTTATAGGTACAGAGTTTTCATTGCCAATAGTGTTGACTAAAAAAAAACTATGTCGGCGAACATGTAGGGCATATAAGGTGTGTTCTCCCACCACAACCAAACTTTTTCCACACACAGAAGCAACCAAGAATCAAACTCTTGACGCCTATTTAAGGGACACAAAACCCTTACCACTTGAATCAATTCATTATTGATGATGAGGAGTGTGTATGTAAAGACACAAATTTTTAAATAAATAAGTAAAATAAAAAAAACGATTTGAATCAAGCTCCTTTGAGATTATAAAATCAAGCTCTTACCATTTTGTTGAAGTGACTTCTTAAATTTAGAAGCGGGATTACATTTTTCATCTAAAGCCGATCTTTCTTAACAAAACTTGTGACATGATGGAAATCATGCAAACTTTGAATTAAATTGATATTTTTTTTTCAAAAACAAATTGATTGAACTATGTCAAACACAATTGTAACATTTAAACACAAATTTATTTCTCATTGAAACATTTACCCAACATTCTAAAATTTCTTACTTATATGTATTATTTAACGTTCATTTTTATAAATAATGCGAGACTTTGAACCTCACACTTGTAACACAACACAACAAAACTATTGTTATAATAATGTTATATTATTTTGAAGCCTCAAGAGCAAAATTACTTCATTTCTAAATTTGACACACATCAAAACTAACTATACCCTTGTGGTTGAAGCATACACTCACAACAATGAAACTAATTCTTGTTCAAAGTTAACCATGTTTTCAAAAGTAAGTCTCACGAGAAAAGCAAACCTCAATGTGTCTTTTTTCTAAAGAGTGGATAAATAGTTGTTTGCTGATGGGAAATATGAGAAGGTGAATGAAAAACTAACCAATCACATGGATTTGTGTCTTTCGTGAGAAATTTGTTCTTAGGAAAGGACATTTTTCATAAACAACATGCATAACCTATTTTTAAATGAGAAACGGTCATTTTGATCTTTAAATATGAGGCATTTTCAAGTTGAACCCTAACCATAACGAAACTACAAATAAATTCTCAAATGTTTATTTTTTTAGGCTTTAAGTTTAGTCCCTACTTCTTGCCTTTTCTTCATGTTTATCTTCCAAAGAGGGGTGATTTAGGGTCAATTTTGATCCAAAATCATCCTTCTTGATTGTTTTATATTTCTTTTTTATTTAAATATGTGATATTCACATAGATTAGAGTTTTCTTGTGTGATTTTTTCGCCTTAGTGTGTCCTGTCTTCGTGCGGTGTTTGTTTGATTTCCCATCTTCGTGTGATGCTTGTTTGCTTTCCTGTTTTTGGCGACGTTCGTTTGATTCAGATTGACAAATCAACTTTGATCAACTATTGATTCAATCAATGACAAGGTCATCAACAATGAAGATCCGAAGACATAGGTATTTCAGTTACTTTTATTTTGTCACATTATTTGTAGGCTTGAGTATGCTGCTGTTTTATGCTATTACCTTGAATGCTGTGAGTTTGTTTGCATATTCATCATTTATGTTTTTAGCGAAATTGAATTTGTGCTTGTATGTGATGTATCTATCAATTTGAATGAATGAATATTTTATTTTAGTCAAAAAAAAAAGTTTAGTCCCTATTGTTAATTAGTTTTATGAATTTGTCTGTTGCGCTGGTGTGTGACATTTTCTTTCACCATGTTGATGCGTCGTGTTTAGTTGACACAAGGTTGTGTTCAACACCCTCTCGATCTCTCTATTATTGTCTTTCTATTATTGATTCATTCTCTTTCTACCAATTCTGCTCTCTCACTTGTGCTCTATATTTGAAAGGTAAAGTGCCGAAAAATTAACTTAATACTTTTTGGAAGGGTATGAGATGACAATAATAATGGAGTGTTTGTATTTTTTTTATGATGGTCACAAAATCATCATTTGATTGATATCAATTAAATTCAAAATTTGGATCTGACAGCTATCTGACAACCCTAGAGAATCTAAACCCTGTTAATGACAGAAGTTTATTCTTTTAGGCTTTAGCCCCTACTATTAATTAGGTTTATGAATTTGTTGCGCTGGCATGTGACGTTTTCTTTCAGCATGTTGATGCGTCATGTTTAGTTGACACAAGACTGTGTCTAACACCCTCTCGATCTCTCTATTATTGTCTTTCTATTATGGGCTCATTCTCTTTCCACCAATGCATCTCTCCCATTAGTGCTTTATTCTGGTTTGAAAGGCAAAGTCGCGAAAGATGTTCGAACTACTTTTTGGAGGGTGTGAGATGACAATAATTAACGGAGTGATTGTGTCTTTTACGATGGTCGCAAAATCATCATTATATTGATATAAATTAAATTCGAAATTTTGATCCAACAGCTATCCGACAACCCTAGATAATCTAAATCATGTTAGCGTGAGATGAAATTCTTTTACAACATATTTGTGTCGCATCATTTAAGTACAAGTAAAGAATTAGAAGATACGAGTGTAATTTCTCTCATTCACATAATTTGCTAAGCATATTTGTGTCGCAACATATTTGTAATTGTTGATCAAATTATGTATATTTTGTGGTTTTGGTTTCTAGGTAGAGTTTGGAACTAATACACCTTATGGTTATGTTGATTGGTGCATTAACTCTTTAGTTTGCTTACATAGCATCTAAAGGTGTTTGTGAATTGTAAGGATTGAGTATACCTTGTACTCCTTATAATTCTATTTTGATTGTAAATAAAAAAAAAACATAATTTACTAAGCATGCTTAAATTTCAACCAATAAAAATATTTTTCTTCCAAAAGCATGTGTAATTTTTGTGAGAAAATAAAGTCTTGGTCATGAGAGAGAAAGCGAGAGTTTTTATTACTATTTATTTAGAGTGAGAATAAAGATAGAAATTTCCAAAGCTCATCATATATATATATTCTAAAAATTTCATATTTCACTATGTTTATTTCCACTTTTAGAGGAGACACAATTAATTTTAGAGGTGTAGAATTTCTCTAAAATATAATTGATTTTAGTTTAAGAATTGATTTTACCTTTAGCTATAAATTTTAATTTTTGATTTTATAATTGCTATTTACACTTAAATTAATTTTCATCTTACTTTTTAAATGAATGTATTCAAACATAAATTATTTTATCTTCAATTTAATTTTAGTCAAAATCAATTAACTCAAAATCAATTTTTATCACGATAGAACGTGTGAAGTACAACAAAACAGTAAAGACAAAAGGGACCCTTAAAACTTTATCGACAGCGTAGCCATGAAGAACAAACAAGTCTTAGAAAAACCATAACAACAAATCAATCAAATCAAATATTCCAAATATTAAAAACTCAAACTTTTAACAGAAACATAACCAACAACAAAAGAGCAACGTAATTCATTAATCTTTTGCTTTTCCATTCTTCTAATCCAAGAGGCAAGCTTTGGAATTTTCTCGGGGTTTCATCTTCATTACTCTTCAATTTCAAAACCCACTAAGGGATTAGTTTCTTGTTTTCTCCTTAACCATGGTTTTGGTAGGTCCCTTTTGCCTTCTTCTAATTGCTTCTTCCATGTT
Organism: Trifolium pratense; assembly: GCF_020283565.1. NCBI lineage: Eukaryota > Viridiplantae > Streptophyta > Magnoliopsida > Fabales > Fabaceae > Trifolium > Trifolium pratense. The sequence continues at coordinate 25,449,836 of NC_060061.1, forward strand.
TTACTCCTTTAATTTTTCATGGGTCGGTGCCTTAGTTATAAAAGTTTCAACTTTTCATCAAAACTTCTCAATTTGTGTTCTGCATTATATTTTTCTTCTTTACTTGTTCTAGCTTTCTTCTACTTTGATTTTGCATTAGCCAAGTTCAGAATCTTCTTAATATTGGTACATTTTCTGCTTTTAATTTCTGCATTATTAAAGATAGAGTATTCATTAGTTTCTTCAAACTTTAAACTCATCTATCTCATTTGTTGTAAAAGATAAGTTTTTTTTCTTATAAATTTATAATCAAAATGAGCTTAAGCCTTAAAGTTATAGCTTTTAAGTTTTTTTTCCTTATAAATTTATAATCAAAATTAAGCCTTAAAGTTTTAACTTATAAGTCTTTTTTATCAAAAAGGTGATTTTTTATACTATTTTAGTTTTTTGCCTTCTAACAATACTCACATTGTGTTATTTCCAAATTCATATCCTAAGGTTTTTTTTTTTTTTTGTGTTACATGGTATAGTATAGTTATGTTGCAAGAAGGGTCATCTTCTGTTACATGCTTTGAATTTCTGCATTTGTTTCTAAAGTTCAAACTCATCTCATTTGTAGTAAAAGATAATATATTTTTCTTATAAATATATAATCAAAATAAGCTTAAAGTTTTAAATTTTAAGTCTTTTTTTGAAAAAGGTGATTTTTTAATTATTTATTTATTTCCAAGTTCATATATGCTAAGATTGTTTTTTGGTGTTACATGGTATAGCTATGTTGCAAGAAGGGTCATGTTCAGTTTCTTCACCCTTGAAGTTGTTCTCCATGATGTCAGCTTCACCTAGCTTAGGATCTTCACATTCTTGGCTTAAAGAACTGAAATCTGAAGAAAGGGGTTTGTATTTGATCCATTTGTTGCTCACTTGTGCAAATCAAGTAGCTGATTGTAATCTTGAGAATGCAAATGCAACACTTGAGCAAATTTCCATGCTTGCTTCCCCTGACGGCGACACCATGCAGCGAATCGCAGCTTATTTTACTGAAGCACTTGCTGATAGGATACTCAAAGCATGGCCTGGTCTCCATAAAGCACTTAATTCTACTAGAATGGTTATGGTTTCAGAAGAGATTCTTGTGCAGAAGCTCTTTTTTGAGCTTTTTCCTTTCTTGAAGGTAGCTTATATTCTTACAAATCAAGCTATCGTTGAAGCGATGGAAGGGGAGAAAATGATTCACATAATTGATCTCAATGCTGCTGAACCTGCTCAATGGATTGCACTCTTACAAGTTTTGAGCACGCGTCCCGAAGGCCCTCCGCATTTGAGAATCACCAGCGTTCATCCGAAGAAAGAAGTTCTCGACCAAATTGCTCGTAGACTGATTGAAGAAGCTGAAAAGTTGGATATACCATTCCAATTCAATCCTGTTGTCAGCAAATTAGAAAACCTCGAGTTTGAGAAACTTCGTGTTAAAACCGGCGAGGCATTAGCAATTAGTTCTATCCTCCAATTACATACCCTTTTAGCCTTGGATGATGAAACCATGAAGAGAAAATCTCCTCTTTTGTCAAAACCCTCAAATGGAACTCACTTGCAAAGATTCCATCCAATGAACCAAACATCATTAGGTGATTTGTTCGAGAAAGATACCAGAAGTCTTGAGTCAACCTCATCATCGCCGGCTTCGATTACCATTGAGAGTTTTCTCAATGCCTTGTGGAGATTATCACCAAAGGTAATGGTTGTAACAGAACAAGACTCCAATCATAATGGTTCAACTCTTATGGACAGGCTACTAGAAGCTTTATACTCTTATGCAGCATTATTTGATTGTTTGGAATCAACCGTCCCAAGAACCTCGTTGGAGAGATTAAGGGTGGAGAAGATGCTTTTCGGCGAGGAAATCAAGAACATTATTGCATGTGAGGGATTAGAAAGAAAGGAAAGGCATGAAAAGCTTGATAAGTGGTTTATGAGACTTGATTTTACTAGATTTGGTCATGTGCCTTTAAGTTATTTCGGTAGGTTGCAAGCAAGGAGGTTTCTGCAGAGTTGTGGTTGTGGAGGATATAAAATGAAGGAGGAAAATGGTTGTGTAGTAATATATTGGCAAGATAGGTCCTTGTTTTCAATATCAGCTTGGAGAGCTATGAAGTAAGACATGGTCTATGTTTCGATCAGCGGTGAGTTTGGCAAAATCGTGGTGATTCACCCTGATTCTGTCAATCTCACCTGCCAATTCAAACATGCACAAAATCAAAAACCAAAATAACAATGAGAAAAAAATAAGCATGTATTGATCTTTTTTCTTTGTATGAAAGTGCTTTGTCTTTATAGTAATAAATACTCATCAATATTGAGTTTTAGATATACTCCTATTGCATGGTACACCTCATTAGGAAAGAAAAATTGCGATGAAGGTATAGAAGAAATGGAAAAACTAATTAGGGTTCTGTAAATACAGTGTCATCATTCATTGCTTATGTGACCATATTAATTTTTGTGAACCATATGTACTCTCCATAATCTATTTTTATTCAATTAATTGTTCACTCTTTAGTGTAAGTCGATTTTGCAGACTTGGATAAGTTATGAAACGTAGGACTCAGATTCCCTGCAGTAAAAATATCACATTCACATAGTCGCGATATTACAAATGTTTGATTCTGATACGAGGGCTAGTAGTACTCTAGAAGTAAATTCAAAACATTAAGTACAAATATGAACTTTCAGACCAAAGATTATGTGATCTAGATTTACAACAAAGTAATGGCATTACGACAAACGATCAATTTTTTGAAATATCATGCATTGCCCGGTATGGCCAAGAAGTTCGGTGGTATATTCCTAACAAATATTTGTTAATGCTTTTGATTTTGTTATGAGCGCTAGTACTCTAGAAATAAATTTGACACGCGAAGTCCAAATATGAACTTTTTTACCAAAAAGATTAGGTGATCTAGATTTACAACATCGTAATTGTGTGACGACAAACGATCAATTTCTTTAAATATCATGCATTGCCTCAATGGTGCGGCCAAGAAGTTCGGTGGTACATTCCTAACAATGCTTTTGATTTTGTTACAAGGGCTAGTACTCTAGAAATAAATTTGAAACATGAAGTCCAAATATGAACTTTCTAACGAAAGATTAGGTTATCTAGAATTACAACAACGTAATTGCATGACAACAAATGATCGATTTCTTAAACTATCATGTATTGCCTCTATGGTGTGGCCAACAACGTAATTGCATGACGACAAATGATCAATTTCTTGATACAAGGGCTAGTACTCTAGAAATAAATCAAAACTTGAAGGCCAAATATGATCTTTTTGACCCAAACTTAGCTGATCTAGATTTACAACGGAATTGTGTGACGACAAACGATCAATTTTTTAAAATATCACGATTTGACGAGAAATTTGATGGATCATTTCTAACGAATATTTGTTAATGCTTTCGATGTTTCAGTCATAGTGACGATTTTGTCTTACGTCATATTTGGAAAGTTTTTAAATTAATCTAGTGGTGACATATAAGTCAATAGGTCAATGACGTGTTTCGAACCGCAATCAGATAGCTTATATCTGATCGACAATAAAGCTACTATTTGTAGTTTCACCGTCCGAAACAACATTCGGGTGCTTTCAGCCGTAAATTCAAGATATGAAGAAATTCAGCAACACAGCAAAAGCAATTGATATTTTCCCATGTCATATTTTCTTCTGTATTGCTTGTTTAGTTGGTATTGGTATGGTGGCTGTTGGAAAATTGGGGAGTGTAACTAACTCAAACAACAAAAATTGGTATGGTGGTTGGCCAAAATCTAAGTAGTACTCCATCCGTCCCATTTTATAAGATATCATTTGACTAAATTTACTATTCATATGTCTTGTTTTGACTGTATTTTTCTAAAATTATATAAATGTAAATATTATCATATAAGATCTTGTTTGATTTGTTTCGACGAGTATTTTTAAAATATCAAATTTCTATAATTTTTACTAATACACAATTAAAAATATTCGTAATCAAAGTTATGCATCGGTGTGCGTGCAATGATCAACTAGTTCTTACTCCCTCATACCTCTTTTGTAAGCCAAAATTCTCTTTTGCATACTTATTTAAAAGTTACTTTTTGTCTTGATTTTATGTGAAATTTCTATTACAATTCCTAAAATGACCTTTTAATGTATTTAATTTGCATTGAGACTCTACAATCATGTAAAAAAATTAAACAATTAATTAGGGGTACTTTTGGAATCATAGCATTTAATAAAGTTACTTTTGGTAACTTTTGCTTATATTTAAGGCCAAATTTTTTTTTTGATTTTTGCTTATAAATAAAGTCAGAGGAATTATATTTTGGGACGGAGGCAGTAATACACTTTTCAATTACCAACAAACATAATACAATACTCCCTCTAGTCTTTTGTATAAGAAAACTTTTGTTTTCTAGATACATGGAATGATTGATGTATTTAGTCCATTTTTTAGACCAAATACATTAATATTCTATGAACCTAAAAAGTGTAAATTTTCTTATATTAAGGACTGAAAGAAGTATTTTAAAATGCTTGTCGGAGAATGAATTTGTCAATTACTTACTGCATTTCACACAAATCAAATAGAAGTTATAAATGAAAAAAAAAAAATATTATCAAATTAGCGAGAGTTAGTATGCTCTTCATTTCTAAAAAAAATAAAATGGCATACTTAATAATAGCGGGCCCACTTAATAATAGCGGGCCCACTTAATAATAGTGTTTGTATTTTGAGTAAAACTTTCATGGTTACGTGACCATATAGACACACTCACCTAATTTTTTGATGATTTATGAAATAATTAAAAGAATAAAATGAAAAATAATTTTTTTTAAGTGTGACTAAGAAAATTATATTTGGTCACGTCACCATAAAAGAATAATTCTTGCATTTATGTTTAGAAGAGAAAAACATGGATTTAGAATATTTTTTTTGACAGAATAAAAAAATTATTTTAAATATTGACATGGTGAATTTGGAGCAATATTGAACTAGAATTTTAAAATAGAAATAATTAATTTAATTAAACTAGCAAATTTGAACTATTTTGAAAGATCGAATAGATTTGATCTAGTAGTGAGGTCCTGGGTTCGATCATCAGCTCCAACAACAACAACAACAACAAAAATCGATTGTTGAACAGATACGAGAACTAAATTAATTTATTTTGTTTTTATGAAATTTCTTTCTTTTTTAATGAAAACTAAATAATTACTATGTTAAAAGACTAGTTGAGAAACACACTATAAAAGTTCTACATTGGATATTAGATCATACATGCAACTCCCAATTTCAATTAGACATAGTTCTTCCTTGAACACACAACAATGTGATATGGAGGATTATTTATTTTTATATAGTTTATTTATTTGTCTTTACAGAGTGACTGGTAGCTATAGGTGCTTTATTGCTAGGAAGATATTTTCAGTGTCACTGAGGCAGTTGAATTGAAGGTGTGTTGAGATCACTTCATGGCTTTCGGCGGCACTCTAACAGCTGAAACAATGTCATCAAAAGTTACAATCAAAATATTTTTTATTGATTGATTGATTATTATATACTATGTAGGATTAAATATGAAACTGCTCTATATATGCAAATGCAATTATAGTATTTTTGTATGGTTAAATGGTTTTACTCTTTATAGGTTTAACTATTGTTTTAATTTTTAAAGTCATTTTATTAGAACATGTGGCACCGCATGTCAATGATTATATTAGACCACCTAATGTTTTTCTTTTTTTTTTTTGACATATAGACCACATATAATGTTAAGGACTAAAAATGATTGTTTTCCAATTTGCAAGATTGAATTCAAATAAAAAAAAATTACAAAACTAATTAATAGCTATATAAAATGTTATATTTACGGAGACTATGATCATATTTAAATCTACTATCTATATGTAAAAATAAATGAATACATGTCATGCATATGTGCTTTTACATGAGAGAAATTATAAGAAGCAAACAGAAATATAAAGTAATATTATTGGAGAAGAGTAGAGAGGTCTGAATATTAGATTATCTATTTTTCACATTTATAATATGTGAATCTAGCTACTGGGAAAAAAAAATATAATGACTTTTTTTTGAAAATTCACACACAAGTTGGGGTGTTTTTGGTTCATAAACTGAATTGAATTATGTTGATAGTTTGACTCAGTTTTTGAAAACAACTTAAATAAAAATCAGTTACTTTTTCAACGTAATTTTTATTCAATTTCAAACCGATTTATATAATTTGATCAAATCCATAAATTTACAAATCGATTTGAAATTGAATTGAAATTGCTTTGAAAAATTATTTGGTTTTAATTAAAGTGATTTTTAAAAATTGAATCAAACCAATAATTAATTCAATTTAGTTCAGTTAACCCCTAGAGATGACAATGAGTATGATACTATAGTACTCATTCTCGCACTCATAGTTTTATTAATGGATCAACTTGTCAATATATCAATCTGTTGAGAAAGATGGTGACAGTAAGAGTTTCAACCAACTTGCCATTCAAAAAAAAAATCAACTTATCTAGGTAGTTGATCTAATTTATGTGCTATAATTACTTATTGCAATAGATAATTTATAAATGAGTATGTTTGTTCTTTGTTGAGGTTCAACTCCCCATTTGTAATATATTTTTTTTATATATTACAAGTGCATAATAACAGGATTCGAGTTTACAAATGGTGTCAATTTAGTTGAGATTTCTTCAATTCTCTTTGATGCAATGTCAATATTAGGTTTAAAAAAATATATTTTTGACAAGTTGAAAACAAATTTTTCCCTATGTAATGAGTAGATAGAAGATCTTACATCCACATTGCATTCCAGCAGGAAGTTTCAATCCACAAGACCGTGCAACAGCTATTGTCTTAGGAACACTCACAAATTTTTCAACTTCTTTAGTAATGAGTTTACAAGCACATGGAATATCAAAGCTTCTAATGGCAGCACAACACCCTGGTGATGGTGGAATTGGTGGTCCTGTTTTTTGAACAAATTTTGAACATTCTGATATAAGAGTTGGAAGACTTCCTCCACATTGAGCTGAAACATTATTTGTGTTATATATTAATGTTCCAATAATCATCACCAATAATGCTAAGCTAGTGTTACTCATCATTGTCATGCTTGTGTTGATTATTTTATACAAATTTATGCAAAAATCTCAATATTGTTGTATTACACCAATGCAATGAAATGAGTTGGTGTGCGTTTATTTATACACAACTAAGTGTGGCATGGAATGGAATGACATAATAAGTTCTATTATATCTTGTTTTCATATTTTATTGTTTTAATTTTAATTAATTTGAACATTTTTTTGTCACTATAATGTCGTGAGGAACAATAAATTAAATTAGATATACTTCATTTGTATATTACAATGTATAAGTGTCCAAATATATTGATTCCTAAACCGCCATACACATCAACTTACCCTTTTAATTAATTTGCATAGGAAATTAAGAAATAAAAGCCTTTAATTGTCATCTTGGTTCAACTGGATACTACATTCGGCAGGACAAACATGCAACTTAAATGAAACTTATCCTGAAAAAATTGATACAAAGATAAACCCTTTTTTTTAATCAACGCTTAAGTTGTAAATGAATTCATTTTAGGACGAATCATTTCAGAGAACCCAATTTAATTTTAATGGGAATAATTTTTTGCCACATTTTTTTTTGTCTTAATTGAAGTGGTAATCCACTAAAATTAGACTCACTAGGACTTACGGGACTGTCACACTTTACTTACCTAGCAATCGAATTTTGGATTATCGGTCCTCTTTCTCGGAGAACCAGAAAGTTAATACCAATTTTTTTTACTGTATCAAAAAAATCTAAAATGAAGGGATCAAATTTCGGGTATATCCATTTATTCACTTAAAAAATGAAATTATAGACAAAAAAAAAATTAATAATAAACACTTTCTGATGTAACTAGCAAGGTGCTTTGAACAAAACGGGCAACATGCGGCCTTTGGTATATGCTGTGGGCGGCTGAAAACAAACAAACGGATATATAGGCCCATTGAGTTTTTTTCGTTGAAATTCTTCCACCACTCCCTCTACCCCCAAATCCTCTACACACACACCCAAAAAAAAAATCAAACATTTTCCTTGCGCTCAAATTTTAAGATTGAAAGCATATTTTATTTATTTTGAATTCAAAAGTTTGAATGAGGAAAATTGTATTCCCAGGCTTGATATGGCATCTCCTCTACACACACACCCACCCAGAAGATGAAAGACTTTATCCTTAAAGGTGGCAAAACAAAAAAAAAAAGACATCTTGAATTTCACCAAGACGAAGTTTTGACCATCTATTAGAGAAAATAGAATCATTGGTTCTATCAATGGAATCTCATTATACATAATGAATTGGTGTGATCTCTAGACTGCAAAAGAAATGCAACATATATAACTATAGCAAAAAGAAAAATGATAAAGTCAATACTATAACAAAATATTATTTCATATGTAAAATTTAATTATTCTCTACATTTTAGCTAATCTTTAACTAGGTTTGTAATATCATTTTAGATAATCTCAAAACTATTATTATTTTCAAAGTTTTCACAAACATCTCCAACCTTCGTATCATCTTCATCTTTCTCAAGATCTATAATCTTTTTATCATGTTGAAGTTTTACATCATGTCCAACTATCACACCACCATGAGCACAACAACTGAGTTCATTATACCAAAGCATTCTATGAATGACAACATTAAATATAAATTAAATGTTTTTTTTTTAATCAATATAAATTAAATGTTTAATTACACATTTTGTTCGTTACATTTATTTTAGGTTTCAATTTAGTGTTTTACGTTTAAAAAGTATCAATTTAGTCTTTTATGTTTCCACTATTTGCACTAGTTAGTCATTTATGTCAGTTTTTCCACTAACATTGTTTGAACTATATATACACGTGTCCAAGTATCTATCCACATATGCAAACCGTCTACCACACATGGCAAAACTTATGTAGTTAAGCCTAAATTAAAATATAGACAACTTTATCTGCATGAAATGATTGTTTATTCACATATTCAAGACAAATAAGTCACTCACTTTCTTCTGGTGCACATCTTTTACTAGTAAAAGGAAGACTGAGTTGCTCATAAGCAAACATTGTGATGATGTGACATGCTTTAGAGAGCTTCTCATATCTATTTAAAATTTGTCCCACAATTTATTTTGTGTGTCCATTCATCCTCCAAAGTAATTATCCATATGTTACGATAATAATGACTCCCAATAATAATGAAAGAAAGAAAAGAAAAAAAGATCAAATTACAAAAGAACAATGAATAGATATATGTTCTTTCATATTTTACACTACCAAACATAAAATATAAATCATGCATGCATAAATATGATTTGCAATTTGCAAAATTTTACTTTAAATAAATAAACCAAATAAAAAACTTACTCCTCAAAAAAATTTCATGCTTGACAAAATAAATAAATAAATTTTATGAAAAAAAAATACTTTAGTTATATTGTTTATTAATTAATTACTATTGTGCTATTATTTTAAAAAAAAATTTAACTTTGTCACACCAACTTTTAAACTACCATTCTCGCATATTCCTTAACTCTTATTCTTTAACTATGACATATAAATTTATCATACAATCCTTTAATTCTTCATCTTTTTCCATCCCTAACCATTGTGTGTATAAATATATGATTTTGTGCACAAATGCTAAATGTTAATTTGTAGTGCAAATTTGAGTTTTCATCATCACTTTTCCCCAATCAACTATTGGATGGCAGCTCTTCAATAGGTTCTTCATCTCTTCACAATTTATTAGTTTATATATATAGCAACTTATTAATTATGTTACTCTTTCATATTGTGTGAAAATTTTAGACATCCTTATTTTTATTGATATAATGTTTGTTTTCTAACTTTTTTCTTATTTTTTATTTTTTTATTTCTTAACGTAGATATGACAATTTTTTCATGTGAATTAGGATAAAAGAATAAAAGATGGACTTCTATTTTTGTCTTTGTTGCATTTTTGATGCTCAAGAAAGTCGATGAAAAGCGACAATTTATGTGAGTATATATCTTTGAGTGTATTTCCACTATGTTATGTTATTATTCATAATACCATTTTTTTTGGGTACATTTCATAATACCATATTTATATTATATGTACTAAATTTTTTTTTTTTTACAAACTAATTTTTTTTTTTTGTTATTCATCTGTAGTAAAGTATCAAACAAGTTTGAAGACAATTTTTACTTACTACCCTACAACAATATCACTTATTTTTTCAAGGAAAATCTCAATAAAATTATTAAAACAACAAAACCATCAGTTTAATTGTAACAAAAAAAACCATTTTAATTTTGATATTACATATTCTTTGTGATAGAGCAGGTTATTCATTTATATTCAATTAAATTTGTCTTTTGAAGTAACCGTGAAAATAAAATCACAAATCCACCTTAATTCATTTGTAAATTAGTTACAATAAGAAAAATGAATGTATGAGAAGATCAAGTTTATAACGATAATAAATCATTAAAATTTTTGTGGTAAAAATTACTCTATAAGTATAAATTAGTCGACCAACTCTTAACATTTTATACTAATTATATATGTATTTCTTTTTATTTTGTGTGCTCATTCTCCATTGACCATTGTTAAATATAACGATTTATATAAAAAAGAATTAAGCAATTAAAAAAAGGTAAACTGGACAATAAACTAAAAAATCCTCACAAATAAAAGTTGAGATAAAATTTCACCAAGTAAAAGTTTGAGAGGAAAAAAGGTTAATATATCAACACAAAAATTGTATTATTGTTAAATATAAGTTATGTTTATTACATAGAGTAGAATAAGCGCATATGTTATTTGGTACATACTTTCAAAGAATGTGATCAAATGATGAAAAAGGAAAAACTAATATTTATGAATCACATTATATTCTATAATTGAAACTTATTTCAATCTTTCTCACGATCAATATTGTTAGCAAATCGCCTCTAACTCTTTTTGAAAAGAATAAGAAATACACCGTAGTAAAAAAGCAAAGCAACTTACGACTACTCCACTACGATCCATAAAAAGAAAATATGATGCATCTCTTCAAACTTAATTATGAGATATATTAGTTTTTCCTTTTATTTATTATTTTATATGAATACACTTAAATTTTTAATTTTATTTTATACGATTACACTATTAGAATAAAATATGATACATCTCTTCAAACTTATGAGATATTATAAGGGACTCGCTAAAAATTATATTCATTGTGTCCTTAATCTACAATATAAAATCTCATTTTCCTAAACAACTTTCTTATTTTTAATATAACAGAATTACAACTAAATCATGTTACTATAATTTAAATATATATGTCATTATACTTATCATAATTATTATTTTTCATTTGTAATAATATATTTTAAGTATGTTCTAATCAAACCTGAATGCATTCATTTTCAATTTCATTGGTAGTTAAAATAAACTCCACCAAGTGAAAGTTTGACGTAAAATTTTAAAAGAAGTCAATATATCAGCACAAGAATTTTATTTTCATAAAATATAAGAAAACATAAATTGGATGGAAGATAATAAGTCGTTTTGCTATTTTATACATAATTTCATGGAATATAAGCAAAAGATGAAAACGACAAAACTACCATATATATATATATATATATATATATATATATATATAAATCACATTCTATAAGTTGAGTTTGGTTTTTTCTTTCTCATAAACAATATTTTTAGCAAGGATGACTTCTGCTATAATTCTTATTGAAAAGAGAATAAAAAATATACCAAAATAAAAAAACAAAACAACTTGCGAGTGCACTAATGAGACCCATAAAAAAATTAAATTAAAATTACACAATTAAGATACAATATAATACATTTTTTCACACTTATAAATAATATAAGAGATCATTTTTTTTTGACGGAATATTATAAGAGATCATTAAAAACTATATTAATTGTTTTTAAAATATACTTTTGAGCAAATATATATATAAAAATAAAAAATCAATTATATAAACCAATACAAAATTTCATATTTCTAAATAACCCTCTTATTTTTAATATAAATTAATATTAAACCTATCTATTTCACTATATTTTAAAATATTATCAATCATTTAATTATATATAATGATTACTTATCATAATTATTATTTTTCATTTACGAAAATATTTTAAATGTGTATTTTAATCGAGCCCGTGCAACGCACGGGTTTATTTCTAGTTATTATAACAAGATAATTACTCCATGTGACCCCTTTAAACTTTAGATGTTCGTCAATCTACCATGTTTTTGTAATTAGCTTCTTTTTCAAGTAGCGAGAGATGTCAGTCATCAATGGTTGGATTTGAGATTGCAATGCTTATTGTTGACACATTTGTGACATCTTTAGCAACTATATTTTGTGTTGTTTGCACATTATATTTTTTCGCATCAAGACCCAATGACTTATCTTTGCATGTATTATTATTATTGCCACAAAAAGCTGAATACATAAGAGGTCCTTTATAAGAGTTGTTGGTGTTTTGATTGGCTACATTTTTGCAAAAGCCAACCAGCCAGATGCTGGACTGAGGTGCTGTAGCATTATAGTACAGCATACTGATACTCTGTTTTCGTGCAGAATTTTTATTTCAAATCTGAGTCAAGATTTGCTTCAATTATATATTCAGGCACGTGCGTCTGGGCAAAACGAGCCTTGCTCAGCAAGTTTTATTGAAGTCGGCTGAAGGAATGTTATTTAAAACAAAAATATAATTATATTATATTTTTGGCGTTTTTTTTGTTTGGTACAACATGAAACAAACAAATTATATTTTTGAAATTAATTTAGGGTTGGGTCGAAATTTCTACAGCTGTACATGTCTGAAGACCTAACTTGGACATCAAGACAATTGAAGACTATAAATATGTGAAGCCTCAAGCCTTTACAACTCATGTATTCTAAACCGTGTTCTTTACAAAGTGTGAGTTTTTAGGGTTTAGAGTTTGTGTCTTTTGTCAGCCTTTCTTGTGTCAATTTGATGCAAGTTTAGGACTGTGTTTTGGTTGTTAATCGTAAGCTACTCCTAAGCTTTGAAGCACGGAGTTAGTGTGTGTGATTCACTCATAAGCTTTTAAGCAAGAGTGTGGTCTAGTTTCTAGGAGAGTGTCTCCATCTTGATTATTATTATTGACAGCAACATGGTACGTGTTGTTAGAGGGAATTTGGGACGGGGTCTCATTATCTAAGAGGTTCTTAGGCAGATTGCACGGGTAGTGTCTAGGCGATAAGTCAAGTACCGGGTGTTGGTCGAGGGCTTTGAACTAGAGCTATTATAGTGGATTCATTCCTGGATTGGTATCCCCCAGAGTAGGTGACGTTGCACTGAACTGGGTTAACAAACGATCTGTGTTATTTATTATTCTGTCGTTTATTGCTTTATTTTATTCAGCGTCTGTCTTGCTGCAACATATGCTATAGCATCTTGTGCAGCATTGTGTTCACTGCGTGCCAGATTTCAATTGGCATCAGAGCAGGCACCCTTTCTGGTTATAGGGTGAGCTCCAGGGAGAATGTCTGGCAATATGGACAAAGAAGGAGGGCTTGTAAGCAGACCACCGCTTCTCGTTGGTGTCTCCAACTATGATTATTGGAAATCGCGCATGATTGCTTTCCTAAAATCTATGGATAGCAAAACTTGGAAAGCTGTTCTGAAAGGATGGGACCCCCCTGTGGTCATGGACAAAGATGGAAAGCCAACACTTAAACTAAAAGCTGAGGAGGACTGGTCTAAAGAAGAAGATGAGCTTGCTTTGGGAAACTCAAAAGCATTATATGCATTATACAATGGGGTAGACAAACACATCTTCAAGCTGATCAAAAAATGTGTCTCAGCAAAGGAAGCTTGGAAGATTCTTGAAACTGTTCATGAAGGTACTCCTCAGGTAAAGATGTCTAAATTACAGATCCTTACTACTCAGTTTGAAAATTTACGTATGAAGGATGAGGAAACAATCCAAGATTTTCATATGACTATTCTAGATTATGATAATCAATTTGATTCTTTAGGGGAGAAAATTCCCGAAGAAAAGTTAGTAAGAAAAATGCTCAGATCTCTTCCAAAGAAATTTGATATGAAAGTCACAGCTATGGAAGAAGCCAAAAACATATCTCAGATGAAGCTGGATGAACTGGTTGGATCACTCCAAACTTATGAAAGTGCGGCAAATGGAAGAAGTGAAAAGAAAAATAAGAGCATTGCTTTTTCATCCAAAAATGAGGAAGAAGATCTGGAGGAGGATGAAGAATCTAATGAAAGTATCTATGAAGCTATGGAGTTGCTGGGAAAACAGTTCAACAAAGTTCTAAAACAAATGGACAAAAGACCCAGACCAAATTCTAAGAATGATGCTCCAGGCACTATGCGCAGCATTGTGAATCAAGGAAAACCTAAGAGTGATGAAAAGTCAAGCTTAAACAAGAATATTCAATGTCATGAATGCGAGGGATATGGTCACATCAGACCTGAATGTCCAACATATCAGAAAAGAACGAAGAAAGGACTAACTGTCAGTTGGTCTGATGATGATGACTCAGAAGATGATACAGCATCTGTGACTGCCAAACATATCTCAGTCTTAACAGGTACTATTACATCTGATACAGAATCTTGTGATGGAGAGGTAACCTACGAAGAACTTGCTGATTCTTACAGAGAACTCTGCCTCAAGAGTGGAGAAATATGCAGAGTCATTGAGAAACAAAAGGTAACCATCAATCAATTGAAGGCAGAAAAATTTGAAAATATTTCAAAGATGGATGAGCTCCAGAAGAAGGTAAATTATCTATCCTCTGATCTTGATGAAGCTAAGGAAGTCATTGAAAAATTAAATGCTGACATTTGGCGTTTGAGAAAATTCTCTGACATGCTGTATAAAGATGATGATCATCTTGATAAACTTCATAAAGCTGATGGTCAACTAGAAGAAATCTTAGAGAAAAATGTTCTAAAGCCTAAAAATATTGGGCTTAGTTATGAGAATGTCAACAAACACAAAGGTTACAGCTCAGATCTCATGTACATGCATCCAAAAGAAACTCATAAGCGAAAGATGCCTCAACAGATGCTACAGCATCATAACCAGCATCCCTTGTCAAGGAACAAAAGAAAACATCACTCTTGGATATGTCACTACTGTGGCAGAAAAGGGCATATAAGACCTTTTTGTTACAAATTGTTTGGATACCCTAACAGGCATCATCAGCCTAAACCAGTTTCCACAACTGTCTCCACTCAACAAGAATGGAAACCTAAAGGTAAGAATGTGAAGACCAGTGATGATACTCAACTTGAGAAGAAGATTACTGCTCTGGTTGCTCACACATCACTTAGAGCTTCATCAAGGGAAGACTGGTATTTCGATAGTGGTTGTTCAAGACACATGACCGGAATTGGAAAATTTCTTGTTGATTTAAAGTCTTACTCAACTAGTTTTGTAACTTGTGGTAATGGTACTAAAGGAGAAATTGTTGGTATAGGGGAGCTCAACAGTAATAGCTTGCCTAAACTAAGCAATGTGTTGTTAGTAAAAGGATTGACTGCAAATTTAATAAGCATCAGTCAATTATGCGAACAAGGGATGAAGGTAAACTTCACCAAGTCTGAATGTTTGGTTACAAATGATGAGGGTGAAATTTTGATGAGGGGCGTCAGATCAAAAGACAACTGCTACTTATGGATTCCCCAAGAAGAGGCAAATGTGTCGACATGCTTAATCACGAAAAAAGATGAAATAAAATTGTGGCACCAAAAACTTGGTCATCTCAACCTAAGAAGCATGAAGAAAGCTATACCTGAAGAACCCATCAAGGGCTTGCCAAATCTCAAGATCGAAGAAGGAAGCATTTGTGGTGAATGTCAAATTGGAAAACAAACCAAGAAGCCACATCCAAAGCTGCAGCATCTTACCACTACCAGAGTTCTTGAGCTTCTACACATGGATTTGATGGAACCTATGCAAACTGAAAGCTTAGGAGGAAAAAGGTATGCCTATGTTGTTGTAAATGATTTCTCTAGATATACCTGGATAAATTTTATTGGAAAGAAATCAGAGACCTTTGACGTATTCAAAGATCTATGTATTCTACTTCAAAGAGAGAAAAACAATGTTGTGTTAAGGATCAGAAGTGATCATGGAAAGGAGTTTGAAAACTCCAGATTCTCTGACTTTTGTGCCTCTGAAGGCATCATCCATGAATTTTCATCTCTCATTACACCACAACAAAATGGTGTAGTAGAAAGAAAGAATAGAATTATACAAGAGTCTACAAGAGTAATGTTACATGCAAAGAAACTCTCTCATGGTTTTTGGGCAGAAGCTATGAACACTACTTGTCATATTCATAATCGTGTCACCTTGAGATCTGGAACTACATCTACTCTGTATGAATTGTGGAAAGGTAGAAAACCTACTGTTAAGTACTTTCATGTGTTTGGAAGTAAATGTTATATCTTGTCTGATAGAGAACCAAGAACTAAAATGGATCCTAAAAGTGATGAAGGCATATTCTTGGGATACTCAACAAATAGCAGAGCCTACAGAGTATATAACTACAGAACCAAAACCATGATGGAATCTATAAATGTAGTAATAGATGATATTTCAAGTGAAGTTGTGAAAGATGATACAGAAGATGCTACAGCATCTATCCTAGGTAGTATAGATTCTGAAACTATTGAGGAATTCAAGAATGATACAGAGATTACTACACTTGAACCAATCTTTGCTACTTCAAAGAAAGGGTCATCCATTCGTACTCAAAAGAATCATCCTACAGATCTGATTATTGGTAATCCTAATCATGGAATTACTACTAGAAGGACACTTGACTTAGTTCCTAATGCTTGTTTTGTTTCTATGTTTGAACCCAAAAAAGTGATGGAAGCCCTCACTGATGAGTTTTGGATAAATGCTATGCAAGAAGAGCTAAATCAGTTCAAGAAGAATGAAGTTTGGGACTTAGTTCCTAGACCAGAAAATACTAATGTGATTGGTACCAAGTGGGTCTACAAGAACAAGTCTATGCTAGAGGGGTATTGTGATGCTGATTGGGCAGGTTGTGCAGATGATAGAAAAGGCACCTCAGGAGCTTGTTTCTTTTTAGGCAACAATCTTATATCTTGGTTCAGCAAGAAACAAAATTGTGTATCTTTATCTACAGCTGAATCAGAGTACATAGCTGCTGGTAGTAGCTGCTCCCAGCTATTATGGATGAAACAAATGTTGCTGGAGTACAATGTAGTACAAGATGCTATGGCATTGTACTGTGATAACCTTAGTGCAATCAATATTTCAAAGAATCCTATCCAACATAGTAGGACGAAGCATATTGATATTAGGCACCACTTTATTAGAGACCTAGTTGAAGAAGGTATTGTGACTCTTGAGCATATTTCAACTGAAGAACAATTGGCTGATATTTTTACTAAGGCTCTAGATGCGGTCCAATTTGAAAAATTGCGAGGCAAACTTGGGATTTGCCTATCTGAAGAGTTATAGCAATTATTGCAAGTGTGACGTGCAGTTTTCTCTTCAACTTATTTAGTAATGCACGCTGTTATGGGTAATGTTGAAACATCTGAAGATTTGGTAAGAATTGTGTGTTTGTTGATGATAAGGATGTTTCTTGTGGTAAGAAAGTATTTGTCAGAGAAAGTTATGTGGTGTTCTCCCCTGCTGTGTTTAACATTTGTTGGTAATGATATTAGCGCTCCAACTGAGGTCAAAGATGACTTTGTGTTGGAACATGTCAAGAAGAGTGTTCATGAGAAAGATGCTGCACATGATGCTACAACATCTGCAGCACGGGAAAATTTGGATAACATCGTGATACCCGAGTCTCCAGATGATGTTATTGTTCCTGACAAAGAAAAGGGTTCTGAAGCAACTACTACTGATAATGTTTTTGTTCATGATATCTATGTGATCCCTTATGTTGATGATAGTGGTAAAACTATGTCTGTTCCTTTGAATGTTGATGAATCTGCTGAGAAAGATTCAAATGTTATTTATGTGGACAATCTCAACCTTACTGAGAGGTTAAGGAGCAATGCTGGTAAAGGTGTAGCTGTTTCTAATGTTCCTGTCAAGACTGCCAAGGAAAAGAAAATCTATGGTCTTAAAAGACAGTGGAGTAAGATTACTAGGCCCTCTGAGCCAAAGAAGAAGCTTTTGAGGAGGAAGATTATTTCCTCTAGTGATTCAGAGTTTGAGGAAGACCAACATGCTACTACATCGCCTGCAGTATCCTCAAAGAAGTGGAAATTTGTGATAAAAAGAAGACTTGCTGTGGAAAGGAATTTAAGTGAAGTTTTTTTTACAATGTCAAAAGCTTGTTGATTTGATTAATGCAGCTAGATTGATGAAAACTGCAACTGGGCTCCAACTACTCATTCCAATACTGTGGCTACAGGTTTGGCTAGGTTTATATATGTTGTAGGGACCAAATCACCTCTTGACCTTGGTTTCCATATTCTTGATGAAACTGTTCTGCATGGTAAGTCATGTACTGTGAAGATGCCTATAGTCTTTCCTACACTGATGTGTGATTTTATTCTAGCTCAACATCCTGGCATTTGTACTAAGGCTGGTGTTCCTAGTAAGAGAGGTTGTGAATTTTCTTTTGATTTTAGACTGTTTGGGGGTACACATGCTGCAGACTGTGCTGCATCATCTGTCAATCAGTCAAACTGATGTTTTGCCTAGGAAGCAAATGATTGTTGACATCAAGGTGTTCTCCAATGTCAATCCTGGTGTTCTAGATGATAATGCAGGCTGTGATACTGAGGTAGAGGAAGAGGAGGAATCTGATGCAAGTCCTTCTATGTGACCTGCTTATGCTTTATTTGCATGTCCTCTCGGATTTTAATTTGTGGGCTACGCCCTGATGCTCTATGGATTGTAACATGCACAATCCATGTCTTTTGGCTCCGACACTCCAGGTTCTCTTTGCCATGATGGTCTGTAATATGCACTTTATGATCTCTTATGCTCTGATACTCTCTGCACTCTATGTTTCTCTATGCTCTGGTAACTCTGTGGAAGTCTGTACTTTGCTCCTATTCTATGGTAATGACTTTAGTTGTCAGAATTTATGGCTAAAAAGGGGGAGTAATATGTTGTGCATGATGTGATGCATAATGCTATAGCATCTAGTATAGCATGTCTGTTCTATGTGATATGCAAGTTTTGAGGGGGAGTGAAGTTTATGCATATATTGAGGGGGAGTAGGTAGAATTTATTTTTCTACTACTTTTAATATGCATGCTTATATAGGAATTTATTTTTCCTATTCTCTGTGGCGTTGCTTAAATTTTAAGGAGTTTATTTCTCCGATCTTGAATCCACTATGTGAGAGTTTATTTCTCTCTATCTGTACTTTGAGGCTAGATGTGTTATGTTCCGCTGTTGCATGCCTCTGATGCTTGCGTGCTAGCTATCTATTCATCTGATGAATTTCTTACTTTCTTTCTTAGTTGTGTGCTTATGTTGACTCGAAGGAAAGATTAAATAGCTTAGCATCGTTCTACTTTCTTTCCTAGTTGTGTGCTTATGTTGACTCGAAGGAAAGTTTAGACTGTATCTCTCTATGCACTGGCCTAAGGTTGTTTTAGCCAAAATTTGCCAAAGGGGGAGATTGTTGGTGTTTTGATTGGCTACATTTTTGCAAAAGCCAACCAGCCAGATGCTGGACTGAGGTGCTGTAGCATTATAGTACAGCATACTGATACTCTGTTTTCGTGCAGAATTTTTATTTCAAATCTGAGTCAAGATTTGCTTCAATTATATATTCAGGCACGTGCGTCTGGGCAAAACGAGCCTTGCTCAGCAAGTTTTATTGAAGTCGGCTGAAGGAATGTTATTTAAAACAAAAATATAATTATATTATATTTTTGGCGTTTTTTTTGTTTGGTACAACATGAAACAAACAAATTATATTTTTGAAATTAATTTAGGGTTGGGTCGAAATTTCTACAGCTGTACATGTCTGAAGACCTAACTTGGACATCAAGACAATTGAAGACTATAAATATGTGAAGCCTCAAGCCTTTACAACTCATGTATTCTAAACCGTGTTCTTTACAAAGTGTGAGTTTTTAGGGTTTAGAGTTTGTGTCTTTTGTCAGCCTTTCTTGTGTCAATTTGATGCAAGTTTAGGACTGTGTTTTGGTTGTTAATTGTAAGCTACTCCTAAGCTTTGAAGCACGGAGTTAGTGTGTGTGATTCACTCATAAGCTTTTAAGCAAGAGTGTGGTCTAGTTTCTAGGAGAGTGTCTCCATCTTGATTATTATTATTGACAGCAACATGGTACGTGTTGTTAGAGGGAATTTGGGACGGGGTCTCATTATCTAAGAGGTTCTTAGGCAGGATTGCACGGGTAGTGTCTAGGCGATAAGTCAAGTACCGGGTGTTGGTCGAGGGCTTTGAACTAGAGCTATTATAGTGGATTCATTCCTGGATTGGTATCCCCCAGAGTAGGTGACGTTGCACTGAACTGGGTTAACAAACGATCTGTGTTATTTATTATTCTGTCGTTTATTGCTTTATTTTATTCAGCGTCTGTCTTGCTGCAACATATGCTATAGCATCTTGTGCAGCATTGTGTTCACTGCGTGCCAGATTTCAAGAGTCATTCTCTATAAGCAACTAAGATTCTCCATCAACAACGATGGTGATGCTATATAGGTGAAGCGCACCCACCATTGTGGAGGCTCTCATATGATTATTTATACTTCACCTTACTCTATTTAGTAGGTAACGTTAGAGCATGACCACCAACTAACTTATGTCGAATCATTTATATCTCAATAATATAAAGATTTTTTCTAGTAACACTCCTAATTTATCCACCCACACCCCAAAAGACTAAAATATCCCTATTTTAAATTTTAATTCTCCCGCACCCCATCTTCTTCGTCTCTTTCTTACATTCTAGTTCCATCTCTTCTCAACCTCTTCATCTTCCCTTCACTTCATCTCCCCTTCCTTCATTCATTCAATCAAACATTTTCCAAGTACATATAAACTCATTCAAGACTTGTAGTACTTATTGAAACAAACCAAATATAAACTATTGTACCAAATTTAATTTTTCTGATTTTTTGACCCATTGTCCTCACGATTCCTAACTCCCTAAAACTTCTTGTTATTGCCAGTACTTGTACTTGTCGAACTACTCCAATTCGTCTATAATGTATTATTGTAGGAAAAACTTTAAAGCAACCATTAATGACAATAGGTAAAAGCAAAAGATGATAAGTTTTTCTCTTAATTAATGGGCGAAGATCCTTCTGTGCCTTTTTATATAACAATCACCACATAACAACTTGGTGGATTATACTAGGTAGGTACTCCTTCTTTTGTAGATACATATCACCGCCACATATCAAGATTTCCACAAAACTTTGCAGAGTGCTATTTTTTGAGATTTTTTTTATACGTGAATTGAGTTTGCAGACTTATAAATGGATTCAATTCACGTACTTAATACAATTTTTAAGACACTTACGTGAGTTTGATTTCACGTACATTCACTGACACACCCAAAAAAAAACGTAAAGTAAGAATAAGGGCAGTATTGGTATTGTCACTAAATTTAAAATAAATTTGGGTGTAACTAGGTATTTTTTGGGTGTTACTAGAGAAAATCTAATATAAATTGATAATTTACAGACTATTATGTGTACACCTATTCAACATTCTCTTGCTATTTTTAAATATTAAGTGTGATTATGTCTTTGTAGATAGTATTTCTGATTCTTTGATGCGCACACTTACCGCTCAATCAATAAAGAATGAGATAATTACCTATTTGAAATCGAGATAAATAACGCTCCTACATGATAAATAAAAATTTTCACTCTTAAAAATACGATATTAATTATTATTCTCTCACATTTGACCATGTTGCACAATACAAAAATTTATAATGAAATTTGTAATTAAAGAGTTTCTTCTAAAAAAAAGAAACATATGTGTATGCTCGTATTTATAATGAGCGGGAAAAGTAGTTGGTAAACGAACAAAACATGTAGTAGTTAATCACAAACGATCTATTTTGAATTTGTATAAGAGAAAGACAAATTGTTATTCAAAACGCTGTCTAATCGCGTGTTTGGAAAGTAAATTTTCCATATTGCCGCCACACGCTCAAAAAAGCTGCAACTAACTATTTCAATTACACTATGCCTCTTTTCGCTCTATTTCCAAACAAATCTCAACTGTTTTTCAAAATACAAAATCAAAACATCTTTTATCGTAAAATCACATTTCCTTACAAAAACACTACATTTAATGTTTTCCAACGTAAACTAATATAACATTGTATGTTCAAATGATAAGCGAGTTTAACACAATAACAATGACTCGCCGACATTACTTTTAATCTATCAAACGCATACCGACTCACCGTCATCACTGTAATCCTGTCAATCTCACCGTCAACTAAAATAAGATTAAAAAAATCCTAAGAAACACCATCCAACTAACTAGTAGCCATCATTTTCTTTTTCATGAATGAATTTTTTTTGGTAAGATTTTTCATGAATGAATGAACATGATTATTCTTTAGTTGCAATAAAAAAATCTATTAAAACTCTACAATACACTAGTACTTGGCTTTGACCCACTTCGACTTGGAAGAGAGAGAGAATAGCGTTTAGATTTGGTGCCCAACTTCCGCACCCATTTTCTCTCTCTATATTTCCCATTTCCCATTGCGTGTGTTTTGCGTCCTTCATTTTCTTTCATTTCTCAATTTCTCTATTTTTTCTTCACTTCGAGGGTTTTTCTCTATTCTCACTTCTCTGTTATTATTCCTCTCGAATCTTCTTTTTTTTTTCTTCAATTTTTTAAATTAATTTTCCCTCTCAATTCCTCTTCACAGAGATCACATCACCGTTTGTTACGATCACAGTGTCGTTATTCTGCCGGCGATGGAATTCGTCGGAAAAACCGTTCGGAAAGAGGTGAACGGAGTTGGAATTCTCACCGGAACTGTCAAATCTTACGATTCGTCGTCGGGTTTGTTGGAGATCCTTTTCGAAGGCGGTCATTGTGAGGAGATGGAAGTTTCTGAGGTTGCTTCGCTGCTGGAAATTCAACCGGAGCTTACTGAGGTCAAAGTTCAGGTCGGTCGGAAACCTAAAAAACGACGCCGTGTTGAGCTGAGTGGCGAAACGACGTCGAGTTCAGGTAATGTTAGTGATGATTTGGTGGCGGGTAGTGAATTTAGCGGGATTTTGAATGGTGATGATTCTAGTGGCGGGAATGATGGGGATGTTGTGGGTAATGTAAATGGGACTAGTGGGAGTTTGGAGAAACTAGGAAATGGAAATGGGTTTGGTTTAGGAGAAATTTTGAATTTGAATGAAAATGAGGGTGTTTCTGATAATAATGATGATGATAATAGTAATGGAATTTGTGTTAAAGATGGTATTGATTTGAATGCTAGGCTTAATTTAAATGAGGATATTAATCTGAATGATGTGTGTGATTCCGATTTACCGCCTTTTAATAACGCGGGTAGTGTGGAGAGAAGAGATTGTATTGATTTGAATTTGGATGTGAGTGTTGAGGAGGGCGTGAACTTGGATGTGAATTCGGGAGGTGAAATTTTGCGGCGGGAATTTGATTTGAATGTGGGTGTGTGTGAAGAGGTTAAGGAAGCTCAGGGTTGTGCCGGTGGAAATGGATATTCCGAGGTAGATGGTGAGATGGGGCAGATTCGAGAAGAAGAGTCAGATGTTAAGCACATATATATGGAAGCTGATGGTGGTTGTGGTAATTTGAATTGTGCCTCTGATGGTATCAAATTGGAGGAACTTAATGTTTCGGCTGGGAATGTAGCTGAAGAAGGTTTGATCGAGGAAAAGGAAGGTCATGATGGCAAAGAAAATGTGGCGGCTATTGACTCTCTTCGGGTTTCGGATGCTGTTTCTGTTATGGATTGTGATTATGTTTCTTCTGAAGCTGCTGTTGCCGTAGTTAATCAATACCAAGATGATCCAGCAAGTCCGCGCAAACAAGGAATTAGTCAAAGGAAGAGAAGAAAAGTGTCAGATAATCTAAAATCCACCCCGGACACGGCTTTGAGGAGGAGTTCTCGCCGGACATCAGCAAGAAATCAGGTTTCAAGTGAAGTATCAGGGAAGGGGACTGATGATCCTTTGTCATCCTTGGAAACCAGTGTAACAGAAGAAAAACCTTCGATGCCTGGAAATGAGAAATATGAACAGTGCAATGTTCCTATACCGAAGCTGCAATTACCCCCTTCTTCTCAAAATTTGAATTTAGATGGCATTCCTGTCATTGAATTTTTTTCTGTTTATTCTTGTTTAAGATCATTCAGTACCTTGTTATTTTTGAGTCCGTTTGAGTTGGAAGATCTTGTAGCTGCACTTAAGTCTGAAATCCCTAGTGTATTATTTGACAGCATTCATGTTTCTATTTTGCAAACTCTGAAAATGCATTTGGAATTCCTTTCCAGTGAGGGTTGCCAATCTGCATCCATTTGCCTGAGGTATATTTTATTTTAAATTTTCATTGATCATGCCTGTAATTTGTTCTC
The DNA here is from genome assembly GCF_020283565.1 of Trifolium pratense. Classification (NCBI taxonomy): domain Eukaryota; kingdom Viridiplantae; phylum Streptophyta; class Magnoliopsida; order Fabales; family Fabaceae; genus Trifolium; species Trifolium pratense. The sequence continues at coordinate 25,474,521 of NC_060061.1, forward strand.
CATTTTTATACCTTTTCCTTCAATGCAGGAATCTTAACTGGGATTTCTTGGACCTTGTCACATGGCCCATGTTCATGGCCGAGTACCTTCTGATTCACAGTTCACAGTTCAAAACTAGTTTTGATGCTAACCACTCAATGTTCGAAACTGACTACTACAAACAACCTGTCACTTTGAAGCTTGAGATTCTTCAGTACCTGTGCGATGATATGATTGAAGCAGACACCATAAGGTCAGAACTTAACAGAAGATCTTTGGTAACAGAGTCTGGTATGGATTTTGATCAGAATATTTATTTCGACACTTGCAAGAAAAAAAGAGCTGTCACAGATCTTTCTGGTGGATCTTGCTTGACTGAGGAGATTGTGGATGACACAACTGACTTGAACAGTGATGAATGTTGCCTCTGCAAGATGGACGGAAATTTAATATGCTGTGATGGTTGCCCTGCTGCATTCCACTCTAGGTGTGTCGGGCTTGCAAGTGACAGTCTGCCTGAAGGTGACTGGTATTGTCCCGAGTGTGCTATTGGAACACATCGGGCTTCGAGGAAATCACGAAGGTCACTCCGAGGAGCAGACTTGTTGGGGACGGATCCTCACGGCTGTCTTTATTTTGATAGCTGTGGTTACCTGTTAGTGTAAGTGTAGTTATGCCTTTATTCTTGATAGACTTTGTTATAGGTCGCTCATCTCTAATTTTCTGCTCCTGGCTTGCGAAATGTTTATTGATAAGTTACAAAAATTATGGGAAACGATATTATGGATTTCAGTAGGAATGTTAGACTGCTTTGCAGCCTGTTCAGCAATTATTCCCAAAATCTGATAACATGTTGATTTCCTGCATTTTTTTTGCCGTACACGTCTATTTGATCATTCTTTTCCATCACAAATCAACTCTTCACTAAATATAATTTTGTACAATGAATTTGAACTTTGAAGTGGATAGTGTCCTTGTCAATGTGAACAATGTAAAGCACATTACATATTGAAAGCCTCACCCAACCCGTTCTCTGTTTTGTCTAACATATTCATGCATTAATTTTATTTCTCTGCTTAAACCTTTGCAGTTCAAACTCATCAGATGCAGGATCCTTGTTCAAGTACTACCATAGAAATGATATATCCGTTGTAGTTGAAGTTCTAAAGTCTATGGAGACTTTATATGGAGACTTATTAATGGCTATCTACAAGCATTGGGATATTCCGGCTGACTTAAATGCAGGGGCTAGTAATTTGGCATTCTTCAATCAAAGTTCCCGCAAGAACATGCAAAAAACAGCTGAATATTATGCTATGCCTACATCTGTAGCACCTTTTACTTCTTCAGAAACGTTTATTGACAAGAATCTGGTTGATGATCAGAAAAAGTTGGAGAAAAATTCAACTATTGACTGTTGTAGTCATGATGGCCAAGAGTTTCCAAAAACTGGGAACCAATTAGACTCAACAATAGAAAGTCCTTGTATTGCCTCAGAAGGATCAGCTGATACCGCACAAATCATAGGTGTTAGCAATACCCCCTATACGGGCAATAAGGATTCATCACAAGCCCCATGTGGGACCGACTACATAAACTATTATAGCTTTGCCAGGGTGGCCTCATTAGTTGCACAGGAGTTGTTGATATGCAAGTCACAAGAAAAGATCAATAAAAATATTGTAATGACTGAAGAAGAAATAATTTCAGACCAAACAAAGTCCATCATGAAGAAGTCCACCGACTTTTGTTGGCCAAGTATTCAAATCCTGAGCGCAGCTGCCCAAAAGGAAAAATGTGGGTGGTGCTTTTCTTGCAAGGTTGCAAATGATGACAGAGATTGCTTGTACATTTCTTTGGTGAAACCTCTTTATGAAGTGTCTAAAAGTGCTTCAGCTAGGCTTCAACCCATGAATATCCAGAATGGACATCTTAGAGAGATAATATGTCTTATTTTCTCTCTTGAGGTTCGATTGCGGGGTCTTTTATTGGGTCCATGGTTGAATCTGCATCAAACAGATCTTTGGCATAATAATCTTTTGAAGTCATCTGATCTTCTTCCTGTTAAACGATTATTGCTTCTTGTAAGGATATACTCTCCCTCTCTGTCAATCATTTTTTAAGACATCAATAGTATGATTATCTCATGCACAGCTTGCAAGTTATGAAAACTCTGACATAATTGGTCATCTCATTTCTAAGTTTTTTTTGCTATTCAGAATTAAGTGGAAAATCAGTAAAAAGGAAAAGAAAAGAATAACACCATTTTTTATTGAAGGGAAACGCTAACAAGTCCCCCAAAAGGAAGATCCTGGAAATGGTGCATTCAACACCTTGAAACTCTAGAAATCGACTTTTTCTACATAAAACTAGTCATTTATTTCCATTTTTGACTTCTTAAGGGCACTTGTTAGCATGTCCCTTTAATTAAATATAGTTTTAACTTTTAACGTTGTACATGAGTATGTGGTAAAAAACACTATTTTTTATGAATGAGTATACAAATGCAAAAGATAATGTACTTGTGGAGGGGAAGGATCAGAAAAACTCCTACGGAAAAGAAAGAGGTAAAAAAATGTCAATTTGTCTCAAAGATGCAACAGAGTTTTCCCCATCTTTGCTAACCAGCATAATAATTTCCTTATAATCAAACATGAGCAAAGCACCATAGAGAAGAAATAAGCACAATCTGTCTGCATGCTTCCACAAAATATTTGTTTCCTTTATCCTTCAAAATCATTTAAACTTATCATTGGAACCATTGCAAGCTTTAAGGTACACTCATCCTAAGATAGGATCAAAGCTTATCATGTCTACACCATATCCCTGTCATATCCATCCTTTCATGTCAAATAAACAGGCTCGAATCTTATTTTAATGTCTGATGTTATAATTTTGAATTATGCAGTTGGAGTCCAATTTGAGTGATCGTGCACTTTCAGCCGATTGGTTAAAGCATGTAGATTCTGTAGTTACTATGGGATCTGCTTCCCATATTGTGGTCAGTTCATCACGCGCATCCTCAAGGCAGGGCATTGGAAAGAAAAGAGCCAGGCAATCAGATATTGAATCCAGTTCATCTTCAAAGACTACTGGTGGTTTGGGAATGTATTGGTGGAGAGGTGGTAGGCTTTCGCGAAAGTTGTTTAATTGCAAGGTCCTGCCTCGCTCCTTTGTTACCAAGGCTGCTAGACAAGGTTTGCAAGTTTTTCTCCTTAGTATATCACTGGTGGTGGTTGTGTTATTCATCTTAATAATTATTTTGAATTTATTTGGAAATTTGTAATTCTGCAGCTGGGTCTACAAAGATACCGGGTATTTTATATCCTGAAAATTCAGACTTTGTAAAGAGAAGCAGATGTGTTGCCTGGCGAGCTGCTGTTGAGATGTCAACAAGTGTTGAGCAGCTGGCTTTACAGGTATGTTTAGATTATACTACTTGCCGAGTGATCCTGGCATCTGACTTTAACAGTGCCCGTGGTGGTTTATTGGCGCCCTCTTGTATGCAGTCTTTTAATGTTGTAGTTTGATTATTGGAGATACTTGCATGCTTTGGTACTTTAAACATGAAAAGTTCAAAACTTTTCTATAACAATTGCTTGTGTTAATATCACAATTTCTATGGCAATTACAACGTAAAGATATTAATTCTTTTAGGGAAAAATATGATCACATTTTTTCTGCTGTGTTTATTTATTTCAATCTTGTATTTCCTATTACGGCCCAAATGATGCTAGGTATATTATTAGTCAATCAGTTGTCATTTTTTTTTTCTTTTGCAAAATGTTCCAAGTTTCAATATAATATTGCATGTAAATCATTTCATTATTCAAGGTTTTCGAGCAAAGGGATTTCCTATATATCAAAAGGAATTCACAGTTCAACTAGTATTCTTGAGGAATGAGGATTTTTTAGGTTTAAAAACTAGTTTGTCCAGAAGAAACCTCTCCCTTGAAGAGAATGATTGAGAAAATATCTTGGTTGTTTTTGATGTATCCAATGATTGTGAAGAGAGGAAATGACTATCAAAAGATATACATTCAAATTAGAATAGGATCCCAAAACGAACATGAATAACTGTTGGCACTCATATGAAGCTAAGTCAGAGTGTCACATTCTGTTAACCTGACAAACCAAAATGACCATAGAAAATCAATTGGTATATGTAAATATATTGCAATAATGAACACACATATGCATGTGTTATTAGCTTCCTATTCAATGTTATTGTCAGGTCTTTTATAATTGGTATGTGCTGATGAACTTATTGTCTGCTTCTCATTAACGAAGTATCTACCTCTTGTAAACCAAGATAAATTATGCCACATTTTCAGGTTAGAGAACTCTATTCAAACATAAAGTGGCATGATATTGAGAATAACCATCCTCTATATGTATTAGACAAGGAATCTAAAAAATCAGCCAGGCTATTCAAAAAAGCAATTGTACGCAGGAAGTGCACGGATGGACAATCTGCGAAATACCTTCTTGATTTTGGGAAGAGAAGGGCTATTCCGGATATTATTATTAAACACGGTTCTTTTTTGGAGGAACCCTCAAGTGAGAGGAAAAAATATTGGCTGAACGAGTCTTATGTTCCTTTGCATCTTTTAAAGAATTTTGAGGAAAAAAGAATCGTCCGCCAGTCCAATGATAAGAAAAATGGAAAAATTCTTGAGCTTGATAGTGTAAAGAGGGATCCTCAACAAAGGGGTTTTTCATATTTGTTTTCCAGAATGGAAAGATCTGATTGTCATCTGTGTGGGCATTGCAAAAAAGATGTTCCAATAAGGTATGTATTTGACGTATTTACTTACCTCGACAAGTGTTTTCAAGATTTCCTGCTTTAGTATCGTATCTTGTCCATGATTTCTTTGTTTTAATTTTGTTGAGGATTAGACTCATGTTTTCTTAGTTACAGACCGGATTCCTTTCTCTAGGAACCAAATATTCTTTTACCAAATATCATTCCCAATCTGATACTTGAACCATAATTCAATGTTGGATATTCATATTAGTGCTCTGTAAGAAATATATACTTGAGATTGAGAAGTAAATTTCTTAGGATTTTTATTAAAACTCATTATATGATTAATCAAATATTGCCATTTTAGCAAGTATTACCTGCATTTATGTATGACGATAGCAAGTATTACCTGCATTTATGTATGACGAAGTTGGTACATTCTTGTTTCTTTAACATCACCTTTTAATTAAAATGTTATACTGTATAGCCACGGATAATAATGATTCACATAAAAGGGCTGCATAACCCAATATCATCATAGTTACATGCATCATTAGCCAAAGGGATCGTGGAGCTGGTACTAATATTACAGATTGATGCATTTTGGTAAAAAACTTAATTAAAATGTTATGCATATAAACCAGCATGCTGTAGGACTGAGTAAGGGTTATAATTGTTAGGATTGTTTGAAGATTTTGATAATGTACGGCAGTACAACGGTTAAAATTTAATGGGTTGATTTTATACTTAATATTACAGACTGGTTTTTTTGAATTTTTTATTTGCCCTGCATGGGCCAACCCGGCAAGCATTTATTATGTAGATGTGAGGCGTAATATATCCTAGCAACAGCAATGTTTTGTTTGTTAAGCCACTAGGTTTGGTCTAGTGGTGAGGGTTTTGGGTAGTATGCTAGAGGTCCTGGGTTCGATCCTCAGCTCCATTGCAAACCAAAAAAAAAAAAAAAAGCAATGTTTTGTTTGTTGTAGGGTTTGAGTGGGTACTTTTCATATCTTCATTGATTGTAATGATATCTGTTTCATATATATATATGGCTGTCTGTGTGGCCAAATACACCAGTGAAATTTGAATTCTTGTTTTCTACCTCTTTCTATCGTTTGTTTGTTACTTAGTGCACTGAGATATTTCTGCCTTATTAATTATTTAATTTGTTACTTATACATGTAACTTTTCCTTCTTAATTTGGCAGGGAAGCTGTGAGTTGCCTTTATTGCAAAGGTGTGTTATTGTCTTATATCTATGTTTTTCTTCTTCCTCACCAATTTCAACTTGCAGCCTGTGAATTGTTTTTATTTTCTCGTAAATATTTGTTATTCTTCTATTATTCCATTTTCCGCCTATAACTTGTATCTCACCAAATCTGAAATTGTCATTTAAATATCTTACCATACGGATGCAGCATCACTATATTTTCAATGTTATATTGTTTAATTGGTAGGCAGCAGCAGGGCTTAGTCACAATTTTCATAAAACTATATCATGTACAGTTATTGGAACATATTTGAAAAACTTAACACACTGTAAAGTTTTTGAATTTGTGGTTGGGATAGAGGGATAATTACCAACTCATGTTCAACTAAAAGAGAAAGGAGAAGAACAAGGATATGGATAGTAATTTTCAGTTTTGAGTGTATTCCTAAGGATCTCTGCAAATTAAATGCAAATCCGTGATTTTTCATTGCTGGGTGATCTGAATGTGTTGATAAGTTCTTTCTTAACTTCTTTAAGTAGATAAGTAGTTGGTGTATGAATGTGTTGATAAGTTTTTATTAATTTGGTATTTGTTTTATGCCACTTAATCTGTGAAAATTGGCTATTTTTCATGAACAATATCTTTCCTTCAATATCTGACTATCATTTAATGATTTGTAGGATATTTCCACAAGAGGCATATCAGGAAATCTAGTGGCACAAGAGCTACAGAATGCACATATTCATGTCACAGATGCCAGAGTGGGTTGCATGTAAAGGCTAATACTAATAGTACGAAAGTTGGCTCAAAACGGCAGAAGATTCAACCACAGAATTGTAAAAGTGCTCCTTTGGTTTGTAAATCAGTGAACCTTAAAGGCAATAAAAAGGCAGCAAGCAAGGTGCGGCAGGTGGTATCTCGAAACAATAAGAAGATCCAATCAATTGTACCTCTTCGTCGTTCTACTAGGAAAGCCAAATCCTTGTATTTGCGCACTCAAATAATGGGAGGACGTAAAAAAGGAACACAAGGTAAAAAGAATGTAGGGCGTAAAAAAGGAAAGCAAAGTAAATCCAAGAAGGTGACATCTCAAAAGCCCAAGGAAACTACTGGTCAACTTAAGAAGTTTCCCGTTGCTACATCACATAAGAAAAGAATGCAACCTTCTAACAGTTACTGGCTTAATGGTCTTAAGTTTTCTAGAAAGCCAAATGATGAACGAGTAATGCTTTTTAAAGAGAAAAAGCATATTATCTCAGATGTTCTTACTGGTTCCTTTGATTGTCCTAAATGCTGCCTTTGTTGTGGAGATGGATCCACTTCAAATTATATTGCTTGTGAAATCTGTGGAGGTAACTACTTTTCTTCCCTCATGTTGGGGTTTCTTCCTGTTGTTTCAGGGAGTGGGTGGGGAAAGGAAAAGCTATTTTATGTTACAAGTAACAGTATTTTAAATATTACACTACTTATAATATGTTGTATAAGTATTAGATGTGCTGTTTCTTTTTGTTGTATAACTAAGCCTTTTGAACAAGAACTATATTTTTTAACATTCCGTGCTATTATGCAGATTGGTTTCATGGGGATGCTTTTGGTCTCACTGTAGAGAATGCCGAACAACTTATTGGGTTTAGGTGCCATGTTTGTCGTAGTAGGGATGCTCCGATCTGTCCCCATGTGAAGATTAATGCATTGTCTGACACTGAGCCCAATGCTGCAATTGAGTGTGCCGAGGAATGATCTAATCGTGTTTCTTTCTAACCTTTGAGTGAGGTATGTGTTGGAGGATTTCTTATTCTGATTTGATATCTCATATAGTTATTAACATATTCAAACTCACCAAATGTTTTATCAATACAATAATTGGTGGTAGTTAAAAATGTCTTTTTTTGATAGGCAAAATGTTAGCAAGTTTGTGGTTATGTAACTTATGCTCACCAAATCTACAAAATGATAAAAATAGGAGGACTAAAACTAAAACTGCAATCAAGCCTTTATTTTATTTAGCCAAAAATATAGTAATGTTGTGTGTGCTTTGTAGATATGTATTCCACTATTATATAGTGCTGAAGTTATAGGGACCTAGATAAAGAAGACAGGGACAGAAAAAACAAGTTTGAATTGTGATTATGATTTTATATACTAAATAGAAGACTAAACATGGCCTTTTATATACCTATTGAAGTTGTGGGATTTTAGATAAAAGGAGAGAAAGTAATAAGAACTATAAATATTAGTGTGAAAATAACCTGATACTGACTTGATTGTAGTTTGATACAGAAGACTCAATACTAATCTCTACTGATAGGGAAGACATATACTCTCGATCCTAAATGAATAGAGAAATCAGGAAACAAATAATAGTAGCAGATATGTAAATTAATCCTAAGAGATTCTAAGATATGCTAAGATTGAAACTGATCCTAGGAGATATGCCAAGATATTCTAGCATAATATCACGACTAAACTAGTAGTATAATAATGGATTTTTAATCATAATGAAATTAAAAAAGAAAACAAATCAATACATATAAAGAAATATGGAAACCAATCCTAACTCATAAAAGATATTTGCTGTAAGATGCAACCCAAATATTTTGAGAATTTTTTGATATATTGTTATACTCCCCCTCATGCTAAAGCTTATTAAATGTCTAACTAAGTTGGTTGTTACAAATAAACCCTCGGAGATGAAAATATAATACCATCTCCATAGAATATGGCTGGAAATTGTCAACCTGAAGTGATGGTTGAAATCTTGCATTACTATATAACCAAGGAAGAATAGATTTTTGCTAGAATGATCATCATTACTAATTTCCTAGTATTTATACACAGTAGGAACTAAACTTCTCCCAATCCACCAGTAACATTTTAAGGGTTTAAACTTTTGACTATTTGGGATTGTCATAATTTTTTATTTTAATTTGAACTGAGGCTGTTGTGCATGACAACCACGGATACTTTCTTAACACGACTCTACGATGAATAGGAGATATTGCCACTGGTACTGCTAACAATGAGAGGCTGGTATCAATCAAGGACATTGCTAAGAAATAACTTGTGTGCAAAATTTGTTATATTTAATGATAACTTAAGTGATGAGTTAGGGAGTGGAGTGATAAGGTCGGGGTTCGATTTCCACCCACAACAAAACTAACAATACTAATTACCAACATTGACTGTTTCAAAAATAAATGATAACTTTAGTGCAAGATTCTTATATTTCTTTATCTTCATTTCAGGTTTAACAATTTGCTTTGACAAGACTGGGTTGGACATCAGATGGTGGCTTGTAGGGTTATTTTTCTCCCTGCAAGGATATGGTGGCAAATGTTTATTTTTGTTGTAAAATATCAAATTTTCTTACTTATATAGCTGTAAGAGGAAAGGTTGCTTTACCGGCTTCTGCTCAGACTGCTCCGATGGCTTCTGTTTCAATCTTCTTGGCAAGAGAGAAGGATGAAGAAACCACAAGCATGATAGTGTAGTGCAGAAAGGCTGAAGATAGTTGCAATCAGGGCATGCACATAGAATTCATACATCAATTGCATTCATGATTTTTATTCATTGTTGCTGCATTTTTTTAATTTAGGGTTTTCCCCCGTCTTGACTGATTCCTCTCAAATCAACTTTTGTAGGAATCAGTAACCGCAACTGATTTTTATGGGGAGGTTTTTGCTAGTTTGCCGTTTTCTAATTGGTGAACCCTAGTATGGGGAGTTATAGGAATTACTTTGGATTTTTCTTTCTTTTGAAACAAGGAATTACTTTTATTTTTTTTTGAAACAAGGAATTACTTTGGATGGCACTCCCAATTGGAATTTTTTTTTGGCTTTTATGTTGAAATCTGCTGCCCCAAAACATGCGCGCACAGTTCCAATGTGTTGTGTATTTCTTGGTATGTAAACAAATTTCACAGATGCGAAGTGCATGATTGTTACAATCATATGTTTCAATCCGGCACAAAGATTTTCCTATTGTTTTTAAAAAACTTTTGATGTTTTAAAACCAAATATCTGATTATGAAACATAATCTGTAACATGATTCTAGTAATTGAGTATCAGCTGTATGTATGATTTGGAAAAGAGTGGTGGCACCTCTTAACAATTTTAAGCTAATCGATGAACATTGTTTTTGTGAAGAAAACTGGTGAACATTTGAATTCAACTATTATAATTTTAAGTATGTAATGATTGGTTTCAATCCTCAGATTATTTTGATCAATGCACACAATTTTGAGGGTCATTTTATTGACTTTTTGTTGACACCAGATATATAGTGATAGGAGACACAAATTCTTGCCTCTAAATTTTTTACACTTCTAAGTTTTTTTTTTTTTGGTTTATAAGGAAGTAGTGGGTTGAACTTGGGATAATAGTCCCTACATTTTTTTAATTATATTTTTGGTCCCTTTAGTTTTTTCGTTTGCATTTTTAGTCCCTACTGCCAACTTTGGCTGATTAGGATAATGGCTCACGCGATGTAGGATGACACGTAGTTTCGACAAATAGTCTCTACATTTTCTTATTATATTTTTAGTCCCTCTAGTTTTTTCCGTTTGCATTTTTGGTCCCTGCTGTCAACTTTGCATCAAGTGTCCGATTAACGTAACTCCTCCAAAAAAATTCTTGAAGTTGACATACAAATGCCTTAATCTAAGTCCAGCTCTGAGCTCTACTGAAAAGTTGTTCATGACAATTCAATTTTCAATATATGTTATAACGTTGTTCAAAAAATTCATTAACCACTTACTGTTATTGAGAAAGATTTTTTTACCATTATTTCTCTATAAATTGGTGGAATGCTAATGTGTCTAAGAGATCATGTAACAAAACCATTAATTTTGTTCATAAAAGTGAATCCCTAAGCAAGCAAAATGGCTCGACACCACTACAATGTACATATTCTTCCAACCACACATATTCTTCCACACAATGTAAATGTAAAACACATTAAAATCACACAGAACCATGACATTTGTGGTGATATTGTTTTCTATTGAAATAAGGTATTGTTTATCACCTTAGACATGTATATGAGTGACCCTATACAATTTTTGTAATCGTCTTTAATATATTGAGCGGTAACAGAGTGAATAGAGAAGAAGAATGATTTTTGTGAAGAGTAGACTAGTCTTACGTAGTAGAGGTATTACATCACAAAAGATATAATTCGTCAAAAAAAATCACAAAAGATATAATTAGAATATTAAATATTTTATAAGGATTTTTTTCATGCTCTTTTGACACTTATTTTTTCTTTCTTCTTTAGAAAGTACTAATAGAGATATTCTTATATGGTCAAGAGACTACAAATATTTCATTTAGTCACACACTCAACGATAATTATTTCAAATATATATTATTTAATTATTACTTTTTTTACATTTACTTTTTTTTTTGTGACCAAATGAGATATTCGTGGTCTCTTGACAATATAAGAATATCTCATACCCACAACAGCTTCTCATTAAAGTTGTTTATAATTTTATTAATTTTTTAAAAATAACCTAATGACAAGATTCACACAATTAAATGTAAAAAAATGTGGAATCCGGGATTCGAATCCGGCCACTCTAATAATATATCCGATAAGTACCATTTGAGCTACACTTATACACTTATAAGACGATTTTATTAGATTCTAATTAAAACAAACTATAATAAACAAACCAATAAGAAAAACTGTAATAAACAAGTGCATTATTCTAGAAAATAATTTTAAAAAAAGAAAACGTAACAAAAGAACTCTTAAAAAGTTATAATAAACGAATATAATATGAGTAATTTTAAAAGTAATTATTTTATTAAAAAAATTTAATTTTTCTTTCTGAAAAAAAAGATTGACAAACAATCTCATAATCTTTGGTAACTACTAGTACTCATAATCAATTATGTTTTTAATTTTTTTCTGAAATAATTTAGGAAGAGTGAAATGTCAAATAATTCTGAAAATTCAAAATTTGTCAAATACCCCAATGAAATTTGAAAATAGGTAAATACTCTCATAAAATTGTAAAACGTCAATGAAATTGTCCTTTATTTCATTTACTCCGTCTATTTTGATGACGTGACGGTTAACTTCATACGTGTCACATGCCAATACACTTCACATGAGGTAATTGACTAAATTTTGCAAAACCAAGGGGTTAATTGCTCCAATTTCAGTCAATTAGCCCCATAATTTTGCAAAATTTAGTCAATTATCCTCCTATGACATGTATCCTGATCAATTACCCCTCTCATGTGCGTGACACGTATGGAGTTAATAGTCATGTTATCAAAATAGACCGAGTAAACGAAGCAGTGGACAATTTGATTATATTTACAATTTCAGAGAATATTTGTCTATTTTCAAATTTCATGAGATATTTGACGAATTTCAAAATTTCTAGAGAGTATTTGACATTTCACTCAATTTAGGATCTTGACCAAATAAATAAATTAAGGGGGGTGTATTCAATTAGGATTTTGATGGATTTTAAAAGACTTTTTTATGATGATAAAATCCTGTGGTATTCAATTAGGATTTTAAAAGACTTTAAAAAAGTCTAGTGGTATTCAATTAGGATTTTAAAAGACTTTAAAAAAGTCTAGTGGTATTCAATCAAGACTCTTTACAACTTACAAAAAGTCTTGTGGTATTCAAAAGTATTCTAATTTTGATGGATTGTTTAAAAAATAGGATTTTAATGGATTTTGATGGACTTTTTAGTGAATTTTGAGCTACAAAAAGTCTTTCCTCATATCATGAGATTTTGATGGATTTTCATTTCTTTTATTTCTTTCACCTTTCCTCATGTTTCTATGTTTTCTGATTATCTCATGTTTTTTATAATCGCTTATATTTTCTCCCTACCTCTCTATCAAGTTTCCTCTTCATGGTTGTCCTGCTACCATAAATAGTGTCACGATTCATTATAGGATATAGACATTGAAAATATATACAACAACAACATGTTTCAACAACAACAACAAACCTTCTTCATTTTTTTTTTTTGATCATTTCTATCAATTTGGTTCAAGCTAGCTAGTTTACAATGAGCTATACTTATGGGCAGTGATATATGCATTGGACAAGACTTGAAGCTGTGTAGTGATAAATTGTTTTTTTTGTTTATTCATTGATTTTTTTTTTTTGTAGAATTTTATTCATTGATTTTTTTATTATATTAATGATTGTTAATTTTTTTAAGGAATGATTAATTTTCATTGATTGATTCATTATTATTTTAGAAGGAATTTATATCGAATTTATTGACTCATTTAAATCTTCAAAATCTCAAAAGTCTGTGTCATAAAGTTTCACAAATTCTTGTGATAAGAATCTTGATTGAAAAAGTCATTCAAAAAAGTCTTCTAAAATCTCATAAAATCAATACAATCTCACAAAGTCTTTTAAAATCTTCAAGATTTTTTTTGCTAAAATTGTCTTGTGAAATCTTAATCCAATACACCCCTAAGATTATATGTGAACAGTGAATAGGAGTAGGACATTATCAAAAAAAAAAAGAAGAAAAAGTGAATAGGAGTAGGACGACACCGTTTTTGGACATCTCTCTCTCGCTCGCAGTCGTCAATTGTCAATTTTCATCATCAAATCAAAACTAAAGCGAATGTTTTCCATCTCCGCATCGCCCATCGACGTTCACATTTTCTGAATCATCCATCGATCAGAATAATCAGAACAATTAGGGCGCAACAACACAACACAAAGAATCATGAGTAGAAACGACTCCAAGTACTTTTCCACCACCAAAAAGGGTGAAATCCCTGAGCTCAAAGAAGAGCTTAATTCTCAGTACAAGGTACGTTCCTTTTCCCTCAGATCTCTTCCGATCTCTTTTCTCTCTCTTTCACTTTTTCCATTTCTAGATCTTTCGATTTCACTTTCTTCATCATATTCCGCATCACAATTTCCTGATCTGGAATATTCCATGCCTTTTCTCAACCAATTATGCAAATGTTCATGTAGATTTTTCATTCTCAGATATTTATTTACCGATTCACCTTTAAACCGTTAATAGTTTAGCATATCCGATTTTTTGGTATTGTATTATTCATTCTATTAGTTACAGTCTTGTAAATTTTGTATTACAGTAATAATTAAGAATATTTACATTACTATTGGCGGTGTGATTTGTGGATGTGTATGTCTTGCATTTTTGGTGTACTGTCTGTATTTTTTCGCGTTCGAATATTGTGTGTAAAAAGGTATATGTGTGTGTGTGAATCTAATATTATTTGGTTTATGGTTTGCAGGATAAGAGAAAAGATGCGGTGAAAAAAGTAATTGCTGCTATGACGGTTGGAAAGGATGTGTCGTCATTGTTTACAGATGTGGTGAATTGTATGCAGACAGAGAATTTGGAGCTAAAAAAGTTAGTTTACTTGTATTTGATAAATTATGCAAAGAGCCAGCCTGACCTTGCTATACTCGCAGTAAATACATTTGTGAAGGTGAAAGCTTGAATTGCAATTATTGCTAGTTTACTTTCGATGTGTTTTTGTATCAGTTCTTTTGTTTCTCTTTGCTATAACTAATTTATTGGTTTTAGGGGTTCTCAAGACTATATGATATATCCGTTACTCAATTTTCATTTTGTGAAATGCTTCTCAGGATTCTCAAGATCCAAATCCTTTAATTCGTGCGTTAGCTGTGCGGACAATGGGATGCATTCGTGTTGATAAAATTACCGAGTATCTATGTGATCCACTTCAAAGATGCTTAAAGGTGCAACCCCAGTTCTTCTATAATTTGCACATGTGCATTTTTAGTTTGAAATCCACTGTTTTTGGTATTATGTTGATTACGGTGACTTGCATTTTTGGCCTACCTATTTGTAACCGTGCTTGTGTTTCGTATATTTTTATAGGACGATGATCCATATGTTCGCAAGACAGCTGCCATTTGTGTTGCAAAGCTCTATGACATAAATGCAGAGTTAGTTGAGGACAGGGGTTTTTTGGAATCATTGAAGGATTTGATATCTGATAATAATCCTATGGTTGTAGCTAATGCTGTTGCAGCACTCGCTGAAATTCAGGACAATAGCAGTAGACCCATCTTTGAGATCACTACTCATACACTGTCAAAGCTTCTCACTGCGTTAAATGAATGTACAGAGTAAGTTTGTGTTTTTGAAATTTTGATCTTATAATTGAAATTTAAAACACTTGCGACTTTAGTTATAGTGCAACTCCTCTAATAGGTACTGTTTCAGAATATAGAAGAAAATAGTGTTTATTGGTAGAAACTCTATTACATTCTAGGTATTTGAGTGACCTAGTTCTTTCCCCCTTTAAAATCCTCTCCAAAACTAATGATGTCCCCTCCAATAAATCTACCGTTCCTCATATTTATAATCTACTTTCTCTCACTTTCTAACCAACTAACTATTCAACTACTCCCCCCATTTGTCATCTTATCTTTTAAATGTAACCTTAATTTTTTTTCTTTTCAATTTTCCCCGTAAATGAATAGTGTCTTCACTATGTATTTATTACAACGATCAATAGTCCATTAGTTATAAGGACAATTTAGTAATTTCACTTATTAAGTCATTTGCTGCTTTTCTTAATTCTTGTGGAAAATCTTAAACGACACTCAATTTGAAACGGACGGAGTAGTTATAAAAGGGAGTTACCATACAATGTTTTCTCCCTAAACATTCACCTTGTCCTCGCTTGTAATTTCTTAGAACAAAACCTGCTGGGGTCCCACTGTTTGAAATATGATAACCATAACACAAATAAAAGACAATACTCTCCCTCTAAGACCAGGGTACAAATTGCAATAGTTGAGTTTAGGATTTGATGCTATCTTTGATATAGCTGATTTTCATGATGATTTTGATTTTTGATCCCTTGGGAAAATATATGTCGATAAAACATCCTTTGTATAGATTGTATCTAAGAGAAATATATGTTAGTAACTGAATATGTATCAGGATGCCTTGAAATTTAAAACCAAAATATAACACCAAGTAATTTTGCCTAGTTGATTCTGCATTATTGTAATTTTTTAGCCACTGTTTGAGTTGTCATCATCCTGTCTTTTCCTTGTCCATCTTTGACCCTGTTGTTTCATTCAATCTAACACAAATTGCTCTCACTTATCAGATGGGGTCAAGTTTTTATACTGGATGCTCTTTCTAGATACAAGGCTGCTGATGCACGTGAAGCAGAAAACATCGTAGAAAGAGTTACGCCACGGTTACAGCATGCTAATTGTGCAGTTGTACTATCGGCTGTTAAGGTGATTCCACTCCTCACCTGTAACTCGTTATCTTGCAGCCCATGTGTCAATATTAATGCATCGCTAATTACATTCTGCATAGTTTGCTAACCACAGTTTATAATGACATGTAGATGATCCTTCAACTAATGGAGCTCATCACCAGTACTGACGTGGTCCGGAATCTTTGCAAAAAGATGGCTCCTCCTCTTGTGACATTACTCTCGGCAGAACCTGAGATACAATATGTTGCCCTGCGAAATATCAATCTTATTGTACAAAGAAGACCAACAATTCTTGCACATGAAATTAAGGTATTGATCTAAATTTTATTTTGTGAACATGTCAGTGATTTATGAATTTATAATGGACTAGGGTACCAGATGATGGACCTCTTTTATTTTAGATGCAAAATTATTATGGGCCTCCTGACTATTCATTCTATCTGTAGGTGTTCTTCTGCAAATACAATGATCCTATATATGTGAAAATGGAGAAATTAGAAATCATGATAAAGCTTGCTTCAGACCGAAATATAGACCAGGTAAGCTTTGCTTTATATAGCTTTCAGTTAAATATTTTCCTCTCCTCCCTATTTTTTCATTTTCTTTTGTTAAAAGCTAGCTCCACAGTGATTTCAGTGAACACCACACAACTTTTTCCGATCTGAGATGTGTTGTTCATTTATCATGTTCCTTGGAAAAGATTCATTCATTAGCCATTTTAACTCTGTTCTTGTTTTAGTTATCTGTTTTGGAGTATATTTTAATTTTGTTCTTTATTGTTATCTGCAATGAAATATCTTCTTCCATAAAAAAACAAGTTATCCTGCTACATTGACGAGGCTTTGTCATGAACCCAATGAAACAAATTGGTAAATTTGATTGAAACAAATGAAAATCAATGAACAATTTTATTGAATGATCAAGAAAAGAAGAGAGGCGAGACCAAGGGTTTCCTTTCACCAACGATTTCTGCATATACACGAACTTTCTAATTCACACAATGAATCTTTTATACTATTTATCTCTAATGAGTCTCCCCTAAATAGCCAAGTTCCATTACTGGTTCTAAGGGGGTGCTTGAAAAAAATTATTACTAGGAATGTAGAAGAAAAATTAACTCGCAGGAATAAAATATTCCCAGGAAAAAAGTAACATCCACTTTCCCATGATTTTAATCCCAAGTAAATGGGTGGGAATAAAAGATTCCCTTCAAGATAGTAGGAATAAAACTGAAATAACTACCCACTCTTCCCGGGAACATGGCTATTATTTCCAAACACTTTTCTAAAAATACCTGAGAATAAAATGCCCATTATTATTTCCTGGGAAAGTTATTCCTGGGAGTGAAATTCTCAACCATGATAATCGCCCCCTAACTACTTCAACTCCCCTTTATTCTTTATCTTAACAGATCACCTTTCCTTTACTAATTTGACACAACTGCAGCTTTACTGTGCATTGATGTTTAATTTGGTAGATCAATTTTTCTCATGAAACATTCAATCCTTGCAGCTTTTCTATATTTGGCATATTAATCATGGGTCAGTTTTTTTTTTGACCTATTGGTATGATATTGGCAGGTTTTATTGGAATTTAAGGAATATGCTACTGAAGTTGACGTAGATTTTGTTAGAAAGGCAGTTCGTGCAATTGGTCGTTGTGCCATCAAATTAGAGAGAGCAGCTGAAAGATGCATTAGTGTTTTGCTAGAGTTGATCAAGATAAAAGTAAATTATGTGGTTCAAGAGGCAATCATTGTTATCAAAGACATATTTAGACGATACCCCAACACGTATTGTTATCTTTCCTTTGTCTGTTTGGGGGTGGATGAATATAGAAAAGTTGGTGATTAGCATTATAATTCAAACATTTGTTTTGTTTTGCAGATATGAGTCCATAATTGCAACTCTTTGTGAGAGCTTAGACACCTTGGATGAGCCCGAAGCCAAGGTATGTTTTCTGAGTGCATATGTAATTGACATTTTACATTAGCATACCTTTACCTTCTCATCCACTTCCCTATGTGGACAGGCATCAATGATCTGGATAATTGGTGAATATGCTGAAAGAATTGACAATGCTGACGAGCTTCTTGAAAGTTTCTTGGAAAGTTTCCCCGAAGAACCTGCACTAGTCCAACTGCAATTGCTGACAGCTACTGTCAAACTCTTCCTTAAGAAGCCAACTGAGGGCCCACAGCAGATGATTCAGGTCCTTCCACATAACACATTATTTGTTCAAATGTGTGACTTGTTGTAATAGTTTTTTTAATCCCAAATGACTATATTTGGTGCTCTTTCTGTTGTTAGTATTCCTCTAACCTAGAGTTTCCTCAGATTCCTGTTCATATATTATAAATAAATTAACTTAAATATAGCAACATTTTTCTACCAAAATCGAGTATGACAACCCTTTTGCTAAGTATGTAAATCCATCCGGTCCTTTCTCCTCTTTCTTCAATTGGTCTATATATAAGCAACTTCTCTTTTTATTACGAATTGTTGTATATCTAAAGTTCAATTCAACACCTATGTGTATGAAGTATTTTACAAACTTATATCGTTATTATACTACCATATTTACAGCAGTTGTTTTTCTGCATGATATCATATGATCTATGATACATATTTTTTCCAAGAGAAAAATAGAAACCTAGCAAATTTGAGCTTATATCTGGAACAATTGCTAAAATTATTGGAACCAAATCTGTAAGACAAATATTCCGTTGTACTGTATCCTTAGTTATGTATTTGTTCACAGAGCCTTCTTTATATTGCTTCATAAAAATATCTAGCTGTTTAATCTACATTCTTTAAATCCTTTGATGTCATGTTTCACTTATAACTAATCTTTACAGGTTGTTTTGAACAATGCCACCATGGAGACAGATAATCCTGATTTGCGAGATCGTGCATACATATATTGGCGTCTCCTCTCAACAGACCCTGAGGTTTGATTTCTTGAAATAGAATCCAGTCTCTTCGGCCACCAATATGTAGCTAATTAGTTGAGGTGGATACCTTGCTAAAGATTGTATAGCAAAACTGAATATATATCAACTTAACTATTTACAGAGAAGTTCTTAATATGTTTTATCACTCTTTAAAATAGTAGGTATAATACATTAATATGATTGATCATTTGTCTAGATACGTGCAAATAAGAACTTTTTCTCTCTGAAATTGTGTGTTAGACAAATTTGGTCCCTCACATTTGATGTACCTGGTTTGTATTCTCCAGGCAGCTAAGGATGTTGTATTAGCTGAGAAGCCTGTGATAACCGATGACTCAAACAACCTTGATCCTTCTCTACTTGACGAACTTCTAGTCAATATTGCTACATTATCTTCTGTTTATCACAAGCCCCCAGAGGCATTTGTAACCCGCACACATTCATCAGCCCAGAAAACTGAAGATGATGAGTATCCTGATGGAATTGAATCAGAGTCCTCTGTAAATCCTGCTAATGGTCCTGGGTCACCACCTACTTCCAGTTATACAATACCTGCTTCACCTCCACCTGCTGCTGCACCAGTGCCAGATTTACTTGGTGATTTGATAGGCATGGATAACAATTCTATTGTTCCTCTTGATCAGCCAGCTAATCCTTCCGGGTGAGTAAAATTAAGAAGTAATTGTGGGTTACTTGTAAAATGGCTTACTGTAGTCTGCTATGCATTTTAGGAAAGTTTATGTGATAGAAAATGGCTAAATATGTTTTTTTCGTTCCCCTAAAACTTGGTTGTAGTCCCTCCTTCAAAAAGTGGTGTCTTTTCGTCCCCCAACTTGTGAAATATGTTGTCCGTGGTCCATGTGGGCTGTGGCAGAAATCAAAGGGGCGAGGGGAATAAAACCCAATATCAGGACCAACAATGACATTTAAAAAATTACTGTTCGAAGGCAAGATTGTAACCGAATTTTGAGAATTTTGAGGGGACAGAGTATAATATTTAACAAAAAGAAAATATTGTTTCTTTTGTATAGAAATAGTGATTAATAATAATTCATGTGATGTTGTAATTTATTAATAAATATTAAAACATGTTAGGGTGAGTTTGTGATGGCTTATCTACATATATAATGGTTGAGCAGTTTCTGAACGTTTTATTGCATTTTACAAAATCATGCTTTATTATATCCTCTGCCCTGATTGCAGGCTTCCATTGCCTGTTGTACTACCGGCTTCAACTGGCCAGGGTTTACAAGTCAGTGCACAGCTTACTAGGCGGGATGGTCAAGTATTCTACAGTATGTTGTTTGAGAACAATTCTCAAGTTCCACTTGATGGCTTCATGATTCAATTTAACAAGAATACATTTGGTCTTGCGGCTGCTGGGCCCCTGCAGGTTATTATTGCATATATTTGTTTTTACTTGAATATTCTGATCAAAATTCAGTTCTAACTAGTAAGATGGCATATTGCTTTTCAGGTTCCACAATTGCAACCTGGAACATCAACTAGGGCACTCCTTCCTATGGTTATGTTCCAGAACATGTCCCAAGGTCCTCCTAGCTCAGTTTTGCAAGTTGCCTTAAAAAACAACCAGCAGCCTGTGTGGTATTTCAACGATAAAATCTTATTACATGTATTTTTTACCGAGGATGGTAGAATGGAACGTGCCACTTTCCTTGAGGTATACCATTTCATTCATTTGATCTTTTTTTTCACTGCGATAATAATTACTCAACTTTTGATTCTTTAATGTGTAAAATTTTCATTTTTTTTCGTTAATGAGATTATTTCTATATGCTGTGAAGCCTAGAGTACAAAGTGAAATTTTAAACAAATTCAATAACAGCCAATTTTCATGACTAATACTTGGATGTAGAAATAGAAACTTGATCCTTTACTGTGTTGCAGACATGGAGGTCACTTCCGGATTCAAATGAAGTTTCCAAGGACTTTCCTGCTATCGTGATTGGTGGTGTGGATGCAACAGTGGAACGACTGGCTGCATCAAACATATTCTTTATTGCAAAGCGCAAGAATGCGAACCAAGATGTGTTTTACTTCTCAGCTAAACTGCCTCGAGGGATACCACTTTTAGTTGAGCTTACCACAGTGGTTGGAAACCCTGGTGTCAAATGTGCCATCAAGACACCAAGCCCTGAAATGTCAACATTTATCTTCGAAGCCATCGAGACTCTTCTTAGGAGTTAATATTATTTTTTATTTACTTGTTTTTCATTTCTTTTTGAATTTAATTTTGTTTATACATTGTTTTTGTTAGTATCATTGATAGACATTCTGAATCGATGTTGTTGAAGTTTGAAAAAAATTCACTCACTGTTGCATATATAGCTGTTGTCTTGTGGACATCATTTGTTGAGAGGTTGGATGGCTTGTAATATTTTGATATGTAAAACAATGATTACGTCTAAGCTATTAACTTTTTGTATTAGATTGTGTTCTTTAATCTTTATTTAAACCTTGGTTTAACACTAGAAATTTGTAGAAGATCAAGCAACATATATTAAAATTGCGTACAGATAAATAAATATTATATTAATTAATGAATAATTTTGTAATGGGAATCGGTCATTATCACTTGGTATAATTTCGCTTCAATGAATAACTTAATAAATAACTTTGTGTATAGTCTATGTTTGGTATTGCCGTGGTATATAAGAACCATTGCAATCTAGCGTGATTCTCCCAAAAGCTGCTTGGAGTAGTTTTTGCAAAATTAAGGTGTGTTCATCCTGATTTTGACATATTTAATGTAATATCAAATATAGGCTTATCCTATCCAATCGTGAATACATAAGTTTCTTTTTTTAAAATGTACCGGTAAATATGTATTTTGACTGAACTAAAACTAACCAAAATGATATTCACTAACAAGAAATAAAAATAAAAAAGTGATTATATATAAAAATATGTCGATTACATTATTATATAAAAAATAAGATAGTTTAAAACAATCATTAAAATCTTAAAATCTAAACTGAAAACTAAATTCTTCCTCAAACTTGCTAGAGAGCGAATGTAACCCTCTTAACCTTAGCAATTTTCCATTGAGCTAGGTTTTCAATTGGATTCAATACAGGATTAATGTGATGTTTTCTATCTCTGGCATTCGACTTCTTCACATTCCTTCCAGCTAACATGGTATTATCTCTTTCAGCCTCTTTAGCAAGATTCCACTGAACGAGATTTTCAATGGGTTTCAACACTGGATTGATGAAGTGGCCTCTATCTCTAGCATTGCGTTTCAATCCAAATGTCTTCGGAGATGATGAAGGAGTAGGAGAAAGAATGTTGTGGTCAAGATCCTTGCATAAATCATCTATGCTTGAGCAATCCCAATTCGTATTATTGAATGTGTTGCTTTCTTGCGTGTTGGTGTGAGCTGCCATGGTTGATTGATACTCAAACAAAACAATTAAATTGAAAGACAAGTTTGTTTGTTGGTAATAAATAAATGTAATAAATCGTAACTTATATATATATATATATATATATATATATATATATATATATATATATATATATATATATATATATATATATATATATATAGGCTTCAATATAGCATTAGATTTGAAGTAGCAAAGTTTTTCACAAGAAAGGGGGGGTTTGAATTGTGACCCTTTTAAAATTTAAACTCAAGTCACAAAATAAATAGTTAGTGATAAAATTATTTGTGCTCAGTGAGATCGTTCTAAGAATGATCTGTGCTGTGTAAAAACAGTTGCAGAAAATAAAAGTTTAAGGGAAAGAAGATAAACACAAAGAGTTATCCTGGTTCACCCCTAATCTTTGGGTTACGTCCAGTCCCCACCTCCTGTGAGTTTGTCCACTAGAATCACTTAAAAGTTACAGATCCAATACTTACAAATTCACCTTGATCTTGACCTAAGATCAACAACTTACCAAAGCTCCTAGAGCTTTGAACTTTCCTAGTCAACTTGACCAATCAACACTCAATCAATAGTCACGTATTGACTTGAGCAATTACAATATAGATGATTTGTTTCTAAGCTTGATTTCAGACTCACTATAAAAGAGAAGCTTAGATGAAAGCACTCTAAAGAGATTGGAACTCAGATTATGATACAAAAGAGTGACTTAAAAAGGACTTTGAGCTAAAGAGATTGAATGGGATTTATATCACTTGAATTGCTTGAAAAAACTTGCTCTTTCCCTTGGACTTGATTGCCTTTTATAGATGCTTGCTTGAGATTGAAGCTTGGCCTTCAAGTATATCAGTTAGAGAGTAAAATAGAGCTGTTACTCAGTGCTCTATATGCAGCAGACAACTTCTGCATAATGTGCAGATTCTCTGTTCAGTCTTGGAACAGTCTTGATTTCCTTTTGGCTTTGATCCATAAGATCCAAATAAGTATGAGCTGTTGCCAAGTGTATATGAGTTGTTTCTTACATCCTTCCACTGTCATGTATCAGATATAGCCGTTTGGATGCTCAGAAAAGGACTCATGACAGTTGGAGATGGTTTTAAAAAACTGTGTGCAGGATCAGTCTTGCATTGGTCTTGAAACAGTCTTGACTGCACCAGCAAATAAGATGAACCTTCATCCTTCCTTCCTTGTGGTGTGCAGCTGTTAGATAGCTCTAAGGACTGATCAGTAGTAGCCTTAGCAAGAGAATAAAACCAGCTGGAATAGTACAATAGCATATGAGACAAAATTGTACTTCTATGACAAGCCATGGAAGAATGTTCCATTTGTGTACTTTGCATAAGTACAATACAACTCATAGTTAAAATCTGGTTGTTCCTTTGTGATTGGTCCATGATATTATATCAGATGTATTCATTGGTTGGCCAATACCACAATTGATCAAGCTCATGGTTTTCTTCATGATATGTGACTAGGAAAGCATATACTTAAATTCCATCACATGTTGTTGATCCCAAAAGAGATTATCTCCTGTAGTGATTTGGTCCATAAATCCATTGTAAAGTGCTTATTTGTTTTGTTCTTAGTTGACTTGAAAAACCAGAAAGCACTTATTCCAAAACGTGCTTATTTGTCAAAACTGCAGTCTGTCTGCTAAGAATGTTCTTAGAATGGTCTTGAAACAGCTTTGCAGGATTTTTACTTTGCAAGTGGTTTGTTAGAATCTATTTAATCTTATGCCACTCAAAAGCACTTGTTAGATAACAAAATGATCAGAATCATTTAAAATATAATTAAAGATGTTTGTAATCTTTAAAACATCAAAAGTGGATTTTGCCTCAACAATCTCCCCCTTTTTGATGATGACAAACTTCTTTAATTTAGATTTTAAAAATGATTTCTGATTTAATCAAATGATAAATGTACTAGTGTTTTTATCAAAAAACTCCCCCTCAATTTATGCATTCAATTTCAAATTATCAAGATAAAATTGAGCAAGATAAAAAATCTGAATCATAACACATCCTTAATCATTCAAACTTCAAATAAGCATTACAAATCATGTGTTCAGCAGGATTAGGATCAAAAGATGATTCAGAACATTTTAAAGACAGATGCTTAAGACTTAGATTACATAATGCTAGAAGTTCTATCCTAAGATTAAAACTTCCTACAATATCTAGTCATCAAAAGTTTTTAAAATTTAAACACAGTACACAAAACAAACACAATACATAAGCAGAAATATTAAAAATCCTAGCATTCTTGAAACAAGCTTCTTCTTCTTTTTCTCCCCCTTTTGTCATCACAAAAAGTGGAGGGACTGCAAAGGTTATTAAGGAGACACAGTAGGGCTGGAAGCATCAGATGATGGATCATTCTCTGGCTGAGGGAATTCAGGAATGTGTGGAGGAGAATGAGCTGGAGGATGAGGGATATTGAGAAGAGGACAAACATGATCACAGAGCCAGGTGCGATAGTTTTGTTGTTCAAGCATGATATGCATAAGCAGATTGTTCTGCTGCATCATAGCTTCCAAAATCTTGGTGGTTTCTCTCTTGGTTTTGGAAACATCCTTTTCCATTTTGGTTCTCTTAGGTCTGGTGCTAGGACCAGCAGCAGCAGGATTATCAGCAGGTGGAGCAGCATCTTCAATGTTTTGACCAGAGGAGCAAAAGGATTTTAGTGAGCCAAAGTGTGGTGGAAAGGAGGGTAATGAATTTCCAGCAGAGTACAAGGGAATTTGAATTTGGGGAGGTTCAGGACTTGGAATTTTAAGCAGGCTCTTAAGAAAATCAGAGCTGGATTGAGAATCATAGAATGGTGGAGAGAAAAGAGCTTTGTTGGTGAATCTTGGATTGGTGGATAATCCTTCAAGAACATGTGCAGCATTTTGGGAAAGAGTGGGTTGGTTGCTTAATCCAAAGCTTGAGTCAAAGCCTAGTGAAACATCAAGATTAACAAAAGGAACAGAAATTGTTGGAGTAGGTTCCAAACTGAGATTTGCAGAGGAAGCAAGGTTGAGAACGTTCTCAGACTGTTCTATAATACCAGTAGCAGTTAAATTTTTGTCAGCTTCAAAAACTTCTCTCTTTCTTTTCTCACCTACAGTAGGTTCATCAGCTGCTTTCTTCATGTGAGATAAGTTTTTCAAATCAAATACTTTAGAGTTGTTAAAACTCTTTTCCTTCTTGAGTTCTACCTTGCATTCTCTAAAAACCTTGGTCAGATGCATTCCATAGGGTAGAGTGATTTTCTTAGAACCAGAAGATGCAGCCTCTATCATGTTGTGAATGATAACATAGGGTAGGTTCAGCTTTTTCCCAGTTCCCAGATGATGCATCACCATTAAATCTCCATCATAAACCTTCTCTCTAGTTCCTATTCTTGGAAAGATATGGTTTTGGACCATATTGAATAACACTTTGTATTCGGTTTTCAGGTAAGAAGCAGGTGGTTGAGGTAATTTTGCACCTTCAGCAACAAACATCTCCTGAATTAAATCCTCCTTTTTAACTTGAGCTTCAGAGTACCAAGTGTCTCCAATCAATTTGGCTCCATCAATGGGTAGATTGAGATACTTTCCTAAGATCTCAGGGGTTAGTTTGATTTCAACATTCCTAAGGGTTGACTTAATTAGATCATTCTCAGGATCAACTTTGGCATTGAAATAGAAAGCTTGAACTACTCTAGGGTAAACAGTTTCTCTCATTCTAAACAGGTGAGTCCAACCCTGTGATTCAGTAAGCTTCATCACATCAATACCCCCACTAGCTAGGTTTGCAAAATCATAATACCTACAGCTAGGGACAGGTTTCCCATTCCAGAATAAATCAAAATCTTCTCTTTCAGAGTAGTGAATAAGAGGGATTACCATGTTCTTGGGCAGTAGTTGAGTCAAAGTTGGTTCTTCAATTTCTGGAGATTTCCCTTTTTCTCCATTATCATCTGAGTTCTTCTTAGCTTCTTCTTCTTCAGAGCTTGAAGTTTTTCCTTTTTCAGCAACATATTTTTCCAGATGATCAAGAAATGCTTTGCTTGGAGTTCTTGTTTTGACAGGAGCAGATTTGGTGGTTTGAATTGATTTGGACGGTTCAACAATTTGGGATAAGGGTTTGGTGTGACGAGTGAGAGAGGTGGTTTCCAATTCTTCAGAGTCACTATCATTTACTTCATAAATGGTGTTGTCTATGACAGGTTTCTTAGTTCCACCACTAGATAACAATCTAGCTGATCTTCTTACTTGAGGGATTTTGGTTGATTTGGATTTGGATTTTGTGTAAACAATGAAGGGTTTTGGAACAGTATTAGAGGGTTGAGGGTTTGATTTTGACACATCTTCCTGAGACAGTTTCATGATTGTTTCAGCAATAATCTTCTCAGCATTTCCTAATTCCACTGAGGAATTTGTTGGATTTTGTTGGTTAATTTCCGTATCAGAGTTAGGAGCGGTTGTGAATCGTTCAGAGATGGTTTCAGAGATGGGAGAAGGAGGTGGAACAGGCGGTTGTGATGGTGATTCAGTTTCAGTGGTTGGAGGAGGAATGGGAGCAGGGACACGACCGGTGTTCTTGGTTCTAGCCATTGCGAAACTTTTGAAGGAGATGGATGAGTGAAGAAGTAACGGTTACAAAGTGATTTTAAGGAGAGAAGATAAGAGAAACTGTCTTGAGAATGCTAAGAGTGGAGTAGGTGTACTTGAGTACACTATTTGTCTTGGGACTCTAAGAAAACCTAACTAGTTCTTACACTAATTGTACTTGTCTATTAATTAATACAGTAATTTAAAAAGTGTAGGGAGTACTACCGGTTTTCATACATTTATTACCTTCACATACTTAAATGAATTTTTTAATTAAAGGTGAGCAAGTGTTTTTAGACCTAAAACAAAGAACGTTCTAAGACTGTTCTTCAGATAGGACATTTCGTAATTTTTAATTTTTCTTTAATGAAATTGAAACGTTCTTCAACCAATGGTTTAGTAAAAATGTCAGCTAACTGGTTTTCAGTATCAACAAAGGTTAATTCAACTTCCTTTTTATTAACATGATCTCTAATGAAATGGTGTTTAATTTCAATATGTTTTGATCTTGAATGCTGAATAGGGTTTTTTGATAAATTGATAGTACTAGTATTATCACATAAAATTTTAATATTTGTGTACCTTAATGAGAAGTCTTCAAGTTGGTTTTTGATCCAAATCACTTGAGAGCAACAATTTGCAGCAGACACATATTCTGCTTCAGTTGTTGAAAGTGCTATGGTATTTTGTTTTCTGCAACACCAACTTACAAGTGCTTCTCCAAGAAATTGACATGCTCCACTTGTGCTTTTTCTTTCCAATTTATCCCCAGCATAGTCAGCATCACAATATGCTATAAGATCAAAATGTGAACCCTTTTTGTACCATAGACCAGTATCTGGTGTTCCCACCAAGTATCTAAAAATTCTTTTGACAGCAGTGAGATGTGATTCTTTTGGAGATGATTGAAACCTTGCACATAACCCTACTGAGAAGACAATGTCTGGTCTACTTGCAGTCAAATAAAGGAGTGATCCAATCATTCCTCTATATTCCTTTTCAGATACATCCTTTCCTTTTTCATCTTT
Source organism: Trifolium pratense (assembly GCF_020283565.1). Classification (NCBI taxonomy): domain Eukaryota; kingdom Viridiplantae; phylum Streptophyta; class Magnoliopsida; order Fabales; family Fabaceae; genus Trifolium; species Trifolium pratense. The sequence continues at coordinate 25,502,678 of NC_060061.1, forward strand.
GTCTAGACTTGTTGATGGATGCATTGGTGTAGGCATAATTTTAGCCTCATTCATCTTAAACTTTTTGAGGAGATCTTTGACATATTTTTCTTGACTTATAAAGATTCCTTCTTCAAGTTGTTTGATTTGAAGACCCAAAAAGAATCTAAGTTCTCCCATCATACTCATCTCAAATTCACTTTGCATGAGGGTTGAGAATTCTTCACACATTGTTTCATTTGTAGCTCCAAAGATGATATCATCAACATAAACTTGAACTACTAAAAGATCATTTTGGTTTTCCTTTCTAAAAAGTGTGGTATCTATTTTTCCTCTAGAAAAACCATTGTTTAAAAGGAAAGTGCTTAATCTTTCATACCATGCTCTTGGAGCTTGCTTAAGCCCATAAAGAGCTTTAGTTAGCTTAAAAACATGATCTGGTCTATGTTGATCAATAAAACCAGGTGGTTGATGAACATAGACTTCTTCATTTAAAAATCCATTTAGAAAAGCACTTTTGACATCCATTTGAAAAAGTTTTAAACATTTATGAGATGCATATGCAAGTAGTATTCTAATTGCCTCTAACCTGGCCACTGGTGCAAATGTTTCATCATAATCAATGCCTTCTTGTTGATTATATCCTTGAGCCACAAGTCTTGCCTTGTTCCTTATAACTTTTCCTTCTTCATCAAGTTTATTCCTAAAGACCCATTTAGTACCAATGATTGAATTTTCTTGAGGTTTAGGTACTAGCTTCCAAACTTCATTTCTTTCAAATTGCAGAAGCTCTTCCTTCATAGCTTCAATCCATGATTCATCTATAATTGCTTCATCTATGGATTTTGGTTCTATTTGAGAAATCATAGCTAGATTGTTTTCTTTATTCTGAGTAGCTCTTCTTGTTCTTACACCATCTGCTGTACTTCCAATGATTTGTTCTTGTGGATGATAATTGACCATTTTCCATGTCCTTGGAGGAGCTTGTGGGGATTCTTCTATTTCATTAGTTTTCCTTTTCTGATTTGTAGTTTCCTCTTCCTCATCAGCAGTTATGGTTGTTTGTTCCTCAAACTCATCAAACTTTACATGCATGCTTTCTTCCATAGCTTGAGTTCTTAGGTTATAAATTCTATATGCTTTTGAAGTTAAAGAATATCCTAAGAATATTCCTTTGTCTGATTTTGAGTCAAACTTACCCAGATTATCTCTAATATTAAGAATGTAGCAGTAGCAGCCAAAAATATGAAAATATGATATGTTAGGTTTTTTATCCTTCCAGATTTCATAAGGTGTTTTCTTTAAAACTTTTCTAATAGTTACTCTGTTCAAGATATAGCAAGCAGTGTTTATGGCTTCAGCCCAAAAATACTTTTCCACATTTGATTCATTTATCATAGTTCTTGCCATTTCTTGTAGAGTTCTATTTTTTCTCTCTACAACTCCATTTTGTTGTGGAGTTCTAGGACAAGAAAAATTATGAGAAATACCATTTTCATTAAAAAAGGTTTCAAACAGAGAGTTTTCAAATTCACCTCCATGATCACTTCTAATGGAGATAATTTTTGTTTCTTTTTCATTTTGAACTTTTAAGCAAAAGTTTTTGAAAGCTTCAAAAGAGTCATCTTTTTGTTTTAAAAACAACACCCAAGTAAATCTGGAATAATCATCTACAATAACAAAACCATAATTCTTACCTCCAAGGCTTGTGGTTCTGACTGGTCCAAACAAGTCTATGTGAAGTAGTTCAAGAGGTCTTTTGGTTGAAATAAATTCCTTTATTTTAAAACTACTTTTTACCTGTTTTCCTCTTGCACAAGATTCACATAACTTATCATTATCAAAGCTTATCTTTGGTAATCCTCTTACTAGATCAAGTTTAGAAAGTTTTGAAATGGTTTTCATACTTATATGTCCTGCCCTTTTGTGCCAAATCCACTTGTCTCTTTCAAGAGACACAAAACATGATTCATCAGGGAGTTCATCTAAGTATATGATATAAACATTTTTCTTTCTTGATCCATTGAAAAGAATTTTGTCAGAAGATGAGTGTTTGATTTCACATGTATCAGGTTTAAATATAACCTCAAAACCATTGTCACATAATTGACTAATGCTTATTAAGTTATGTTTAAGACCTTCTACATAATGGACATTTTCAATTTTAGCAGAGTTTATCTTACCAATTGTACCTTTACCTTTGATAGTAGCTGTCTCATTATTACCAAAAGTAACTGATCCTCCTTCTTTCTTTTCAAAGGAAAGAAAGCTTTGTCTATCTCCAGTCATATGTCTGGAGCAGCCACTGTCCAAGTACCATGGCTTCTTCTTGACTGTGAGAAGACATTCCTGCATTTGTTTTTAGCATGCTTTTAGGTACCCATATCTTTCTGGGTCCTTGATGGTTAGTGTTATAATGACTCTTCTTAAGTTGATAAGAAGAGTTTCTAGTCTGTTTTTTAAGAATGTTCTGAGATCGTTCTGAAAAGTATTTCCTATGATAATTTTGTTGTCTAGATTTTCTATAACAAAAAGGTTCAAGATGTCCTTCCTTATGACAGTAAGAGCATTTGTATATGGGTTTATTTGGAACAAAAAGTTTCTTGTATAATTTTTGATTGTTGTAATTTTCAAAACCTAGGCCTGTTTTGCTAGAACTGCATTTTTGGGATCCTAGAATATTTTCAAAGGTTTTAGTAGACTTTACAAATTTGTTTATGTCATTTTCAAGCTTTGAAATATTTTCCTTTAGTTTTCTATTTTCTATTTGTATGTTAGGTTTGATTTGTTCCTTATGATTTTCTCTAAGTTCTTCTAATTTTCTATTATGAGCAATTTCCATGTTTTTGATTATTTCTTTTAATGTCTCATTTTCAGTTTTATATTCATCCTTTTCTTTGGAAATTTTGGTTACTTCTTCCTGAAGCTGATCATATTTTTTATTTAGAGTTAAGCTATCATAAAATAAGTTATCAAACAAATGTTCAGTTTTTTGACAAGAAGAACAAGTTTCAGCATTTACCTCGTGTGTTTCTGATCTTGTCATAAGGCATACATTTGCTTCTTGTTCCTCTTCTTCTTCTGGGAGTTCATCTAATTCATCCCAGGTTGCCATCATTGATTTCTTTGCAAAAGGTTTTTTGAGTTTTGGACAATCACTTTTGTAGTGTCCAAATTGATTGCATTCATAGCATTGAATTTTGCTCATGTCAACTTCAGATTTTGCACTACTTCTTTTATTTGGAAATGTTCTTCTCATTTGATTTCTTCTCATCATGAGTCTTTGAATTCTCCTTGAGAGTAGAGCAAATTCTTCTTCATTATCTTCATCAAGCAAGTCTTTGCTGAAAAGAATTTCTTTCTGCTGAAGACACTCTTTTGTTTGAGAGTCCAGAGCAATCATCTTTTTCTTTGGAGATTTATCCTCTTGAAGTATTGCTTCATGAGCTTTAAGAGAACCAATTAAGTCCTCCATTTTAACTTCAGAGAGAGTTTTTGACTCTGTGATGGCTGTTACTATATGCCTCCATTCTTTAGGTAGACATCTTAGTATCTTTCTTACTCTTTCATGTGTGGTGTATGTTTTTCCAAGAGAGTTGAGTTCATTTATGATGATAGTGAATCTTCCATACATCTGATCAATGGATTCATCTTCCTTCATCTCAAATAACTCAAACTTTCTTACACCAATATCAATTCTTGTTTCTTTGACACGACTGGTTCCTTCATGATGAGTTTTGAGAGTATCCCACATTTCTTTAGCAGTTTTGCATTGCATGATCCTGTCATATTCTTCCCTGCACAAAGCACTTTTAATAAATAATTGAGCTTTAGTATTTAAAAGTACCCTGTCTGCTTCAGTGGTTGTCCATTTAGCTTGAGGCTTTGGAGTGGTAGAATCTTTTGCCAATGGTGTGTATTCTCCATTTTCAATCACTGACCACATGTAGTTATCTTGTGATCTTAGGAATAGCTCCATTTTATCTTTCCAGTAGTAGTAGTCATTTCCTTCAAATAGTGGTGGCCTAGTTGATGATCCACCTTCTGAAATAAACTTTGCAGGTTTTGACATACTTCCTTCCTGAATCTTTTCCTCTAAGCACTTGTTAGATGCTCAACCTTTAGAGGCAGAGCTCTGATGCCAATTGAAGTAGCAAAGTTTTTCACAAGAAAGGGGGGGTTTGAATTGTGACCCTTTTAAAATTTAAACTCAAGTCACAAAATAAATAGTTAGTGATAAAATTATTTGTGCTCAGTGAGATCGTTCTAAGAATGATCTGTGCTGTGTAAAAACAGTTGCAGAAAATAAAAGTTTAAGGGAAAGAAGATAAACACAAAGAGTTATCCTGGTTCACCCCTAATCTTTGGGTTACGTCCAGTCCCCACCTCCTGTGAGTTTGTCCACTAGAATCACTTAAAAGTTACAGATCCAATACTTACAAATTCACCTTGATCTTGACCTAAGATCAACAACTTACCAAAGCTCCTAGAGCTTTGAACTTTCCTAGTCAACTTGACCAATCAACACTCAATCAATAGTCACGTATTGACTTGAGCAATTACAATATAGATGATTTGTTTCTAAGCTTGATTTCAGACTCACTATAAAAGAGAAGCTTAGATGAAAGCACTCTAAAGAGATTGGAACTCAGATTATGATACAAAAGAGTGACTTAAAAAGGACTTTGAGCTAAAGAGATTGAATGGGATTTATATCACTTGAATTGCTTGAAAAAACTTGCTCTTTCCCTTGGACTTGATTGCCTTTTATAGATGCTTGCTTGAGATTGAAGCTTGGCCTTCAAGTATATCAGTTAGAGAGTAAAATAGAGCTGTTACTCAGTGCTCTATATGCAGCAGACAACTTCTGCATAATGTGCAGATTCTCTGTTCAGTCTTGGAACAGTCTTGATTTCCTTTTGGCTTTGATCCATAAGATCCAAATAAGTATGAGCTGTTGCCAAGTGTATATGAGTTGTTTCTTACATCCTTCCACTGTCATGTATCAGATATAGCCGTTTGGATGCTCAGAAAAGGACTCATGACAGTTGGAGATGGTTTTAAAAAACTGTGTGCAGGATCAGTCTTGCATTGGTCTTGAAACAGTCTTGACTGCACCAGCAAATAAGATGAACCTTCATCCTTCCTTCCTTGTGGTGTGCAGCTGTTAGATAGCTCTAAGGACTGATCAGTAGTAGCCTTAGCAAGAGAATAAAACCAGCTGGAATAGTACAATAGCATATGAGACAAAATTGTACTTCTATGACAAGCCATGGAAGAATGTTCCATTTGTGTACTTTGCATAAGTACAATACAACTCATAGTTAAAATCTGGTTGTTCCTTTGTGATTGGTCCATGATATTATATCAGATGTATTCATTGGTTGGCCAATACCACAATTGATCAAGCTCATGGTTTTCTTCATGATATGTGACTAGGAAAGCATATACTTAAATTCCATCACATGTTGTTGATCCCAAAAGAGATTATCTCCTGTAGTGATTTGGTCCATAAATCCATTGTAAAGTGCTTATTTGTTTTGTTCTTAGTTGACTTGAAAAACCAGAAAGCACTTATTCCAAAACGTGCTTATTTGTCAAAACTGCAGTCTGTCTGCTAAGAATGTTCTTAGAATGGTCTTGAAACAGCTTTGCAGGATTTTTACTTTGCAAGTGGTTTGTTAGAATCTATTTAATCTTATGCCACTCAAAAGCACTTGTTAGATAACAAAATGATCAGAATCATTTAAAATATAATTAAAGATGTTTGTAATCTTTAAAACATCAAAAGTGGATTTTGCCTCAACAAGATTTAGTTAATATTTTTAGTTAATATTTTAGGTCTAAAAGATTTAGTTTTATTTATTTTCCTAATCAATCTTTTTTTATCTCAAACAAATCAAATCTTTTAGTTTTTAGGACTAAAATATTTAGTTTATTTATTTTACAAATCAATTTTTTTTATCTCAAACAAATCAAATCTTTAGGACTAAAAGATTTAGTTTTATTTAAATCAAATCTTTAGAACTAAAAGATTTAGTTTTATTTATTTCCCAAATCAAATCTTTTTTTTTTTTTTTAATTTTCCGAACCAATTTAATTAGTTGATTCAGTGATGATCGACACTGAACTCTGTAGGTGGAATCACGGTTCGATTCCCACAACTCCGATCCGGAGGGCTGTAACCACTTGATGCTAGAACTGACCCCTGAACCAAATTAAACTGGTGGTAAAAGCAAAAAAAAAATCAATCCTTTTAGAATAAAAAAAAGTATAAATCAATTTTTACCGTCAAAAAATTATAAATCAATTTTTAATTGTTTTTACAAATCAATTCATTTAGTAAAAAAATTAATAAATCAAATCTTTTAGTCATAAAATATTAGAGAAAATGGAATATGCACCGACATTGTAAAATAATTTTACACTGTCAACCAATACCAACTATATTTTACGCCACATCACTCTACTTTCTCGATATGACATGACAAAATGATAATTATGTATTAGACGATTGTATAAAAATATTTTACACCGTACGTGTATATTCATTAAACTCAAAATATTAACAAAGTACGGATTTTGAAGTGTTACTTACGCATGAGGGAACGTGGCAAGAGCTACGAAAGAAACAGGATAAGGATTTTTTTTGATAAAATAAGGACCAAACTTATGGACAGTTCCATATACACAATTTTTATTGTGCTAGATACATGGAGAAAGTTTTTTTTTTTTTCTTTTTTTAATTAAAAAATATAAATAACTACCTTTTTGTGAGAGGAACAGGAAAAACAAAAATGTATATAATAACAAAGTGTGCAACACTGAGAAAGAGAAAAAGAGGGAAATGAGTTGAAGCGAACCAAACCAATCTCATCAAATCAATGGCGCCAACTTCATTACCTCTCAATTTGAACTTCAAGGTAACTGCCACCGCCACCAACCTTCCAGAGCTACCGGAGAAAATCCGCAACTCAAGAGTATTGGTCCTCGGCGGAACAGGTCGTGTCGGAGGATCAACCGCCACCGCACTCTCCAATCTCTGCCCCGATCTTCGGATTATCGTCGCTGGCCGAAACATGTAAGTGCAATGTGCTTCTACAAACGTTCCTCTTAACACTCTCTCCAATGTGATAAAATCTAACCGTGCGTGCGTGTGTGTAATAATGTAACAGAGAGAAAGGTGAAGCTCTCGTTGCAAAACTCTCGGAGGCAATTCAGGTTTCGCACGTGTCGGTATCAACGATGTCAATTCATTGGAAACTGCTTTGAAAGGTGAAATTACAATTTCAATCTTAACATTTGATCTGTGTGCGCCTTGAACTTATAACGAATAAGCTGACCAATAGTTGAAAAACTAATGGATTGAATTTGTAATGTTTGCTAAATATGAACCAACAAAAATAAAGTATTTTTCAATTAATATTTAATTTGTTTTCAATTAAGATAAGCTATAACGAGAGAGAAAAAATGATAAGTATAAGTTCAACGCTACCTGAAACATTTTATCAGATAACGCAATAAGCTAGCAAAAAAAAAGGCTATATGTTGGTGGGAAATTTTTTATAGAAATAACTTGCAACATAAGCACTTATTTGAATAACACTTATGAAGTTATGCTGTAAGTGCTTAATTAAGTTGTTTATCCAAATATGACATAAATTGAATTCGATTATGGACGTTGTTGATGCCAATTATATAGTGTTAGATTACCTTTGCAGGTGTGGATCTTGTAGTTCATGCCGCTGGTCCTTTTCAACAGACAGAAAAATGTAGCGTTCTTGAAGCTGCCATTAATACCAAGGTATCTTATATTATCTTTTCAATCAACAATTAGCAGTTTAAAAAATCCCTCTACATTATTGTAATTTTTTGGCCACTGTTTGAGTTGTCATCCTCCTGTGTTTTCCTTGTCCATCTTTGACCCTGTTGTTTCAATCAATCTAACACAAATTGCTCTCACTTACTAGATGGGGTCAAGTTTTTATACTGGATGCTCTCTCTAGAATAGATACAAGGCTGCTGATGCACGTGAGGCAGAAAACATCGTAGAAACTGGAAAGAGTTACCCCACGGTTACAACATGCCAATTGTGCAGTTGTACTATCTGCTGTTAAGGTGTGATTTCACTCCTCACCTGTAACTCGTTATCTTGCAGACCATGTGTCAATATTAATGCATGGCTAATTACATTCTACATGGTGTGCTAAGCTAACCACAGTTTATAATTACATGTAGATGATCCTTCAGCAAATGGAGCTCATCACCAGTACTGATGTGGTCTGGAATCTTTGCAAAAAGATGGCTCCTCCTCTTGTGACATTACTCTCTCGGAAGAACCTGAGATACAATATGTTGTAATGTTTCCCTGCGAAATATCAATCTTATTGTACAAAGAAGACCGACAATTTTCGCACATGAAATTAAGGTATTGATCTAAATTTTATTTTGTGAACATGTCAGTGAGTTCTGAATTTATTCTTTTATTTTAGATGCAAAATGATTATGATAATGGACCTCCTGACTATTCTATCAGTAGGTGTTCTTCTGCAAATACAATGACCCTATATATGTATGTGAAAATGGAGAAATTAGTAATCATGATAAAGCTTGCTTCAGACCGAAATATAGACCAGGTAAGCTTTGTATTATACAGCTTTCAGTTCAATATTTTCCTCTCCTCCCTAGTTTTTCATTTTGTTTTGTTAAAAGTTAGCTCCACGGTGATTTCAGTGAACACCGCACAACTTTTTCCGACCTGAGATGTGTTCGTCATTTATCATGTTCCGTGGAAAAGATTCATTCATTAGCGATTTTAACTCTGTTCCTGTTTTAGTTATCTGTTTTGGAGGATATCTGCAATGAAATATCTTCTTCCATAAAAAAAACACGTTATCGTGCTACACTGATGAGGCTTTGTCATGAACCCAATGAAACTAATTGGTAAATCGATTCAAACAAATGAAAATCAATGAACAATTTTATTGAATGATCAAGAAAAGAAGAGAGGCTTCTCGACCAAGGGTTTCCTTTCGCCAACGATTTCTGTATATACACGAACTTTCTAATCCACACAATGAATCTTTTATACCATTTATCTCTAATGAGTCTCTCCTAACTAGCCAAATTCCCTTACTAATTCTAACTACTTCAACTCCCCTTTATTCTTTATCCTAAGACTCGCCTTTCGTTTACTAATTTGACACAGAACTGCAGCTTTACAATGTGCATTGATACACGAACTTTATTTGAACATTTGTTTCGTTTTGCAGATATGAGTCCATAATTGCAACTCTTTATGAGAGCTTAGACACCTTGGATGAGCCCGAAGCCAAGGTATGTTTTCTGAGTGCATTTGTAATTGACATTTTACATTAGCATACCTTTACCATCTCATCCACTTCCCTGTGTGCACAGGCATCAATGATCTGGATAATTGGTGAATATGCTGAAAGAATTGACAATGCTGACGAGCTTCTTGAAAGTTTCTTGGAAAGTTTCCCCGAAGAACCTGCACTAGTCCAACTGCAATTGCTGACAGCTACCGTCAAACTCTTCCTTAAGAAGCCAACTGAGGGCCCACAGCAGATGATTCAGGTCCTTCCACATAACACATTATTTGTTCAAATGTGTGATTTGTTTTTAGAATAATGCTAGCAACACACTCTTTAACAAACACACTCAAATACACTCTCTTTTATTGGTTGAAATTCACATGGGTCTCATAAAAAAATGTGGACCCATATAACTTTTATGGGACCCATATAAATTTTAACCAATAGAAGAGAGTGTGTTGTTAGCACTCCTCTTTTAGAGAGTGTGTTGGAGTGTGTTTGTTTTTAATGGTGTTTTTTTTAATCCCAAATGACTATATTTGGTGCTCTCTCTGTTGTTAGTATTCCTCTACCCTAGAGTTTCCTCAGATTCCTGTTCATATATTATAGATAAATTAACAAATATAGCAACATTTTTCTACCAAAATCGTGTATGACAACCCTTTTGCTATGTATGTAAATCCATTCAGTCCTTTCCCCTCTTTCTTCAATTGGTCCTAACTAGTATTTTGATCAAAATTCAGTTCTAACTAGTAAGATGGCCTATTGCTTTTCAGGTTCCACAATTGCAACCTGGAACATCAACTAGGGCACTCCTTCCTATATGATTATGTTCCAGAACATGTCTCAAGGTCCTCCTAGCTCATTTTTGCAAGTTGCCTTAAAACACAACCAGCAGCCTGTGTGGTATTTCAACGATAAAATCTTATTACATGTATTTTTTACCGGGGATGGTAGAATGGAACGTGCCACTTTCCTCGAGGTATACCATTTCATTCATTTTATCTTTTTTTGATTCTTTAATGTGTAAAATTTTCATTTTTTTTTTACTGAGATTATTTCTATACGTTATGAAGGACTAGAGTACAAAGTGAAATTTTAAACAAATTCAATAACAGCCAATTTTCATGACTAATACTTGGATGTAGAAATAGAAACCTGATCCTTTGTTGTGTTGCAGACATGGAGGTCCCTTCCGGATTCAAATGAAGTTTCCAAGGACTTCCCCTTCCCCGCTATCCTGATTGGTGGTGTGGATGCAACAGTGGAACGACTGGATTCATCAAACATATTCTTTATTGCAAAGCGCAAGAATGCGAACCAGTCAGGGACGGAACTAGGCATAGTGGAAAAGGGGCGGCCGCCACCCCAACATATATAGTATAAGACTACTATACAATCCTATGTATCACATATATTGCCACCCTTGATATTAATAAAAAAGGGTCATGCTAACCGGTGCCCCCGGACACTGGTTAAGGAAACCAAAAAAGAAAGTTTTGAAAAGAAAAGAACACTTTATAAACTTTTGAGGAGTTGATTGCACAAACTCCAATGCCAAATTACTATTTTTGCATCTTTAAACAGTGTCTCGGGGACACTGTTTAGCATTTTCCAATAAAAAAATATAGTCTGCCACCCGTGTTCTGTTTGGTCCACTCAACTCAATTTTTTATAAAGATTTATATTAGTATATATTTATAAAATAATAATATTTATTAACTATTTTAATATAATTTTTTTTTAGGTAAATTAAGAGCATTATGAGACATCATAGTGACTAGTAGACTAACTCAATAAAATGGAAGATGATTTTCTTGCAGATACTTTGACTATTTATGTAGAAAAAGATATTGCAAAGACAATCACTACTGAAGAAATTATGGAAGTGTTCTATAAAAAAAGAGGTCGAAGATAATTATTATTTCGATGGTTATATTTTGGTATGTATATGCTTTTTTAGGATATATATTTTTTTATTTTCCATTAAACTAAGGCGTATGCAATTATTAAATATTAAACTAAGGCGTATGCAATTATTAAATAGTAGAAGTTAGTTATGATTGATGTTATTTATCAAGTATTATATTTCCACCACCCTCGATGATTTTTTCTGGTTCCGTCCCTGCGAACCAGGATGTGTTTTACTTCTCAGCTAAACTGCCTCAAGGGATACCACTTTTAGTTGAGCTTACCACAGTGGTTGGAAACCCTGTGTCAAATGTGCCATCAAGACACCAAGCCCTGAAATGTCAACATTTATCTTCAAAGCCATCGAGACTCTCCGTTGTCGCCGTTTCATCCCATCTTCATCCTTTCTTTCTTTTTTACTTTTTTTGATTTACAAAGTGGAGACCTTCTTTCACATGTAGAGCACAACACACAGATGCAGAGAACTTCTAAAACTCAAGCCTTCTTTTGTTCTATACAATCACGGTATATTGGAAAATTTTCAAGCTCAAGCCTGGGTGTGGAGACCTTTCTCAGTATATATACGAAAAAAATTGTGAAAATTCTGGTGTTGCTAAAGCCACACCATACCTCTATGTAGATCCGTCCCTGCTTGTTTTGCATTTCTTTTTGAATTTAATCTTTTTTATACATTGTTTTTGTTTGTATCGTTGATAGATATTCTGAATCGATGTTGTTGAAGTTTGAAAAAAATTCACTCACTGTTTCATATATAGCTGTTGTCTTGTGGACATCATTTGTTGAGAGGTTGGATGGCTTGTAATATTTTGATATGTAAAACAATGATTACTTCTAAGCTATTAACTTTTTGTATTAGATCGTGTTCTTTGATCTTTACTTAAACCTTGGTTTAACACTATATAAATTTGTAGAAGATCAAGCAACAGAAATTAAAATTGCGTTCAGATAAATAAATATTATTTTAATTAATGAATAATTTTGTCATGGGAATTGGTCATTATCACTTGGTAAAATTTCACTTCAATGAATAACCTAATAAATAACTTAGCGTATATGTTTGGTATTGTTGTGGTGGTATATAAGAACCATTGCAATTTAGATTTTAGTGTGATTCTCCACAAGCTGCTTGCATTAGTTTTTGCAAAATCAAGGTGGGTTCACCTTTATTCTGACATACTAATATAAAACATAAAACATAGGCTTACTGTATCCAATCATGAATATACATTTTTTTTTTAAATGTACTAGTAAATGTATTTTGATTGAACTAAAACTAATCAAATGATATTCGCTAACAAGAAATAAAAATAAAAGTGATTATATAAAAAAATATGTCGATTACATTATTATATAAAAAATAAGAGAGTTTAAAACAATCATTAAACCCTTAAAATCTAAACTGAAAACTAAATTCTTCTTCAAACTTGTTAGAGAGCGAATGTAACTCTTTTAACCTTAGCAATTTTCCATTGAGCAAGGTTTTCAATTGGATTCAACACAGGATTAGTGTGATGTTTTCTGTCTCTGACATTCGACTTCTTCACATTTCTTCCAGCTAACATGGTATCATCTTTTTGAGCCACTTTAACAAGATTCCACTGATCGAGATTTTCAATGGGTTTCAACACTGGATTGATGAAGTGACCTCTATCTCTAGCATTGCGGTTCAATCCAATTCTCTTCGGAGATAATGAACGAGTTGGAGAAGAAATGTCAAGATCCTTGCATAAATCATCGATACTTGAGCAATCCCAATTTAAGATGTTGCTTTCTTGTTGGACACGTTTTGTATTGCTTGCAATTTGTGTAGCACCAAAGAAACAAGAAGAATCATTGAGACAAACCCTAGTAGCATCGGTGGTGTATGTGTTGTTTGTGTGAGCTGCCATGGTTGATTTGATACGAGGATGATGAGTTAATGAATGGAATTTAACTTTATTGCCTAGATTGGATTGTGTTTCTCAATTAGCAATTAGATTGAGCGGTTGTTGTTTGTTAATGGTAATAAATAAATGTAATAAAACACAACTTATATATATAAGCTTTGATATTGATATAACATTAGATTTAGTTAATATTTTAGGACTAAAAGATTTAGTTTTATTTATTTTCCGAATCAATCTTTTTTTATCTCAAACAAATCAAATCTTTTAGTTAATATTTTAGAACTAAAAAATTTAGTTTTATTTATTTTCGGAATCAATCTTATTTATCTCAAACAAATCAAATCTTTTAGTTAATATTTTAGGACAAAAAGATTTAGTTTTATTTATTTGTCAAATCAATTTTTTTTTTTTGGAACCAATTTAATTAGTTGATTGGCGTTGAACTCTGTAGGTGGGATTACGGTTCGATCCCCACAACTGCGATCGGGAGGGACTGTAACCACTTGATGCTAGAACTGACCCACGAACCAGATTGAACTGGTGGTAAAAGACAAACAAAAATTCTTTTTTTTTTGTTTATTTTCACCACCAGTTTAATCTGGTTCGGGGGTCAGTTCTGGCATCAAGTGGTTTCAGCCCCTTTCGAATGCAGTTGCGGGTATCGAACCGTGATCCTCCCTACCAAGTTCAAAAAATCATTTCTTTTAGAATAAAAAAAAGTATAAATCAATTTTTACAGTAAAAACAATTATAAATCAATTTTTAATTGTTTTTACAAATAAATTCATTTAGTAAAAAATTAATAAATCAAATTTTTTAATTTTTTTTTTTGAACAAGTCAAAATGAGATATATTAACACAATCAACCTCCCCAGCACAAGACGTACCGAGGTAAGCTACAATAGTTTACAAGGGGTCAGAGAAATAAAAAATCAAATCTTTTAGTCATATTAGAGAAGAAGCAATATGCACCGACAATATAAAATAATGGGTAAATGATCATTTACCCCCCTGCAAAATAAGCAAATTTTTGTTTACCCCCCTGTGCATATTTTTTTTCTGTTTACCCCCCTGTAAAAAATAAATTCTCTCATTTTGCCCCCTGGCTGTACAGCAGGATATGTGACTGTGCAAATCTGCTGACGTGGCTTGTACACATGGAAAAAATCATTTATATTTTTTAAAAAAATTCCACGTCAGATTTTTTTTTATAAAAAATAAATTTTTTTTCCTACAAAATAAAAAAACCAATTTTCTTATTTTCTTTTCCCAAAATAAAAAAAAAAAATCCTACAAATTATTTTTTTTCCTACAAAATTTTAAAAATTATATTTGTTATCCTACAAACGAATTTAAAAAAAAAAATTCCTCCCAAAATAAAAAAACGAATTTTCTTATTTTACTCCCAAAATAAAAATTTACTCCGAAATAAAGTTTATTTCCAAATTAAATATTTTAAAGATTTATTTTCAAATCTCTTTAAATTAAAAAAAAAACATAATCTTTAATTTTTAAAAACAAAACTTTATTTTTTTTTGTTAATCTCTTTGAATTAAAAAAAAAAATAGAAGAAGAAGTTTTATTTGTGTTTTCCTCTTCTACCAAAATTATATGTGATATTAAATTATGCAGCAAAAAAAATTAAGCAAAATTATGCTTCAATTCTTATGTGATATTAAATTGTGCAGCAACCTTAGCTTGTACTATATCTGCAGCACTAAATTACGCAGACAAAAATAAAGATTCTATTTTTTTTTAATTAAAAGATATTTGAAAATAAATCGTTAAATTCTTTATTTTGGGGACAAAATAAGAAAATTTAATTTTTTATTTATGCAAAAAAAGTTATTTTTGTACGAAATCTTTTATTTTTTTTTTATTTTGTAGGAAATTTTATTTTAAATTTTGGGAAAAAAAAATTCGTTTTTTTTTTGTAGGATTTTTTTTAAAAAAAAAATTATGTGACATGGAATTTAAAAAATAAATATAAATGATTTTTTCCACGTGTACAAGCCACGTCAGCAGATTTGCACAGTCACATGTCCTGCTGTACACCTAGGGGGCAAAATGAGGGAATCTATTTTTTGCAGGGGGGTAAACAGAAAAAAAATCTGCATAGGGGGGTAAACGAAAATTTGCTTATTTTGCAGGGGGTAAATGATCATTTACCCTAAAATAATTTTACACTGTCAACCAATATCAACTATGTTTTCCGCTACATCACCCCACTTTCTTAATATGACATGAAAAAATGATAATTATTTATTAGACGATCGTGTAAAAATATTTTACACCATCGGTGCATATCCATTAAATTGAAAATATCAACTAAAATAATATTTTTAAGTGCTTTAACACACTTAAGCATATCCAAACATTTTCAAAAGACTAAAAAATACAAAAACTCACTCAAACATTTTTGCTATTTGACTTTTGACTTTAAAACTTTTCTCAAAGAGTTTAGACATGAGTCATCTATGGTCGAGAACTCAAATTCTCCATAACATTTAATCAAAAGATATTGATTCTTTTCCACCTAGGAGAGTTACTGACATACTTGTTGATTTTATATCAAAGTTGGAGCCCTTCCTTATTGTGAAGCAAAGATCGATCTTCATCATGTTTGTGGTGAATTAAAGGAGTCCTAACTTAAGATGACAACTTGTCTCTTATCCTAAAAACAATCAAACAAACCACTTTATTATTTTTACTCTGAACTACGAGGTTTTGATCCTTCATTGGTACGTAGGCATGAGACTTTCACGTCTTTCCAAATCAAAAAAATTAATAAAAATGATATTTCTTTTCTCATCTCCCCAATCATTTACAAGGAAACAATTTTAGCCAAAAACATATATATTACAAGAGGTTCCTATAGAGTACTATAGATGCTTAGGGTGCTAATAACTTCCCTTTGCATAATCAACCCTCGTACCTTAATCTCTTATTGCATTGCTTATTGCTTATTGCTTTATTGTTTCTTTAGCTTTGCATGTTTTTTTTTTTGAAGAAGCTAAATTAGCCCACCCAAATTGGCGCCAGAAAGAATCGAACCTCAGACCTCAAGAGGAGCACACTCCCAGGTCCCAAGCCAATACCAATGCACCAACCCAAGTGGGTTTAGCTTTGCATGTTTATTTGTGGGTTTTATTCGATTTTTTCCCCTTCCCTTGTATAAATTAAAGTTCGGTGGTGACTTCTTATTTTGCGAGTCAAAGTCTAATCAATAGATTTGATCTCCGAAAATCACCGCGACACCGACAATGTAAAATAATTTTACACTGTCAACCAATATCAACTATGTTTTTCGCCACATCACCCTACTTTCTTAATATGACATGAAAAAATGATAATTATTTATTAGACGATCGTCGGTGCATATCCATTAAATTAAAAATATTAACTAAAATAATATTTTTAACTTTTAAGTGTTACGTTACGCATGAGGGAACGTGGCAAGAGCTACGAAAGAAACAGGATAAGGAATTTTTGTGATAAAATAAAACAAAGTGCAACACTGAGAAAGAGAAAAAGAGGGAAATGAATTGAAGCGAAGAACCAATCTCATCAAATCAATGGCGCCAACTTCATTACCTCTCAATTTGAACTTCAAGGTAACTGCCACCGCCACCAACCTCCCAGAGCTACCGGACAAAATCCGCAACTCAAGAGTATTGGTCCTCGGCGGAACAGGTCGTGTCGGAGGATCAACCGCCACCGCACTCTCTAATCTCTGCCCCGATCTTCGGATTATCGTCGCCGGCCGAAACAGGTAAGTGTGCTTCTACGAACGTTCTTCTTAACACTCTCCAATGTGATAAACTCTAATCGTGTGTGTGAGAGATAATGTACAGAGAGAAAGGTGAAGCTCTCGTTGCAAAACTCCGAGGCAATTCAGGTTTTGCACGTGTCGATATCGACGATGTCAATTCATTGGAAACTGCTTTGAAAGGTGAAATTCCAATTTCAATCTTTACATTTGATCTGTGTGCGTCTTGTGTCTAAGCGGATGAAATTATAACGAATGAGCTGACGAATAGTTGAAAAGCTAGCGGATTTAATTTGTAGTGTTTGCTAAAATTATCAGTTGAACTAGTTGATAAATATGAACCGACAAAAAGAAAGTATTTTCAATTAAGACAAGCTATAATAAGGGTAAAATTGAGAGAAAAAATTGATAAGCTATAAGTTCAAACGCTACCTGAAGCGTCTTATCAGATAATGCAATAAGCTAGCAAAAAAGCTCTATATGCTCGAGATTTTTTTTTTTTATAAAAATAACTTATACATAAGCACTTACATGAATAATAACACATATGAAGTTATGCTGTAAGTGCTTAATTAAGTTGTTTATCCAAATGACCTAAATTGAATTCGATTATGGACGTTGTTGATGCCAATTTTATAATGTTAGATTACCTCTGCAGGTGTGGATCTTGTAGTTCATGCCGCAGGTCCTTTTCAACAGACAGAAAAATGTAGCGTGCTTGAAGCCGCCATTAATACCAAGGTATCTTATATTATCTTTTCAATCAACAATTAACAGTTTAAAAAATCCCTCTACTGATCTATGCTTCTATATGTTTATCTTCCCTTTGCATAACTATTTTTCTTTTCGTTTTACCCTTTTTGGTGCAGACTGCATATATTGATGTATGTGATGACACAGATTATTCACGGCGTGCGAAATCCTTCATGAGTAGGGCATTAGCTGCAAATGTTCCAGCTCTAACAACCACAGGAATATACCCTGGAGTGAGCAATGGTGCTACCCTATTTCTTCATTATTCTTATATCTGTCATCTCATTGTTAGAATTATTTGTTCCGGGTTATATTAAATTGACCTGGATAACACTTGATTGTCAAAAATAATATTTATAGTAGAATTGTCAAAAATAATATTATTTGTTCCGGCTTTTAAGCATATGCTGTAGTTTGATTGATAATACTTCCTACAATTTTGTCATAGTTATGGCAGCAGAGCTAGTCCGGGTTGTAGAAAGTGAAACTGAAGATAAGCCAGAAAGGCTAAGGTGATGGTTTGTCATATATAGTTCTGTAGTTTATGATTGTATCTTTTTACCATTGTGGTTGATATGGCATTACTTATGTAACCAGTCGGATATATTATCTTATGTTGATTCCTTGATATGATATGCCTAGACAGCTAAAATAGTTGATAATCAAACATATAATCTACATACTTTTTTTTTTTAAGAAAAGATGATCTCAACATGAGCCTACCTCACCAACCATAGTATATGGTAGTTAATACAGAGCTAAAATGCCAGCCCCCAAATAGAAACCAAAACAAACTGAAAAATAAAAGGCCCCAACAAGGTTTTATAGAATACAATAAGTCCCTGCTATCCTTGGATCGGATACCGAGTCTTCAACAAAAAAAGTCCCTCCTACTTATATCTTATGCCATGAACAAAACCAATGCACCAGTAACTAAAACACCACTCCTGATCATATACACAGAAGCACCAATTCTTTCAACCTTAGAATACCCCCGTTACCTCTCCACAATTGCAGAATCACTAACATAGAATCTTTTGATGTAAAATCTGCCAAGACAAATACGCTTTAGCAGAAAAATGAAGGTAAATGTTGAAAACAGTGGGAAAATACTGTTATGTTTTATTCATCAATCAAGGATTGTTTAAATAGAGAGATTACAATAATTCCTCTACCTTGAATCAAGGAGAGATATAAGGAAACAAATTATAAATAAAATAAAAGAAGATCTAGCCTAAATAAAATAAAACCAAGGTACAATATCTCTGGATTCCCCAACAATAAATAAAAAAGACGAGGAGTAAAGTTAACCAGGGACAGAGATAACTATTTTTTTTCTTTCTGGGCACTCGTGTTGATTTAGCCTCTTATAAGCTGCTATTGTCAACTCAGGTTCTACTACTACACTGCTGGAACTGGTGGGGCTGGTCCAACTATATTAGCCACAAGCTTCTTGCTGTTGGGAGAAGAAGTAGTTGCATATAACAAAGGTTGTTCTCTAGAGAGTTTGTATAAGTTGTTGATTTTATCTAGATTAAATTACCATTTTGATTTGTAGGATTAAACGATGGTGCTGGAATGTTCAACTAGGAGAAAAGATCAAACTGAAGCCATATAGTGGAATGCTAAAGATTGATTTCGGAAGAGGGATTGGCAAAAGAGATGTTTATCTGTTGTAAGTTCCTTATTACTATATAGTGTTGGAAGTCAGAGTATCCCCACCACTAACCATGATTTAAAAACAAGCTAAAATTATTAAAGGCATGTTTGATAATAGTTTTAAAACTGTTTTATGTTCTTTTTTTTTCTTTTTCTTATTGGTTGTTGTGGATTAACTGTTTTATGTTCTTAAAAATGAAAAGAAACAAAAACACTTGTAGGTGTGTTTGTAATTGTTTCTTCTTAAAACTTCTTCTTGTTTTTTAGAACAAGAAATCAAGAACAATCTAGAGTCATTTTTTGTTTTTATATATTTTTCCTCATTTTTTATTCCTATGTATTGTTTCATTGTTTTTATCCATTTCCTCCACCCCCCACTATTTTCGTTACCATTGGCGTGCCTGCCTCCACCACTGCTTTCATTGCAAGCACTATCCATCACTCTTCACCACTGTTACGGTCATCACAACTTGACACCCTTCACCATTCCCATCCCATCATTATTCGCCATTGCCATTTCGTCTCAACCTGTCATCCTCCACCTTTAAAATATGTTCTTAAAACAAATTTATCAAAGTTTATGTTTTCTTATCTCTAAAAGTATTTTCAAATTAATATACCAAATAGGTCCTTTTTAGTTTTGTTTTGAAAGATATTTTGAAAAATAAAAAGAAAGAAGACAAAGCTTTCATTGAGTCTGTTTTATACCATCAGTTAACATTCATTATGTGGATGCCAGTTTCTGCTTCTTTACCAAACTTCCATAATAGATTTCGGTACTGTTTCAGTCGTATTGTATGTTATAATATATGGTCAACAAGAAATAGATTTAGTTACCCCTTATATATTTGCTTTCTTCAGAAATTAGGATTCCACTTCAATACATGGTTTTCAGGAATTTGCCGGAGGTTAGAAGTGCTCATGAGATTCTGGGAGTGCCGTCTGTAAGTGCCAGATTTGGAACAGCACCATTTTTCTGGAATTGGGGAATGGTAGCTATGACAAAACTTCTTCCATCGGTATGCTCTATAGTCACTTGGTTATTGCTTGTTTGCATAGTGCAATAGTTATCAGTATTCATGAAAACATTCTCTCAATGCAACATTGCTTCTTATTGGCTACTCAATCTATTATGAAATGGTTGCTGTGATTATGAGTTGTATGATATTTTGAAATCTGATTTAAGGCTGCAAACAAGAAGGATAGAAAAGTCGGGCACACGTTTTGTAGACTTTGATCACGTTATTTTCTTTTGAACATTATACTTAGCTTGGTTGATTTTTGTAAGCTTCAATTCCATTATTGCAAACTGCATCTTATCTGGCAATTCATTTCGTAAAATACTACTTTTTAATATTTTTACAAGCCTATGCTTTGCAAATGTTGGCTTCTATGATATTCATTCTCTAATACTTTGCTCTCGTAAATACAATGAATAATATTCTAATTTGTAACAACTTTGTTTAAAGGATTTCATTTAAAAATTGAGTTTTGTGAAATCTAAATTCCTTTATGATGAAATCTGAAGAACCATAACCCCGAATAACAATGAGCAAAACTTAAACTTTACTCTATACTATATAATACTTCTGATTGGCACTAGTGAGAATTGCAGGACCATATGAACTCATTTACATACTTTACAACCTACTTATATAAGTTGTGTTTGTATAAACTTGATCTAGTTATGATTTTCTGCTTTCTACCCAAAGCCTCACTCACAATTTCAACCCCTTCCTCTCACCTCTCTTATCCTATTCCTTTCCTACTATCAGGATGTTGCAGTGCACCCTCACCATGTGCTGATGACACTTCCCTTCCGCAACTATTCATGACAGCCTCTATAAAGTCTACGGCTGCTATTCTTTGTTTCTATTGTACACCTTAGTACCATGAAATCTATCAGAATGCAATAGGGAAAATATTCAACCGAAATTCGTTTCTCTAGAAATCGATGAATCTTATGATTTAAATTCTTAAAGTTTCGTTTTAACAGCGACCTTTTGTTTTCTAGCTTCAATATTTGTTAAAAACCACAATCCTACAACATAATAAAGTTTAATAATAAACAAGAACATGATACTAAGCTGTTAATCATCACGTGAATGACTACTGAGCTAACATACAGGAATATCTGAGAGACAGAAGCAAAGTCCAAAGGTTGGTTGAGTTGTTTGATCCTGTTGTTCGAGCAATGGATGGGATGGCTGGAGAACGTGTATCAATGAGGGTGAGGCGAATGATAAGGATTGAACTTTTACTCATTTAATCATCTTGTTTCTTTTTAAATTATGTTGAATTCTTATGATGTTTACATGAAGTATGTAAATGGATTATGTCATCTTATGATCTACATTCACCTCAAACTAAAAATCTCATTCTTATCCGCTGAACAGGTTGATCTGGAATGTTCAAGCGGACGCCATACCGTTGGCATTTTCAGCCACAAGAGTCTCTCTGTGTAAGTTTCCTTTTCTTTCTTTAGTGACATTTTCTTTGGTATTATTGAAATGATTTAAGGGATGATTATATTAAAATATTTGACAACAAGCTGCAAACAACTAACTTATGGACATGTCATAAGCTAATTCCATAAACTCTCCCAAATAGTCTCACATGTGCTTTTGTGTCGGTAGAAAAGTTCAAATAAGTAAACACAAACAAACTCATTATGATCTCAATAACACTTTGACATTTCCTACTCACAAGAACAACACCTTGTCTTTGCATCATGCACTCTCCTTAAAAACCAACCAACGAGTAATTCTTGGGTGGACTCTTAACATTTAGTCACCTCTTTTGGTCACACACTCAAAGTACTATAAATCATATAATTATTTAAGAAATATATATTATTGAATTACTACTTTTTCTTCACTTTCTTTTTTTGTGTGACTAAAAGAGAAGTCCAAACTTTTGTGTCCATCTAAGCATTATTCCCAACCATATATGCAGAATGAAGTGCAAAAAAAGAAATAAGATAGTTCTTACAGACTGCATATAAGAGATGAGATTGTGGGCCCCATACTGAGGCAGGATCCACAATAGGGCACCCACAAATAATTTACCAGAATTTTTTCTATAAACTTGTGCATGTTGATGCTATACGTAGTGTTTGTTTGTTGTTAGTTATGACAATGTAGTATACGCGTTATTAGATCTGTAGGAATTTCCACCGCTGCATTTGCACTTGCAGTTCTTGAAGGAAGCACACAGCCTGGGGTTTGGTTTCCGGAAGAGGTACGTTTGTATCTAATTTTCAACCTTTGTTGTTTTGGTTACATTACAAAGGTGTAAATGCAATATCCAAAATATACAAACAAGTTTCCTTTGTGCTTTAACTATTTCATCGAACTCTAAGTGCAGCCTCAAGGAATTCCAATCGAAGCAAGAGAAGTTCTTCTAAAGCGTGCTAGCCAGGGAACGATTAACTTTGCAATGAACAGGTTAACTTTCTTATCTCTGTGCTTGTTTTACTGTTATGTATTATGGGACTCAAAAAGGTCGAAAATTTGAATTATTTTGTTTTCTTTTGAAAAATAAACAGGTCACCATGGATGATTGAAACAAATCCAAAGGAAGTTGGATTAGGGATATATGTATGAGTTTTCCATACCTAATTATATTTCAGCAAAATTCTTCCTATTGTAGTGCAAGGCCGTAGGTGTATATAGCTCTTGAGAGTTGAGATATCATTACTTTCAATGCGTGTATGTTATAGCCTTTGTATTTGTTTAACAAAATCTTCAAATCATTATTCTTATTATTCTCCTTAAATTGAGAAAGATTAATAATGTAATTAAATAGTGTGCTTGGTTATGTGGTGATAAAATTCAATTGAGTTAATTGATTATGTCAATTGAAGGTACAATGATTTGTTTCAATATATTCATGCAAAAGCAAGTTGAATGATAAATTTGAAACTAAATTAATCAGAGGTTAAAGCTCTAATTTTTTGCAATAAGTTAAGAGTATAAGCAAGTATAAAGATAAAATCAATTTTAGTGATTCAAACTGGTCAAACGGCAACTGTTGTTTTTGTTAATTACAATCGTTGACGTGGTATTACAATTTAATTTTGTCTGTACATCTCAATATCAGCATCATGGTTCTATAAAATTTACACATTTCAAAAAATCAGACCTTTCAACAATAATGCAAAAAATTTCAAGCTTCCTTTGTACAATGCTTGGTTATCAGCCAAGCCACACACCAACTCCTCGCTTAAATTAATTGTACTCCTCGCTTAAATTAATCGTCAGTGAAAAAAACAATAAAAATGCTCATCGAATGAAGCTAGTTGTTTATCTCTTGTCAAGAGAGAAAAACTCTACCCCTCCCACTCCAAGCAACTTGAAGCATTGACCAGCTTAGTTTCTCCAAATGCTGTCATAGATCGCAGTAATAGGTGTACTTCCTGCAAACCTCTTCAAAACCCAAAGGATTGAAGCTGCATAACAGCTTAATAAATGCAGCGCCGGATTTACTTTACTGGAAAAATTTGGCAAGCCAAATGCAGTAGATAAATTAAAACCACCACCTAACAAGGTAACATTCCATGACTCATCTCATACTGCAACCCACGTGCAACTTTGTTACCTCCTACTTGGTCGACCAGTTTCAGAACTTTGAGAAGATGCATTAGCATATGATCTCCAAACATCTCTCCAATGTCTCCTGTTGGATTGGTCAGATGAGCAATACTGATTCTCTACATTATTTCTACCCATAGTTCCAGGGCGTCGCTTTTGGGAATTTCTCATTTCTTCTTCTGCATCATATCGTGCCCGCTGCAAAATATAGAATAAAAACCAAATGAACACAGATTAATATGCTAGAGCTTGAAAACTCCAAGGACTTCTAGAGTCCTTAAACACGATCGACTCTCATATTTGTTGGGGGTTTAGCACACACAAACATGTAAGTAGAGAAGCAATGAAATATTTTTTAAGTCCTATATGCTAGGTATAAGCTTCTGATAGAAGCAAGTTTTCTCATATAACATCAACATGTCAACAACTACAAATCCTTATCCATCACTACAAGGACTTCACGGGATTGGCTCCATGGAATAAATGATGCCATTGGGCTCCAACAAAAACCAACATTTGTAAAACCATATAAAGCGGTCATTTCATCAACCTTGTTATTTAAAATTATATAAAATACCTTTGCAGGGTCTGACAGAACAGCATATGCCTCCCCAATTATTTTGAAAAGCCTATCAGCATCTCTATGTACTTCCTCAGCAATAACCTTCCATATCCCATCATCTCCATGGTCATTTTTTGTCAAAGACTGGCAAGCCTACAGAATAATATAAAATGTTAAAAAAGTTATCAACATATCAGTATGTAATTAAGTTTTCAATCAAACAACCTTGTCCGGATGATGTCTAAGTGCAGCTTTGCGATAGGCCTTCTTGATTTCAGATATTGAAACAGATGGTTCAACCCCCCTGCCAATCATAAGTCAATCAGGTCATAGCCTTAAATGAATAATGTTATATTTCCCTAAATTAGCAACAGAGAGATTTCAACATAATGCGTTCTCAATCATACTTGAAAGACAATACACATGGAAAGATGACAATTATAAAATGGAATTATGATATATTTCCCTATATTTAGTCCTGAACTATTAAGCATAAGATTTGTTTTAGTTTCTGACCCTTGATAGTGAAAAATCGATCACTAAAATTCATTAACCAAAGAAGGAAGATTATATAACCTTCCTTTATGTCTGAAAATTTTCCATTTCAATCTTATAAATGGATTGTGTGTGCAGTATTGACATTGAAATAAACACAAAAGTAGAATTGATGGTGACCGGATTTTAAGGAAAATTATTTTGACTGTTTCTTTAATTGGGATAATTGATCAGTTATAGATTATAGGATAAAGGGGCAATAATGGCTTACAAAATACGATACATATCAAGAGGGATCTCCTTTCTGTCTTCTTCCTCTAACTCAGAGAGTCGAATGCGATATTGTTTCAAATCATTGGTATTTCCTTTATGATTGGCATTGTCCTCTATCCCCTTGCTGAGAAGAGAGAGAAGTCTCCTAAGATCACTGGCTGCTTGGGAATAATCTCTAATCATCTCATACAGACCTGCACGTCTAGAAAGTGCCTGCAAGAGTGCAAAAACATTTTTCTCATTATCCTGTGCAATTGAAATCGTAAATAAAGCAATTCTCCAAATGCATAATTTATTACAGATAAAACAGGGAAGGAACAACAAGGTTTTAAATGTCCAAAAAAGCAGAAAGTTCGCAGCAACACAATGGTAGCATCTATAACGATTAGTTATTGATTGAATATGGATAATGCTCATCAAACTACGCAGCATGTTATTCCTAGTTTCTGTATTTAACCTGAATCCAGTCTGATTCAGTTACATGTACAAGATCTTAAAAAAGTAAGAAAGTTCCGGTTGAAGAGAGAGACCTTCAAATAATTTCCATCAAGAGCTATAGCCAGACTGCAATCTGCGACAGCATCAGTTATTTGACCTAACACTTTATATGCAGCGGCACGATTACAATAACAGACAGCTGCAAATGGACGAGACTCCAAATTACAAGATAAAACAGAAGTATAGTGTTCAACAGCTTCTGCGTGTCTTCCAGCCTGATATGCTTCATTCCCTGCAGTCTACATTTGAATAGATTTACATCAATCTCAAACAAAAGCAATTTCCAAGTTAAAGAAAACAGGGCAGACTGAATTAAACTGGTGAATATTTGTTTGGCCCGGCTTTTTTTAGAGCTTATGCAAACAACTTATGCAATTTTTATACATTATTATAAGTTTGTCAAGGTAGTTTATGATAAAATACCTTATAAAATTACAATTTTCACTAGTGTGAACTTATAAAATAGCATAAAACCTAATTTATATTGCATAAGCTCTAAGAAAAGCTGGGCCAAACGAGCCCTTAGAATACAATATCAATGAGACAAGAATTTTTTATCGTGTCTTTCAATGGCAGAGAAGTTGTATTAGAAAATATTAGAGAAGCACAATGTTAGAGGATAAATTATCAAGTGAAAGGAAATTAGAGAATATTATTGAGGAGGATGTGTAATGGTTATTGGGAAGGGCTTGCATAAATTATACCTGTATTAATCTTCACTGCTCAGCACTCAGCAGTAAAAAAATACACATACAAGTACCCCAGGGTTTATGTGTGCTTTTTTTAAAAAAATAATAATTAGATAAATATCTCTAAAAAATGCAAAAAAATAATTATGCTTTTTCATAAGCTAAACAGAGTAGCTTTTGAAAAAAAACTAAAAGAAAAAGTGATATTATAATTTTTTTTTTTTTAAGGCTCACCCATATACACCCAAACACAATCAAATTGGTGTCTTAGGAATAACATTTAAACATTCTATTATAGGAGCCTTTTTCTCCCAGGCTTTACTTAATTCTACAAATTCAAACAGTAGAGTATATATGCACAAAACAATTGTCACCAAGAGCAACAATACACACATTTTACAATGGACAGATTTTTTTTTTTTTTTTTTGCATTGAACAATGGACAGATTTACAATGCTAAAGTTGAAATGTCTCTTGCAAAACCCATTTTAAAAGTCCGTTAAAACCTCAAAATATTGGCTGCAAACTGTATATCAGAAAGTTGAAAAAAAAAGTACAACATTTTTTAACAACAGAAATCTACAGAAGTGTTATAGGCATTGAGCATAAAAAATAAACCTACTTTTAACAACAGAAGTGCTCTATGCATTAAGAAAACAAAAATGATTATATAAATCGTCATCATTAAAATATTTTGATGAAACATTGTATGAGCTAACCTTATGATGCAAGAGCTCCCGTACAGTGGCAGCTAGCGGTATAAGTGAATCCAAAACCTTGCTTCCACTCCTGCAAGGACAGTATAAAACTGATGATAAAAAGATCATCACCAATGTCAAATATTCATATTTATTTTTTCTTGCATTTTTTGCTTCCCCCTGGGACGGGGAAGATGAGGGTGAATAGGGTATAGGATAGTAATGATTACTTGTTTATGGCAGACACCTTTTCCTCTTGTTGTTCCAGCAAAGAAAGACCTTCTTCAAGCTTTCCTAGGTGAAAGTAGGTTTTAAGCATTATTGAACACCTCCATAGTCTGAAGTAGATGACTTTTGAGAGTTCTGAATCATCCAGAAATGTGACTTGGCAACCAGCAGCCATTGGACAAGCATTCTTCTCAGCAGAGCTAAAGGTCTCGTCACACAGATGAATCACCTCCTCATATCTACACAGCTGATATTTGAAACAAAAGTTATCCAACACAGAATAAATTGGTATGAATTACTACACTAAAAGATTTATGATGACTCTTGAGTGCAGACATAATTGGATTTAGAGGATTTGTGAGAAATACAGAAACTGTAACTGCGATATTCCATATGGTGTTTCTGAATGCTGAGACCACCATTTATACAGAGTACAAGAGCAAGGCAGTTTAGTAACTGCTCCAAACAGACTAAGACAGTGGCATAACAGATTCTGAGATGGCATAACTAATTCTAACTGAGTTGTTGCTTCAGTAGAACAATTCTAACTGACATATACATCAAAAGACATAATATAATCTTTAGTGAAATTGTAGCATAATATAAGAAAGAGGCACCAACCATTAAAAGAGCCTCTGCTTTCATTTCAAGCAATTTTTCAGAGTACATACTGATCACCAATGCCTCATTAATATGTTCCAATGCTCTCTCTGTATCAGAGGATGTTCTTTTTTGCAAAAGCTCAGCAGAATGATACATGAAATCTGATACTTTCTGTCATCCAGTGAAAATACTAATCAGTTTGGAAGAGGGGTGGACATTAATACCACAGCCAGTTAAAAAATCGTGAATTCAAAAACCCCTGGATTTTGTGAACGAGAATGAAGAAGAAAATGAAACATTAACACATCCATCAAGCAGTAGACAGTTGTTGCAAAAAAGAAAGCAACATACAAATGTACAATCTCTCTCTCTTTCTCTATTCTTTACCTAACTATATTGTATGGCTCCACTTCGACAAAATATTTCAACATTTTCGTTTTGAAACCTGGCTTGTGATAGTTTTCTCCATTGAAGGCTAATATAATGCATTACCAAACCAGTTCAGTGTAAAGACGTTTTCAATATTAATTTTATCGCACATGCAGCATATAGCTAATTAAAAATCTTTAACCAAACAGAAAAGTTAATAATTAAAGCCTCCATAATATATCAAGTATTACAAATAATTAAATAATCATACCTGTGCCTTTTGTAAGCCATCAGAGGCTTCCACAGCAATTTTTCGATCTACAGAAACATCAGTTCCTGGTTGCAAGCACCTTTTGAAATATTGCGATGCACCTTCAACTTCTCCCAGAGCAAGATAACAACTTAAACAAGAATGAAAACAAAATGACTTCAGGTATACACCCATTAATCTCAATACTTCACAGTTAAAAATGTACTCATGAACTGCGGACATGCAAGTTTCTAGACATTAGGTGCTAGAACCCAACATAGTCAAAATCCAGAGAGATAAGAGTACTCTATATGGATCCACTACTTCTCTACGACATGAATCATTTATCCCACTGATACGGTTCATATAAAAAAAATATAGTCACCAATTTTAGAATGCCTTCTCACCTACCATTCCTAGTTAACTTCAACTATAACTAACAACCCTAATGAGTCTGTTTTGTACACGAGACCTTCAGGTTGTTATATCCTAAAGCTTTTGCCATCCTATATTAGACATAAAATTCGTACAGCTATCAACTGCGAACAAAAAGATTAGAAGAAAAAATGGAGACTTACTTTGCAGCTCTTAGTTGCACCTTGAGGAAGTTTTGATCTATTTCAGCAGCCAGCCTACAATCTTCAATTGCATCTCTCATCCTACCAAGAGACATGTGTGTTGCAGCCAGGTTGCTATAACATAGCAGCAATGCCCTGAGACAGCTCCGAGATGCTTGTTCTTTAGATATACAACCAAGCCCTTGTTTGTAACAATTCTCGGCCATAGGCAAATCCCCGTTCTTGTAGGCTTGGTTTCCTCTGATTTAGAGCACATTTAGCAATGTGAGTAACAGTTGCAGTGTAGATAGAGTATTGAGCCAAAATCAAAGGAACTATTTTTTTAAAGTTAATTTAGTGAAGAAATTCCTTTTTCTATTCTTTTTGTTTTTTACATAAACATATAATAACTGTGTATTTCATTCCACATATCAGAAGCAATTGTAAAAAGCCAGGGTTTTTAATCCATAATAACAAAAATTGAGTACATAGTAAGCAAGTGACTGCAAATATGGTATTAGAATTAAAACTATAATAAATATAAACTCACCGGAGGCGCCACTTTTCACATGCTTCAGCAGAAACAGAATCAGAAGCCTCCCTTATCCTGTGCTTTTCATTCACATCAGAGCCCCTAGTTTTGGGTTGAGGAAGAGACACTTTGGCTTTTATGTGGGGCGCCGAAGCAGCAAGAGACTTTCCATAAACCTCTGCAAATGGCATGGATGGTGATGGTGATGATGATGAATAAGGAACCTTTATATTTGGCGTGTAGTTGTAAGAATCATTACCAACATTTACCCAAGTTTTCTTTTTGTTAAGGCGTTTTGGGCTAGACAATTGAGCTTCAGCTGAAGAAGCTGCAGCAAAGGTGAAGCCAGACCCACTCACGCTTTCATTTCTCGAACTAAAACTACAACCAAAATTCAACATTCCATCACCATCACAGGCTTCAGTTTCTGCATCATCATTAGTTTGGTCCACACTTTCACTAGCAGATTTAAAGCTTTCCGTTTCAACCACAGAAACAGACTCATCCTTCGTCTCTTCATCAACATAAATATTTTCATCTACATCACATTCTAAATTCCCATCCTTTTTATCTTCGCACGCAACTTCACTACTCTCATTTATATTCATGCTCCGAGTTGCCCCAATCAAATCTTCATCAATATTATCAACAAAACTCATAGCTACATTATCATTATCATCGACATCAAATGACTCGTTGGATGTCATAGAATTTTCCCTCAAAGTTCGATTCTCAGCCAGTTTTTCCTGATAAGGAGAGACCTCCATTGGCGAACAAGTCTCTGGCGAACCCTGAGGTTGATCTTGTTGCAAAACAACTCCTTTAAAAAGAAAACCATGAGCATTCCAAGGTTGTACTTGTACCGGTGTAGAATGCTTCAAATTAATTCTACTTTTATTCATTCTCACATTGCCACTTTTTTCTTTCATTTTTCCTTCTTTTCCACCAATCTTCGGTGCATGCGTCTTAAACTCGACAAAAGCTGAACCTGAAGCTTCTGGTTTACTCTGAAAGACAAATTCATCCTTTTTATTTACTTCAAAAGGTCGAAATAACACCGAAGCTGAACCCGAAGCTGATACTGATGATGATGGCATTGCAGAAGAATTGCATAAATTAGGTTCAACATTCTGATCAACTAGGTTAAACTTCTTGCTCATTGCATCATTCACATTCAAATTATTCAATTGCTGAATAACCGAATTGGCCGAGTTTTCATCACTAGCTACATTGTTACCTTCTTTAAAGCTGAGTTTCTTCTTCAACTCGTTTCCGAGTTCCGATTCAACACGAACCTTATCAAAACCTTTATTTTCCGTTACAATCTTCAACTTACTCATCTCTTCCGGAAGCAAGGTTCCATCAGCGTTAACGAAACCCTCGCTTCCGATTTTGAGATTCATCAATCGATCACTAATCCGCTTATCGAAATTCAAACCGGAATTAAGCTTATCGGATCCGACGACGGTTACGGCGGCATTGGTGATAAAACTGTCGCGATTGAAGGCGGAGACATTGTTGTGTTTACGAAGCTTAACGAATCTTGGCTTTGAAAGGCCGGAAGAAACGGAAGGGGCCGTTGTGGTGGTGAAGGTGAAAGCTGACGTGGAACCGGAGTTTGCGTTCGAAAACCTATCGTCGCCGCCGCCGGCGTTTAACGGTTCCATTGATCGTTGAATCGGAAACGGAGAGATCGTGCTTCGAACTGTTCCTAATTGAATCGATTATTCTTTCAGTTTCTGCAATGATTGAAAA